>NC_052053.1:31345950-31990117 GCF_903992535.2 Arvicola amphibius
TATGCAGAGGTCTTGTTCCTCTCTGCTCAAACTATGCTTATCTCATATTTTATGTCCTTCTGGAGCCAGCTCAGCTTCCAGCCTTAGCATCTCTTGGAACACAGGCAAGACAGTGAAGAAGAGGGCAGAGGAGAGATATAGGGAAGCAAAGTGTATGGGAAGGGCAGTAAAGATGCTGAACTGTTTCAGATGGAGTCATAGGACCGAACTGAGACACTCTCCAAATACAGCAACCATTGTTCCTTAGCTTCTTTAACCATGCCACCCACCTGTCATCCCTCCTCTTCTGGCATGACTTGTACCCCAATAGGCAGAACAGTAAACAGCAAAGAATGAGGCAGAAAATGCCCATGATCCAAAGGTCATAATATATTTTTGGTTGCTGATAATCTACAAGTAACAATTTGGTTTAAGCATGAACTCATTTCACACGTGTGAACCACATCTTTCCAGTTCCATGTTAATCAACAGCACCCAGTTCATGCTTTCTGCTCCCTGCCCTCCCCTTTCTTCTGCACTGGATGACGGACCACAGACTTCACGGAACGTACTGGCTGGAATTTCTGATTGCTAGCCTCATTCAGATTTGAATTTAAAGAGTTTAGACAGTGCTGGGAAGGGAGGGTGATTGCCAAACACCAGCTCCCTTTGTTTTCTTTAAAAAAAAAAAAAACTCGCTGATGGGTTGGAGTTAAAGTTTATGCTAGAACGCAGGGCTCTTTACCATGGAATTTCACAGCTTCCTTCTTTAAACAACCCTCATTTATAGCTCACCCATGACTCCTTGGTAACAGCAAATCTACGGAGCCCCCTTTTTCCCTGGCCCAATCTTCAGTTGCCATGGAACATTTAAAATCAAAATATTACCTATTTTCTTAATCACTAGAGATAAATTAATCTGAAGTCTTGGATACCTTCCATTCCACATTTTTTGAGATGGAAAAAAAAATTCCATGTGATAGACTCCAGTGACTTGATTTACTTTTTGAATTCTAGTTTTCAAAGTTCACTGGAAGAGACCACGAAGTCAGCTTCATAGGCATAGAAGGCTGGGCTGGTGGGGTGGCCCATTGGTTAAACCTAATGGTGTGAGTTCAATCTCTGGAAAACAGGTAGATGGAAAGAACCAGCTCTTGAAAACTGCCCTCTGACACATACGTGCTGTCAATTGTGAGTACGTGCACACACACACACATACACACACACACAAGATTTTTTATTAATCTAAACACCAAAAACAAAATCAGAAAAAGATTACAGTCTACTAGTGATTATAATTTGACTAGACAATATGTCAATTGCATAGTCAAAAGAAGTGCTGGGGAAGGGGGAAAAACTCTGGGAAATAAAAAAAAGACACTAAAGATGCTTTTAAAGGTCCCAGGTGAAGCCACATATAATTAATACAAAAAAGTAGAAGCTAGGAAGGCTGAAATAACTCAAGGTGCTGAGTGGAAGAGGGTGAATCCATATTAGGCTTCAAAACTGATGCTTCCTAAGGAGTCTGAGGTTGGGACAGCTGGCAAGATAATGTACCTGCCCACTCCTTCTTTTATGGGGAACTGAAAAGTCTTATTTAAGATGAGACATTCCCAAAGCATCAGGGAGAACAGACCAGCACAGCCCGTGTCTGAAAGGAGCCCATAACCAGCATCAGAACAGACTCAACGGAACAATAAATCAAAGCAGAGAAGACAAACCCAGTGATGCAGAAGCCAAAGACATCTCCAGCAAATCACTTCCCAGACTGAGTGCTCACCATTCACACCAGGGACCCTGCAGAAACACAGCTTTCTCTTGAATCAGTCTTAGCTTCCTATAAGTTAGGGGTCAAAAAGTCCCTCCTGTGTGGGAGTCTTGCCAAAGACCATGCTCTCTCTTCTGAACCAAGCCATTCTGAATTGACAGCAAATCCCAGCATGCAGAAACAGATAGGGGTAACTGTGTTCTAAGAAAATTTTATTAGCAGAACCTAGGTGGTGGAATGGATTGGACCTGCAATCCTATGTCACAGATGAGAACAAGCAAGGCCAGCACCACTACTAACTTTTAAAGAAGCAGCCCATTCTAATGGTCCATGTTTAGTTAGAGGGAAGAGATTCCTATTTAACACATGTAAAAGCAGAAGTGGAGGGAAAGAAATCAGGATCCTAAAATAGCAAAGAGATGTTCACTTGACATTCTGAAACTGTGCTATAAAAGGGACAGAGGGGACAATGAGACCAAACACTTCATTTTGTACTAGAGTTCTTCTGTTGGACTTGACATTTAGAGAAGAGCAGGTGACTGGGCCGGGGACAAGAACTCTTGTGGTTTCCTGTGAATCTCGGTAGGCTGCCACTGAGGGTGGACGTGATACAGTGACATCCGTCTCTCTTGGTGAGGGAAGATCCCTGACCGTCTCAATGCACTCTTTGTCTTTAGCCTCCCCAAGTGTCTCTCCCCTCACCTCTCACCCCCAAGAAAAAACAAGCAAGCAAACACAAAGTCACTGTGGCATAAAATTTTATTCTTTCAGACAGCTTATGTCACCCAAGGTACCTGGAAACACAACTTTAGTGACATTGGTAAATGCCCTTCATCAGAGGCCTCCATGCTGTCAAGAGACACACGGCATGCATTACACTAGATAAGTCAAAGTTTTACACCCCATCCTCAACCACCTCCTAACTGGCAATCAGATTCATAGAATTTCAACTGGAAATTTCCCTCCCACAGCTGCCTTTTTCATTGACCAGGTGGTTAGTGGGTACCATTGTTTAAATCTTGACTATTACAAGGTTATAGTTTTGGTCCTCAGCCTATTGGTGCCATTAAGGAGGTGGTTGAGCCTTTAGGGAATTGGGACTAGTGGGAAGTTTTAGGACATTGGGAACATGACTTTGAAGGGTACTGTAGAGACCTATGTGCACGCTTTCTCTCCCATCCCTGTTCTCTCTTTCCTTCCTTCACCCTTTTAAAAAGAAATTTTTATTTTTGTGTATTGAGTGTGTATCCATACATAATATATCTGTGTACTGCATGTATGCAGCACTCAGAGGCCAGAAGAGGGCATTGGATCCCCTGGGACTGGAGTTATCAGTTATGCACTGCCATATGAGTGCTGGGAATCGAACCTGGGTCCTCTAGTGGATCAGTTAGTGACCATCTCTCCAACCCATTCTCTCTCCTTCTCAAGTCTCTGCTATGAGTGACTGGCTCTTCACTCTCTAACACAAGCCTCAAACCAGTACGTACTGCAGTCTCCAAAATCGCAAGCCCAAACAAACCATCTATATGTGGTTTTTTATAAGTGGATCATCTCAGGTACTTGTTACAATAATGGGAAGTTAACACAGTAGAGAAACGGCTTTCCCATGGGTAGAAGAATCAAATTTCACAGAGATGCTTTGAGCTAATCACGGAAGCCAGAGAGTCTGACCCAGCAGCCTCTGAGAGAGTCCATGAGGTTAAAAAGTCCTTCCAGATGAAGGTCCGGTCAGGTCAGGGTTTATCAAGCTACTGTAACCATCAACAATACTGGTGGATCTTCTGACAGAAGTGACGGGTGCAGTGGCCCTAGACACTGGAAGTTAGGCAGTCCTCTTGGCACCTACCAAGTCCTCATGTTCAGTGCTGTGACCTCATGGAGGAGCATTTCAGTGAAGCAAACCTCTGCCTTCTACTTTGGGGTCCAATTTCTCCTCTTTATCAAGTGAAAGATGGGCCTTGGCTCCCAAGGTCACGGGTCCACAGTCTGCTTTGTGCTTTACAGTGCTGGTTTCTGTCCCTCTTAGGAACAGTAACATCATAGCAAGGGAAGCATGAAGAGGCAAGCCAGCACCAGGAGGTAGGGCGTGGGGACACTGCCGCCAGATGTCCTCTGTGCGTGCATGACAGCGAAGACTGCGTTCGTGTGGTTAGTCGGCAACTCGACATTGCAGATCATCCCTTCACAGCAAGACCTGCACTCCTGGAGAGGAAGGAAAGGGTCGGGAGTGAGGGGCAGGAAGACGGAGGGAACCAACAAAAGAAAGAAGGACAGATGCTGGAGTGGACAGTCCAGCCTGTGCACTGCCCGGCTTGTGGGTACCTTCCCCTGCAGTGGGCTGAGCTAAGACCATCCTGAGAGGTTTCATCCTAACTCTGGATGTGTCTGTGTCAAACCCAAGCATGAGTGAGGTGAAGAAGGGAAGCTGAATCAGGCTGTCTGAGTTGCCAAATCTTGACAGGTTTACTAGAAAACGGTGAAACCAAAGAAAAGTTAGGAACTTTCAGGACTTGTCATTGGTTTCTTTTTTAGTGTTGCCTGTTAACTAATAATGGTGAGTTGCTATTCACCATTGGGTCTGCCACTTCACCCAAGTCCCATTATTACTGCATTGACAGTATGAAAAAAAAGCCATATGTTCTTATGAGTGTTTTCAAGGGAAGCAATCTCTGATGGTAACAGCAATGCATGCTGGGCCCGAAGCCATGAGCTCATGAACTAGCCACTCTTCCAGGTTTCCAGGCCAATGAGGCAGAAGAAAGGCAGCAACTCCCAGCATCGCCATCATTCATTGGTTGTCCAGTCAGCTGCCCATCAGATCCACCCAGGGTCTTTTTCAAATCTTGCTATGTGGCCCAGGCAGACTTCACACTCACAATCCTTCTGCATCAGCCTCCAGAGTAGCAGGATTACAAGTGTGAGCTCTGGCACCCAGCCTGGGGTACTTTCTTGATCCCCTGGACCTCTACGCGAAGTTCCATTTCAGTCAGTCTAGGATGCTGCCTTCCCACCTCACCAGCACGCCTCGTCTTCGCTGCCCTTGTGTGATCAGAGCCAAAAGCCACGGATGTCAGGGTCACTGACTTTCATGCTCCATCACATTCTAAAATCTCATCACTACACATGAACTTTCAAGTCATTTTTCCTCCAAAAGTTTAGGATCTCTGCATATAAGAGCACATTCTTGTTTGAGATGCTAGAGTGAGCATATTAAAGGATCGGTTGATCCAATATGCGTCTAGACTTTATCTTATTCTCTTAGACTCTTTCTCCACTGAGCACAGATGGAGAGGGAGACAATGTTTCAAAGGCAAAAGTCCTTTCTACCAGGTAGTACCCTGGGAAGTGGGCGGGGTGATTTTAGCCAGGAACAGAACACGTCGTCATCTATTCTCCAGTGCATCTCACGTTCAAGGATGGCGTGTTCCTGAGCTTCTAAAGCAGGCTTCTGACTACTCATGCAAGTTCTGAAGCCCGAGTCTGGCTCTGTAGCCTGAAAACTATCATTCATTCTTAATACCATTTCTTTTTTAAGACAGACTATCTTCGAATGTCTGCTCTCCACACTGGCACTGTCACGCATCTTTTTGTCAGAGTACACCCATCCAACACATTGCTCCTCCTTGGTTCTCCCATGATGCTTAACTTACCACCATCACCATGAAACCTGGGGAAGTAACTACACACACACACACACACACACACACACACACACACAGTCTTTACCGTGTGTTCCGAGTCTTGGCTGTGACGGCAGCCCACGAAGTGGCATTCATTTTTAGAGGCACACTTTTTAGTGATGGACGTACTTCTTCCGTGGCTAGTGAAGTGGTGGACAGTCAAACAATACTGTGTATCTAGGGAAATTTAACAACAACAACAAAAGGCCCTTTTATTTCCCATTTTGCAAAAGAGAGCCCTCAACCATCATGCTAGAAATGACTAAAATTCGAGATAATCTTTAGGCTTCTAGGTGAGAAATTCAATAGCAGTGAATATTAGAGTTTTTAGGCGGTGTTTCTGTAAAGGCATCAGCTCCTGGAGTACACATGTACTTTGAGAATGAATACAAATGGGTAGCCAGTTCCTTTGGCATTAGCTGAAGCCAAGAAAAATGTGCAGAGTTTTATCACTCCTTGGGTCTGCTCACCAAATATGAGAGTATTTATGCCCCTAGTCTGCCCTTTCTTCCTCTGAAGCATGCATTCTAGAACTCTAAATGAAGACAAGAACTGTGAGCACAGAAACAAAGATTCTGAAAACTTAGCACCTCGCTCATTATTTGATTCTTGCAGGCTAAGAGGTGAATGGGTCTCCAGCTACGTATCAGGTCACCTCCCTTTCTCATCTTGCGTATTCATATTCTAAGCCTTCTAACATGCCGGACTCTCTCATCAATGTATTCCACTCTTCCTCTCCCCTTCACTTCATGCTCCCCACTCATGCCTGTTCTATGTAGTTGGCTCATTTCCGTAGTTAGCCTTACGGCATTAACCACCCATTCTATGAAGGCATTCTTTTTAGAAAGAGATTCGTGTGACATCACAGGATATTCTGTTTGAGCTCTGTGTTTCCTCCGTCTCTACCACAGACCACGGAAATGCTTGTTAATTTATTCACCATGGATCCCAATAGTCAGTTGACTGGGGGGAAATGGACCAAGATTGAGAAGATGGAGTTTTTAGAACTATCACAAGTAAGTCCTGTTCGATCCTCTGAGATCACTGTATATTTTAATAAAATGCACTATGTACAGTGGCATTTTGATAACTTTAATAACATTTACAATGGCAAATACATTCATATTGTAGATTGGTAGTCAGTGACCTTCTAACTTGTGTTCATTCTTTCAGTTTTTATAGTGAACCTTTGGGAAGCCATAAACCATATTAACATTTTTTTGTTATTTTAGACAACAGCTCATTACGTAGTCCTGGCTGATCTAGAGCTCCCTAGCTAGACCAGGCTGACCTAAAACTCACACAGAGATGATCCTTCTGCCTCTGGCTCTTGAGTACGGCATTAAAGGCATGCACCATCTTGCCCACTGCCATACAGGTAGGAAGGTAGGATTAACCAAGTCAGGTCTCAAGGGTTTGTGGTCTACATCAGTACACTCGGCTGCCCCCCAGAATACTCAACATTAAAAGTAGCTGACTTTTGGAGTCTGAAGGAAAAGGAGGCATTAAATGTTCTGGGGAAGGTACTTAAACTCCAAACTCAGAAGAGCTGGGAGCTGGGGCTGCTTGTGTTTATCCAGAGCACTGCACACATCACACACACGAAAGCATCCTCTGACCAGTCAACAAAAAGCTGGTGTAAATAACACAAGAAATAGCATGCTATCATGTGCTGTTACATAGACACCCTCTTTTGACAACAGTGACATACCACAAATGGAGCTTCATAGAAAGAAAGAAAATCTGAGAGGACAAAGAACAATAGCCCGGGATGCTTGTCATGGAAGACTGGTCGACTATCACTTCCCAAATAACAGCAAAGGGAAGAGTAAGAAATGACACCTCCGTCATAATTCCAGATGGTTAACGTCTTTGAGACTTGAATAGCAGATGGTCAGAAAGGAGCTCTCATGCTGTTCTGGAATGTGAGGTCATTCCATGCTGGAAAGAGTGGGCTTCTCAGGTGGGCTTGGCAGAGACAACAGGCTGCCACTGTTAGTATAAGGGACACTGCTAGGGGATGGGAAGCTAAGGTCCCCTTTTTTGTTATCTGTGGTTCAAAAGAGATGTTATTAGGGCTGGAAAGATGACTCAGCTCTTGTTGCTCCTCAGGGGGAGCTGGTTTCAGGGTTTCAGTTCCCAGTAGCCATGTGGAAACTAATGAGCATCTACAGTTCCAGCTGCAGGGGCTCCAATGTCTTCTTCTGGTCTCCTTGGACACCAGGCATGCATGTAGAGCACAGACATACATGCAAGCAAAATACTCATGCATATAAAATAAATTAGTCTTTAAAAGATATTTAAATAAACAAAATAGACGATATTCTAAAACCTGAAGCAGATAAAAGATTTTCATTGATAAACAACACAATGGAGCATTGTGCACATAGTAGGCATAGACTTTGAGGGTCAATTCAAAGAATAGCATGATCCATAAAGGGAAGACCAATGAGCAGATAAACTTTAAAGCTATTCTAACCCTTCTATTTGGTGTTCAGAGGAAATTTAAAGCAAATTGTTAAAGAATGATATCCACTATCTGAAATAAATTAGGAGAAACAGTTATCAACCAACCTTAAAACTAAAACAGTTGTTACCAATCCATCTCTTCCTAAGTGTATTTGAAGTCCCCTCTGTGGGATGGAACTCATGCCTGGTACTGTTACCTGGGCCAAAACTCTATGGCTCGCTAGGTCCTAAGAGAGAACCTTCTGCTATTGTTCTGCTAAATGGACATAGTAATACATCGTCCCTTCAGTTCTTACCTTTATTTCTATAGATTAGCGCCTCTCTCAACCCTCATCAAAGAATCAATTAATACAGAGACCTACAACTGGTCAGTGTGCAGAGGACAAGAATGTGGAACATTCACTGCTGAATGGAACAGCTGTATCACGGTCCCTCTTCTCAAGGAAAGAAAGATAGCTAAGATTTTAAGCGCCAGGGAGAGTGAACTCATTGGATTTTTTTTTTTAAAAAAAAAAGAGCCCACAAAAATTGGGAAAGAATAGTGGTGTGTGTAGAGGAAGGGGATAAGGGAGAAATTGGAGGGGAGTGAAAAAATGCTTTGACTAAAATGAATTCTACACATGTAAAAAATTCTAAATAGAAAAAATCCTTTAAAATAACAGATTTTTTGTGGAAAAGTGAAAAATTCACACAATTAGACATGTACAAGAATATAATAATTTAAGAGCAATCAATCTACAGAAAAATAAAAGAACCTCAAGAAAAAAAAGATTCTAGTAATTGATTCTTCTAGAAAAGAGGTAATGACAAACCTTGACCATATGGATGCTGTGGCAATTTTAAAGAGTTGCCATGGTCATGGTGTCTCTTCACAGCAATACAAACCCTAAGAAAGAAGTCACAGGTGTGCACATTTAACTTAGTAATGATTCTCAGTAATGTAGCCAGTAGGGTTTTTTTTAGGGGTCCCACAGGTTTTTTTATATCTGGATAAAATTAGGCCATTCTACTATTATAAATAATATAGTATAGAAAGATTCATGGTAACAAACCCAAACCAGCAATTTCTAATTTTGGAAGTCTGTTCTCTACTTGTCTTTCTTAGGCCATTGCCTCTGAAAACCTAAAAGTCAGAGCAGCCCAGTCTCAATATATTCTCCCAGTTCCACACTCCTGTGAATGTATTCTGTCTGCTTTATTTCCACCTCTGTATGAAAACACTCAGGTCCCTTGCAACTCCATTTCCTCCTCCGGGAGTTCCAGCTCCCACCGTCTAAACAGAAGTGCCGACAGTCCCATCCCTACTTGATGTACGCTTTGACTCTGGTCTCCAGCTAAGCATTCTCCACGCAGCGGTCACAGCAATGTTGCATGTCACAACCAGTACCACATGTCCCAACTTCCACGCTCTATCAGAAAAAGAAACATCTGCACGTCTTTGAATGTGGGTGCCTCTCCGATTGTTTCTCCATCTCCCACTGTGCCACCCTGACCGATCGGTTACTGGAGAGGCTACACAAACTATTGACTTTGGAAGCCTTTACATTTGAGATGTTCCTTCCAGGCACACTATTCCTGCAGCTCTCCATCTGGTTTCCTTGTCTTGGCCACTCAGGTCTCTGTTTGAATGTATATTCAGAGGAGATTTCCCATGGCTACCCAGGATCATCTGTCAGCAAGTGTTTACTGAGTGCACACTAGGAGCCAGGCAGCAGACTGACTGGGCACTAGGGATGTGTCAGCAAACTACCAAAGACAGTCAGATGTTTGATGGGAGCGTGAATGAGCTTCCCAAGCATCTGTGAATCTCCAGAGAGGAGTACAGAAACCTTTCTTTGCTTTAAGCCAGTAAGTATGACGTTTCCAAGGTATCATCAAGCATCAGACATTTGTGGAATTATCTGAACGCTTTAGTCAACACTGTGGTTTCTCTCTTCTTGCTAAATACCTTTTAAGAAATTTTTCCTCATGATGCAAACAACTACATGTTGAGGCTGTGTCAGCCATTTCCAGGTTCTCTCTGGATGTTCTGCTGTCTGGATAGTCTTTCCCAAGAAACCCAGGACTCCTACAGAATGCCACTGGGCTGTCAGTATGGTACGTTGTTGTCTCTTCCAGCTAAGGGAAGGAACTAAAGAAAGTGAGGACACAGAAAATCCAGAGGAGTTTCCACGCTGGCGTACTCACCCTGTGGACACCACTTGTCTTCCGCCCAGCGATTGCAATTATAATTATCCCCTGCGTTCTCGCAGGTAAAACACTTGAAGCTGTTTGGAAATGGTGTGGCTTTAAAGAAAAAGGGAGGAAGGTCAGAAGGCAACATTTTCAAACATCAAAAATAGCACAAAATTAGCAACTTTGTTAGATGAGACACAAGACATCCTCTTGGGAATGCCTGTGTCCTGAAAGCTGGATCTCTCCATCTGATTTGTGCTTGCTTCATTTGTTCCCTTCTACCGAGTACTGCAATCTTTCGTTACAGAATGGCTCCACAAGCGACTCTGAAAGATCCGTGGTATGGTTCTATTACAATTTATCTTCTGAAAGGGAGATTGAGAGAACGGGCAAGGATGATGGTGGCATTTGAGATACACACGCACGCGCGCGCGCACACACACACACACGGGAGATATGAATAGTACAGGAAGTGCAGAGTGAAGAATAGCTAGGGCGTACACCTGTGTAAGGCTAGGATGGAGACAGCTGTCACCCCGGCTGTGCCTCACCAGCACCAGGAAAGCATTTTAAAAGAGCAGAGGAGAAAGGAAAAGAAAAACATACTCCGCATCTCACCCTCTGGCTACTATGTGACTACTTTTAGTGGCAAAATTTTTGTGCACCATCAATTGTGAATAACAGTAATGAAGACTCAGGTCCCACTCTCTTCCCAATTTCAAACCTTCTGATGAGTTCTCAAGTAATGTTAATGGCCATTTGAAAGAGCAAGTGTATCACTTCTGCAGAAACTTTTCATAGCTGATAATCTTCTCTGATGAAGTCAAGAAAGGTCTTTGAACTTCCTCCGCTAAGCCACAATTAGAAACAGTGCTCACACAAAGGGACATGAGAACCATAACCCGTACTTACGGTCAAGAGGGGGCCTCACATTGTAGAAGTTAATGTTCTTGGCAAACGCCCAGTTTTCTGAGAAGATCAAGATCTGAAGGATGGTCACAGCTAGCACGTGGCAGAGGAGCAGCATTCTGACCTCCTGCATTGGGCAGGCCCAACTCAAATGTCTGCCATAAGACACAAATGAGGTCAGTTCACTTGTTTCTTATATATCAATGTATAAGAATCTTATACATCTGCTTCTGCTTTGAAAGCTCAATTCTTCAACCTGTTGAAAAGGATCAGAACCACAAGTGTCATTCAGAATAAAATTAAGCAACTACTGCCTTCAACTGGCCTGCTGAATTTCAACTGGACATCTGGTGAGCCTCCCTGTCCAGGAACACAAGCGTCTGGCACTGACCTGGCTACACCAGGATCCTTCTGTGTCTGGGGCTAGCTAGTTGATGCTGTGCTGAATCCTGCAATTTTTTTTTAATCAAGCCTGGTTGCTGGTTTATTTACGTGAAGTCACTAAACCACTTCTTTCTGAAAATCCTTTCCTTGAGTAAACAAAGGCACTAGATCAATTTTGCAACCCCATCAAATCCTGGGAAGAACCATAAACATAAAGCCAGTGGAGCAAACACTGAGCCAAGCTCAATAAGTCAGGACTCAAATCTCTGCTGATCCCGGAGCTTACACATGCAGAGAAGAGAAGGGAGCATTGCTTGAGGTGTCTCCTCCACCAGCACCTGTCACACTGGGTGCAAGGACAAACCACCAGAGTGCTCCAGAGGAAACAACCCGAGTTGAATGCTGGGAACGATCTAATGATGCCCTTGGTCCGCAATCACTGTTGACTGTGTTCATAACTTTGAGCAGACGGGACTGAAACTTGATGGAATGACAGACAGGCACACGGTGCTGAGTAAAGGACATGATATTTTGGGCCCCCCTAGGACTCACAGGTTCTACCCTGGGAAGCCAGCCTGGGGGAGTAGTTAAAAGTGCAGTCTCATCACGGACAGGCTGTCTGGCCAGGGAAAGGGGAGTGTGGGCTGCAGAAGACAACATGCGGCGTGGACTCCACAGGTTCAGGTGCTGGCTCTGCTCTTTATTAGCTTCTTGACCTTGGGCGAGCTCCTTAAACTCTATTAACCTCAATTTCCTCACCTGTAAAACGGCTTAATAATACCCACCCTACCCACACATGGGGATAATTGTGAGCGTCAAATACAGGTTCAGATAGAATCACATAGCTCGGAATGAAGCACACATAATAAGAGTTCTGTGGAAATGCTGGAGTTCAATAGAATTGGCCAGACTCATTTTCTTCTTGCTGAATCAACCGGTCTCAGTGACTCAGGGAACTTTTCAAAGGAAAAAAAATGGCTTGATAGCCACACATCCACGTGATCCTTTGCATTAACTCTTGATATCCACATATCCACGTGGTCCTTCACATTAACTCTTGATATCCGCATAGCCACATGGTCCTTTGCATTAGCTCTTGATATGCACGTGATCCTTTGCATTAACTCTTGATATCCACGTGGTTCTTCACATTAACTCTTGATATACACATATCCATGTGGTTCTTCACATTAACTCTTGATATCCATGTGGTCCTTCACATTAACTCTTGATATCCACATATACACATGGTTCTTTACATTAACTCTTTTTGAAGTCACAGCGATAGTGTGTGCATTCCAGGATTTTTCTTCTTCTCTTGTGATTTTTGCACGTAAGTAACACATAAGCAAGGGTACTGAACTGGCTGTCAGAGAAAGTCTTGCCTTCCCTACAGAGGACCTTTGTGAAGGCAAGACCGAGACGCTAAGGATGTAGCCAGTGAAATAAAGCACACTGCTAAGGAATTTCTAAGAATATAATAGGGCTAAACTTTATAAATTTTGCTTTATTTACATCAGCACACAGACCCAAAAATATTAAATACATTTTTCTAGTTCACTTTAGTAACCAAGATCGAAATTCTAACGGTCATGTTTCCACGTTTCTTATGGTCTTCCTGAAGAAACAGACATTGTCAAATCAGGTGGTTATATGGAAACACAATTCTGCTTTTCCTATTCACACATCTAAAGTGGTCCATCCCAAAGTTACAATGAATCTGTAGCCAAAGGATAGAACCCAACATTCCAAGAGAGACTCTTTAAAATGGGGAGCTGAGTTCTCATCCCCTCCCCGCAAACCTCAGAAAGCCCGTGCTGTAACAGCCATCCACATCCCTTCTGTAAGACGGGCAAGGTTCCTAAGAACACAGATTTCGGACTCACATTGTCTACACTTCAATCATCAATAAGCAGCTATGGGACCTTAGACATGTGGCTGAAGCTTCCCAATTCCAGCTTCCCCCTCTGTAAAACAACCATAGCAATGCCTGCTTGAAGTGAGGTTTCCACGGCCTCATGCCTATAAGGCTGAAACTGCATGCTGAGCTACAGTTCCATGTTCATCTAATGCTTTCTATTGGATGGTAAAGAGCACTGATTCAAATACCTGCTTTTAGACCCATCCCTTGTGATGCCTGGGTCAAGCTCATTAACCTCTCTATAGCACAGTTTGGTGCCTGTAGAATGGGAGCAGTGACGCTGCCTTGTAAAGCTACGGGAATAGAACTGGCTAAAGGACGTACAACATTTGATCTATTTCGTTAATCGTGTACCTGGACTTTGACTAATTCTTGCAAGCATTTATTGCTGTGAACAAATTCCCAGTTTAAAATTACAGATTAGAATCCCTGTTTTCCCTTTGAAACCAAAGCTTATCCATTCATTCAGCATGTCATTGTCGACGCCTACTGCGGCGCATGCATTGTTCTTATTGACTCCCCACCGATGCCTCTTCCTCTCATGAAAACTGCGTGTTAGAGGGAGAAGGCAACACAACGTGGGGGGGGGGGTCTATGAATGAGCCAGTTGTAAGCGCCACAAAGGCGAAGCAATAGGGTGATAATTTGATAGGAAGGGAGGGAGGGACAAGAACTAAACCAAAAAGCAACCCTGATCCTATGGCGGGAATTGCAGAAAAACGGTCTGGATGGCTGGCTCAGTGGATAAGTGCACCTTTCTGCACGAACGCGAGGGCCTGAGTTCAGACCCATATAAAAAGACAGGTACACCACAAAGGTACCCCTTGCGTGCCTAGAACCCCAGCGCTGTGTATGTGGAGACAGGAGGATTGATGGGGCTTGCTGGCTGTCAGTCTGGCTCCTAGGATCTCACTGAACAAGGAATGAAGTGAAGAATAAGAGTAGGGCATCTAATTTCCTCCTCTAGCTCCTGCATGCACACACAGGTATGAGCATCCATGCACACAGCTCACGCGCGCACGCACACACACACACACACACACACACACACACACACACACACACAAAAGGGTGGTATCAATACGCCTGGAGCACACAGTATACTGGTTGGGGGAGTGGACAGACAGTCAGGTCGCTTACATCTTGTAAGCACTTACCATAAAAATTTGGATCCAGGAAAATCAAGAAGTTGAAAAAAAGGCAACACAAATGTTTCGTGTCTGTAGAGACACTGGTCCCAAAGCCCTAGCTGTGTTTGCTGCTCCTGGAACGAAAGGGATGCAAGAGATGGTGAAGGCAGAGAAGGCGGAATTCAGATCTACCAGAGGCTTCCAACTACTGAATGGAGATAGTGAGACGACTCAGTCAGTAAATGCCTGATGACTGTGATCGTTAGCATCCGTGGAAAAAGGCAGGCAGAGCAGCGTGTGTCTATAATTTCAGCATGGGAAGGTGGAGACAAGGGGACCCCCCTGGAGCTAACGGTCAGTCACCCTAGCCCATCAGTGACATCCATGTTCAATAAAAGACACTATTATAGGTGAGGTAGAAGCGACCTTGACTTGTGACTGTCACAAGCACAAGCATACCTGTAGATGTCTATGTACCCCCCATACCTACACAAATCTAAGCACAAGGCTTGGTTTTTTTTGGATTCTCCATGCTCAAAAAGAGTGCTGGAGAAACTGGGTCATTACCATTGTGAAACTGGGGAAACTGAGGCTCACAGGCATACCACCACTGACTGAGTAGCCCCTCAAAAGTTTCCACGTGGTACCATCTGACGATTAGCGAAAGGCAAAATGAAGGGTTTGAGTTCCATGGGGCTGCGTCTATGCAGTCGGAATGTATTTTCATTCCCACCTCAAAGTGAAGCAGCCCAGCCTTATTCTGGCAACAGTCTCCAAGACTGAAAAGGTCTGTCTCTCAAATGAGGAATGAATGAAATCAAGGTGCCTTCTAGCCTCCTAAGCAGGCTTTATAATGTAATACCATCCACTGTCTCCTGAGCAACGCCTAGCTCTGTCTTCTTCAGTGTAGAGGTTTGCATTTCCACGACTGTTGTTTTCTACATGCAGATCGCATTAGGGCAATGAACAGGAAAATGGTTAAACAGAGTGTCGTGGAGTTGCTGGACACTGAGAATCACTGCACAGGACTAAAACACGTCTGTGGAGACCTTGCTGAGCAGGCACACTCCCCTCAGTCTCTGTCATAACCAAGGTGACAGGAATGCTTGCCTTTCATTCCACGGAGGAGGTGGAATGTATAGCATGTGCTCCAGGAACCCAGGCCATCACACGGGCTACTGTTACTTCACCATGTAGGATGAGGGGTAACCCAGGCGGTTCCTACAGTGATTGGTAAAACTGTACGTGTAGATATTTCCCTGGGTGGAGGAGCTCAGAGGATTCCGAGAGCCACGTAATGGTGAAAAATTGCTGTTTACTGCTTCAGAATATAGCTGTCGATGACTTGGCTTCCTGAGAGAACGTTCTTTATTCTGACACTAAGACAAAAGCTCCATTGTGCACCGTGGATGTGTGTCTACCACCCTTAACACTCAACGGAAGCTCAGAACATCTTTCTCCAAGAGAGCTTACTGCTTTCATCCATGTTTTCCAGAGACACGCTTGGACAGAAACCCCATGTGTGTGGTGCCGGCCTTCCCTGTGCTTTGAGTCCCTTCTTTGCTCCAGAATGCAAACGGCCTCTTTGCCAGGGAAGGGAGAGACTTCTTCCAGGCATATTTGTAGAGATTCAGGAAGCAGCTCTCAGGCATTCCAGAGAATGGCAGGTAGCCAGATTTGAAGTGAAGGAACCCCCACTCCTCAGACTGGCCCACACCTGCCCAGAATAAAAGACTTGATTCATGAGAGAGCCTGTAGTTCAGAAGCGGAACAACTTCCCAGGCCCCAGTCCTCACAATCACACAGTCGGTACTTCTGCAGAGCTGGTGGGGGTCTCAAGAAGCAGCATACCACAGCATCTTTTGAGGCGGTAAAAGGATCTACATTTTTTATTTTAATATCCCTCGGTTGTATGCTCAGCACACGACACATACTCACTAAACACATTTTGGAACAGAACCAGCATCATTACCTGTGACCTAGATGGAGCTCCTAGAGCCAGTAAAACAAAGGCATGCGTGGTGAAGAACCGGCAGGGTGTCCAGAGCTGTTACAGGATGGACTCCTAACAGAAACCCAAGAGACCAAAGCCGGGCAGTGAATACTGCATTTCTTACACAGTTCCTAAACTATGAGTCAGCAAGCACAAAGTACCTCCAACTGCTAATGAAATAAATGAACAGGGGTAATTGAAGGGAAGCAGCCCTTCTAAGTCCAACATGCCCATCAACACTTGGGCTCGCACCTCCCTGAAAGCACCACTTACTCCGCGGGCAGGTACCCTAATGACAATCTTAATAAGCCTGGCTTTGCTCGTCAAAAAAAAAAAAAAAAAAAAAAAAAAAAAAAAAAAAAAAAAAAAAAAAAAAAAAAAAAAAAGGATTGAAGGCAAAGTGGAAATTCAAAATGAGTGCTGAAATCTTACTGGAAAGGAACGGAAGAGGTGAAAACGCCCCTATGGAAAGGGGAAGTTTGCCAGAAGAAAACGTCACCTATCCACAGTTAGAGTGGGGTACGAGTTGCTTCTGGCTGGGAAACCAAGATAGTGAAGAGAGATGCTCAGGGTTTTCTTAAATTCTGGAAGCATGCCAGAGGATGTACAGTCTACTGGCCTCCTTCTAGAGGAGCTGAAGGCTAGGTGCTGAGCCCCCTGGGCTTCGGAGCCGGTTCCCAGGGCTTCAGTTTCTACCATATGGAGTGGTTTGCTCTCTATGAGACATAATATTTGTGGAGGATTTCAGCTTCTCCACATCTTCAGAGTTCATAATTTGAAGTCACATCCTTACAGCAAGATTCTTCTGAACACTTAGTTTAAAAAAAGCAAATAAGAAGGAACAAACCCTTAAGTTCCCATAAACCAGTGGTACTAAAAGGCAGCATGAGCCACGGAGAATATGGCTGACAATATTATTTGAGGGGAAGAAAAACAATGGCTTCAGAAACTCCCAGATTAAAATTCCAGCTCTATTGTTAGTGATCAGACAACTCAGAACTATGAAGTAGTGTCCCCTTCGGCAATAAGGAAAGTGGGCTCAGAGTTGCGCTGCTAACTCAGGCTGTGGTATGACGTCAGGGCGATTATGAATATATAAACTACCTTCTATTTAACCCCAAGAATCTTAAGCGCCAAATTCACCCTCTACTGCCCCCCCCCTCTGCACATCATTACAGACTAAAGATCGGATCCACAGACATACTTGTGCAAACTTCATATTATCTGGAGTGGGCGGGACGACACGGGGGTCTGTGAACTCATTTCTTAAGAGGATTCAGAAGTTCTTCCTAATGCAACTCAAGCGGAAAGGTGAAAAACTGTGTCCCAACACGCCTTCCACCGTGAGTAACATACGATACTGAAGGAGGTATACTAATGAAGAATTCCAGTCATGCCTAAAGTCTCAGAGCTGTAACATGGCATTGCCATAATATCCTAGATTCTCATTACACCACTTAAAAAAATATACAAAGAGTTGGGCAGTGGTGGCACACACCTTTAATCCCAGCCCTTGGGAGGCAGAGGCAGGCAGTATCTGTGTTTGAGACTAGCCTGGTCTTCACAGCAAGTTCCAGGACAGCTAGGGCCACACGGAGAAACTCTGCCTTGAAGAACTAAACAACAACAGCAACAAAAATACAAACAAAAAAGAGTTTTCATCAAACAAAGGATAACCTCACCAGTGGCACCTCACTTCTATGCATAAACTGCACGTTCTGTGATGCGAAAGATGTAATTCCTTATCTGTTGCACGGAACCAGGTCAATGACAATGCCTAAACCCATGCTAATGTTAACAGAATTTCATTACGCAAATCGATTTCAATCTAATTGTGAGGTAATACAGGGCCAATAAGTATGAAACTCAGATTCTTCCTCATTTTAAAGGGTGATTCGAGTTTCAAGAAGATGCTAAAGGATGCTCCCAGGCTGTAGTTTTTCAAACGGCAGTTTTGTCAAAGGTGGGATTTTATGTGCTTTCAGAGGCTTTCATGATACCGGAAGAGGAAGATGGTAAAAAACAAAACACATGGACAAGACTTAAAAGCTTATCTGGTTAATAGTAGCAAGGAGGTTTCCTTTGATGGATCCAGACTGATTTATCAGGTTTCCCTGACACGGACAAACGGTAGGAAGTTCCACTAGTCAGCTTTGTGACCACAGCAAGGATCCCCAGTAACCAACTCTGAGGGAAAATAAGTTCACTTTGATTTGAATGAAAGTTTCATCCGGCGATGAGCTGGGCTCGCTGTCTGCAGTTTGTGGAGAGGCAGCACAATGTGACTGGGGGACACAGCATACCTCAACTGCTTGCCGCATGGCCAGAAAGAAAAAGAGAGAAAGAACAAGGGGCTGAGGCTCTACTATCCCCTTAGAGACCATTCCCCCTCCCTCCCCTCCGCTATGGCCTAAAAACCTTCCAATAGTCCTGCCCACCTCGTCGTCTTTGTCTTTCTTTGTGCTGTTTTCGTTGGTTGTTTTGAGACAATAACTCTGCTGGCCTGGAATTCTCTATGAGGATCCAGGTAGCCTCAGACACACAGGGATCCACCTACCTCTGCCTCCAGAGTGCTGGGACTAAAGGTGTGTACCCAGCTAGGACCTACCTCACAATCTGTCCCTACAGTGTGGCCTAGGGATCAAGACTTTCACACGGGCTACTAAAGACGTCTATGATCGGATCTATAGCAATATCTAATACAAATGTGTTGACTAAATGTGAGACGCTCCTTCACATAGGTGAAAGAGTGCTTAGCACTCGGTGAATAATTTTTAAGAAGTTTATGCCAAATCATTTACATACTAATGCTTTTTACATACTGAATAAAAACCTATGCTGGAGGAGAGGATAGAAAGGAGCCCAGAAAAGGTGGGTTTCTTTCCATGAACAGCATCTTCCTCTGCTGTTTCCCTTTGCTCTGCGTTTCTTAGGTGAGCGAGACACAGTAGAACTTTAAGTCATCACTCTTGGTGTTTAAAATGTCCAATGTTTAAATAAATTAATGCGCCTTGAGAGCTGCCATAGTAGAGCGCACCGACTGACATAGGATAACATCTAAGATCTAATTTGATGAGCGCCAGATGCAGCTGTCATTTGATCATTTGTTTTAAAAACAAAAAAGCCAACAGCCAGGTGTGGTGGTCACTTTTAATCTCACTACTTCGAGGCAGACATGGGTGAGTCTCTTTAAGTTCCAGGCTAGCCTGATCTAGCCTGTTCAAGTGAGTTCAAGCCTAGCCAGGACTACCTGGTGAGACCCTCCTGCCTATATTAAAAATAAATAAATGAATAAATTAAATTTTAGAAGGGCTAAGGCATAATACTGAAAGGTAATTCAGCTCACATTCTTTTGCTCCCAGGTAGACAAATACAAGAGCTCTTTTCTTCATGGAAGATGCATGTCTTTATTATTTTATGTATATTTTTATTTTATGTATAAGAGTGCTCAATCTGCATATACACCTTTATTCCAGAAGAGGTTACAGGATTCAACTGTAGATGGTTATGAGCCACCACGAGGTCACTGGGAATTGAACTCGGGACCTCTGGAAGAGCAGTCAGTGTTCTTAACCACTGAGCCATCTCTCCAGCCAAAGAGGCACGTCTTTAAACTTGAGGGAAAGACTGAAGTGGATAACAGTCTTACAGGAGGCTGCAGGCAAACAGGTCATAGCATGCTATAACTGAGTACCATCGACAGACCTGCATGAATGCAAACTGAACAGAAACACAGGGTGGGCAGAGAACGCATGGTTTTTATGATCCACATCCATGCTTATTGTACTGAACACATTTCCTTTAATAACCAAACAAAGCTCTCTTAAAAGAATCCCAAGCTGAAATGCCTGACAGCTGGCTAAAGATCCATTACTCTCCATTTGTTGAGTGAAGCTGTGTGTGTTGCCAAGGGGGGAAGTGAGTATTCTCAATTATTCCATGTGTAAGTTATAGGACGGTTTGCTTTGGCTCAGATGACATAAAAACGAGCGTTAATGTGTTCATACACGTGAATTTCTTACTTTAATTCTCCTGAACATATTCTAACATGATAGAATGTGGTAAAGCAGAAATCATAGGTGATAAGTTCATTTGGACACATATTTGTGTGTGTGTGTGTGTGTGTGTGTGTGTGTGTGTGTGTGTGTGTGTGTATGTATAGATAGATAGATATAGATATATGAATACCCAAAAGCACGCGCGTGTGTGTGTACGTGTGTGTGTAAATGTATACATGTATTTTATAGGATGACTCAATGGCTTAGGCCAAGCTATAAAAGCATACATACAACTCTGTTTAAGAGACTGAATTCCGGGTATCCTAGTTGGCTTTTCTGTTGCTGTGCTAAGTACCACGAACTTGGGGAGAAAAGGGTTTTGTACATCTTCCACTTCCAAATGACAGTCCATCATTGTGGGAAGCCAAAGCAGGAACTCAAGCGATACAGGAACCTAGAGGCAGGAAGTGAAGCAGAGGAACACTTCCTACTAGCTTGTTCCTTATGGGTTGCTGGTGCAACAGCCTGCATGTTGACACCACTCATGACCACCTGTCCCCGGGTGGCACCACTCATAGTGGGCTGGGCCTCCCACATCAATTATTAGTCCAGAAAATGCCCCACAGGCTTCAGGCCAATCTAATGAAAGCTTTCTTTTTTCAGTGGAGGGTCCCTTTTCCCAGATGACCCTTGCCTGTGTCAGACTGACAAAAAAATATAACCAGTCCCCAATAATCTCACAGTTTACAGCACCCACCAGTGACCAATAATCTCATGGCTTACAGCATCCACAGTTGCCCATGGTGAGAACCCAACTGGTACTACACACTGTCCTGTTTCCTGTTTTCTTCACTGTCCTGGGGCACGATGTCACCAGCCATTGCTTATGAAGCCCCTACTAGCTCAATTTTCTTCTCAGCTCTCCATCTAAAAAATAAACGGGACAAGCAAACAACGAACGTACAGAGTTCATTCTGAAACAGGAGGGCGTTTCAAAACCAACGATAAACTGCACGCTAAGGCAAAAGAAGATTGTGCTGACTTTTGCATAGTCACAAAACCCAGAACAGATTCTTCAAAGAACTCTCTGGAAGCTGACAAGTTTATAAAAGCCATCCTAAGGAAAAAAAATTTCTGTATCTTGCATATATAGCAAAGTTACAGCGTGTCACTAGCATTATAAATCGTCACTATTACCACTTGGAGCGGAAGGCAATGTACATATATAAAGATATATATGTGCATAATTTTGTATTCCCAGAGGAAACTGAAAAATTATGTGCATTAAATAGCATTTTAATTGCAACATGAAAAACGATATTTAATGGCTGGTAATGTGGCTCGCAGTCCCACAAAGGTAAAGTCAAGCAAAGATGCTGTCTGATATAATGGGGAGAAATTGGCCTTTGGAGACACCAGGCCTGGGCAGAAATTCTGACTTTCGTCTCTATTCCCTCTCACTCAATTGCCATGAAACTCGGTTTCCCTACCAGTAAAATAGAAATATCACATAAGCATTTTATAGAGTTTAGAGAATTAAAGGGAAATAAAAGCTAAAATGATGTCACAACGCCAACTTACCAAGCTAAATGTAGAGAATTATTCTTCCATGATGGGTTATCATACTGGCCAATATCAGTATTGATTTTCAAAAACTGAAAAGACTCAAATTCAATATGTATGTTTTCAATTCTCAATTTCTATGATTATCTGGAGATATATGAAATCATGATTCAAAACCTCTGAAAACCAGCAGATGGAATAATATCCAGACATCCTTGGATTGAAATATTTCATCTCCCAAGGAAACTCCTTAAGAAAGGAAGTAAACAACTCAACGTACATTCAGGAAATCCCTGAAAATGATCAGATTCACTAGATCCTGCCCTCCCTAGAGTAAAAAAATAAAGACTGCTTGAGAATTGCTCTCAGACAAGCCAAGCTGCCCTGAAAAAGCGGAGACCAAACAGGCAGCAGAAACAAGCTGAACTACTTTAAAGGGGCTTAGGCCATCTGAGCTACCTGGACATAGGACACTTTCCAACCTGTTGAGTACCTGCAGGCTCTGTGTAGTGAGCTCCAGATTCCCAGCTTTTGTGAGCTATCACCCATGCTGGGGTGGGCTTTGGTGATGCAGCTGTCTCTGGGTCATTTCTGTACCTATAAGTAATCCCTACCAAATTCCTGTAAGTACTGCAATAAAACTCATTGGTTCATCAAACTGGAATTTGATAGTATCCGTACTTGGGTCTGTCGTGGGCGGTAGACATGCATATTGTATCTCCCCAAGAAAAGTCTTGGCACACACCAAACCTGCAGGAGCTCTTACAGCCTTTGATCCATAAAGCCATAAGCGTTCTTACATATCATTTTTTTACTTTAAATGTATATCACACATTCCATCCTGCTTGTAAGGTCCGGTTCAAATATTTCTCATTCACAAAACCTTCATATCTACTCCAGCCTGCAGGATGGTTTCTAGCTAAGAAAATCAAGAAGCTTGCTTGTTAAGATACAAGGCTGACCTCCTTGGAGGCTTTGGAGATGACTTGGTGGGTAGATTCCTTGCTGGATAAGCATGAGGACCCAAATTCTGATCCTCAGCACTCAGGTAAAAGCTGGGAACTGTGGAGTGCATCTCTAACCATGGTTCTTAGAAAAGGATCCGAGACAAGGACTGGTGAAGGTTGCTAGACAACCAGCCTAGACCAATCAGTGAGCTCCAGATTCAATAAGAGACGCTGCCTCAAAAAACTATGATGGAGAATGACTGAGGAAGACATTTGAGCACATGCATAAATGCCAACATGCATATGAATACACACACACACACACACAACACACCAGAAAACCAAAACCAAACAAACAAACAAGCAAACAAAAACCTGTACTACTATCCTTTTTCAGAACTAGGCAGAACAAGTTCCAATCCTTGCTTGGAAATGGATTTTAAGCTCTCTACGAGATTTACAGACATTACAGGCAAGGCATTGCCAATTAGAAATATCTTTTCTTTTCTACAAACAGAATTTTCATTTCCATTGTGATAATTTATCAAAGTGAGCAAGCTTTCACTCAATCAGTTTCCCATTTGGAGGCCCATGAGAACTCTAGTTTCAACAACTAACGCCTTCTATGGTTCAGTGCACACATTCCCTTTCCTTCAACACGCTGTAGCAATGTGATCTTCCTCAGCTGGCTCCATTTGGAGAAAAGGAAATGACTTCATTTACTCCTTCCTGAAGACCCACCACCCTCCATCTCTCTCCATCCCATCTGTGCTGGGAAGGCAAGCATACACCATTCAGAGTTCCTTTCTGAATGGTTCAGGTTTGGCTTGGCCAATAGCACCGGCTCACAGATTGCAAGGTGGTTGCAAAGCCTGGCTGGAGATCGATCCCTATGACTACTTCCCTTGTGCCACTATGTCTGTCACTGCCTACCAGGGGACATGCCACACCTATCAAATAACCATTTGCCCTTATCCTCTAGACCTGAGTTAGGACGGAAATGGCTCTTCTCTGTAGCTAACTCTAGAGTCTGGTACTATCTGCTGAGGGCTTCCTGGGTCGTTGTGAATTGCTCCTTGTTAACTTTCTGAAATAACAGCAGTCGATTGTGTCGTCTAGTTCCTTCCAGAACTCCAAATGAATCTTGAATCCAGTCTCTAGACACCAGGAAGAGACCCACTCTGGACACCACTGCCCTTTGCTGTAGCAGAGCGATCACGGGAAACGCCGTAGTGCATGAAGTTTCGTTACCAGTAATGGGGAAGAACTATGCTCTCTCAATCTATGAGGAATCAACACATGGCTAATACAGCAAATCAATCAATAAGAAACTGAAAACACCACTGGGTTTTTAATCAGAAGATAAATGTAGTTGAGTATTTTAAAATCTTATTCAAATATTACAACCTCAACGAAATTTAGTGATTCCTAACCCAACCATCTTGAAGTGTATCACAGAATAAGCAGAATGAGGTGAGCAACATCAGACAAAAGACCTTAGGAAAAGGAGCACAGACAGCTATTAACATAGCAATGAAACTCATGAAGCCACATACATCCAGAGGTGCTCCCTCTCATTGCATTACAATAATACAGATATATGTATATGTGCTTATACATATCTTCATGGAAACAAGTCTATCTGAATGTAACCAATCCATGGTTATATACATGAAACCTCTATTAATTGAGTTGTCTTATGCTCTATAGTTTCCTTCCTAAGACATTCTATTTTATAAACTAACACTGGATATTTCTCTTGACATTGGGTTTCTCTCTTAAATTAAGAACCTTCTTCCAAAGTGTCTGTTTTTGTTTGGATCTTAAGTGTCCACCAATGGCTTATGTAATGGAGGTCCCCAATATAACACAATGTTCAGTGGTTGAACTTTGGGGAAGTGACTGATCATGAGGGTTCTGTCCCCACCACTGGATTGGTCCATTGATGAACTCACACCTTGATGGACAGTTGGGAGATGCTGGAAGCTTGAGAAGAGTACATCCTTGAGGGCTGTCTTCGGGGACCATGTCTTGTCCCTGGCCCATCCTTTTTGTCATCTCTGATATCTGATTTTTGGCTATGAGGAGGTAAGCAACTCTGCAACTCACCATGATGTTGTGCCTTATCATGGTACAGAAGCAACATAACCACCCAACCATTGGCCTGAGCTTCCAAAATCACCAAGCAAAATAAATCCTTCTCCTTTAAGTTAATCTCTGCCCTCTGCCTGCTATTTTGCCACAAGAAGCTGAACAACATGCTTTCTCACTCTTCCTACAGCATCTCACCTTCCACACCCCAAAGCCTCCCCGCATCCTCCACCAGGCCAATGTTCTCAGGAGACTCATTCACCCAAGGGAACTGCTTTACTTCACCTTCCTCATGTACTTGAACTCACCTTTCTTTTTTTTTTTTTTTTTTTTTTTTTTTTTTTTTGGTTTTTTGAGACAGGGTTTCCCTGCAGTTTCTAGAGCCTGTCCTGGAACTAGCTCTTGTAGACCAGGCTGGCCTCGAACTCAGAGATCCGCCTGCCTCTGCCTCCCGAGTGCTGGGATTAAAGGCGTGTGCCACCACCGCCCGGCCTGAACTCACCTTTCTTAATCAAGTCTTCCTCCTCCTCTTCTCTTCCCTGTTCTCATTCAAGGACGCTTAGCAAAACAAAACAAACAAAAGAGTTGAGCTTAAAACGCACATTCCGATCTCATCGGAATCATTCTACAGCAATGGTCAGGAAACTGGTCCATTCCCTTGACTCTAAACTAGAGCAGTTTCCATCTACCCTTGAGTATTTAGGCTCAAGCAACAGGAGATGATCCCAACCCAAAGGCCTTGAAGTCTCAAATTAGCACATTCACTACACGCTGATTCATCCCTAAAGAACATTCCCGTCTGCCACTAACGATCTCTCCACACATGGCTGTGGGGTAAGCATGATGTGGTCATCACCACGGTGTGAGGAATTGGAGCTGGAGAGGTCACAGGCTGTGCTAAAGTTATTAAGGATGCTGACAGGGGAACTATGTCATTGTACAGGAATCTGGCTCAGCTTCTCTGCCCACTCTAGAATCTAGGCCTATTTACCACATATTGTCCACCTATTCCTCACTGAACTTTGTTGAAGGTGCAGGCAGAGTTCAGCAGAAAGGAGCATGTCAACAAAAGATCATGCTCGACTCCATCAGTGTTGTTTCTACACTCACTCAGCGTCAGATCCCCAGCCCAGACCTTCTCCAGGAAGATGTGTAACTGGACAGCTTTGGTCCTGTCTTTTGGAAACAGGGCTGAGAACAACACACCTTCCCCCAGCTCACTCTCAGATCTTCAGAGCCACTGGTGGGCAGGCAGTCTTGGGGTTCCATGTCACTGGATGCTGAGACTGTAAACTTCTCAAAGCAGCAACAGAATGACAGAGCCTTCCTGACACACCTGATCAGGGCTCTGCTCTGCTGCACACGCTGGTCTCTAGAAAATATTTCAATTTTCTCTAGTGTCAGCCTTCCTGGTTCTGCAGAAGGAGAACCAGGGTAAGCCAGTGCCCAGAGAGAAGCAAGTGTCAAGCTCCAAGACCAGGCCTTTTTTCTTTGGTTGATTCCTCATCACCCTCTACCTGCTCCAAGTTTCAAGCCTTTTCGTTATCACTGTTTCCTTTCCTATTCTCTAGAGCAGAGAAACTTTTCCTACACAAGATCCCCTCTGTCTGAGAAACTCTTAGGCATTCCCAGCTATGTAAAAGAGGTGTATAAATCTAACCGACTCACAATAAGTCAAAACAAATTTTATATTAAAACAACTCTTTGACATACATATGATTTTGCCATTTAAGATGAAAGTACATTTGTATACTAATGAGATGGATAAACTTGGTCATTTTTACATGAACAATTAAATTTTGGGCTGGTGTGATAGCCTTCTAACTAAAGATGCCCACTGCCAAGACTGACGATCTGAGTCCAATCCCCAGAACATACATGGTAGAAAAAGAGAGTTATTTTCTGACCTCTGGATAAGTGTCACTGTTATGATACGACGTGAGATGGGACCTTGGATGATGGGTCCAAACCACAAAGGGTGAGGGACAAACATGCTATGCAGAATGAGCTTACATAGGGAGTTTTATTAGGGGAAGGGGAGGGAGAGGGGAGAGAGTAAGGGAGCGCAGAGCTGCCTCATGGGAAGAGAAAGAGGGAGAGAAAGAGCAAAAGGAAGAAGAGAAAGAAGCAGGCAGAGTTCCACCTTTTAAAGGGGTTACACACACACCCTCTGCCAGGTCCCCAAGGGGTGGGACCAGGTATGCCTGGATGCTGACAGTCACGTCATGTGAGTTCCTCCCCACCCAAAATAAATATCAAAAGAAACTTCTGAAAGGATTAAATTTTGGCTGAATATTTGATTCTGCGGGACCCGAGGATCGTCTACACCATTTCTAGTTGACTGGTACTGATTTTCTATTAGTCAGTGCTGAGACTGCCACTTTGCATTAATGTGCTATACAAAATGCAGAAGCAATGTTTGTGGCCGTTTTGGAAATTGTTGGAAATTCCATCCTCATTCCAAGCCAAAATGCATTTCACAATATTCTTATGGAGCTCATGTCGGTAACACAATTTGCAAGTCTTAAAATCAAACATCATAACACAATAGAACTCAAAGATACACTAAATCGATACTTATGTGCTGAGAAATGATGGCAGGAAAATATTAAAATTCCTTGTTTTCATAACTAAAACATGTTTTTAATAAGAGTGGAAGACTGTGTTGACAGTAAAAACACCGCAGTTCACAGCACAACACCGTCTTGATCCGAGCTGACTGTTCCAAAAGGCAGTACTCGATGACATGCAGGGTGTCGGTATGCACGGTGCAAAGAACACATGCTGTATGTGCAGAACCAAGACTGTAGTGAAGCTGCATGGTGCAACAACACAGATGAGCACTGCAGAAACACCTCGGATGAATTATGCATTATGAATTAATTAATCTTAGGTTCTTACACGCTCAAAATCCTTCACTCACTCTTGCCAAAGTTGTCAGGAGCCCACATGCTATTGCGACCTACAATCAAGAAGCCGTTCAGTAGCATCTGCTTTGCTGGTCCTCTCCTTTGGGAGCGCACTCCCACACACGCCAGCTCCCGCTCCTATGCTGTCACTTTCTACATTACCAGCCTCAGGAAGCAGTTTGTAAATCATCTTCCACCACCTTTATACAGCATGGATTGAATAGTGCCTTACCACTTCATTTAGGTACTAGTCATAATAATCATTATAAATGCCCTAACATTTCAATAATTCATACAGTGCAATACTATAAGTACAGAGACACACAGAACAGAATAGAAAGTCCAGAAATAAACTCCAATATACTGGCAAGATAAAACCGACTTTAAAAAGTTAAGTTGTGGGGCTGGAGAGATGTCTCGGAGGTTAAGAGCACTGGCTGTTCTTCCAGAAGTCCTGTGTTCAATTTCCAGCAACCACATGGTGGCTCACAACTATCTATAATGAGATCTGATGCCCTCTTCTGGCCTGTAGGCATGCATGCAGACAAAAACACTGTATACTAAATAAATAAATACATCTTTTTTTTTTTAAAAAAAAAAAGTTAAGTTGGGACAACAAAATGGGTAGAAAAAAAAATAAAACCTGAAGCTATGAAATTCCAGAAGAAAATGTAACTACAAAGTGACACCAGATGATCTCTTGGGGAATTCTTACCATAATAATGTTAGGAAGTATGTTCTTTAAAAACATCCTTCTATGTTATTAACATCAGTTGATACACTTAGGAAGTAAATCATACAACGTCTGGAATTCGTGTATTAATATTCTCAATATGAGTGGGCCAATAGATCAGACTGGGCAATATTTCAAATTACTAATACTGAATGGTGGACGCCCGGCATGTGCTCTACGACTTCCTCTAACTGGTGAACATCGGGAATGTTTTCATCATTTCTAAGCAGCATTAGAAACTGAGAATGGCGAGCGCAGAGTGGGGAAAGGTCCTCCAGCTATGACTCAAAACACAGGTGAGGGAAAACTAAAGTTCCAGCAATTCAGTCATGCTTTTTAAAACGTTCCATTTACAAAATACATATGCCATAAGCAAAGTCAAGACCCAGGTAACAAACTGGGGAAAATATGTTCAACTCAAATCGCAGACAAAAACTCAGATAATTTTGCTAGTACGGAAGCAACTACGAGCATCCCATAGGAAACCAATGAGCAACGAATAGAAAAACTGTCAAAGGACATAAATATTTTATAGAGCATAAATAAAACAGTCCTTAAA
This sequence comes from Arvicola amphibius, assembly GCF_903992535.2. NCBI lineage: Eukaryota > Metazoa > Chordata > Mammalia > Rodentia > Cricetidae > Arvicola > Arvicola amphibius. The sequence goes on from NC_052053.1 coordinate 31,375,162, forward strand.
CATCATAAGAAAAGCGGAGTGCATTTCCAAACAGGAGAAATGAAAATTAAAATTATATTTTGATTTTTCTAGATTTGGGTCAATCTGATAGGTCAACGTGCTTTGTTAAAGCTCTCTTCTGAGGAATCAAAAAAGTGAGGCCTTGACATGTGCTGCTGATGGGATGCCAGCTATTATAGACCATTCACAACAGTCTTCAAACTTCCTGGACACCAAACCTTAATTCTGGGCATTTCTTCCTACAGATAGACCTGCACAGCAATATGCTCCCCATATAAAAATTGCCAAGCATGGCAGCACAAGCTTATAATTCTATTGCTGAGGAGGCAGAGGCAGAAGGATCCCTGGAACTCACTAGCTGGGCACCCTAGCCCAGTGAATTCAGTGAGATTCGGGCCAGTGAGAGATCTTGTTTTCAAAAAGTTAATGGCCTTCCTTGTCCTCTGGCTTCTACATAGCCCTGCACTTGAATACACACATGCACTAAGAAAAAAAAATCCATGCCTCACCCAACTTTGGTGGAGGAGGAGGTGCCTGGTCTTGCTGTAGCTTTATATGCCACAGATGGCTGATAGTCACAGGATGCCCACCTGTATCTGAAGAGAAACGGCAGAGGAGAAGGGGATGTGGGGAAGGTTGGGAAGAGGGGAGGGAGAGGAAGCTTTGGTAGCCATGTAAAAACACAAAAATAAGTTTAAAAGAAAAAGAAAAACATCCAAGCAGTGGATTAAAAACCAGCGCTTTGTTTTATTTTGTTTTGTCTTAGCTTTAGAGTGCAGCGCTTGGCGGTGGGTGGGAGGGAAACCAGCGACTCAGCATCCTTATTTCTTTCTGCAAAGCCGGTTGGTAACATTCCCTGACAGTTTGCTGAAAGCCATTCACAGCTGTGCGAAATGAGAACATTTGGTGTGTAGGGAAGGTGAGAAACTGCTGGGGAAATATCCCCTTCTCTCTGAGCAGGCGGGCGAACCCACGCCAGCGTAATATTGCTGACTCAGTACCAGCTACCTCTTGGCTACAGACCCATAGGCGCTACTGTGCATTTCCAACATCCATGTCTGTCTAGTTCCCACTCCAGACCCATTTCATGTCTGGAAGGGCTCATCTAAAGTGTACATAAAAGATAATCACTGCATCCTTTAAGACTGGAAGCATAATTGCCGTGAACAGTATCTAATCTGCACAAGATAATTAAATTATCCCATTATCACATTATATGGGCAGGTGCAAGAAACAATTGTCTTCTATATTCATTGGCCTGTATTGTTTCAATATCCCTAAAAGTGTGGGGAGGGTAGGTGTCCTTATGTGAATGTATAAAGAGTAGATGAAGTCTTGAACTGAATGTGGAATATTAAGGACCAATCCCCCAGACAAAGCATTCCTCTGTTCCAACTACAGGTGTTCAGCTGACCACTGAATGCAGAAACTGGCAAGTGCCGATTCCTCCTCCCAGAGACACAAAACACCGAGTTGCAGCTGAGGCGATGGGAACCTATTTAGCCTGTTAAGAAAGATCTCCTGCCAAAGCCGGCTAAGCCCTCCCTCGGCTCTGCGTAATAAATGCTGGTACCCTCCATCACAGTGAGCACACCCCATCCAATCCTAGATTTCTTGTCTGTGTGTCTGTCCTTTCTTCATTCTTTCATCACCTCAGTCAGGTTTTCCGGACTAAACCACGCTGGTCATGGCATCAAAGAGTGATTTATTGGATGCTTCTTGACATATCAGAAGTAGCTATAGTCGAGCTTCTGAGATCCACTTTTGCAGGCAAGAGGAGGAGGCTTGAAATCCTTCACCTGGACCCTCAGCAAAAAAAAAACTCCATATCCAAAGCCTGCCCTAAAGGAAAGCGGCATTGGTCCTTTGGACACACGTAGTCAGGGTGAGAAGACCTCTTTCCAGCTTAGTGAGCGAGTTAGATAGGGTTCCATTACTTCAGCTGTTTCTCAGCATGAGGGCATAGCTTCGGACAAGTTACTGTGCCTCAGTTTGCCCCTTGTAGCAATGGCATAATAATAAAAATAGTGAGTAACACCACCACCACCACCAATAATAATAAATTAACTCTGAGAGCGAGTTAATGTTTTCCCCCAAGCACTTAGAATCATGTCGAGGAGACAGGAAGACCTCAGTAACGCTAGCTTCACACATGCAGCGTCTTGGAAAGTGACCATGTGCAAGACTGTCGGGAGCCAGTCACGCAGGATTACCTCCCGAAAAGTTTGGGAATGCAGCCTCTGTCACCATTTCCTTAGGCTAATTAGCTGCGGTACAGAATGGAAATTACTGAACTTCATAACTTTATCAGTGTTGAGTGATTTACACCACCCTGAAGCCAGGAGGTCCCAGAACTGCATTCCTTTCTTTGGCGAATCTGTAGCATTTGTTCATCACGTCCCGTTGGAGTACTTCACTTAGGGCTGGGGTGAGGTAGAAAATGTCTTTGCCCTTCCTTGCCTTCCTTGGTGCAAGGGTTTGGGGAAAGGAGAAGCGGAAGAGGGAAGTATACACAGAAGACCAATCCAACCTACCCACGGCTGCACAAGGAGGCTGAGAGAAGACACAGGTAGGGTCTGTTACAGATCCACGGCGAGTGGATAGCTCTGGGTAGCGGTTAGACTCCAGAACTAGCCCCTAGTCTCCACTGTGCACGGGGTATGGAACTCATGGCCCAGAAGAAGACGGGAGAAAGCAATGACTGTAGGCAGTCATTCCAGTGTGAGCCCATCTCCTCCTCCTGGGTCTTTATTTCCTATTCTGTGCACAGGAACTGGGCTGCTGTCCCCAGGAAGACACAGCCACAGGGCAGGACATCCCCAGATCGTCAGCTCCTAGGGAAGAAAGTGGAGCCGATGTCTCTGCCCCACTAGGAAAGGAGTGGCAATGATTTCTAGACTAGAAGTCTGGGAGTTAGTTCTACCTTTGCCCCCTGCAAACAACCGCTTCTGCTTCCCTCCTTTCAAACGGACATTTTAGTTTATTTCCTAAAACAATCTAATCCATGCCTGTGGGTGCTCCAAACGCACTTATTCAAATTTTAAGCAATATTTAGCTGCCATAGTATTCATAGCTGGGACATTTTGTAAAAAAAAGATCTTACTTTGCAATACTTTGATAATGATTTCCTCCACTTCTTCATGGTAACAGTAACTCCCTTTTAAAGCCAGCATTTATGGAGGGTTCGTAAGGGTCAGGCACCCAAGACAATTAATTCTTGCAACTCTCATAGCTCAGTGAGGTGGGGACCATTATTATCCCCACTTCACAGGTGAGGAGTCTGAAGTTCAAAGAGAGGACACAACTTGCCCAAGGTTACGAAGCTTGTGAGTCAGGGTGAGAATGTGAATTCAGGAGTCAGGTCCACACCCCTCCATTTTAATCCCCCCCCCCCTCCCCGTGACACTGCTTTCCAAATTCCTTCCTCTGGTTTCCTGGGAAGAAGTGGTTTGTTTGGAATGGGCTGCTCTGTGTTTTTCTTTGTTTGCCTAACAGGATTCCATCATCATTTGTACAATCCCTTCTCGCAGCTAGACAATGGGAGTTTAAAAACAATTGTGTCAAGCCGTGGGGCTGCGGCACAGCAGGCTAAGAAACAGGCCGTTTGTACATAAATATTTAAATACATGCAATACACCCATTTAGTGCATTATTCACATTCCGGGCTTCTATAAAAGAGGTTTCCAGAACTTACCAGCTGCTTCCTTTTGTGAACTCAATGATTCTCATCCAAACAGGCCTCACAGGAGCCATTCTCCACACCAGGCACTTTATACTGACACCTGGTCGCCGACGTCATTGGCCTTTTCCTCTGGCAAAGGAAGAGAAGCAGTTTGAATTCCCACTCCCCAATATCTTTCTTTTGCCTCGTCTCCCCGCAAGCCTGGCATCCTGAGTCCCTCTAAACTCTAAGCAAAACCACAGTTCAGTGACAGGAGAATGACTAAGCCCAATCTGAAGGGGTTCCCGGAGCCACTGCAATTGTTCTAATCAGGGGTATGTCCCCAGCCCACAGGAGGCCAGGCTAGCCCGCAGGAGGCCAGGCTGGCCCACAGGAGGCCAGGCTGGCCCACAGTGCTCAGATCTGTGGATGAGTCAGCGGAAGGCAACTATGCCTGCTGTTTACCAAGTGCAGGGAGATAAAGAAGTTCCTACTCTTTAGGCCCTTGGTATTCTCTTTGATAGTCTCTGTAATCTATCAACTGGTGTGGGGTGGGGAGGGCTTGCAGTTAACTCCACAATCCTCTAGAGCCCATGCAATAGTTCCAGGGTATGTCACCATCTCCTTCAGTGGAAAGAAGAAAAGATGCGGAAGAGGAGACGTAACCAGCCATAGTGAGGCCTCTTTACACAGCAAGTTTCTCACCCCTGCAATGGGCCTGGCATGGAACAAAGGTCCAGATGTTTGTGGGATAAAGACATGAGGTGTGACAGAAATGCCACATTTTCTTCTGAGGAGCATTTAGAACAAATGCATGCATCAGCACACCCATCCCATGCGCTGTGCTCCAGTGAGGCCAGACTACGGAGCACACTAAGCCACACGACCAGGGCTCCAGAAGATACCAAGGAAACACTTATCTGGTTTCTCACCATTAACTTGAGGCGGGAAAAGTTTGCAAGGAAACTGAAGTTGAAGGTGCAAAAATAGCAAGGGGATGTCAGAGCCGGAAAACAGCAACCGCAGCAACCACTGTCAACCAATAATCTCACTAGTTATGAAATCCATCAAGAGGAATCCCAGAGACTTGAAAATTTAATCCATAATGAGGCATGAAATGTGCAGTAGGCAGCAGGATATGAAACAATGCAGTGCTTAGTGTTAGCTTTCTACAGATCTGAGCAAGAGACGGCATGGAGGAAGCCAGGAGCTGTTTCGATGCTCCTTAGGGGGTTTTGGCTCTCTGGTCCCTTGGGAAGAAGGCTGGGGAGGTGAAGCATGGGAACCCTAGGTTCTATCCTTGGAGCTGAGAGAAAAAAAAAGGACAGATCAAAGAAAACAGTCGGGTTCCGCAAATCCTTGGTGGTCACACACTGATGACGTCGTGTGTCTTAGTTAGGATTTCTGTTGCTGTGGAGAGACGCCATGATCTCAGCAACTCCTATTAAAGAAAGCATTTAACTAGAGCTTGTTTACATTCTGAGGTTTAGTCCATTATAGTCATGACGGGAAGTATGGCGGCACACAGGCAGACATGGTGCTGGAGAGGTAGCTGAGAGTTCTATATCCAGATCAGCAGACAGGAGAAAGAGAGAGAGAGAGAGAGAGAGAGAGAGAGAGAGAGAGAGAGAGAGAGAGAGAGAGAGAGAGAGAGAGAGAGAGAGAGAGAGAGAGAGAGAATAGGCCTGGCTTGAGCATTTGAAATCCTAAGCCCACCCCCAGTGACACACTTCCTCCAACAGGGCCACACCTCCTAATAGTGTCAATCTTATGTATGCCGTTGACTTACTGTTGTGTGAGCAATTATCCTGCACATTGGATTCGAAGTGTTGTATTTTAACATCATCCATCCAAGTTTATCTTTAGGACTTTTTGTTGGTGGAAAAAAATCATTAATTGAATATGCCTTTAAAAGTAAAATACCTGAGCACAATACATTTAAGCGTGTGTGTGATGTGTGTGTGTATACGCATGGTTATATAGATATATACTGCTTTCTCTTTATGAATTTATCCTTTCAATTTTTAAAAACCTTTGCATTTACTTATTTGTTTTGTGTCTGTATGTGTGCACATGCACATACCACAACGCACGTGTGAGGCTCACTGGCAGGCACCTTTACCTACTGAGACATTTTCCCCTTTGACTCATTTAATAAACATTCTTGAACACCTACTATATATCATATACCCTGTAGTATATACAGAAGTATATATAGAAGGAACTAGCAATGAAACCTTCGGTTAGGTATGGTTTATGCCCTTAAGTGATTCAAATACTGTGAGGAAGGTCATGTACGTGAGAGTCTGCTGTAGGGTAAACAGAGTAGTGCCACCTCACTGCCCACTCTCTGAAATCTCTGGAGTAGGCAGGGAAGCATTTGACAGATGCTGCCCTCAGGCAGGAATGGTCCCCAAAATGAGAACATCTGCAGAGAACACATCCACACACGGTACAAATGGACCAAGGAGAGGAAAGGATCGGGAAAGAGATTCCTTTCTGAAACGCATGAAGGGAAGATACTAGAGATCAATTTCCACTAAACAAATCCAGATAAGTACTTTCTGTGTGCCTAGTGCTAGGAAGATTGCCACCGAGATTTTTAAATATATGGAACATTTGACTGAAAGGACTGATGTCACCTGAAATGACAGAGCTAAAAGGGGAAAGAGTGTGGTTTAAAATGAAAAGACGTGCTGTTGGGGACAAAACCAGTAAAAAAAAAATCCGTCTAATCAAATGGCACAGTCATTATAGCTGATTCCAAATAATTACATTCTTGAAAATAGCTAGTAGGGAAGGCTGGCTCTGCAATGACCTGCCACGAAGATTACCTTGATACACCATGTACTAATGCTCAAATAGCATACTGTGCCCCATAAATGCCCCCATAGAGCGGTCATTATGCAACAGCCAAGCATACAGTCAAGCCTGTGTCTGTGAGTATGTGTGTGTGTGTGTGTGTTTGTGTGTGTGTGTGTGCATGTGTGTGTGTTCATGTAGTAAGGGGAAAGATGGGTGGGAGAGAGCCCCGAACTTAGAGGAGGAGAACCGTGGAAGAATGACAGTGGAATTGGGCTGCAGGTTACCCGGATAAAAGAAGAATTTGACAAGAACCTTAAATCCCCATGAGGAAAATCAGGAGTTGAGTTTTGGCCTCAAGCCAGGAGGAGACCTGACCCAAAGGAAGACATCATGGCATTCATGTGGCCATGGGTGGGGACTGGAGGTGAGGGGACAGGCAGGGACACCAATCAGGAGGCGGACAGAGTCCAGTGCAGGTGGCACTGCACAGAACCCACAGTCTGCTTCTCTGCTGTCTGAGGTCACCGAGCCCGCTTACCTAGAACAGAGACTACAGGAAGGAAAGACGACCCGTGCTTCACAGCCACCTGAGGCTGGCTGACCTGAAACTCGTTAGGAACCCTGTATCTAGGGCTCTGCATGAATTCGGGTGAAACTTTGTTTTCATACGCCTCAGCACTCTGATAGTGGCTGGGAGAGAGGGGCTTCTACAGCACTCTGCAGATGGAGGGACTCCGAGCAAGTCCGTTACTCTTGGCCTCTTAATTCCACTGACAGAAGACTGAAATGGCTTTTTTTTCTAGGCTATTTCACATGGGTCAATCTTAAATCATCTGCAGACCTATAGAGTTAATCCAATCTCGGCCATATACAAATGAAAAGGCAGGATTGGGCAGGTAAAAGGCCTAGTCCAAGGGCATAGGCAAAGGAGGCCAGTTGAAGGACCTATTGGGCCACATTAATTGGACAACTAAGAATCATTTCATGAAGTTTGAAGCCCCAGGGACAGTTTCCTTCCCCCTAAGTCCCCCTTTTTACGTCTCTGACAGAAAAGGTCTCTAGAGAGCTAGCTAGGTATGAAGACAGCTGTCCTCCCCCCTCCCCAGGCAGGCCCCTGAGCTGGAGGAGGGAGCTTCCACTAGGCCTCCTTGATGGCTCTCAACAAGAAGTGTTTAGTTAGCCAGTTTCTCACACTTACTCACTTTTCAACTCTTGCTTTTTTTTCTTTAGCTTTCTCTTGATCACTAAGACCAATGTCAAAATAAAAGACACCCAGACACCACCAAAAATGATCTTAAAGAAGGCTGCATGTGCTTGGGAAAGATAAGGAAGCAGGCAGGTGTGGAGTCCTGCTGTGGAGTTAGTTACCAGAGTTAATAACCAGGAGTCCCTGGAAGCGAGGAAACATTAAATGTGGCCAGTTTTTCATGTACAACAGCATATGTGATGGTTCCAGCCACAGCACCGCCTACTGATTCAGGAAGTTAAGGGAGAGAGGATAAAACAAAAAAGCCAGAAAGCCCCCAGGAAATCTGTCCTTGTGTATTCCAGTCATAAATAAGAGTTTCCCTCACTTTTCATGCGGGGCCTGCCGTCACCTTAGCTGTGTTTATCTCTTCAGACAAAGTATCTTAAGGAAGCCGGAGCATCCTTCTGCCTTGACAGCACACGCTGATTAAATCTTCCGGAGAAAAGTTAGGCAAACCAAAAGCTGCCTCCTCTCCAGACTTCCCAGCAGCCCGCATCTCTCCTTCCCTTTTCTCATTGCCAGGGAAAATAAATACAGGTGATAACATTTTGCAGCGAGTATCTACTGAAGATGTAGCTGTTTATGTCTGAACTGAAAATTTCCCTACCAGGATGGTTGAATTATCCAGTAACAAAAAGAATTGTGAAGCCAGTGAGGTGGTCTCTGTTAATGCAGAAAAACTGAAGAAAATCAGGGCCGTTGGAGCTGACAGTGTGGAAGAGCTGTATTCTAGCGAGATAGCGTATGGGGGGGAGGGATGCGCGCGTGCGCGCGCGCACACACACACACACACACACACACACACACACACACACACACACACACACCATCTCCCCCTTCAGGATAGAAGAGGCAGGGGACTGAGGCTTAGTTTGCAATTTTGCTGGTGGCAAGAGACTGGAAGACAGGAATTGGCAGCTCTCTGCAAACTGATTAATGCCCGGATCTCCAGAATGTATGGTTTAAAAACTAACAAATCAGGAACTGGCCTACCCTGCTAACAGAAATATATCCCAGTTAGAAATCTGGAGAAACAATTATCTCGATGGCATATGTGCTGATCTGAGCATTAGAGCTTGTCTTTTTAATCTTCCTTGTTAGGAATGTAAAAATCTGCTTAATAAATCACACAGCTCCCTAGACTTCACAAGGAATTCACAGACATAAAAGATCCAGATTTTACAAGTTATCTGCACTGCCAGTTAGCTGTTAAGAGCTACTGTAATGAAGGACGTGGTCTGAGGTACAATTCTGCATCACTGCAGAGGTTTCTGACTTCTGTCAAAGACCCACAATCATGCAGTGGGGAGCATACGCCTCTTGGATCACTACCCTGGCAGCTCAGGCCCCAGACTTCCCTTTTCCATTCTTCCCAAATAACTGGCAATGAAGCAGCACTGTGGGCAGGAAAGTGGGACTCCCAGCATGCACTTCTATCCCTTGCTTGCCACAGTCAGTGATTCTTACATCACTGTGTGCAGCCTGAGGCTTTTTTGCTCACTCCCAAACTTGGAAAACTACTAATTAGCTTACGAAGAAACACTATGTAATCTCGTAACCACTGCAGTGGCCATCCGTGAATGGAAGGGGCAGACGTACACTTTCATGCTTCACCTAGTAAAGAGAAGCGACTCCCGCCAGGCGAGCTCTAAAGACCGCACTTCGGGTCTCTAAGGAAGGTGGGAGGCATGCTTTGTGCAGACTGGCCCAGCCTTTGATGTATTTACTGAGAAGACCCACTGGCTAGAGAATGTACCATGGTTGAGAAAGAAGAGAGACAGGCTTCCAGGAGCCCATAAAACAGTCGTCAGGCTGAGAAGATCATGTTGACCATCTATTAGGACCAGGAAGAAAGGCATTTCTGATGTCTAATGCCAGGTGAGCTAGCGGCCAGTGTCTGTTGAGAACTGCTCTGGGGAGAGTTCTTTGATTCTAACCCACTCTCTGTGAACAGGCCACAGTACAGGGCCAGGTCAGGCTCAGCCTCCCGGCAGGGTACGGCAGAGGAAAGTGAAAGAAACTCACTTTGACTTAATTTTGCACTAACCTCTAGTGCCGAGATGTTGAGATTTTGTCCTTGAAATGTAGTGAGTTTTTTTTCCAAAAGATGGAAAATTAATATTAAAATCCTAACATTCATGGAGGAAGGGAAGAGAAGCCTGAAGATTAAATATGCAGCCTTACTGAACACAGCGGGCTCTTTATAAGGATAAATGTGTTCTGGATTTAAGCAGAGTGTGGAATACCTTCTTCAGATCCTGAACTTAAGATGGATCGTCACTTAGGAACTATTAACTTCTCCGAGTCTCAAATTCGCCTTTATCATCAGTACAACGATCCTTCACTCCCGGTCTCTGGTGAGAAGGAAACTAAAGACAGAGAGAACGAAAAGAGAAAAATGACAGTGTTTTGCACAATGCCTAGCACATAGTAAGCACTCAACAAATGCTAGCTCTCTGCCAAGGTCTTCACTTTCAACTATAGAGACATTATGGCAGCAAGGAGACAGTCCAGGCTGTGTAAGAAGACAACCCTTTCTGGGCTCTTTGTTAGATGTGGCAGACTCAGCTGAGCCACCATCAGCCCTCAGAACAGGCTCCGCATAGCCCTGCCGAAGCTCTCTGGGTAATGAAGTGCAGGCAGGCATGCAATCCACTCACAGAACGTGCACCATCTCCTCCCATCCCCACAGATCTCAGAGCAAAGCATCCTGTGTTTTACAGCCCCCGGTAATTTACATTCATTTTCTATACACAAAGCAACACTCCTGGCTCCAGAGAAACAAAGGGAGTGGGGAACAGACAGCAGGAAATGGCCAGATGGAAGAAGACCTTGGGCAACCAAACACAATAAACCTCTCTGCTTACTGCCAGGACACTGGGAGCAGAATCCTAGGCATCTTTCTGAGTGAGCACCTTGGCCAACTGGCTACCAAGCTGATAGGAGCAGACTCCCAACAGTGTAAACTATGAAAGTATTTCCTGCCACAAAAGAGAAGTAGATGACAATGTGGTTGAAGACAGAGGCAATGGGTGTCCAGGTTTATTCTCCTGCTGTGACACTGTTTAGACCACACAGATTACAGGTCTTGAGGCCATTTCTCTCCAGACCACTGCTGAGAATTCCACCTACAACTCAGGAACACACCGAGCATCTGGTTGTAACTGAAACACCATCTTTCATACTCTACAAAACCCACATGCAGTTGGTATGGCCCACTCCAAATCGGCACAGACAACCCACCCAGGATGAAAGTCACAAGACATTCAAGGCAAAGACGGCTGGATGTCACCTGTTAGCGGTGAGTGGTGGCGTAACAGGGAAGTCATTTTCGAAGGGTGTTTACTGCATTCTCTCATTTCAAACTGTGTTACATGAGCATCCTACATGGCTGCTACATGGTGCTTTATAGCCACTGTACCATGACTTTCTATTCAGTCCACAGGGTGGCTGTCATGTCAGGATGTAGGCGACCACCAGACAGGTCCTGTGAACTGCCTGCCTGTAAACCCCTATAACCCAGACTACATCATCAAAGTGGTAATCTAGACATAGTTCAGAGGTCTATGGATGGTTGAAAAAGGGGAAAAGAAAGTTGGCAGGTAATGTGAGCACGTACAAGACACAAATCACAAGATCGGGACTAGGATCCAGTCTCCAGGCAGCTGACCAAAGAAGGCTTCATTCCTTTCTTCAAACACCCCCTTTCCCTTTCCCAAAACTAATGAAGGAGTCCTGTAATAAACAATGCTACCATTCCTGCCCTGACCTTTGAGATGGCTAGGCAGCCGCCTGTTCTCATATAGATTTCCTAGGCATTATATTTATTATGGCATTTCTAAAACTCCATCTTTATTATATAATCCACACAAATACATCCTTGTATATATTGCTAATGTAGTGTCATAATTATAAATCTTTTCCTTTCTCTTGACTATAATGCTTATAAGGTGAGTATCATATCTTGTGTATTGAGTACTATGTATGATACTGAAGATTCTCAAACCAATATTTTTTCTGGATTAATAAATAAAAATGCATGTTAAGAAGTGGCTGGTTTGTGAACAAACACACAAGGAAGAAGAGATTAATGAGGTGTAAGGCAGTAAATTAAAATAAAATATTGCCGGACAAATTGCCTTTCCATTACCACATAGTTCCAAGCTATCCCATTAGGGTAGTTTTTCACAGGACCTGGATTTTAAGAGTCTACTACATAACACTTGTATCTTTGGGAAAGGAGTGGCAAATTGTGAGTGCCAAACAATGTTTCCTCAACAGACAAGCCTCAACGCTAACTGCTCCACACAAGGTAGAGCCTTGCTTTTATTTATTCCGTCTAGCACTTTTATAGACTACTTGAGCAATGATAAGACTTCTTATCAAGCTAATGATGGCATCGTGCCAGGAAGGGAAGCCAGTGCGCTGCACACAGGAATCAAGATCTAAAAGAAAGACTTGGCATCAGGCTGAATTCAACACCAGGCTGAATGTAAAGTTCTACACTTTTGTTCAGAAAACAAACAAGCTCAGAATGGCCAAGGCCTAGACGGGAGTTAGTCTAGATGAGCGTTAGAGCTAACTGGCAAACACCGTGTCTTCTTAACATCCAGCAAGGGTGTTGTTTCGCAGAGGAAGCGATGCACAAGTGAGTCTCTTCAGTAGATAAGAACACCTCAGTTAAGCACAATTATTCCCATGAATATCTTAGTCAGGGTCTGTAAAGGAAGGGAACTGACTGCACACATACATGAGAGGGATTCTGTATACATATATAAATCAGTCATCTTCAAGATGGAGACACTGGAATCTGGTTATGTAGTACAAAGGCCTGACAGCCCATGGCCGGTGGTGTAAATCCCAGTCTGAGCCTAAAGCCCCTGAACACAAGGGTCGCCAAGGCTAGAAGATGGTGTCTCATCTCGAGCAAGCAGAGGGAGGACAAACCCAGCTTTCCATTACCTTCTGTTTTACTCAGACTTTCAATGGAAGGGACGGTGCTCAACTTAGGGAACAACCACCAAATTACAAAGACCCTCACCTTCATACTCAGAGACGATGTCTGAGCAGCTCTCCAATAATCCCAGACCTTTTAGGTCTGATTCTGAGTCCTGAAAAACCAGATACCCAGACTGTACTGTTGAATTTGAGAGATGACATGCCTCCTCAGCTCAGCCCTGAGACCCTCACAGACCGAGGTCTCCTTCACACATCCGTGCCCGTGTTCAGGATCGGCTCCTGGCTTCTGCCAGCTGCTTAAAGGAAAATCCTGCGCTGGAATCTCAATATAAGGGTGCATATGTAAAATGAGGCAGACGTGAGCCAAGAAGGCAATGGGAGGAACAAGGAGCTTGGGAGCTATGAAGGGAAGGACTTCAAAGACAACAGAGAACAGAAAGGGGCAACTAGGGAGCTGTAGGCACCCCCAACATTGGATCTCATTAGAGAGCCCGCAAAAGAAACCACACAGAGAAGCCTTGTGGTGAGCATTTCATTCTTCCTCCAACACGACTTCAGCACTAATTACTCCAAACTTAGAAAATATACTTATTATATCTCTATAGAGTGGGCAATTAAACTGAAAACACTTCTTCTAACTCAAAGCATCTTTCCGCCACCCGTGTGTAACACAAACATGGGCCCTTCTTAACTCTCTTTCTTCCATCTTCCCCAGCCCTCAGCTACCATGTTTACGAACAAAACAAAACAAAACAAAACAGGAAAAGGCTGGGGATACAGAACCAAGAAGAAAAGAATCATGTCAAGCCCAACAACAACACATAAGGAATGAAGCGAATAGAATTCCTCTCTGTGGGTGCTAAAAACTGAAGGGTAAGGGGAGTTTTATAGACCTACGAAGTGATGAGGTGAAGAGAAAGACATCAAGTCTACCCAAAAGGTAATAAAATATTTTATTTGTCTTCTGGTTGTGAAAAAGAAAATAAATCATTAAAACGACTGTCAGAATGCCCCAAGGACAAGGGCATCGAATAGGACTCGGCTATAAATGTTGTAAGAGTAATAAAGGAATTGGTTTTGTTTCCTTAGCATTTTTCTGGGCTGAGCCTTCCTATTTCAACATGGGAATCATGGGCAGCGGAAAAAAATGAACCCGCTGCAGGGCACACATTATTGTCTCCCAGGCCGCCTGACTCACGCGCTCCAAGGTAGCTAGCTGTCTCTGCAATGGCCGGTTTCTTATTTCACTGACCCTGTAGGACAGGCCGCCAATCAGCAGGCCTTCTGCATGATAACTTCCTCTACTTTCACAGCTACTAATGACTCCGTCACACCGTCTATAAAACATTCATTTTTCCTAGTCTTTGGAATTGAAGATGGAGACAGGCTTCTGCCCCAAGGTGCTCATTCTGCTGTCTAAAGGGCCTTGGATTAATTCTGCTGTTGTTTAGGGATGTATTTCAAGTGCCTGGAGGCAGAGAAGGGTGACAGGGTGGCTGTTATAATAGCAACTGCGGGTTTTATTTAAACCCACGGAGGATTAGGTAAGAATTTGCAGAAGAGGTAGGATTTCCATTAACCCACAAGCTCACAGCCAGCAGCCTCCTTGAATACAGTCTTTATGCTTGAAACACTGAGCTGTCCTGCAGATACATCATGGCTCCACTGAGTAGCAAACACAGCTCCTGCTCAAAAAGATATCTCTGTAGTCTGTGGCAACAATAAATATGAAACAGTTCCAAATGGACTGTGCTTAGAAATGAACCGAACACACATGCCAATCAATATTGATCTCTGTAACTAGAAAGACAGCCAAGCTGGATGTAGGACTGTTTCATCTCAATTTTTCCATTTGAAGTACACACAGAGAGACCTAAGAATAGCACAGAGCAGGGACATGACAGAAGACAGGTGGCATTTATAAAACTGAAATCACTTTGGCTGCCTTTCCGTCGTACTCCACTATGATAGCACAAGACAGACGAGTGTGGTAGCCCTGTCAACATTGTCATACGCCTTGAAGTGATTTCCCAAGACCCACACTGGCTTCTCAGGTCAGTGCACAACAGTACCGAGAGCACAGATAAGAGGTGGCCCCCTGCCCCTGCGAGCAGCTGCACCTGTGTTCTTGGAACAACCCCAGGCAGGTTAGAGAGGCCAGACGCCCCTTGTGGTTGTACATTGGCCTTTTACATGGCCGCTTTTGACAATACTGGCCAATGCCATTTTTCAAATAGACACACGGCTGAAGACTGCATCTCAGGACTATCTTTCCAGGATGAGGCACAGCTCCTTATTCCAGACACATATGCAATCCATAGTACTCAACAGGAACTCTGGCTCTACATGCCCATTGTCTGAATATTCCCATTCAGTGGAAGCCCATACTGCGTCCTGGATGACTCAGGGGAATGGTAATGAGGAGGTGAGTACCGCTCTCTTGAAGTCACTAGTTAGGATAAGTTGTTCATTACCTGACAGGACAGGTTTCTCCGGCCAGCCAAGAACTGAACAAATACATCAATGTCACTTTCCTCTCTAACATCTTAAACCCCCCTATTTAAAATTTGCGGCTCAGCTCACAATTCAAAGGAGGCTTTTGCAGAGCTCTCCTTGGGGCTTGGAGTGATAACATAGATGGACAGGAGATAGGTGAGACCTGCAGAGGGAACATTTATTGCACCGGTGAAAAGCCGGAGCGAACACACTCTGGCTTTCTGCACTCTGCCACTGCCCCCCCCCCCCACCCTCCGTTATTTCAGGAATCCTCTGCATAAAGCGAACACAACTTCTTATGAAACTGAGTAAACAAGTATGTGGGCAAGAGAAAATAAAAGCCTCAATTCTGGCAGTAAAGTTTTACGACTTGGCAACTGCCAAGGAACCTTGGCCCTTTGGGGTCAAAACAGAGCAGGTCAGGGGATGCCTCAGAGATTTCCCGATACCTTGTGTCTCCTCACCCCCCCCTACAACTTCCTCTGTGGCACTATTCTAATTTCTTATTAGAAATTATTTTTAGAACTAGAAGTTATTCTTTGGGGAGAAATATATTGAACTGCTGTTTAATTGCAAAGCCAGGGGTTCCTCAGAGAGGACAACAGCTAACAGGCCCAGGAGGTGATGTTGGTTATCCTCTGTGTGTATCTCTAAGCTTCCAGAGTAAACCTCAGGGAAGGAGGGCTGGCCAGCAGTGGGTGCTTTATCTGTCATTCAGATATATCTACTCTGCATCCCTCTCTGGTAGAGCCATGCTGGGAGAGTGCAAAGACCTGCTATTGAGTAACAGCTTCTCCCCTTCTTAGAGTACAGAGTGAGAAGGGAACGGAGCAGTAATTAGTCAGAGCTCAGTGCTTATGAGTTGAACACAGAGAAGGATGATAATGAGGCTAGGCATCTCAAGCATAGGCTTGTCGTGCTTACATGAGAAACTTCCGTCTCTATTTCAGACTCCCTGGGGATGGGTGTCGAGGGCAGCTTACGGTTATCCTCCAGCCTCTGGCTGGACTCTTGGTGACAACCTTTGAAAAGAGAGACTCTGAGGGTGATAAGCAAGTGGCCAAAGTGGCTCTGATTGTGGGTCAGAAGCTGGAGGACGATGATGGACAGATGCGTTGATTTGCATTCTAATTACCCAGAGCCCTTCCCAGCCTAGTGATCCCTGCCAAGCCCCAGCCTTAAGCAAAGTTCTCTGCTCTTTTCTTCTCTAATACCCTTTCTGTTTACTATTGAGCAATGACTTTGACTTGGGGTGTGTTACTAGGGAGTGGGGGGGTGGGAGACACTCCAAAAACTCCAAAGTACTCTCTTCCTACAACCTTGGTTATAAAGTCAACAAGAAAGGGGACTAATTAAACCCAGCGATCCCAGGGTGAGTCACACTGCAGTGATATCAAGGAAAAGCTGTGCCCGGAGCATCCTCTCTGAGGATTAGACTAGTAAAGCCCCTTCAGAAGACACAAGGACTTCTGCATGTCTCCAATGGGCACACTGTGGAAACCACAATTTTCTAAGCCTACTAAAGCACGCCTGTTCACTCACTGACCCAGAAGGCTGGGAGGCGTCTCCCCTATCTGCCCTCTGCACGCATACCCACGTCCCACATACGTGTCCGCTCACATCCTTCTCCTCAGTTCCACGTCTTAGACACATTTATGTCACTCATACTACTTAACAAGAACTTTGTCCCCCACAGAACCTGCAGTGTTAGCAAACACCAAAGGTAAAAGCATGAATCAACAGGCAAATTCTGAAGCCCAGCTGAGCCTAGCCGAACAGGAGGAAGCTAACGCAGTCCAGGAAGCAGTTAGGTTTATAGCAGGGGTTAGAACAACCCCCAGAGGCCCTAAAAAAGAGGATGCTTCCTGCCTATGCTGTCCTAGGCCATTCTGTTGGACTGGCAGACAGCTTTAAACATGGTTTGGAAGTGGCGCTTAAGTCCTGTCGTGACGACCTGCCTGGATGCTTCCGATGTCTACACTGGGAACACACTTTTCCAGTTGGCTTGGAAAGGGGAGGAGAAAAGAAGCAAACATCCATGAGGAAGGAGTCCTTAATGCAGGAAAGGATTATCTACTCTGAAGATTAACTGAGGAAAAGATGACAGTGGCAGAGTGTCCATTGGCGTGAGGAAAATATCTAGGATTTCGTGCGCAACGATCAAGAGATCTGTCTGTCTTCTGGAGCTGATCCTGGTAAGAGGGAGAGGAAGTGGAAGGGGTAAGCCATAAGCAGCCTGGCCCTCCCTAGATCTTGCCTGTGTTGTCTTTTTTGTGTGGGGCTGTGCATGTCCATTTGCCTTTCTTACAGCTTGAAGGGCTATGTGTAGAAACACGCAAGTTCTGACATACAAGTACCTTTCAGTCACAGGCGCCAGTCCCTGAAGTTAGCCCAAGTCAGCATGACCAGGGTAACAAGCTAAGGAGTCAAAGCACCACAGAGGGATCTGAGGGAGGGAGGCAGAAGCCCGACTGGAAGAGTGACTTCCATTGAGCCGTAGATTGGCGGTCTCTCCCCAAACTCTAGTGCTACTGGCAAAGTGAGAAATGACCACTCTGAGCCATAGTCTGATTCTGGCCACCAGGAATATTCTACACTCCTCAATGTGAGGATGCGACTTCCCGGTCAGTTGCTAGGATATGTGCAATCATCACTTTTAGGCTGCAAAATGACCAGAGAAATGGTGGCTACACTATTTTCCTCCGTTAAACCGCCTGGAGTGTTAACGTCCTCAGAGAGTATGCTAAAAGGGGCTATCGGCATCCTTGTCTTTCCCCAGGATAGCCCTTAAACAAAATGCTAAAGAAACACAACATTCTATTTTGGGCTAAGTCTAAGGAGCATAAGCCAAAATTAAGAGACTACTTGAAAGCCTATGGGGACTATTTGTAGCTAGTATCATGAACAGGTAGGGTTTACTTTATTCCAGCTCCTTTTCTTGAACTGTGCCTACCCCAAATACTCTCTGATCAATAAAATGAGGCAGAAGCGAGGCCGAGTAGTTTTTGAGGCTAAGTGTCAAGAATGCACCGTCTGCTTTTGTTCTCTGGCCAGGTTTGTCATGTGGCAGAACCTAGAGAGCCTACTGATGTCAATCCAGCTAAGTCCCCTACACCAAGCTTTACACTTTAAAGCTTTGGGACAAGGGGCCACATAACTGGATGTGAGATTGCAAGCAACATAGAAATGCTAAAAGGTTTCAGAACCTGCCAGGACCAAAAAGTAATGAAAACTCACACACACAGCGAACCCACGGTGGCGGTGCTCGCTCACGCTGCATCCCTCAAGTTCACTGCAGCGTTGGCTCTGCACACACAACAGATGCAGTTTGCACCAAGCATGCTGTCATCCCACAAGGCACCAAAGAATACTGCAACGCCTTGACTTTGTGGTGATTATTGTATACTATGGAATGGCAGTGTTTTTAGTGTACATAAAACGTTTTCTACTCCTACCGAAATATAATGGTTTAAGTGGGGCATGGTAGAACACGCCCGTTGTCACATCACTTGGGGAGTGGAAGCAGGATAGCTTGAGGTTACCCTCAACTACAGAACACGCTGGAGGCCTGCCTGAGCTACAGGAGACCCTGACTCCAAATATACCAACAAAGAAGCACAGCTTAATCACAGAAAACAAAGACTTAATATTTTCCTACTGTCATTCCTTAGCATGTAAATATCAAATTAGTGTGGCTTTGGATTTTATGGTGTTTGAGAAATAAAAACATCTACTACGCAAATGCACTTTCATTTTTAACAAATGGAAAATTGCAGGTATACCAAAGAGTTGTTTTGAAACGAGTTTCTTTGTGATTTATTGCCGTCAACTTTGATTTGTATATTTAATTCATATTCTTACATGACTGGAGTCATGTAAAAATTTCTCAGGAAAAAGTCGTCATGAGTAGAAGCGGGTTTACAAAGGTCTATCCTAAGTCTCATCTTCTGGGTAAGGGTGACCCACCTGACACTGGTGGAAGGACCACCTAGCTGGGCCTGGCCCCGGTTGCAAAGCCACAGAATCACAAGCAAATAAAACACTTGCTGTATTAAGCTACAAGTACAGGGTGGTTTATTAAGTCACAGATAACTGAAGATAGCCCTGCACAATGAAGCCCTATCGTCAATGGTATTCCCAGCACAAGCCCACACACATGAAACCGGGACACCTGTCTACCACCAAGTTTACCAGTCACGTGTGGAGCTCCCAAGCTCTCGTTCCACCTGCCTAGGGCCGGTGAGGCCACTAAAGTCAGCACATTGACTTGAGAAAAGTTGTTAAGGCCAGTTAATGATGAGACACGGGACAAATGAGGCAGGCTTTCCAAGGTAGATCATTGAAGTAAGTCATGCTGGAAATTGCGTTTTGTTCCTTGTAAGCCATGACAGAATGTAGGACCAGGCAGACCTATGTCTAGCTTAAATAGAAGTTGTTTGATTCCATGGTCTTAGTGGGCAGACATGCTCGGTATATGTGCAAACCAATGCAAAGTGTGCAACATCAGTGAGACCCTAGGGAGCAGGTCATAAATAGCCATGCAATTGCTATGGTCCAGATATGTGGTACCAGGAAAGCAAGCAGTCCCGGGTAGCTTCTGTTCTTTGCTGGTCAAATGACTGAAATTTTCTTATATGTACATAATTAAAATTCCCCAGTATGGGAGAGATAAAGTACCAATGGTAAGTGCTATGCATGGAACACATGGCAAGGCAGGGGGTAAGAGTGGAATCCAGTGAGCATCCAGAAGTCTCTGTACTAGGCTGGCCCTGTTCTGGGGTGTTCTGACTGATGCATCCCACTCTGACACTTTGTGGCTTGGCTAACTTTGAGTAACTCAGTTTTCTCATCAATGAAATGTGGATTTTAATAGAATCTTCCTGCCAGGCATGCTATGGTGATTATAAGAGATCACACATAGAAAACCTTGGTCTGGTACCTAAGAAAGTAGGAGCCAATAATGTTAGCTGGGGTGACGGTGATGATGGTTAATATTGGGGTTAAAGGTTTGCTTATCACCTTGTGTTGTTCATTTTTACCACCATGGTTAATTGTGGTACCAGAACTATGTCTAACACTGCTAAACTTTGCCTTGGAAGATGGCCCTCCCCCCTCATGTCTCCTAGCTGGACCTTCAGCTCTCTGGTCTTCACAATTGGAGGACAGCTAGTAGCACGCTGTTAAACTGAAGTAGCGGTTCACACGCCACCCTCTCTCTTACCCCGGGGAAAACTGATGATAATATACAGACTCTTGCTTGTCTGCTTGATCCTAATTAGAGTCGTACAATGTCATTGATTCAGAACGGCAAAGAGAAAGGCATCCTACCAGATATTTTACAGAATCCTGCTCTATACTTGAAACGTATAATTATCATTAGCAAATGCTGGCGCTAATAATTCAATCTGCTCCCTGGACAAGAAAAGGAATGTAAACATGGCCAAGGCCCAATCACTTCCTGATCTCCGACAACTTCCTCTGGGTGCTTGCCTTCCTCCTTTCCACCCATCAAAATACACAAGGTGGGAGGTCTGTTTGTAAGGCACAGACCTCGGGGCTATAGTGGCTGGCATTGTTGACAGCCATGGAGTGATAACCAGACAGCACAGGCTTATGCCTCACAGCCACAAAATGGCATTGCAGGGCATATGCAGCCTGACCTCAGTAAGCCAGCCCTCTGCTTTGATCTCTTCGCCTGGGAAAGATGGAAGTCCGGGCTAGCAACCTAATCTGGGCAGGCTCTATGTTAAGCACCCCATTAAAAGCCAAAAGTATGTAAAGCCGAACGACATCGTTGGTAAACACAGAGCTTGAAATATGCTCTCATTTATGCCCATCGACTCTTGGTTGGAATAACACTCTCATCCTGTTTGGGGTCTATATGTATTTCCTAATCCTTAACATTTAAACATCTGAGAGTTCCAAGCATTCAATGATCAGTAGCCGCACACACTGAGTGTTGCCAGCAGTGTATTTCCCTTGATATGACTACATGCAAACACCACGCCTTGCCCCACGTAGAACCTCGTGATCTGCGGAGGTCGCTTTAGGTGAGTTCTCTTTTAACTCACCAAATAAGTGATTTTTGTGGTACCAGACAAGCCTTTAATCCACCAAGCAGTCCCTGAGCTTGCAGACTCCCTCCTGCGCTAAACAAAAAAATACAACAAGCCCAAACTAGCATTCCAAGTCCCAGAACCACAGCACAGAAACAGAAGCAGGCTAGCTTGGGATAGAAAACTGGCAAACTGAAGAAAACAGAGTTCCAAGACATGCCGGAGTCTGTGCGGCTAAGCGGGAGCTTCTGACTGAAGCCTAGAGGTGTCTGTGACAGCTAAGTTCTTACCTTAGAAAGACAACCTGGTAGCCGGGCTCTACTCTGCAATGAATAGGTCTGCATCCAAGGAAGAGCCAAACTGCAAGAGAGGGAAGGACAAAGTCAGAGCTGCCACCGCTCACTTACTTTCTTGAGCAACTGGAATGTTTTCTAACAAACAAAAAAGCAAGCGGGTCTTCAGAGGATTAAAGACCTTTTGGGAGAGAGCAGCACCTCACAATGAATCCAACAGTGTTAAATGCATGAAGGTCCCCGGAATCAGGTCAAGGTGGGGTTGCTGGTGTAACAGAGAGTGAGCTAACGTTAACTAGCACGCACCTGGGCCCCGACTAATTGGGGATGCGATCACGGTGAAATCATGCACCCATCACACCCCTCCACAGAAGCGATTGATTCCCAAAGGGCTGGCTGGCAGAACTTGCAGTGGCATGGACTCACACCAGCCTGCTTGGCAGGCTGTAGCGTTCACACATTCACACCTTCAACACATCCACAATGAAGACTCTATGCCTCCGAACCCACCTTGGTTTGGAAGACAGCCCTACCCAGCAGACGAAATAATGACAACATGAGACTTGAACCTAGGTGAGGAGGTGGGAGGGAACTGGAATCTTCCTCTACCAGCACTCAAAGAAGCAAATATAAAATAGACAATGCATACCCCTGATTTACAGATAATTCTGTTACTGACATATCCCTATCTATGACAGTTAGTTTGTAGTCAGTGTGGCTGAGGATATCAGGGTCCATTGTTAAACATCGGTATAGATGCTGCAGAGAAGATTTTTTTTTTAAGGATGTGTTAACATTTGAATTAGTGGATCGCCTTTCACCATGACTGACCTATTCAGCCAAGGAGATTCTAAGATACAAGACTAAGTTCCCCCAGGAAGGAATTCTGCCTCTAAATTACTATGAAACTCAACATGTCAACAACAGCTTTTTCCCCAGCTCTCTGGCCCATTGACCTACTCTCAAACTTCATATTTGCCAGGTTCTATCATCATAAATTCTTTAAAATAAATCTCTCTCTTTTATGTACTTACAAACAGGATTTTTTGAAGAACCCTGACTGATAAAACATCTTTTTTTTTTTTTTTGAATGAATTGACTTTCTATATCACATGCCTCACGGGAGAGACGATGGCAAACACAAGTCACTAATGCAATTCAGCAAGGGGTTCACACAGAACAACAAAACCCACCCAAGCACCAAGCATGCTGCGACCTGACCATCTGGCTTGTTCCAAGGATAAAATTTCTAGAAGGATTAAGGGATTCCAGATATCTGCAATAGTTTCCATAAACAGTATGATTTCTCCTAAATTGAGAAGAAATTGTACCACAACTGTCTGATGCTGTCATCCTGGCCAAAGTGAGACAAGAAATGGCCCCTCTGTGCCACAATGGGGAAATCCACAGAAAAACTGCCCATAGGCAGGTCCGGAAGCCTGGGTAATAAACACATAAGTAATAAAAAAAAATAGTTTGTGTGTTTTCGCAACTTGTACATGTTTTTTTTTTTTTTTTTTTTTTTTTTTTTTTTTTACTTTTCCTGCATCCGAATCGGGGTTTTAAAGCTTCCAAGTGCGTATAGACATACCCATTAGCCATTTTAAGGCCTCTAACTTGGTGCCATTGGACACTGAGCACTACTGCTACCTTCCAGAACTTTCCATCTCTCCAAACAGGAACCCTGAAGCCACCGAGCATTAAGCCCCGTTCCCAAGAACTCCCAAGCACTGGTGAGTTCTAGTCTCCACACGATCTCTGTAAGTTTGGGTTACGTTATAACCATGGAACCACGCTTTTATGCCTGGACTGTTCCACTTCCACAGCATGGTCAAGACTCCTCCATGTTATAGCATGTGTCTGAATGCCACTCTCTCGTAGATAAATAATAGTTCATCAGCTCTATGCCATGTTTTATTTATTCTGGAACCCATTTTTTTACATAATTAACTCACCAGGTAATTACTGAACATTTACGACGTGAAAAGTCTTAATTCTTTTAAATACTAACTTTACCCTGAGAATGGGGAGCGTGGAAGAGGCAGAAGAGCTATATTCCACCAGGAGCCAATTAATTATACAAATCCTACCCCGAGAATCAGCAGCAGTGGCAAGAAAACAAAAATCATTAAATAGCTTTTCTTCCCTAAGGGTTTGGTAAATCCTGCCACACAGTCTTAATTAATGGTCTTCATATTTAAAGAAGAAGTGAAATTAAACCATCCCCAAATCTATAGTCAGTACACGCCGCGACTCTAAAGCACACTGCCTAGGACTTGTTGCATCATCGCTGACCCACTTCCCTCAAAATGCCTGATGCCCAGAAGTCAGAAGCCACAGAACCATGAACTATTGGTTTCTACCCAGCAGACAGAACAGCCTCCGAAAGTCAAAGAGAAAACATGCCTTCCTCTGCCCTGCTGCCCACCCAAAAGCCGTCATTTCTAGGGCAAAGAAGGTAAGTAGCCTCCTAAGGGAAACACAAGTCTTCAAATGGGCACAGCTCTCCAGCAAGAAAACTAAGTCACAGAAAGGAACTCCACTATAGCAGGGCTTTCACTGCAACATGGAAAGAGGAGCAGATGGTGGGAAGTGGGGTGCCACCGCACACCTGAATGCACACAAGTGGCCCACAAGGAGGCTTTGAAAGATGTCCACAGAAAGTCAACACAAAATAACCATTTTTGCACCCTGGAAACAGAATTGCAGACCATTGCCATTAAGGACTCAGGCTACTTCGTTCAGCAAAATGTCTCATCTTGGAGGATCTGCTCTGGTCCACGTCAGGCAGCACTTGGCCGAGCTGAGGTTCATTCTGGGCTTTGCAGTTGGCTAGCTGATAATACATCATTTAGATAAGAAAAGTTACTGAGAATCAAGTCCTTGGTTCCTCCTGCCTGAACAAGGTGGCTCATCCCAGCAATCCCATAACTCAAGAAGCAGAGGCAGGGGGATTAACCCAGTCTCAGCTACATAGCAAGTAGAGTTGAGTCAAATTCAAAAATTAAAAAAAAAGACTGATTTATATTTTTTGAGACAAAGTTTTTGCTTTATATAAAGACAAAATGGATACTGTAACATGTAGGTAAATAATGCATCACCTTTAAAACAAGAAACACGTTTCTAGGGGCTGTAGAGCCCACAGGGGTGGCTGCTGCCCATCTCCATCACTCTCCCCTTATTTAATGAGACAGCGCAGGGTCTCTCACTGAGTCCAGAGCACACTGATTTGGCTATGGGGGCTGGCCAATGAGCTGTAGGGACCTGTCTCCACCTTTGCTCCTTCCTCCAGCATTACACAGCTGGCTTTTTACCTGGCTTTCTGGAGATCTGAACCCAGGACCTCATGTTCATATGCCAGGCAATCTACCAAGTGTGCTAGCTCCCAGCCCATGGTAGCTAATCCTAATAGTCCACTAAAAAGACTTCGGACCACCATGGAAACAAACCACGCCTGTGAAGGATTGTCTACATTAGGCTACTTAAGGTGGGAGGATCCAACATAAATGTGAGTGGTAGCTTTCCATGGGATGGAGTCCCCAACTGCTGGATGAGAAGGGTAAAGCAAATAGCACACCTGCATTTCTCTCCCTCTTGATGGAGGACTTTCATTGGTTAATTAATAAAGAAACTGCTTGGCCCAATAGGTCAGAACATAGGTGGGTGGAGTAGACAGAACAGGATGCTGGGAGAGAGAAGGAAGACGCTTCAGGCAGTCTCCATAGTCAGTCACCATGCTTCTCCTCTCCAAGACAGACGCAGGTTAAGATGTCTCCTGGTAAGCCACACCTCGTGGTGCTACACAGATTACTAAATATGGGTTAAAGGAAGCTGTGAGAATTAACCAATAAGAGTCTGAAACTAATGGGCCAGGCAGTGTTTTAAAAGAATACAGTTTCCGTGTAATTATTTTGGGTAAAGCTAGCCGGGTGGCGGGACACAGCCTGCCTTTCCATCTACTCTCCTCTCTCTCTCTCTCTCTCTCTCTCTCTCTCTCTCTCTCTCTCTCTCTCTCCCGCTCCCCCCCCCACCCGTGACCAGCTGCCTCTTTCATTTTCCTATCCCTATGTACGTAACCTGCTGTAATGGACTCTGAGCCAAAACCGGGCTTCCCTGACTTACGCTGCTTTTGTGGGGTCTTTAGACACAGGAATGAGAAAAGGAACTAAAACAGATGCTACTGCAAATGACCCAAACAGGAACCCCGAGAACTAGAAGGCGCTTGGTCCTCTGTCCCCCAGGGCATCAGTAACATATGTTCCAGAGGATACAAGACACACAGGCAAAGTGAAGGAATTTTAAATTCCACAAGCATGTCAGTGTTTTGGCTGTCATTAAGTTCATTTAGCCCTTCCTAATGTTCAACCTATGTTCTCATTCAAAATGCAAGTCTCATGGGTTTGAATCCATTGAAAAAAAAAAAAAACAGGAGCCCCAGGGGAGAACAGATGGCCCAGGAGTAAGAAGCCTGCCCTCTTCTTGAAGAGGACCTAAATTTGATCCCCAACACCCACAGCAGGCCTCTCACAACCGCCTGCGACTACAACACCATCTTCTGGCTTCTTCAGGAAACTGCACTCATGTGCACATACCCTATATACAGTCAAATACTCATAAATAAAACAACAACAACAACAGATCTTTTTAGGATGGGAACTCCAAAAAGGGTAGTAAAGGTTAATAAAATTGAACTGGAATTTGTTTAAATGTCAACTCCCTTTCTGCCATGAAGTAAATTGTGCCCACTCCACACACATCCTGAAGCCCTAACCCTAGCACCTCAGAATGTGACTTACTTAGAGATAAGTAAGTTCAATTAAAGAGGCAATTAATTTAATATGAGGTCATTACAGCAGGCTCTAATACAATATGATTGGCCAGATCATCTGAGGAAAGCAGCTACCAGGCGTATGCATGGAAGGACGGGTAGGAAGATGTGGCGTCCACGCTGAGGAGGAAACCCTTGAGGAGGGGGCCTGCTGAACAACTCCATCTTAAACTTCAGCCTCCAGCACTGAGAGGAAATTAATTTCTGCCATTTAAGCTACTGGTCTCTGGTACTGTGTTACTGACAGGCTGAGGAAAACCATGAGCCCCCCTGTTGTCTTTTTCTCTGCTAGGACCACCAGGGAGGAATCTAGAAAGGTCTCATGGGAATTCTCCTACACTTCTCAAGGAGCTCATTGTCATACACATTCTCAACTCCAACGAGGGTGATCTCTAAATCCAAAGAGAATAAGGAGACCCCAACATGGAGGGCCCTTGCATGTCCCAAGCCCTCTGGCCTCCACAGTGTAGGACTGGCCTGCTTTTACCAAATACTAAATGTTGCTGAGAGGTGACCCTGCAAAGAGCATCATCCAGATGCCATCTCCACAAGCCATATTCTTTCTCTTGCCTTGCTATGGCTAAGATGCCCTAGTCAGCTTCATTCTGCCTCCACTGCTTCTCCTTCTTGAATGAGAAGAGGAAGAAGCAAGGAACAAGGGCCTTACAGAGGACAAAGGTCAAGTTCTGAGCAAGAACTCCTCAGGAACAAGAAGACTCCCAGTTGTAGCAAGACCTAACCCACAAGTAAGGCCTTTTCTTTCATCGGAAACATTCATCCAGGAGGACTGACTGAGTATTGACAGTGGTTTCTTACTGGTGCTTAGAGTCACAAACACTACAGTTTAATTTTCTACGCCTCCCCCCCCCCCCAGATAATAATTGTGCCTAGCACAGTGGACAGGCTCAAAGAGGATTAGATTAAGGACCAGAGTAACTACAGAAGACCAGAGAAAAGATGAACTTCTGGGAGAAAGGCAGGGTGCCAAGGGCAAATGAGAGACCATGTTGCCTGTCTTCAGGTCTCAGATCCACCAGGCTCCATGGCAGACCTTGCTCAGGTGACGTCACAGCTCTTGACGACAAGGCCCTTAAGAGCTAGGCACACAAGACCTGGCTGAGCTCTGGGAGTGCTGTTAAGAGAGGGAGGAGGAACTGTAGGAGGTGGTGGGAGGAGGAGATGAGGGGGTGCATCAAGGTCATGATGGGGAAACCCACAGAGACAGCTGGCCTGAGCTCTTAGGAGCTCAGGGACTCTAGGGAGCCTGCACGGGACAAACCTAGGTCCTCTGCATGTATAGGACAGTTATGTAGCCTAGTGTGTTTGTGGGGTTCCTAGCAGTGGGATTAGGACCTGTCCCTGGCATTTGAACTGACTTTGGGGAAGCTATTCCCATGCTGGGTTGCCTTGCCCAGCCTTGATGCAGAAGGAGGAGCTTGTTCCTGCCTCAACTTGATATGGCAAGCTTTGTTGACTCCCATGGGAGGCCTGCCTCTTTCTGAACAGAGACTGAGGAGGAATGGATGGGCCGAGGGGGCTTAGATGGGAGATGGGGGAAGGAAACAGGAGGAGTGGAGGGGGGGGGGAAACTGTGGTTAATATGTAAAATAAATGAAAAAATTAAATTTAAAAAAGAGGTAGATACAGCTTTGCCCAGAAGTGTACAGAAATGAGTGTGCAATCCTGTTGCTTTTGGCTACATAAAGAGGTTGGGAATGTTTGTTAAGTGCACATCCGAGCCACAGGAGGCTGCTGACTGTCATACCTGCCAATCCCCTGTAGTGAAAGGAGAGAAGACTGAAGCAATTAGCCAGGTGAGCAGGGAACTTGTCAACCCCGGAGATAAGACAGCCCTGAATTGATTCAGTTCCCATTACTCAGGTGACTGTCCTTCCACCCCCTGCTGATCAAGCAGGCCTTGGGAGTCATTTCCGACCAGGAAGAAAGAGAAAGAAAGGATGGTTTCCGCAGCTTACAAATTATAGGACTCTGCTGTTAAATCAGCTAACACCAGGCCTCCAGCCAAGGGGCAATTGACTTGAAAGGGCCAAGGGACACACCCTGCTGTGTGACTTTGCTGCAGAATCTCCAATGCAATGACAATTTAAAAAAAAAAAAAAAAAAAAAAAAAAAACTTCAAGCACTTAAGTTTTTTTAAGACCACACACAACCAATAAATACACAGATTTTTTTTTTAAAAAAGTAAAAATGAAAAATAGCTATGCTTCCTTACCCAAGTCAATATTCTTTCCATTTTCCCCAGTAATTATACACTGACTTTGCATAATGGTATTAATTATTGGGCTGTGATCACTCCGGGATCCTATGGAATCTTATGATCCTGTCTCTGTCCCTTCCTGCGACTGGTGAATTGGAGAGATCCAAGACTCTGTAAATGCTCGACTGTTGGCTGCTTCTCCTTTGGAAAAGGTTTTGTTTGGAGGGAAGCAAATCAGCACCACCTGCTTCCTTTGCCAGCATCATGTCCCCAGCCCCTAGGCAAACCCGTCAGCATCCATGCTGAGGTCTTCAGAGTGAACATCTATTTTCTCAGTGGATCACAGAAACTGACAACGTGAAAACAAGGCCGGTTACTAATTCCTGCTCGCTATTTTAAATCTAAGCATACCTGGCTTGCTCTCCAGAGCTAGCTAAGAAATTAATTTTTTTTTTTAAAAAAAAAAAAAAGTGGGTTTGGGGATAGAGACATGGCTCAGCACTGCTTGCTCTTCCAGAGGACCCAGGTTCAATTCCCAGCACCCACAGGGAAGGCACAACTGTCTATGACTCCAGTTCTAGGAGTCTGGCACCCTCACACAGACATGCATGCCGGCAAACACCAATGCACATAAAATTAAGAATTAAAAAAATTGTATTTTAAAAAAGGAACTTAAAAAATAAAAATTAAAAAGTGAGCTGCTTAACACAATAGAAATGTATCCCCTGAAAGGAAGACCAGAAATCTATAAGCGAGCGGGGTCAGAGTGGGGACCCTGAAGGTTTAGGGGGATCTGCTCGTGCCCTCTTTCATATGATGCAGCTGCAGTCTCAGTGCCCGCTGGGAAGATACTAGGTTCTGGGCAGACCTTGGTCCAATGGTCTTTTATAAAAGAAAGCAGAGGAGTTGGCCAAAAGGCACAGAAGAAAGGCATGCGAACGCCCCTCACCCACTAAAAACCAAGCATCCCAGAAGATTAAACATACGCTGTGAGGACTGGCTATGCAGAGACGATTTTCCACCCATAGAGAGATATTTTCAAAAAATAAAGATAAAACAATGAACCACGCATGCTTAAGGTCTGAGCACAAGAGTACGGTTACTCCCTACTGTGAGATTTCCTGAAGATCGCTAATGAGACTGGATCTTTAATAAAACTATTTATCTAATCATTGAGATAGAGAGAGGGAGAGGAGAGAGGGGGGAGAAGGAGGAAGAGGATGAGGACGAGGAGGACGAGGAGGAATGTGTCACACAGATCAGAGGACAGCTTGTGGGAGTCAGTTTCTCCTTCTACCGCTGGGGTCTAGGCATGGAATTCAGATTGCCAGGCTTGGTGGCGAGTGTTCCTACCCCTTAAACAATCTCGCAGGCCCCAAGACTTAACTTTCCCTGCAACCGCTATGACCCAGGGATTTCCCATGTCAGCTGTGATCCCATCCAGCTCCTATCAGGAACCACCCTATGAGCTCATTTACCAAGAAAGAGAAGTTCCTTAGCAACGACTGAGAAGGAACGTGAGAAGCTGCCAAACCGTACGTAAGGCTACGGTAAAGACACTTAATCGTGTTTCTCGCTTAAGGAGCCCACACCCATATCTGGGTGTGTCTGATCCTCTACTGGGGTGCTTCTCTATCAACCACACCCTGATCCTGGACTTAAATCTACGTTAAAATCTCTTCCTAAAGAACTCCAACTTCGCTTCTTAGGTGAAGCCAAGAACCCCATCTTCACCTGAGAAGAACTCTCTGAGAGATGCATTGGGAAGAATTGGTGACCTAGCCACACCAAAGAACTGGCAAAGAAAGACGTATAAAGGGCCTGCCAGAGGGACCAGTGTCACCGGCAGAGGAGAACTGAGGGCTCCAGACTGCAGCTTGAATTTGGTTTTGCACACGCTTGCTCAATGAAAAGTGACAGAGTGAACAGCAATAAAACTGAAGAATTGCAGTGATATTGACACTTACTATTAATTTATCTGGAGCTTTTAATATTATCAATTCTATGAGGCCAGAAAGAGCGGCATACATGTGCGAGTTAGAAATATAGGGACAAAGAAACACCATAGCAATAGAGAAGGGGTCTCTACAGACTAGAGCTAAGAATGAGCATCACTGGGCTCTTGTTCTATATAGCCATTTACAAGAAGAAAAGGGGGAGGGACCCCAGGACG
This sequence comes from Arvicola amphibius, assembly GCF_903992535.2. Lineage (NCBI taxonomy): Eukaryota > Metazoa > Chordata > Mammalia > Rodentia > Cricetidae > Arvicola > Arvicola amphibius. The sequence goes on from NC_052053.1 coordinate 31,405,900, forward strand.
GTTTCTGAAGATGGGGTGAAATGAAGCAAAGTCCAGGGTGGCCACATATAATATGGGCAGTAGAGATTACACCAGGGAGTCACATGTGATGAGGTCACATTGGGAAAAAATGCAAGTGAGGAACCCTCGTTATGACAGCAAACTACCCATCTTCTTGGAATATAAGCTCTGTGGAAACAGGCACTCCCTCCATAGGGACTTACCCCCAGTAACTATGCTAAAAGCGCAAGCTGAATGTTTAAAAAAGCAGCCAGTTAAGGAAATGCTTAACACCCTTAGCCATCAGAGAAATGCAAATGAAAACAACTCTGAGATTCTATCTTACACCTGTCAGAATGGCCAAGATTAAAAACGCTGATGACAGCTTATACTGGAGAGGATGTGGGGTAAAGGGAACACGCCTCCATTACTGGTGGGAATGCAAACTTGTACAGTCACTTTGGAAATAAGTATGGTAATTTCTCAGAAAATTAGGAAACAATCTACCTCAAGACCCAGCAATACCACTGTTGGTATATACCCAAAGGATGCTCAATCATACCACAAGGACATGTACTCAACTATGTTCATAGTAGTATTATTTGTAATAAGCCAGAACCTGGAAAAACCTAGATGCTCCTCAACTGAAGAATGGATAAATAAAATATGGCACATTTACACAAAGAAGTACTACATAGCAGTAAAAACTAATGACATCTTGAAATTTGCAGGCAAATGGATGGATCTAGAAAAAAAAACCATATTGAGTGAGGTAGCCTAGACCCAGAAGACAAATATAACATGATTTTACTCATCAGTGGCTTCTAGACATAAAGCAAAGAAAAACCAGTCTACAATTCACAATCCCAGAGAACCTAGACAACAAAGACCCCAAGAGAGACATACATGGATCTAAATAGGAATGAGAAAAAGACAAGATCTCCTGAGTAAATGGGAAGAGTGGGGGTCATGGGAGAGGGTAGAAGGAGAGAGGGAAGGAAGGGACGGAAATAGAGAAAAATGTAGAGCTCAGTAAAAACAATAAAAAATCTTAAAATAAAAATAAATTTAAAACAAACAAAAAGCAGCCAGCAGTTACTGTGCAGATATAACAGTGTGTGTGTGTGTGTGTGTGTGTGTGTGTGTGTGTGTGTGTGTGCATGCGTGTGTGTATATGCATGCATGTGTTCTATAGGAACTGAGCTGAGTACAGGAGACTAATTTGCTTGGTAAGTCAAACATATGAAAAAAATATCAAAATCACATACAAATTTTTTTTGGAAACTTTTCTGAATAGATCTTCATTTGGAGGTTGGCTTTGCTTTTCTCTATGCTATGGACATGAGATTTATCAAGTTCCTTCTAGACTCTGGTCAGCCCTGTCTACCGCTGAACACCTGGAACATTTCTCTTTCCTGCTCCCAGTCCGTCTTCACATAGCTTTCAAATCGCAATTGTAACCATTTTCTCTGAGGTCCTTCAGTGCCCCTCCCCGGCGGCACACACTTTAAATTAGTCTCAGCTGATAATTTCTCTCCCTCTATGCCTCTAGCTTGGGAATGGGATTCTTCCAGCCCCAAGCCGTAGGAGGTGGTAACACATGTCTTCTCCATTATCCTATACTGAGCATGTACTTTTTGCGGGCCAAGGATGGTCTTCTTCTCATATGTTCAATTTTCCTCAGAACTTTTTTAAATAAGAGCACCCAAGAGGGCCAACTAGGTGCCAAAAAGAACTGTGTGGTTGATTGTGCCAACTGGTTTTTGTTTGTTTGCATTATTTATACTTTAATTTTTTTATTTATTCTCTGTCATCTTCAGTTCCCGCCCCTAACTCCTCTCAGATCCTCTCCTACCCACCCAACTTCATTTTCTCGTTTTTTTTGTTTTGTTTTGTTTTGTTTTGTTTTGTTTTGTTTTTGTAGCCAGTGGATCTGACATGGACAACTCCTTCTGGAATGTGGTCAGTATAATGGGTATCACTCTATTAAGGAAAATGGTGGTTTGTACTTTCTCAAAAATTACATTTATTTATGGGGGTGCAGACAAGAGGTCGTGCTCATGACATGATGTGGATGTCAGAGGACAACTTAAGGAAGTCGATTCTTTCCTTCCCTTCTGTAGGTCCCAGGGATCAAACCCAGGTCGGCAGGTTTGATGGCAAATGTCTTTACCTATCTCGCCTAGTTTGCTTTTTAATGAAAGAAGTCATAAACAAATCTATAGATTTCTAACTTCGCTTGAACAATCAAAAGATGTAGCAACTGCAGACTTCCACACAATAGGGCACATCTGGGTGTGAGGGGAAGAGAGACAAACGGAGCCAAATGGTAGCTCCAGTGCTTTGGGTGAGGAACTGGAGCCGCACTGAGTTTGTTCAAGGTCTGTGGCCCAAAGGGAGACCGAGAGACTAGAGACAAGTGCCTCTCCCTCCCAGCATTATATCCGCCTCTAAGCATCCCTCCCTCTGCTCCTCCCACACCTGTAGTGAAGATCTGAATTCCATTCCTTTAAGCCCCTTTCTGACACGCGCTACAACCCTAAGTCCCTTCCAGAACTCTTTCTTAAATTGCCCCGATTTGTTCCAACTCAGCTGGGAGGCCCCACACCCCTCTAACTTGGAAAGATGTCACACAATTTAGAAGTACTAAAATGGTTGCCAAGATCTGAGCCGCCAAACTATCTTTCACCTGCAACTGCCCAGCTCAGCAGGGAAACGCAGACCTCAGGAAACTGGGAGTGGGTGAAGACTGACTGGGATCTTGCAGGGAGAGAGATTCTGTGATTTCTTGCACATTGAAATGACACAGGTAAGGGAGCCAAGAGACCTACCTGTACAGCCACCTTGACAACCCCAGAGACACAGAGAAGCAGGACACACTGTGGCTGAACACAACTGCCACCCTCTTGATAGGTAGACACACTCAAACCAAGTGCATGTGTCTGTGTGTGCACCCCACATAGTCTGGTCCACATACTTCATACACTTCTTACCAACCAAGCCTCCCTAGCTAATCGTGGAGCTTCTTGTAGCCATACTAAAGCATCAAACAATTCGCTGACTGGAGCTAATCACAATACAAAATTAATTTAAGTTCCTCCCCAGAGCTCTTCAAGAGTTTTTGAAGTCTGTCCTTCAGAGACAACTTCTCCTGGGCTAACGACTTGGGATTCTTCTGCTCATACCAAGCCAAAGGTAACTTGGTAACTGGACCGCTAACAGTTTTCTCTGCAATTGCTTCACTGTTTTGCTTTGGGTTTCATTTACAAGGTACAGAGGGGTTGTAGCTACACAGCTAAAACAGACCTCGTGACCTTCTAGAGCCATGGTTCTCAACTCTCCTAATGCTGCAACTCTTTAGTACCATTCCTCATGCTGGGGTGACCCCAACTATAGAATTATTTTGTCATTACTTCATAATTGAAATTTTGCTACTGTTATGAACTGTAATGTAAATATCTGATAAGCAAGATATGCAATCCCCGTGCAAGGGACAGGGTTGCAACCCACAGGTTGAGGCCTGTGTAGAGTCTCTAGAAGCTGTTCTGGAAGCATAATACTGGTACCTTAGTCTGTGTTCTAGGGGAGTCACATCCTTCATTGGAAGTTCCCAGTGAAAGACAGTGGAACAAGTCCTCAGTACGATGCATTCTGCAAGTAGGCTCAATTCTAGAACATTCCACCTGAGCACCTTTGGTTTCTAATTTTGCCTGGCAGAATTGCTAAGAAGCTTAGAAAAATGATGGTCTTGATAAACCTACACCATGTTTGAGAAAAGTTCCTAGTGCCAGCAGGTAAATTTGTTGAGTCTTTTAACCCCACGGCCACTGGCCCCAGGCTCTAGTCTCTACTAACTGCTATGGCAAGATTTTTCTGGGAGTTATTTTCCCTTCAGATATCTTGGAGTGATTACTATGGCTGTTTTTAATATAGTAGTGATTAATATGGTAGTAGCCCCCACAACCACAGTTCTAGCATGACTCTAAAGCTGAGAGGGCCTTCTTTTAAAAAGAAGGTCTGAGGCAAACGTTTATTAGAACCTTTCAGTTTGAATTAGATTATATCTTTGCAAACAAACACATTTTACCTCACAAGCAAGCAAAGGCTCTCTAGAACATTACTCCTTTTTGTGTGGATTACTTCTAGGCCAATGTAAAAAGCTTGGGAAAAAACATCAGACAAGATATCAAGGCTTATTATCTAGTCAGCTCAAAGTCTGATACTAAAAAAAAGGCAGAGATAATTACTAATTTGTTACGTGTGACTTTTGACACCATTTGTGGTACTAGTTTCCCAAAGCAGAGTCTGCAGTTTCTGACAGCCACTGACTCCAGATTCACTCCGCAGCGTTGCCAGACGTGGAAAGAAATCACCTGCTTTACTGACTACCACTGGCTTTCAAAGCAAGAGATATCCAACATTATAGGTAGGGATGCATCATTAAAAATATCTTCCTACTGCTTAATTGTTAACAAGCAAACATCACTGCAGATTGAGGGGGGCCTTCTTGACCACATCCTTCAAATGATCTCCAGCCCGACTGTAACACTTTCTACTTGAATCACCCTACAAGAAGTTCCTTCCCACTCATTTCAACAACCTTCCAAAATGTACCTCTCAAAAACTTGAAATGAGGGGCCTCTTGGGAGAATCTGCTTCGAGCCACAACACTTCCTCCAGAAAGATCACGCACACACATGCGTATGCTTGCTTTCAATGAGAGCACCCCAACCTTCAAGGCCCCACTGAAAGATTCCGTGTGAGGAGACCCTGTTGAACATTCCTCAGGGAAAGCCAAAAGGCAACCGACTCTCAGTGAAGATAAAAATCCAGACCACATCATGGAAACTCGAGCCGGCCTGTGAAGGAAGCGGATGGGTGCTTCTACAGAGCTCCCCTTCTGGGTGACTTCTCTCATTTCCTGTTGATTCTGTTGTCCCTATATTCATACACTGTGACTCACACCCACAAAACACTGGTCTATCACCTAAAGGGCCAGCTAGAGCTCCCCCTTGTGCAAGAATGTAAGCTTAAAAAGTCAGTGCAAGAGACCCCACATCTGGCCCTGCTTCATCTTGACAGATGTTAACCTAGGAGCACTCACACATGTCTGGCAGGTGGAGGGTGGCTCTTGCCTGCAGGTCGCAGTTACTGGTGGCCAGTCACCCCCCTGCACACCACATGCTCCTTCAAGGCAAGAGTCACATTTATTTGGCCGAGGTGAGGAGTACACATTCAAGGTGCTGCCCAGAGGACGTCCACTCCTCCGGCTTGATCTCTCTCCTCATTGGTAGTCGCCAGTGACCACTGAGGCCTGACATCATGTTGTCCACTAACCGAAGAAATCTACAGCGAACAGTTTAGACAAAGAACCAGAGAGGTCTTGTCTGCCAATTTTCAGGTTAGTTTTGAGTTTCTGATGTGAAACATAAAATAACCACAGAGAATGTGTTTCAATAAGCTAGTCCTTTAACGGCACTATCAAAACCGGGGGAGGGGCACACCAAGAGAACTGTGAAGTATTCTTGTACAGCTGTTCCCATCTTAGCATTTAATTAGTCATAATTGCAATCTTAAGAAACAATTAAACTCTGTGGGGATTATTTACTCATCTCCGGATAGTTCTGTCTTTATGCTTGTCAAAAGAGACAACTAGATCGTGAAGGCTGCCACTGAAGGGACATGGTGATGTCATTGTTACCGACAGCCAGATTCCTTTGTCTTCCTTTGGAGGTAAAGGAAGAGGGATTTCTTTTTTCTCTCTTCTTTTCCTTCCTTCCTCCCTCCCTCCCTCCCTCCCTCCCTTCCTTCCTTCCTTCTTCCTTCTTTCCTTCCTTCTGTCTTCCCCCCTCCTCTCTCTTTGGCATCATTTTGTAATTTCAGAATGCACATTTCTAAGGTCTCCAAATGATACAGCCCCAATGGGCATTGCAGACTATTGGTTTTCGCTCACGTCTCCAGCCGTATCTTAACTGGATATCCCTGCCCAGCACACACACTCATTGGCAAATAGAGTTCTAAGAGAGAGGGGGGGAACCAAAACATACACCCTGCTAACCAAAAACTTGGTACAGAAAGTCAAAGGGAAACAAAAGTATGTTGATTTATTATTAACTTGGATTTTGCTTCAAATGGATTTATGGAATATGCAAAATAAAGGGTAGTTTGCCAATGCTCTTGGGTTCCCTAGAATGGAACTGGGGAACTCTGAGACACAGGACTGTTAGTAGATTATTATTGCCTTATTAACTGAGCCCAAATACCATCAAATGCAAGGTGTTAACAGCAGCAGAACCCGAGCAGCATAGGGGATGTGAGTTCTGGGTTCTCTCTTTTCAACTTTTCTGTAAAGAAAGTATGAGGTTTGCTAATTTTTAAAAAATACTCTTAGCCCCTTAAGGTGGGTAGTTTAAAATCAGGCAGAGATGGAAGTTTTTCACAAGTGTTTTTTGTTTACTCCTGAAAAACACAGGAAGCAAGCACAGGGTGTCTATCAGCACACAACGTGAACAGCAAACACAAACCAACTGATGGCAATGAAGGATGAGTTTTAGGATTATAGGGCCTCTGGCTCAAACCTCTAACGCTCTACTCACTCCTAAACTTTTCCAGCAATATACCAGTAAGGCCATCTGTGACTTCGAATTAGCCAGCTAACAGACTCTAAGTGACCCCTTGGCTTGAACCCTTCTGTAAATGCTAAAGGCCCACACTTCTGGGAAGAACAAGGTGGGGCTCATAGGTCCTATTTAAGGGTCCCCAGCCCTAGCAGTCTTTGGGTGCCTAAAAGCACTTACCCAGATTGTCTCCATAGTGGAAGCAGCCCCAGCTGCGCTGTGCAACCACGTGGGCAGAGTCTCGAAACACACCTGGGCCCGGAACCTTCCCCAAGAGATTGTTTAACCAGAACTGGCTGGGTCCCAGAACATTGACAATTTTAAAAAGCTGACCAGGGATTTTTCCGTGTGGCACGGTTGAGTACCTAGGAATCTATAAGGTGAATTCTAGCAGACCAAATTTGGACGTTAAGCAAACTGTTGGTTATTCAAACAGTGTAGCTGTGAGAATCCCAAATCGGAGGCGCTTTCTTTTCCTCTAGCAACTAAGTTGCCGCTTTCTCTTCCTCCAGCAACTAAGTTGCCATGTTGATGAAACTGGAGTTACTCAGTTGCTACTGAACAAGGCAAATAGAGCTGGCTACTACTTGAGGCTTGCAAGAGCAAAGGATTTCTCAGAGGGGGCCATCCCTGAGGAAACTTTGATAGCAAACCTTTAGCCTCCCGATCTACAGGGAACTAACTTTCTTTTGTTCCAAGACTCCCAGCTTGTATGCTACTACTAGGAAGCTAATACAGGGACGCGGGGATAAACAGGAAAAGAAAACTTGATAACTCATATGTGTTACTTTTCTAGCAGGAGATATTTTCAGTAATAAGAGGAAGAAGGAGGAGATTTTATAAGCCAAGTACAAAATAGGATGGCAGAGAGAAATCAAATACATTAGTAAATCCATTTATTAGGCTATAAAAGGCTGAGTGAGTTTACGAACATAATTCATTCTATGATTTTTTTTATTTAATTATCAAGCAAGATATTAAACACCATGGTATTTTCAGACAAAGCGTGTTTTACTGTATTCTCCACACCTTTATCTCCCCCACTCTCCTGTAAACACCCCCAGACTCATTTCCTCTTTCCATATATCCTTTTTCTTCCTCCGGCCCTCCTCAGTACCCATATTTACCCTCTTTGTTTCTCTTGTAGTTTTTAAGGCTTTGCCCACGTTTACATACATTTACACACAAACACAACATAAAAGGCTAAGATCCACAAATGGGAAAAAAGATGCAATTTTTGTCTTTCTGAGTTTGTGTCACCTCATTTAATACTGTACTGTCTAGATACACATACACATATATGATTCTCAAATGAATTTTTACAGAACAAAATAATACAAAATATAGGAAGAATAAAGAGAATGAAGAACAGACACAAACACGAACTGCTGAGGTTTGGCTGTATCTGCCACAGATCTCAGTGAAGACTTCCTCAGTCCCTGACACTTACATTAGTAAGTGGTGGAACACTTAAGGGAAGAAGTTAGGTCACCAGGGCTGTGCACGTAAGACGACCGTAGGACGAGGGCCCCTCTTCTTCCTCTGCTTTTCTTTCTGGCTGCCGAGAGATGAGCAGACCTGCTCCACGGTGCCATCCTCATAACAGGCTGCCTGACCACAGGCTCGAGAACAGGGGACCAGCTAACTATGAAATGGAACCTCTGGACCCTCAGAAAAAATCATCTTTCTCCTTAAGTTCTCTCGGATGTTTTGTTATAGAGGAGGAAAAGCAAAGACAAACAAATAAAAACAAGCAAACAAAAAAGCTCATAGAGCAACATTCATATCATACACAAAAAGAAACAGTCTGGGCCGAGGAGGCGCTCAGCATAAAGCACCTGCCTCTCAAGCAGCAAGCATCTCAGATGCCACATGAGAGTGGGGTGTGCATGATGCAGGATACGTGTGATGCTGGGGGCCGTGTGATTCGAGGTGTATGTGTGATGCAGGGTGTGTGTGGTGCTGGGTATACAGATCCAAGGTGTGTGAGATGTGAGATTGTGTGATGCTGGGTGTGTGTGATGCTGGGTGTGTGTGATGCAGGGTGTATGTGATTCTGGGTGTGTGTAATGCATGGTGTGTGTGTGTGATTCTGGGTGTGTGTGATGCAGGTGTGTGTGATTCTGGGTGTGTGTGATGCTGGGTGTATGTGATTCTGGGTGTATGTGATGCAGGGTGTGTGTGATGCTGGGTGTGTGTGGTGGCTTGCTTGCAATAATAGGACTCCAAAAGCAGACAAGGTTTTCCCCAGTGCAAGAGAACTAGCTATGCTAGCTACAATGACCAACTCTGTGCTCAACACAGAGACCCTGCCCAAGTGAAGAAGGTGGGGAACCATCCAGAAAGACTCCGTTGTCAATCTTAGGCTTCCACATGCACTTGCACAACCATGTTCCCACACATGCATATACACATGTACACATTTGCATATACACACATACACATGGAAAAGTAAAGGAACAATCCATGCTGACAGTGTGCCAAAACCAAAAAATAACAATGGCATTATTAACACCATAAAACCTATAACCGTATAAAACTGTAGACTGTAAGGAAGAATAGAAAACCTGGACTCAAAATGGGAGATATTTTCCTCTGAGACAAACAGTGAGAAAAGACACAAGTCAAGTGAATGAGTAGGATTACAGAGGATGGGACAGCTTAACCAGTGAGATTAGCTGGTTTAAATAAAGTCTAGTCCTTATGAGCAGAAGTCACATTCTGTTTTTAAGTTATGAAGTTTCTCATGCATTGGTTTCTAAGAAGTCTCAGTAAATTTCAAATCATCACAGACAACAGTCCTGGACCAAAGGCAAATACTGTTCCTGTCTGAAGTCTACCTCGCTTGGAGAGGAATGCAGATTAAACTATAGCAAATGAGCAAGCACAAAAGAACAGCAATGTGGTGTGCTGCTGAGGAAGGAACAAAACAGGGCTCGTGGGTCTTAGGGGTAGTGTGAACTGATGGAATTAGGTGAGATCCACCAAAATTCAAAATAGTTGTCTAGGGTCAGTGATACTGCCCAGTGGGCAGGGGCACCTGCCATGAAGACAGCTGACCTGAATTTAATCCCTAGGTCACAGGGACACACACATGTGCACAATACACACACAGAGAGACACACACACACACAGAGAGAGAGAGAGAGAGAGAGAGAGAGAGAGAGAGAGAGAGAGAGAGAGAGGGAGGGAGGGAGGGAGAGAGAGAAATAGAGAGAGAAAGGAGTTTGCACTCCAGCAGGCAGGGAAGCAGAGCAGTGCCTTGCTCAGCCAACATCAGAGAAACTGCTTTCTCCCACAGCTGATAGAAACACAGAGAGCCACAGCCAGACAATGTGCAGAGAGTGAGAGACCTTGGATCACTCAGTCCTAATGGCATCCTAAACGGGGTGTCTCCATCAAATCCTTCCCCTCAGAGCTCAGGGAACCCTGCAGAAGTGTAGGTAGAAAAAGTATAACAGCCAGAGGGACAGAGGACACCAAGGAAACAAGACTCGAAATCAACAGGATTGATGCACATATGAACTCAGAGACTGAGGCAGGTCGAGGTCTGCATGGGTCTGCACGGGTCTGCAGCCGATGGGGTACTGGAGCCAAAAGGAGAAGCGGACACACACCTCCATTTCTTCACCCGAAAGCTAGCTCCAACCGATGATCACTTGCAAATGGAAATTCAGCTTTTTCTAAGGAAGTCTCACTGGGAAAACAAACTACTCTTTTTTTTTATTAGTATTCTTTTCTTATTGTTTTTACTGAGCTGTACATTTTTTCCCACTCTCCTTCCTTCCTCCCCTCTCCCCTTCTACTCCTCCTCTGTCCCCAACAGTCCCAGTTTACTCAGGAGATCTTGTCCTCTCCATTCTAAGTGGATGCATGAATGTCTCTCTTAGGGTTCTCTTTGTTGTCTAGGTTCTCTGGAGTTGTGGACTGTAGGTTTGTTATCCTTTGCTTTAAGGAATGGATAAAGAAAATGTGGTACATTTACACAATAGAGTACTACTCAGCAGTAAAAAATAATGACATCTTGAAATTCACAAGCAAACATAAAAAAAACATACTGAGTGAGGTAACTCAGACTCAGAAAGACAAATATAGTACATACTCTCTCATTAATGAATATTAGACATTAAACAAACTACTCTTAAGGGTAGGCTGCATGCCCAGTGTATTTGGTCAACAGAAAATGAACCCAAAGCATCATTAGAGGTTCCTTCTCTCAGAATGTCATGTCGGGGCTTTTTTTTATCTTATTTTTTATTTTTATCTTATTTATATTTTCCCCTCTCTTCTTACCTTCCAAGTCCTTTGGGTGTATAGTATCGATCGCTTCAGCTTAGCGTTTTCATGGGAGTCCTGAGTGTGGGAACGGGTGGGTCTCTGCGTCTCTGTCTGTGCCTTTTCTTGGGATCTTTTCTCTTTGTTTGTCTTGTCATACTCTCGTGTATTAGGTTTTGTTTGATCTTATTATATTTTGTTATTATCCATTAGAAGCTTGTTTATTTTCTAACGAGAGATGCAAAGGGGGTTGACCCTGATGGGAGGGAGGTGGGGATAAACTGAGGGAAGTAGAGGGAGGGAAAATTATAATGAGGATGTGTTCTGTGAGGAGAAAAAAAGATCTAGTTCAATAGGAGGGAAATATTTAAAGGAGAAAAAAAAGCGTTCTCCTATTTTGAGATAGGACCTTATCAAGTTGCCCAAGCCATCTCTGAAATTGCTGTGTAGCCCAGGCTGGCTTCACATCTGCGATCCTCCCCTCGGCCTGGTATGTGGAATTATAGATGTGAGCCACCGCCCCTGACCCTCCCCGCCCTCTACAGAGTAAACTGTGAGTACACAGAAATCGATGCTTCTGTTTTCCTTTAATACTGACTGTCTCGCTCACTGTCTTCCTGCTGCACAGAGAAGGGGTTCTTTGATAAAGCCGCATGTGTAATTATTGTTCTTTGCTCCTGGGTAGATCACCTGCTTGTTTACATCCGGCTTCTTTCGGGAATTTTCCCTTTTCCATTGATATTCTGGAGTCCAAATGGTGCTTAGGTATAATTTCTTCTCACATGTGTATGTTTCTTAAAATGTGCATTGTGTTCCTTTGTGATTTGGTGGCTGACATTAATTTCAGGGGAAAAAAGAAAGAAATGTTAACAAAACATAACAAGATAGTTCTCTCTTTTGTCTAGAATATATACTTTGAGGAAATTTTCCTACAGAAACACGTACAAATATGCAAAATGAAGAGTGTACATGTAGATTTTTTTTCATAGTATTTGTCAAAATGGAAGAGACAAACACTCCAGTGGCCATCAGCGGGGCAGGGGCTAACTGTGGCCCTTCCCCATCACTGCTGCCAACAAGAACGGACAACTTGGTGTACTTTCAGACAAACAGAAGCTCCAAGATCTGCAAGAGCGAAACAATGTTACAGCATCCGTGCTGTGTTTTATAAGGACAGGAGGATGTGCAGAAACACTCCGAGGCTTCTGCCAGCCGTAGTCGCTTCTGGAAAACAGAACACACGGCAGGAAAGACCCATGTGCACTAAGCATTTGTTCCTAGCACTTGCATTTTTACGCAGTTCACATATTACTATCCCAACAATAAACAAGCAAAGACCTCTAGCCATTTTATTTATTCATTTAAAACATTCATTTATTCATCTTTGCAAGATGAATCGTCTAGCGGGAAGCCCTAATGAACTCACTGCAGAAGATCCAAATTCCTTTGCACATTCCCTTCCCAGCCCTCTGTTGGCTAACGTGTCTGTACAATTTAATCAGAAAACATGTTCAACAAGGTTTTGGAGAGCTTTAGTATTTGACTGGCACATGCTCAGCCAGGCCCTGCAGAGCAGAAGTGGGACAAACCAATGAAGTCAGCCTCCTTCCACAGCAAACCTCACTTGCTGGCCCCAGACACCCCTCTGATCGCTCTCCCCTCCCTAGTCACATAGACAGACTACACACATTCTGACCTTGAACCTTTGCACGCATGGTTCCTGTTTCCTGAAAAGCCCCCATCCTACACAGTCATGCTGTGTACTTCCTCAGTCGACCCGGCTGTGCCAAAGTGCCACTTAATCAGAAAGGTCCCCTATAGCCAGCATATTGAAGCGTGCTACCTTCTTGGTCTCTCTAACTCTTTTCGCTCTTTATTTCTTTTGCCATCGCTTACCCAGCAAGACTTAGCACCAAAAGCTACAAGGAAGGAATGGTCTGTGCTTACCATGAGCTGCTAGTAGCCACGTGTACATAGGAGGCACTGAAAAAGAATGTTCTTACATGTGGAGTAAAATTTGCAGGTAAGAACTAAAATGAGGAACAAGACAAGGCTGTCCACTCTCTCCGTATCTATTCAATATAGTACTTGAAGTTCTAGTTAGAGCAATAAGACAACAAAAGGAGATCAAGGGAATACAAATTAGAAAGGAAAAAGTAAAAAAAAAAAAAAAAACACTATTCACAGATGATATGATAGTATACATAAGTGACCCCAAAAACTCTACCCAGAGCTTATGATAAACCCCTTCAGCAATATGGTGGGATATAAGATTAACTTTAAAAAAAATCAGTATTCCTCCTATATACAAATGATAAATGGGCCAAGAAAGAAATCCAAGAAACATCACCCTTTACAATAGCCACAAATATAAAATATCTTGGGGTAACTATAAACAAACAACTGAAAGACCATTAGTGACAAGAACTTTAGTCCCTGAAGAAAGAAACTGGAGAAGATACCAAAAAATGAAAAGATCTCCCATGCTCTTGGATAAGTAGGATCAACATAATAAAAATGGCAAACATCAAAAGCAATCTACAAAGTCAATGCAATCCCCATCAGAATCCCAACACAATTCTTCACAGAAACATCCCTGATTTCAAACTCTACTATACAGCTACAGTAATAAAAACATATTGATATTGGCATAAAAACAGACAGGTGAACCAATGGAATCCAATCAAAGATTCTGACATTAATTCACATAAGCATGAACACCAGATTTTTGACAATGAAGCCAAAATGGTACAATAGAAACCTTTTTAACAAATGGTGCTAGCATACCTGGATGTCAATAAGACAAGCAGAAGATTGCAAATAGATCCATATCTATCACCATGTACAAAAACTCAAGTCCAAGTGGATCCAGGACATCAATATAAATCCAGTTACATTAAACCTGATAGAAGAGAAAGTGGGAAATAGCCTTGACTGCATTGGCACAGAAGACCACTTCCTAAATATAGCATCATTAGCACAGATACTGTGAGCAAAAATGAATAAATGGGATCTCCTGAAACTGAAAAGCATCTGTAATGCAAAGGACATGGTCAACAAGACAAAATGAACAACAGTATACAGAATGGGAAAAAATCTTCACCAACCCCCACATCTGACAGAGGGCTGGTCTCCAAAATATATAAGGAATTCAAGAAACTAGAGACCAAAATACCAAGTAACCCAATTAAAAAATGGGGTACAGATCTAAACAGAGAATTATCAGCAGAAGAATCTCAAACGTCTGGAAGACATTTAAGGAATTGCTCAACATCCTTAATCAACAGGTAAATGCAAAACAAAACAACTCTGTGATACCATCTTACACCTGTCAGAGTGGCGAAGGTCAAAAATACTGAGGACAACTTTTGTTGGAGAGGATGTGGAATCAGGGGATCCCTCCTCCACTGCTGGTGGGAGTACAAACTTGGACAGCCACTTTGGAAATCAGTATGGAGGTTTCTCAGAAAACTGGAACTCAATCTACCTCAAGACCCAGCTATACCACTCTTGGGCATATACCCGAAGGATGCTCAATCATACCACAAGGACACTTGCTCAACAATGGTCATAGCAGCATTATTCATAATAACCAGAACCTGGAAATAACCTAGATGTTCCTCAAATGAAGAATGGGTAAAGAAAATGTGATATATTTACACAATGGAATATTACTTAGCTGTAAAAAAATAATAACATCAAGAAATTTGTAAGCAACTGGGTGGAACTAGAAAAAACCATCCTGAGTGAGTAACCCAGACTCAGAAAGACAAACATGGCACATACAAACTCATTAGTGGATATTAGATGTAAAACAAAGGATAACCAGACTACAATCCACAGCTTCAGAGAAGCTAGGTAACAAGGAGGACCTAGGAGGGGAAATTAGATGTGATCTCCTGGGTAAACTGGGGGTGAACAGGGTGGTAAAGGGAAGGGGATGGGAAATGAGAACATAAGGAATGGGAGAGGCAAGTCAGGAGGGATGGAGTGGGAGAGCAATGAAAGAGATATCTTGATAGAGAGAGCCACTATGTGGTTAGAGAGAAACCTGGTGCTAGGGAAATTCCCAAAAATCTACAAGGTTGACCGAAGAAATAGTGGAGAGGGTGGCCAAACTGGCCTTCCCCTGTAATGAGATTGGTGACCACCCCAACCATCATCAGAGAGCCTTCATTCAGTAATTGATAGAACCAGATGCAGAGATCCATAACCGAGCATCAGGCCGAGCTACAGAAATTCAAAGAGAGGGAGGAGGGAATACATGAACAAGGGAGGTCAAGATCATGATGGAGAAATCTACAGAGACAAAAGAACCAAGCTCATGAAAACACAGGAACTCTAGACTGACAGCTGTGGAGCTTCCATGGAACCAAACTAGGTCATCTGGATGTGGGAGACCATTGTGAAGCCTGGACTATCTGAGGGACCCCTAGCAGAGGGACCAGGATCTATCCCTGGTGCATGAGCTAGCTTGTTGGAATCCTTTCCCTCCCTATGGTGGGATGCCTTGCTTGGCCTTAATATAGGGGGAGGGGCTTGTTCCTGCCCCAACTTAATGTGCCTGACTTTGGTGACTTCCCATGGCAGCCCTTACCTGTTGGGAGGAGTAGATGGGGTGTGGGCTGGAGGGGAAGCAAGGGGGGTGCGAGGAGTAAGAGGGAGAACTGTGGTTGAAATGTAAAAGGAAAATTTTTTAAATTTAATTAACTAAAAAAAAATCAGGTAAGAAACCTACAGCACAATTAATTTTTGGCTAAGCCCCTCCCCAGAGTGTCTGATTTTTCAAACTGTGGCTTTTTCTCGTCTTTCTGGCCTAGCTGATGAGCAAACACAGGACAGGTGGAGAAAAGGCCCTTAGGAAGAAAGAGCAATAAAAGAAGGACAAAGAACTCACACCACAGTGCTCCATTTTCTTAAAATTCACCAGGCCAATACGATAATAATTCAGAAATGACATTTTGTTGTTGTTGTTGTTTACCCAAAGAATGACGGAAAACCTTCTCTCAGACAGTATGGACAGAGCACAATGCTTCAGACACGTCCTAAAACTTTGTCGTTTGAACTAGAGTCCAATCCAGACCTTGGCTTTCACGCGCCCAGTGGATGTGTGTCAAATCCATCCAAGTCCTAGAGAATCAGAGATTGTCCTTGACCTCCAGTGTAACCCTGGACGGGTCCACCCTTGCCAATGCCAACCCTCCATTGGGATCCCATGAATCTCCTCTAGGCTGTCCTTAAGAAATGGCCCTAGACTACCTGAGAGCATCGCCGGGCCAGGAGAACTCTGGCTACCATGTCACACAACAACAGTTCTGCTCCAAAGGAACCCCAACCCCCAACTCTTCAGTGAGAGCTGTGCATCCTGCTGAGCACCAAGTGCTACGCTGGCTGGTTGCCTTGATCTCCCGGCTGTGTCCCACTGAGAAGGTGGCTTTTACTATAGCAGAACAATACCCCACGATAGTGGCCTTCAAACCACTGCTAATATCCCACTGTGGGAAAGAAGTCCCCCAAAAATTTCTGCCTCCACCTGGCCAAGGAGAGTGGCTCCTCGCAGTTGTGAATTAGAGCACTGTCTGGTGTCAGTCCGAAGAACCAGTTTGGGAATCCACTCTGGTAAAGAAAATAACAATAACTACAACAAAAGATGGCAAGGCTAGGTAAATGTTCTTTACTTCTCTTCATGGGCTTTTTCAGTCTCTAGTCAGGAAGGACTTCTCCAAGTGTAACATACGTCCTCCTTGAACCAACAGAAGCCATATGGTTCCCACTGCCATTGGAAATGGCACAGAGTTCCTAAACACTGTCCATATTATCTGATATGAAATGTCCCCGGGGCGTCTCTCTGTCTTCTTTTTTAGAATAAGCAAGTTTTCTTCTCAAAGTCCAAGGTGACTGTCCAGCTGATTTCACTGACCCCCTTAATCTCGAAAAACTGACTCTTTAAAAAAGTCTTGGATCACTGCATGTTCTACTCCTCAAGCATTTAAGCCAGCCCAGCTCCGCTGTGCCTGCTGCATGCTACACCAAGCCGAGTGAGCCAACAGCTGCTTTTTGGAGCATCTGTCACTGCTGACCCTGGGTTACTGCTGGAGTGTGTGCTTCCAGCATTTACCTAAAATTATTATGTCCTCCAGTGACATAATACACAAGGGGGACAGGAAGAGTGTCAGCCCAATGAGGTGGCAAATGACGTCCAGTAATCTCCAGATAGAAATTGGCACAAGCCAGGTTGTGTGGTAATCAAGTCACTGAAAAGCCTTTGACCTTTGGACAACAGCAGCCTTTGTCCACATCTGAGAGGAAAATGAACCACCTCCTTTCTAGTGCTAATAGGTTGGGCGGAAAAGGGGTTAGGTTCCACGGGAAAATGTGTGCTCAACCTCCCCCGGGTGAGCATCTAAAGCAAGAGGCTCCAGAGTGCAATAGATTGCTCCTGTCTGAAACCTGAGCATCTATGGAAGAGGTTCACCTGGGCCCTTGAGTCCCAAATCAGCCTTCATGGTGCTTGGTATGCAGTGGCCCTCCGTACTGGTTTATAGAATGAATTAATAAATGAATGAATGAGCTATTAAGATTTACGCTTGGTTCTGAATTTCCTGAACACCCAAGCAAATGGAAAATGATGCTGATGTGTGCAATTCTCGTGTGTGCAAGAGAGAAAGAATACCACTCAGAATAAACAAGGCTGCTAGCATTGTCTGAGGAGTGCTGAGCATTTCATTTTATGTAATCCTAAAATCCTCAGCAGAAAGCTGTGAAAAAATAAACAAAAGCAACTTGGGGAGAAAAGGGTTTATTGCAGCTTAACAACTCTCTGGTCCCACACCATCACTGGGGGAGTCAGGGCAGGAGCTCAAGGTAGGGACCTGAAGGCAGAAACTGAAACAGTGGCCGGACCACAAGCCCATGCATAGCACCACCCACAGCAGGCTGGGCCCTTCCTTATCAATCATTAATTAAGAAAATGCCCAATAAACTCACCTGTAGGCCAACTTTGATGGGGGAATTTTCTCAATTAAGATTCGCTCTTTCCTAGATAGGTCTAGATTTGTGTCAAGTTGACAGAACTAACCAAGCAGATTGACCCTCTGTCAACTTGACACACAGATGGCCACTCAACCATACCATTCCTTTCTTGTTTATTCCCAAGAGCTCATATTCGTATCATATCACAATATAGAACATTTCAACTTTTAAGACATGGTTTTAAAAAATTCAAACTCTTTAAAAGTTCACTCTTTTTTAAAATACCCTGTCTTTTGTAACTCTCTAAGCCTCTCCAAAATATCCATAATTACTTTAAAATTACAGTCGCTCAGTTGTGGTTCACATAAAATAAAAAACAAGTTACAGATTTATTATTACAAAAAAGAAGAGCCAGGACAGAGTTGCAGTCAGATCAAAGCAAAACCAAAATCCAGTGGTGTAAGGGGCTCAATGTGAGATATCTGGGATTTGCTCATGATCTTGTGAGCTCCAAAAGGTCTCTCCAGCTCCACTTCTCTGGCTCTGCTATCCAAAGCACACATGGTTTGCATCACAGGCTGAAGCCAGCTCCCACTCCGCCCGTGCTGCTGTCCTTGGTAGTTGCCCCATGCACTGGCATCTCCAAAATGCTGGGGTCTCCACTGCAACTTGACTGTCCTTTCACCAACAGCCTGTCCTATGCTCTCCTCAGGGACTCTGCCCCTGCCACGTGATACCAAGACTAAACTTCTCTCCATGACGCCTTTAATTCTGGGGATCAACCAAGGCTGCACCTTCACCAATGGTTTTTTCTGGCCTCTTACTGTGCCAAGCCTAGGCTGCTTTCCCTGACCCCTTCATGCCTTCCAAACCAGTACCAGCTGGGAAAATCTTACATATTACCAAGTCCGGCTGCCGGCAAGAGGTACAGTCTTGACTCCCTCTGAACCATAGCTTCTGTGTGCTGACCCTGAGGAAACACTTTCGAGATTTCCCTTCAATGATGTTCTCTTCTTAATCACAGAAGATTCTTTAATCTAAGCTGACCAGTATCAACTTTCCCAGCAAACAAAGATTTCACTTTACTGGTTCTGGTCTCTTGTTAATCACAAGTGATTCCTTAGCCCCAGCTGACCAGAACCACAGATTCTTAATTTGAAATATCAAACAGTCCCATGGAGTCTTGAAGTGATTTTCAAATTTCCCTCTGACACTTCGGAAGCCTGGCCTCCATTGTCTGCACTGTTGTCAGCACTACCTTCTAAGTTCCACTACCTTCTAAGTTCCACTACCTTCTAAGTTCCCTCTACCTTCTAAGTTCCACTACCTTCTAAGTTCCACTACCTTCTAAGTTCCACTACCTTCTAAGTTCCACTACCTTCTAAGTTCCACTACCTTCTAAGTTCCCTCTACCTTCTAAGTTCCACTATCTTCTAAGTTCCACTACCTTCTAAGTTCCACTACCTTCTAAGTTCCACTACCTTCTAAGTAAGTTCCACTACCTTCTAAGTTCCACTACCTTCTAAGTTCCACTACCTTCTAAGTTCCACTACCTTCTAAGTTCCACTACCTTCTAAGTTCCACTACCTTCTAAGTTCCACTACCTTCTAAGTTCCACTACCTTCTAAGTTCCACTACCTACTAAGTTCCCACTACCTACTAAGTTCCACTACCTTCTAAGTTCCACTACCTTCTAAGTTCCACTACCTTCTAACTTCCCACTACCTTCTAAGTTCCCACTACCTTCTAAGTTCCACTACCTTCTAAGTTCCCACTACCTTCTAAGTTCCCACTACCTTCTAAGTTCCCACTACCTTCTAAGTTCCACTACCTTCTAAGTTCCCACTACCTTCTAAGTTCCCACTACCTTCTAAGTTCCACTACCTTCTAAGTTCCCACTACCTTCTAAGTTCCCACTACCTTCTAAGTTCCCACTACCTTCTAAGTTCCACTACCTTCTAAGTTCCCACTACCTTCTAAGTTCCCACTACCTTCTAAGTTCCACTACCTTCTAAGTTCCCACTACCTTCTAAGTTCCCACTACCTTCTAAGTTCCCACTACCTTCTAAGTTCCCAGAGCTCATTAAGCTCTGAACACTTGACGTTTCTAATGCAAAGTTCCAAAGTCCTTCCACGATCCTCCCCAAAACATGATCAGGTCAGTCACAACAATATCCCACAAATCTGGTGCCAATTTCTCTCTCAGATCGGTTTCTGCAGCTGTGATAAAGATATTGACCAAAAACAACTTAGAGAGAAAAGGGTTTATCGCAGCTCACAGCCCTCAGGTCCCACTTCATCACTGAGGGGAGTCAGGGCAGGAGGAGCTCAAAGTAGGGACCTGGAGGCAGGAACTGAAACAGAGGTCATGGAGGAACTCTGTTTATTAGCTTGCTCCTCATGGCTTGCTTAGCCTGTTCCTTATACAACTCAGGACCACCAACCTTTGGGGTGGTATCATCCACAGCAGGCTGGGCCCTTCCACATCAATTATTAATCAAGAAAATGCCTATAGGCCAATCTTGATGGAGGAATTTTCTCAATAAAGATTCCCTCTTCCTAGATATGTCTAGATTTGTGTCAAGTTGACAAAAACCAATCAGGACACTACCCATACCTACTTACATGGCAAATATCAAGGTCTGTGGCATCCTTGCCAACCTTTATGGTTGTGCTGTAGGAGCTCGATACTCATTCCCATTAGCTGGCAGGGGCAAGAACAGAACCAACGGGTGAAGTGGTGATGAATTCCCAAATCTTAAATTGGGCTCAGAAACACATGTGTGATTTCTCAGCAAGAGGTCAGGTACCACTTGCTAACCATGTCCTAATAATTCTAGATTTATTTTCCCTTGTAGACACGAGAGTCATAGTCTACACCTTCAAATGGCTGCAACGAATAGCAGAGAGTGTATGATTTAAGTGTAAGAAAACAAATTCTGAAGCTGGAGCGATGAACCGGCAGTGAAGAACGCTAACTGTTCTTGCACAGAAGCAGCTTCCACTCCACAGCTCACAACCTCCTGTAACTCTAGTTCCAGAGGATCCAACTCGGACACATGGTGCACACATACACTGCGTGCACGCGCAAACAGAAACACACACGCGCACGCGCGCGCGCGAGCGCGCGCACGCGCGCGCACACACACACACACACATACACACACTCCAGTGAATAACATCACATACACATTCTATACCCAGGAAGCACATCACTGCCCTATTCTGTGCTCGGGTCTAAGCAGGATAAAGAAACTTGGAGGAAATAACCAGCCTTCTGAGTTTTGGAATTTAATGGCAGCTTATAAAGGGTGAAATGGCTGGTTCCTGCGTCAGCCAAGATGAAGTTCAACAGCAGTCTAATAAGACAGTGCCCCAGAAAGAGGTTTTGAAATTTAAATGTGTATTCCTTTGACTCAGCAAGTCCTTGGCATGTGTTTTCACAAAATAATAGAACAGTTCTTCATAAAGTATAAAGATAAACATATGGGGACTCTTTTGTGCTATGTATGGAAAAAATAAGAATAATCTGAGTATCTGTTCACAGAATTGCTGTTAATTGACCCATGGCTTATCTGTTTACTTTTGTTAGACAGGGTCTCACCATATTTTTCTGGCTGGCCTGGAACTCTCCAATGTAGACCAAGCTTGCCTCAGATTCACAAAGATCTCCCTGCCTCTGCCTCCCAAGTACTGGGACTAAAGGTATGTGCCACCACACCCCAGCGTCAAAAGACTATAATGATTTTTCTTGAGTACACAGATGTTTACTGAACATCTGCTTTGCAGAGTTGGGTATGAGGTACATGAGTTACATAAGACATACCAAGTCCATATCCTTCTTGAGTTTATTATCTAGATGCAATATTTTTAAACATTTTTTTAGATTTATTCATTCATTTTACATGTAGGAATGTTTCCTCTGAATGAATGCCTGGCCTGGTGCCCTCAGGGGTCAGAAGAGGACATCAGGTTCCTGGAACTGGGGTTGTGGTTGACCCTGTGGGTGCTGGGAACCGAACCTAGGTCCTCTGCCAGTGTACAAGTGCTCTTAACCACTGAGCCATTTCTCCAGCCCGAAAACATTTTGTGTGTGTTGGTTTTTGAGACATGAGTTTCTCTGTATAGCCTTGATTGACCTGAAACTCACTCTGTAGACTAGACTGGTCTCGAACTCTGAGATCTGCCTGCCTCTGCCTCCCGAGTTCTGGGGGATTAAAGGTCACCCCACTGCCTGGCTTTTTTTTTCTAAAGCAAAATTTTAATTGATAAATCCCAAAATGGCTACCCATTTTTGAAATACAGACAAACATATTTGGCAGCTATACATTTTCCTACATCCTATACATTCCTATAGATTTCCTACATCTAGATAACTCCAGATTGCCTTAAAGGAACACTTTACAAAGAGACTTTGGCTTCTTTGGGTGCCTACTGATCAAGCAGGAAGCACTGGAGTTGTTTAAAGATAAGGCAGTGACTCCAGAGTGTGTGCTGGGACTCTGGCTTTGATAGCATACGCTAGCTTCAGGAACCAACAGTGAATTTAACCTGACAATCCAGATACCACTGACTCTCAGGATCCCCACAAAAGTTAAAGGGCCAGGGCTCAGCAGTTAGGAGCACTTGCTGTTCCTGCAGAGAACCCAGGTTTGGCTCTCAGCACCCACATGGTGGCTCACAACCCTCTGTAACTCCAGGTCCAGGAAACTCAATGGCCTCTTCTAACCTCCATGGGCAGCAGACATGAATACAGCGCACAAACATAAGTGCAAGCAAAACACACACATAAAATAAAATAATAAATAAATAAAACATTTAAAAAGAGTTCAAGAACAAGAAAAATACTAAACTCTTTACAAGATATCAGAAGTATTCACTTCTCTCCCCCACATTGCCAATTCTGAGCATTTAACCACCAGCTGCCTTTGTCTTGTATCTTATTATACAATTTAAAAGAAAATATATACATCAGAAAAACATTTCAGTGAGGAATGGTTTGTGCTAGATCAAAGGACTTTTAATTTTCTCCTCTCTTTTCTCTTTCTTCGCCTCGCCACACAAGCAGAACTCAATTAATCTTCTGGCCCTCTGTACGGATGCTTTGTGTTTCTTAGCACTACTTCCTCATATATGAAGCTGTTTTGGGAACACTGTTAAGGAAACAGAGTGTATTAGCTTCCCCTCACCTGTGTTCCCATTTGTCTCCTCAAAACACTTTCCCATACAGCCGAAGTCATCCAAGACAGACTCCTCTGAACAGCCCCGGGAAGGCACGCCCTGTCAAGCATCCTGCAAGTTCCAAAGGCATACACTCCTCTTGCAGTTTCTGCTGATGCTTTTCCACTTAATGCCACAGCCTGAGAATGAGCACAGCCAAAATTCTCAGTAGAATATCTATCAGATGGTTGCAAACAGAGAGATAAAATCCAGCGGCATAAATAAGCTGGCTTCCGGGCTCACTGTTCTCTGGAAGAGGGAAGTTCCAATGGTGAATGCCCTGGGAAGCTAACAAGAACCCCAATTTCCTGACGCTGGAGTTGGCCTCCTGCTCTCAGGTTGTTCCAATGGCCATGGCGGTTCTTTCACTTGGTCAAGGCAAAGGCACTTAGGATGTATTGAAAAACTGTGTTTCCTAGGAAACCCAATATCCTTGTACAGTGTCTCATTATCACATGCTGTCAGGAGCTTAGTACCACAGGAGTGGGAAACAACTGTGTCATCTGAAGCAATGTTCTGCTGAGATTTACAGGCTTAAGGAAACCTGTGAAGCCAATATAGTTTTTGTTTTGCTTGGCTTACCAGAAGGCTCTGCATCAGACATGAGTCTTAGTAACTCATTTATTCATCTGTGAAATCAACAACCATACATGGGATCCCTGTTTCAAGTTAAACACCATGCAAGGTGTGGGTGACTTTGGGCTCAAAGACACAGTACAGGCCTTCAAAGGAGCCAGGAAAAAACACTGAGTCCACAGCTGGTCATTACTGAAATTGAGACGCATAGAATTCTCTAGAAGCCCAGAAGAGCAACATCTCACTCAGCCTGGCCTGGAGAGGAAACACAGGAAGCAAAAAAGACAGGGACCCTTTAAAGCAACATCAGCACTGGTTCTTGGTCAATAATCTCTAATTTAGTTTCTGGTTTCTTAGTTCTCTCTTGGCAAATATGTTCAATCTCTTAGATCCTTTAACTGTGGTGGCATGCACCCACAGTCCCTCTAGCTGGGTGTGGTGGCATGCACCCACAGTCCCTCTAGCTGGGTGTGGTGGCATGCACCTGAAGTCCCTCTAGCTGGGTGTGGTGGCGTGCACCTGCAGTCCCTCTAGCTGGGCATGCTGGCATGCACCTGCAGTCCCTCTTTCTGTGTGTGGTGGCATGCACCCGCGGTCCCTCTAGCTGGGTGTGCTGGCGTGCACCTGCAGTCCCTCTAGCTGGCTGTGTGGCATGCACCTGCAGTCCCTCTAGCTGGGTGTGGTGGCATCCACCTGCAGCCCCAGGAGACTGAACAGAAAAGTTTAGACCCAGTGTTAGAGACTAGCCTAGATATCACAAAAAGACCCATTCTGAAAATTAAAAAATAAAAATTTTAAAGCCCCATAAAAAGTTTGAAAAATACACGTGTATTCAAATGCACATATTTGAGCATACACACAAACTCATAAAGTGATAACTTTCCAACCCAAATAAAACTTTTACAATTTAAAAAAAAAAACCTAACAGCAAGTATCAGGCATTATAAGGGTCAAGTCCAAAAGAAACCCGGGACAAAAGGCTAACTGTGATGCCTATTAGCAGACCAAAGCACATGCTGAATTCTAGGCTCTCAGCAGGTACCTGTTGGGAGTCCAGTGCTGGCATCCGGCTCCTCTCAGTTCTTCTCATCCTACCCCCTACTCTAAGTCTCCAGCCCATGGACTTCCCTTCCCTCTTTCCAGCTTCTGACCTATATAACCTCGCCGTTTCGGCTACCTGCTCTCTTTTGCCCTCTCTTCTCTTGATCCTTTTTGTTCTCTTTGCCCTGTTCGTCCCCTCTCTCTTCTCTCTCTCTTTTCCTCCTCTCTTTCCTACCCCCCCCCCCGACATGGTCCAGTTGAGTCTATGTCATGTTTAATCTACTACTTTCTCTCCTGCTCTGGACTTTTCCAGATGCCCCTGGCTGTACTCTCCCTCTGTCTATAATAAGAGCCTTATCCTCAACCTTGGGTGACCATGTTCTCATTTCATTAAATCAAACATAACCAGAAGTAATTTTTAAATAGTTGCTGGTTACTGTGAATATTTCTTGTGATTCCAAAATAAATTCATGGCTTAAACATGAAGGTATTATATTAGTTTAGTATTTCTTTATTTTTTTTTTAGATTTATTTATGCCTATGGGTGTGTTGTCTGTGCACACCAAAAGAGGGCATGGGATCCCATGGGACTGCAGTTATAGACAGTTGTGACCTGTCATGTGGGTGCTGAGACTATGAACTCAGGACCTCTGGAAGAGCAGCCAGTGCTCATAACTGCTGACTTATCCTTTCAGCTCCTTTTAGCCTATTCTTAACCATGTCTGTTGGAATACCAATGATGCCAACACACCAATTGCAAAGGTTTTTACAGAGCATTTCTGGGCCAGGAGATGGTGATTGACAACCCAGACTGGCTATGTGGCTTCCAGATCCTGGCTTTCTTCCAGATGTGGCTAATGCAGCGTCAAAGCATTCCTTTACTAGCTCCTATACCGGCTTTTCCCTCTGCCATATCATATGCTGTACGGGAATGGGGTTGCTGGCATAATTTCAAGTTATATCATTGATTCAAATCTATCCCTGAGCAAAACTGCTTTTATTTCAAATGAGAACTCTCTAGTGATCAACAGAGTAGAGGCAAGAGGCAGTAAAACAACTCTACATTTGAGCAAGCATCCCATCCCCAAGGAATGATCCTCTGTGCCTACAAATACCTTGAAAGCAATAAAAAGTTTGGGAAGTTGGAGTCCTTTTTTGTGACTGTCTGAGATGCCAGAATTCTGCATAATATCATGAATTTGGTGCTTAACAACTGCTTAAATAAAATCCATTCCACCCAGGAGTCTTACTGAATAGTGGTGACTTCATAAAGCTATGAGAAAAGACAATGTCCCACTTCTCAATCAGAATAAGCAAGGAAATGGATGGGGCGTTAGGGAAGAGTTACAGAAACTGGCTGGTCATGTCCTTTTGATAATCCCTGGTCTGCCTTCTCAGCTGATGTCCTCAGGACTCTGGGCTCAAAAGCCACCTGTCAGAAAGGCCTTTCCTGGTCACCTTTGTACAAGATGGTAACCAGCTCACTGGTTTTGCTCTTTCCTCCATCCTTATAGCCCCCCACAACACACACACACACACACACACACATACACACACACACACTTCTTTTTGCATTGCACATCCTTATCACCAGTAATTGTTTGCCCGTTCCCTTCACCCAGAACAGTGCCCCGAGAGCAGGGTTATGTTTAGTTCACGACCTTGTATCCAGGAGTTGGCACCAAATAGTCATTTAGCGAACGTTTGACAGATGAATTTTTCCAGTCTTCACTCGCGTCCAATCTGTGGGTCTCTACACAGAAACCAAAGCACACTGAAGGTGGAAAGAATGTTTTTCTGACTTCCTGCTCGCCCTGATTCTTACAAAGAGTAGTTCCCTGCACGAGGCCAAGGCCAACCTAAGAAGATGTCTCAAGAAGCCTTGCCAACAACAATCCTACATCTGTACTTGACTAACTGGTTAATATATGCTGACTTCTGACACCTACTCTGCGGGCTCCCAAGCACATTCTTTGGGAGTTTCCCACTAGGAGGACATATCAGCTACAGTATCTACTTAAGATCTCAAAATGAGAGAGATGCCCACTGGATGCACTGACTCCCTTTGTGGCTGCGGCACGGGACCCAGGCAAGCGGCAATCATTAACCACTCTGCATACATATCAATCACACCTCTTCAAGTGGACCTCACAGTCCCAGTTTACTCAATAGTAAACTCTGCTTCCTGGATATAAGTCTGTCGGACTCTTCAGATTTTGCTAAATCTGACTAAAGAAGAAACGATTCCAATAGTCACAGAAATTAGGAGTCAGGATCACCCAGTACAACTGGCGTTCCAGAACCCAGTAAAAGAGAACTGGAAAAGGGATTAAACAAACCTTGCAACTCCAGACCTGTAACCATTCTCGGTCCGCCACTACAACAGAACACATCACCGAAAAATAAATTTTAAATAAGTCAATAAATAAAAAACATTTGTCTGCAAAAGCCTTCGGCTTTGAGCCGGCTTAATTGTAAGTCTCAGTATTGTATCTTGGCGCTCGCTAACAAAGTCTTCCACTAAACTGCCTGCCAAGGAGCAATGAAGCAGAGCTCCAGCAATTCCTTCAACAAGCTACTGAGAGCGCAAGGCTAATTTAATGGGGCAGGGCCAAGCGCGGCTAACAAACAGCTCTTCTGGAAGAGGGAAACAAGCTGCCCGTGTGCCTCAGCAGTAACTCTCCTGACCAAGCAGCTCGGAAAGGGTTAAAAGCCTTTCTCCTGTCAACATGCAGCTGGCAACCAGCTCATTTACATCTGCAGCAAAGGAGAGATGGCCAAAGTGTGGGCTTCGCCCAGTGCCCACTGGCATCAGCCAGATATTGGGGTAGCTGGGTTGCATCCAATCCTTTCAGAGCCATGCTCTGCTTCTTAGAAACCCAGGTACCTTTGCAAAACCCCTTCTCTTTGTCCCAAGTAGAACCTGAATCACAGGAAGTGAGCCCTACCCCACACCAGCCCTTTGAACAGGCTGCACAGGCTGCAGAATGTTGCCTCTGCTTGACACACACTGGGTGTCAGGCACGGCCTGGAAAGCTGAAGTTTTCAACGCCACGAAAACCCACCTTCAACCTAGGACTCTTTTTTACAATGGCAGTTAACTGAACTCTCATCTGTCCTGATTTGTCTGTGTAACAATGTGAAAAGGACCCACGGAGGCATCTGTACCCACACTGACTGAACAGCTGTACCCACACTGACTGCACAGCTGTACCCACACTGACTGAACCGCTGTCTGTCCCCACACTGACTGCACAGCTGTACCCACACTGACTGCAGAGCTGTCTGTACCCACACTGACTGCACAGCTGTACCCACACTGACTGCACAGCTGTACCCACACTGACTGCACAGCTGTACCCACACTGACTGCACAGCTGTACCCACACTGACTGCACAGCTGTCTGTACCCACACTGACTGCACAGCTGTACCCACACTGACTGCACAGCTGTACCCACACTGACTGCACAGCTGTACCCACACTGACGGCACAGCTGTCTGTACCCACACTGACGGCACAGCTGTCTGTACCCACACTGACTGCACAGCTGTCTGTAACCACACTGACTGCACAGCTGTCTGTAACCACACTGACTGCACAGCTGTACCCACACTGACTGCACAGCTGTCTGTACCCACACTGACTGCACAGCTGTACCCACACTGACTGCACAGCTGTCTGTACCCACACTGACTGCACAGCTGTACCCATACTGACAGCACAGCTTTAGGCTGCACCATTTCCACTTCCCTGGTTTCAGTTTCCTTATCTGAAAGACACAGAGATGAGACTAAACTATCTAAGAGCAGCAACTACTCAAAGGCCCTGTGGTTTTTTTTATATATTTCGGAGCCGTTTCTCTCTCTGGAAGAATCATTTTTCATTATCAGTTCTTTCTGGTCTCTCATACTTATTTTCTTATGAAGACTTTGCTGGTCACATGTTCCTGCTAAGAAATTTTCCATGTGACTCTTGCACTCACACAAGAGATCAACGTGAGTGAGTGTGTCAGCTTTCTACCTCTGACAAAGTACCTGAGAGAAATCAACTTCACAGAGAAAAGGTTTGTTTGAGGATTCAGTCCACAGTGGACTGGGCTGTGCTAACTCTCCATCGCTTTTAGATCCATCGTGAAGCAGAAGCTTATTGGGTAAATGACACCTGGCAGAGTCGACCCTGGCCAGGAAGGGAAGATGGAGAGAAAGATGGGGAAAGAGGAGGGGAAGTGAAAAAAGGGAGGAATGGAGGGGGAATGAACTTCATAACAAACACTTGTATTAAGCTTATCCCCCAAACATTTGTATTAAGCTATGAGGCCAGTAACGGTGCAATCCATTGAAGAGGACTGACCCTCATGATCCAACCATCTTCCCAAGGTTCCAGCTCTGAGGTGCACTGAGGGTATAAGCCTCCACCCACGAGCTCTCGGTGGGGAGGCATTTCACATGCACACCTGGACCTTAAGGCCCAGGCATTTCCAGCTGTCTGATCACCCTGGGTCCTGACAACCTTCCCATCCTTTGATCATCAAACTTAAAGAAAGCAGCAGCCCTGGCCACACAGCAGACTCCCGTGTACTTTCTTTTGAGGATCTGACCACGGACTCTCTAATTCCAGACTTATTATGCAGCAGACACACAGCCCTGAAGCAATCAGAAGCCAACACGTCTCTCTCTCTCTCTCTCTCTCTCTCTCTCTCTCTCTCTCTCTCTCTCTCTCTCTCTCCTGCTTTGTTCTTCCTCACATCCTCGGGAGTCCTTTCATTTTCTTTCCCCCTCTTTCCTGGCTCTTCTCCTCTCGCTGGGTCCTGCCGGTACAGCCAAGGAGGTTATTTAGACCCATTAGTGACCCGTGATGAAATAAAATAAAATGAGAAATCACCGCCTATCCTCACTGAGCAGAGCCACGGGATTAGGACCGTAAGCTTCTGAAGCATTTCATGTTCACAGCGCTGAGAGAGCTGGAACGTAAAAGCTCACGAGATGAAATGAATTTCAGGATGGCAGATTAGATCAAGCACTACCTCCTTGTAGAAACACTCTAAACACAGCTTTCTGTTGAACCTTCTCCCATGAGACGTTGATATGGTTAGGAGAAGCTACCCAAACTACGGCATTTAACCAATATCAGAAGCAGCATCCCCGCGATTAACGAAACCGCGGAGTTTAATGCATTCTCCAGAAGCAAGAATCACTCGTGTGGTGAGAATTTGCTGTTCAATCAGAATATCTTCTCTGCACTCACCTGTGGACTTAAGACTCACAACGCCCACATGATTAGCACAAGACCAGGAGGGCTGCCAACGGCAGGCAGAAGTGTGGCCTATCTAAGCAGGCGGGCACAGGAAGGCATCATTATGGATGTTGTAGACATTTGGGATAAAAGGCTTTTAAGAGGAGGTTTAAGGCCGGGGACGAGTTGTTGAAGAGGTCCTTAGGCATGATAGCCTTTCATACTCAAAGGCCAAGTACAATAACACACAGATCCTGTACGTCGTTGTCCCCAGGAAGAAAGACCAGCCAGGACATACATGGCACAGGTGGAAAAGGTCAGTGATGGCCGCACAGGGAGGAGGATGCGGGTACTTCCCTTCCTAACTATCCTGCTTAGCCCTGAGTCAACTAGACCAGGCCAGATACCACTTTGGGATGTAGAAACCTTTGTTTTTGAACAAAAATCTTGAATTTATAACTAGATGTTAAGTTATTCCATGAATGTTTGCTTTAATGTGGTATAGATATGAGACAAAGACCAATAGTCCAAATTGTCCAAATTCCAATAGTGTCATTCCCCCTTCTCCTTCCCTTGACCAAGCATTTAATAAGTCACACTTCTCTCCAGAGCAATGTGACACAATTCACCTGGGAATACGCCATATTTGTACTGGGACCTGGGGGACAATCACTGACTTCAGCAAAGGCCCAGCAGTAGAACAACATCTCTGGCAGTGTTCCAGAAATCTAAGAAAGAAGTAAGACCAGAAGAGGCGAGAGTGGCTTCCACTGGGTCCTGCGCAGCAGAGGCGAGAGTGGCTTCCTGGCCAAGTGGCCTCTCGGGGGTGGGGGTGGGGGTGGGAGTGGCAGCACTTGGGGAAGGTGGGACGGCCCCTCTGTCTGAGCAGAGTGCCAGAAGAACACAGGATGCCGAACAAAGGCCACAGCCTGGCACACAGCAAGAGTTTAGGGAAGCAAAAGGAGACAAAACAAGAAGGCCATTTATTACACAAAACAGAAAGTTGTTAACAAAATCCGAGGCAGTGTTGGTATTCAACACCCTAGCCCTCCAGATGGGGTTTCCATCTCCTCCTCCACTCTTTCTCCTTCTATCCTAGACACCAAAGCCCATCAGGCAGGCAGGACTCTGGCCCCATTCTACGGCCAATACTCAGAGCTCCAACCTCCTACCAAGCCCTGAGTTGGAAATAGACAAAACAAAGAAACTTAAACAGAGGGGTCTTGCCTAACTATTGCTCCGTTTACTAATCTTCAGCTTTGTGAGATGTGAAAGCCATTCATGTTCACTTGAAACTACATGCTGAATCTTTGATTCCTAACACTTTCCCAGACTAGCCAAATATTGCAAGATATGCTGTCATGGTGCTGGGCCACAGCAGCAGGCATCCGGCTCCCCATCAGCTGTGCCATCAGAAGGAAGGGGAAGGCGCCGGGACTCAGAACCAGATGGCTAAGCTGGAGGATCAATGTGTTAGAGATAAGTTCGTTTTCACGTAGTAGCATTTTCTATTTATCACGGTCTTATGACTTACCTATCATCATCGAGGAACACTTGTGAAAGGTTTCAGGTCTGGAAACTAAGCTCCATGAAGAAAGCTGGATAGAGCACATCTGGCCATGATAAGCACCACTGGATGGAGATGCTGCCAGCATCCCAGGAGAGGTCCCTGATTCCAAAAAGCACTAAGTCCTCAACAGCAGCCTCTCCCACCCAGGAGATGGGCTTGCTGGCTGCACAGAATGTGCCTAGCATTGCCTCAAAGATCAGCTCCAGTTAGAAAGCAGAGCAGGAACCCAGCAGCCTGCTGTCCATTTACATCTCTGCATGAGGGTGTTCACTACATGCTTCTCAAAGAGGTTTGGAGAGAGCGTGAGGGGAGATTCTCTGAAGGAAGCAGAAGGCACCTAGGCCTGACACTTGTCCTTGTCTCTGTGTATCATATCAATGAGATCCTAATGGCTACAGTTTGTATAATATTCATTTCAATTGTCTATAAAATCTACTGTGTGTGCTTACATGTACATACGGTGACATACATGTGGTGTCGGAGGACTTGCAGGAGTTAGGCCTCTCTTTCTGCCGTGTGGGCTCTGGGGGGTCAAACTCAGGTCACTGATGGCAGTGCCTTTACCCCTGAGCCACCTCACTGGCCCTCATCATGTTTTTAAATGTTGTCTATACTTTAAGAGCTACTATAGCTCTTGGGAATTTAAAAATTATCTCCCTGCTCCTTTTCTTATTATGGTCTTAGAAAGCTAAAGAAGACGGCTTTTTCAGAAATCCTTCTAAATGCCTGCATTTGCTCATTCTTGCCTTCCACATCTCCAGTAAACGATCATCAGAGGCCCTCTTTGGCTTTGAAATATACCCACTGTGTAGAGTTCTAGAAAGCAGGCACCTGACACCCAAATTCCATCTGCCCTTTGCTATTCACTCACCCAGCAGCACTGAGCAACCAATCAGGAACTATTCAGGACTTCAGGACAGAAGAGACAAGATACCCAGGTGAGCGTGCCTGGCTCCCCTGCTGAGGCAGGTGGCTTGTGTTTTTTTCATCTGGTTTACAATCAGGGGGATCGGAACAGCAGCAAGAACTAGAGTAGGCCTCAAACAAAAAAACAAAGGTAAGTGATGAGTTCCTCATTGACGCGCCTTCACCACGTGAGCAACAAAATGAAAAACAGCCTTCTGCAGTGCATCTTGTTGCAGTACACTGGGTAATGGGCGTGTGGTTTCATCCTTGGGGTGGTGGTCCTGGGTTCTCTAAGTATATAGATGGATAAAGCCATGGGGAACAAGCTAATAAGCAGCACCCCTCCATGACTTCTGCATCAGCTCCTGGCTCCACGTTCCCAACCTATTTGCGTTCTTACTCTGACTTCCTTCAATCACGAACAGCAATATGAAGGTAGAAGTCAAATAAACCCTGTCCTCCCCAACTTGCGTTTTGGTCATGGTGTTTCATCGCAGCATAGAAACCTTAACTAAGACAGGGATAGCTGAAGGAAGAACTACCAACCTGGTAAATGTTCTAGAAACAGTGAGAATGCAGGAGAGAGGTTGGGGAGGGCTGAGAACTTTGTGGAACTAATGAAAAACCGTACTACAAACAAATGCCCAGAATATACCCTCCTCCAAGCAGAAGAGATGAAAGTGTTCCTCATCAGTGTGTGCTGAGGAGACATGGCAGAGGACCAAACACAGTGCCGGTGACAGAAAAGAAGCCAGGACAACTTGAGTGGCAGTGGTTTCTATGGCAACAACAGAGGTCAAGCTAGGGGGCTGCCAGCTGTTAGTAAAACACACAACAAAGTTATGGCTCAGAGATGAGAAAGAAACGAATGCAGTTCCTTATAAACAAAACTGGTTTTTACTACCAGTAGAAGCTCAGGAAAGGGACTTCCTCCTTCAGGAAGGAGGAAAGCAAGCCCAGCAGGAAAGTTGGGCAAAAGAGTAGAAAGGGCAGGAGATGAGTGAGTAATTTTAAATGGATGCTTTCAGCTGTTTCTATAAAATAACAAAACTAACATCTAGAACGTGCTGCTAAGCTGATCGGAACTAAAACGATCTGGCAAGAAGAGCGTGTAATTCGAGAGGCTGGTTGCATTAGAGAACTCTGCGGTACCCCCTTTGGATATTGCGTAGGATCACAGAAGACCCCAGGATTCAAGGCCCCAGTCACTTGGACTAGCACCAGGGCACCCAGCCACTTCCTCCCACCCTAAGCCTTCCTTAAGCTGGTCTCTCCAAAGCTGTGATTGAGAAAGAGGCCCCAGTCAGGCTTAACGGACTGAATGCCCCCTGAAGGCAGGGTGGCTTCCCTGAGCGGGAAGGAGGGGCTGCAGCTAAGAGCTGGTTTCCAGGCAGAGGAAGACTGTGTTCTGGCAGTTTAAACCCCAGCCAAGTCCGGAAAGTAATCCCCTCCTCCTAACTGCAGGCTGGGCGTGGCTCTGTTTGTGGAAGGCTTTGCTGAGGAGGGCCTTGTTTGGCTAGCAAACAGGCTTTGAGATTAGCAATTTGTAAAGTGGCCGCATGGACTAGTAGGCAAGGCTGTGTTTGCCCTCCTGGGTTTTTCCAGGGAGGAGGTTTCGGTGGTAGCCACCCCCCCCCCCAGGTGATGCAAAAAGTATGTTTGGCTAGAAAAGTCAAACTTCCTGCTGGAGGTTCCAGCAGGTGAGGTCTGATAATCACAACCCACATCAACTTTCTTCTTAGAAAACCCATCCCAGCATGGTCAGCTCTGGATAAATTACTAAAGAGGCCCTAAATGGGCACTCCTTCATTACCGTTGCTGCTACCTGGCTGCCGGGTTGGTCTGAGGAGAGGGCGGAGCTGTGTTGACACTGAACTTATGGAATCCGGGCTCTTTTTCTCATAATCCTAACACAAACAAGCAGAAAGTTCACTGGCTGGAGAGAAACTGCGTCTCCCAGCTCTGTGACAGGGCGACAGGATTAATGAACTATCTGCTGTTTGGATTATCTCTCACCCTGATGAACTCCACTAGGGGAATTGGTGAGCAGCCCTAGAAACAACTGGTAACTGCCCTGCCATTCAACTTCAGAAGCAGCAGAAATGATTCCAGTTCTGTGGGTTGCTAAGGACAAAAGATGTTGTCTGGATGGAAACACTGGGCTGCTCTTACTGGCTCACCTGATCATAGTATCATAGGATGCCAATGTATAAAACGTTTCACAATCCCTGATGCAGAACAGACCTACGCACGGAATGCCCAACGCGCTCCCTGAGTTTCCCATCCATGTGTAGATGCTTGGGTCTATAACCACTGTCAACAATCTGGAGGCTACGTCCTCCCCCCAACAAGAAAAAACAAAGCTTGCAGTTCTGTATCCAAAGAGAATTACATGTTGGTAATCCCCAAGCAGTCCAGAATGCATCAACCACATTCTTAGAGAGAGAGTACTGTGAAAGGTAAAAAGGGGGACTATTATTATTTTCAAAAAGTGGAGTTTAAACCCTGGAAAAAGAACCAGGGGCATTGGGCAGTGGTGGCACATGCCTGTCATCCCAGCACTGGGGATGCAGAGGCAGGAGAGTATCTGGGTTTGAGACCAGCCTGGTTCTAAGACAGCCAGGGCTACATAGAGAAACCCTGACCCAAGGAGAGAGAGAGAGAGAAAGAGAGAGAGAGAGAGAGAGAGAGAGAGAGAGAGAGAGAGAGAGAGAGAGAGAGAGAGAGAGAGAGAGAGAGAGACAGAGAGAGAGACAGAGAGAAGGAGGGAGGGAGAGAGAGACAGAGAGACAGAGAGACAGAGAGAGAGAGAGAGAGAGAGAGAGAGAGAGAGAGGAGGGAGACAGAGAGGAAGGAAACAGAAGGCAGTGACTAAGAGATTTCATTCTGAAGCCATGCAGATATGCAAAGACCGCCCCTTGTAGTTCACAGAGAAGAGTAGACAGCATAGCTCAGATGAGCCAGATAGCTAATATCATGCAGACAATTCCCAGATACGAACTACTGGGTCACTCAAACTCACATGAGAAAGATTCATAAGGTCTTTTTAAGGAGTTTTTTAAAAGTCCCCTCCTCTTCCTTCCTGAAGTCAGTACACAGAGGCCAAGGTCACCATTTTGGTATTCTTACCTCTGCACACAATTATATAACTCGAACTGTGAGTAAAAGGAGAGTGTTGCCTTGGAAACCTTAGTATCAACCTTAATTATTCTTATTAGTGTGCTGCCCAGACGACTGCCAACAAGAACTCAGGGACAAAATCTGTAGAGCTAGTACCTGAACCTACCCCAACGAAAGAACAGGTCGAAGCGAACAGCCAAAGGCATAAAGCCAGAGGCATCCAGATTAGTCCCGTAACATTAACCTGTTAGACGATGATCAGTCAAACACACTGCTGTCCAATGAGGATACAGCTAGTACTGCTCACTATGGCATGGGTCCTTTTGCTGTCTGCCAGCATATCCTTCCATGTTCCAAGTGGAGAATGGATTGCCCCACCACTGTTCCTAGAACAACCGTATAACTTTTCTTCATTTGGCTTTGTGATCAATGGTCATTGACTGGAAACAGTATGTTGGAATCATTTAGGAAGAACCTTCACATTGTGGCTCGGTGTAGAGCATCTGCCTAGCATGTGCAAGGCTCTGTCTGGGTTTGGCCCCAACACCACGAGAAGAAAAAGAAAGGTAAGGAGGGGAGATAGGGAGGGAGACAACCTTCACGTTAAAGGCAGTTCTACCTGACATTGATTTGAACCTACATACAGGTATAGGATCAAAAATCAGGCCCCAGTGCTCAAGCTTAAGGCAGAATTCTAATAATCGAGAATTTGTTTTTATATTAGGCTCACCAACCCCCAAATCCACAAACGCCCAGAGGTCCTGGGCCACCTTCTGGAATGCTATCTGGCCATGCAGTTCGTTCCCAGACAAGCTGTTGTAGTACCCAACGCTGGAAGCTTTGGGCCGCCACAGCTTGAGTGTGCAGGCTGGAGGGTTGGAGAAGTGGACAAGCTGTTCTGAGGCACAAAGCCAGAGGTGCTGTGGAGGACAAGACCGCCAGGGAGCAAGAACACAGCCCACAGACCCGTGACTTCCTCTCATCTTCCTGAGAGACGCTTCAGAAGTCTCCAGTGTTTCATTGGGACAAAATTTATTTATTTATTTTATTTTTTTTTTTTTTTTGTTTTTCGAGACAGGGTTTCTCTGCAGCTTTTTTTTTTTTTTAGAGCCTGTCCTGGAACTAGCTCTTGTAGACCAGGCTGGCCTCGAAGTCACAGAGATCCGCCTGCCTCTGCCTCCCGAGTGCTGGGATTAAAGGCGTGTGCCACCACCGCCCAGCCGGGGACATAATTTTTATAAAGAAGGACAGGCAACCATTGAAGCCTTCTGAGCCTCTCCGAGAGAGAGAGAGAGAGAGAGAGAGAGAGAGAGAGAGAGAGAGAGAGAGAGAGAGAGAGAGAGAGAGAGAGAGAGAGAGAGAGAGGTGAAACATGACACAAATGTGTTTGATTCTACCGTGTCCTGTGCTGCTGGGGACACTAACTGACCGACATTATTGTCCTGGCTAGTTTTGATTTTGTTTGTTTGCCACTTGTCCCTCAGCTACCACTGTCTTCTCTGCTCTTGGTCCCAGAAGGGTGACCTCTGGTTATTAGTCGATGTCCCCAGCCCTGTGACACAACTTAAGGAAGGATTTAATTGGGTTCACAGTGTGAGGGAATACTGTCCGTCATGATGGCAACGGCATGGCTGGAGAAGGGAGGCAGCTGGTTACATCACAGGGCAGTCAGGAAGCATAAGTGGCCTCCAGTGGACGTGGGGCTGGCTAGAACTCTTGCAAGGGCCCCCCTCTTAAAGGTTCTACAATCTCCCAGAGCAGTTGGGGACCAAAACAGGGACCAAGATTCAAATGAAGGTGTTTATGGAGGACATTTCGTATCACTATTCAGTGATGATATTACTCTCTGAGGAAGTATCAACTACGCGCTGTGCCAGGTGACTTCCAGTTGGGTTCTAACACTGGGGGTAGGGGAATTACTGTATGGAGATGGGAAGAAATCAAAAACCAGTAGTGTGACTTCTTTGTCTTGCTGGAGTCATTATTGATACAATTATCACACTTGGTTAGGCAGATCAATACTATGTCTATTCCTAAATACTTGTTTGTACTCTCCAAAAGCAACAATATGAATAAAAGAAGAAAGTTCACTTGGTACCGATCAGAAAAACAAACCTATAAAGGTAAATTGGATAAAAATAAAATGCCCTTGACTTTCTAAATCCATTGTTCAAAAATTTAGCTTAAGAAAACATCTTGGAAAATTTTAAAATGGTGTTCTTACGAAGAAATTTATTACATTGTCATATTCACTAGAAGCAATTGTCAACATCAATGTACAAAAGGAAGAGAATCGTTGAATTCTCTTGATAGATTAAAAGACTACTATGAAATGTTAATGTTCAAACTCTGTAACTTCAGAAGCTTATATTAACAGTGAAAAATAAAATGTATTTGAAAATGCACCAGAATTTTAATTATATAAAAACATGTGTGCGCCTAAAAGAGATAAAACCTCACAGAGAAAAGCCCCGTGTTGGAGGATTAAAATGCTAAGTATTATATACTTATTTTCTAGCTTAGCCTTTAAAGTAAAGCAAAGGGAACAGGACAAAGGGCACGCGCCCTAGAAACCTCATGGCTCCAGCTGGTGTGGCAGGGGTTCCTTCTGGGAGAGTCAGGCTCCTCAAAGCCACACTCTGCCTTCCAATCCATTCTCAGTTTTATTGGGGGGGGGTGCTGCTCAGCCTCGGCAGGGCAGCTACTGACCCACTTGCCAGGACGCGAAGTTAATAAAACCTCATCGGATGACAAGATGTGCTTTCTTACTTTTATATTCGTGTCTGGCTGCATATATTGACTATTTGCTGACTCTAGCTGGAACAATTTAGAATGAAAGCATTTTCTTAGGCAATTTTGGTTGTGCAGGGCTTGTGGGCTCTCTCGGACACTGCACACTTTCATTGGGAAGCGGTGAGATGAGCCCTGTCATTGGAACCCTCATTGGAGGCTTAAAGATGCGCCTCGCACTCCTCCTTAAAGAGACCCCATCTAGCCCAGCGATAACAGATTGATGGCTGTGACCTTCTTCGCATTCTTCTAACTCCTTTTAAAATGAAATCAAGGCTCTTGCTGCTGGTGTCTATGGGCAGGGTGCCAAGGCATTGTAATGAGGGCCACATATCATCGCTCACTCTCAAGATTGTCTTCAAGTTCATCGTTAATGCGCTATGCCACCAGAGAACATGCCAGAACTGGGGTGGGGGGTGGGCAATCCAAGGGAAATGTGCTTTCCCCATACCTAAGGTCTATTTTCTTGAAATACTGGTTGTCACAAAGGCAATGTCTTCCCATTGGAAACAAATAAGACACCATATTGACATTACAGCAAAACGCCTCACGGGCAAGCTTCTCTTTTAGGCCTCAGTGTTGAACTGACGATTTGACATTGTCCTAAAGTTTCGAGCCTAGCAGGATTGCCTGTCTAAAACATTTACCATATAGAATATATTCTGACTCGAAAGAGTGCTATTTCCATTCCACATCTGAGCAAATGGAAATTTACAGGAATTGCACATCAATTCCAGTGTATTCCTTGGATTGGCTATTATTGTTTTAATAAGGCAAGGATTAATGGGCAGGTGCTCTATCATCACCTGGCTGAAAAAGAAACACAGAAATTACGCATGGCTCATTGCCCCCCTTCTCTGAGCTGATTAATAACCCTGGGATCATGCACTCATAATGTACTTCCCAGCTTTAAAATGTTTTCACACCAGGAATTACCTTATACCTTTGACAGGGCCTTCCAAATAGTGCACAGCTTCGTAATCTGTTCAGTTTTCTGATGACTAAATATTGTGTGAGTGCATGTGTGAGCATGTGTATGAGAGATGTGTGTGCGTAGCGTGTCTTTATGTGTACAAGCGTATGCCTGTGAGTATGTGTGTAGGCACATGCATGGGTACACATATATGTATGCATATGTGTGCTTATGTGTGTGTGTGTTGAAAGAAACTGTGTGTATGTGTGTGTCTGTGTCTCTCTGTGTGTGGACACTAACACAATAACAATAAAAAGCAGTAGCTTTACCTTGGCCTTCCAAGACAGACATTGGTTCAAGTCTCAGACTACACACCTAATGCATGGCCTTGTAAGTATTACTCTGTCATTTTTTTGGATTTAAGATGGGGATAATATGGCCTTTGGAAGAGCTAGAGAAGCTGAAACTTACAGAAAGGGTCTGGCACACACCAGAGCAATTGTTCTTGCAGCATGCTATGTCTACTGTCTTCTCAACTTCCTCTCCTTCCCTGTCTGAGCCATTTCCTTTAAAATATTTAGATTCAGAGAAGAATGAAAAGAGTTGCAAATAACAAGGTTAGATTGGAAAACTACCCCAGAAGGCATTGCGACCTACAGGCTCAGTCACTCTCTGTCCCTTAGGTGCTCCAGCAAAGGACTCGTGAAAAGTTATCCGTTCCCATATGTTGAGTCTTGCATGAGATCAGCGGTACTTCAGGTACCCAAGATTCATCAGCCGGCATCCCTGAATTCTGATTAAAACTGTTGATCAAATCCAAGAAAACGTCTCAAACAAATAATTGTCTTTGGTCAACCTGATGGCCAACTCTACAATGACCCCAAAGCATGCTTGGTATTCACACCTTTGGTATCCACGACACAGAGGGAAGTATGCAGAGTCTATTACGCAGCCAATAAAATCAGGTAGAGATGATGATATGCAACTTCAAAAACATATCATTTGTTTGTTTGTTTGGGAGGTGCCACGGCATGAGTGTGGCCATCAGACGACAACTTGCAGGACTCGATTCTCATCTTCTACCACATGTGTTCTAATAATCATACTTAGGTTGCCGGTCTTGGTGGTACGCACCTTTACCCAGTGAACCATCTTGCCAGCCCATAATTTTTTAATCAACAGTTTAATTTTTTCCAGAAAGGAAAGACATTAATTCCATGTTTAAAGAGTCCATTGAGTGCCTTACACTGTGAGTCGGCACAGACCAATATCCCTTCATATAGTTGTCTAACTCCTGAGAAGATGGCAGGCATCTTGAATCTTCCAGAGAGAAGAAATAAACTGCATACAAAGCATCAAGACTGTGAGCAGCCTTAAATCCACCCCACTCTTGTTTTTTGAATGGAGATCTCATTTATTTAGTCTAGCTAAAATAGAGCTTTAATGCTTGATGCTCCAGCCTCCAGTCTCTGGAATACTGGGATTATAAACTTGTATTGCCACAAACCTGGCAGGAGATTTCATTTTCTCTTATTTTTAGCACACGAAGTAGTAGGTTTCTTTGTAGTGTTTTTATACTTGATTTTAGTTGCTCCTCTCCCTTCTTCCTTCCCGAAACCTCCTCACCCTCTCTCCCACTTCAACCCTCCCTCCCCCAATATTCCCGCCTCCACCCTCACATCATACATGTTCTGTTACCCATTCTATTTCTCGTCCCTAAACTCTTGCTCCTTTCACGGGCCTCTTTCTAATCTCCTGGCATCTCTACACAGCCATTCCCACATAAATACACAGACATAAACTAGAAACTAAGATCCGAAGATGAAAACCTAAAGTGTTTGGTTCATAAGACCCAGTTACCACATCAGGGCATATACGCAAAGGATTCTTTATATTTCTATAAAAGTATTTGCTCATCCGTGTTGAAAACTGTTCTATTCATCATATCTAGGTAACAGAATCAGTACTGATTATTCATCAAAGGTTGATAATATAGTACATATACATTTCAGTCACTACATGTGACTTCTGAAAGTAAATTAAGCTGAAATTTCTTCTTGGTTGCTTAGACGGCCTTCTCAGGAAAGCCAAGCACATGCCATGAGGATTCTCAGCAGCTATGTGAAGAAGCCCGCATGGAAAGAGACCTACTGGCCAGTA
The DNA here is from genome assembly GCF_903992535.2 of Arvicola amphibius. NCBI lineage: Eukaryota > Metazoa > Chordata > Mammalia > Rodentia > Cricetidae > Arvicola > Arvicola amphibius. Next base: position 31,447,274 of record NC_052053.1, read on the forward strand.
TCAAATGCTAGCAGGTATGCCACCTTAGAAGTAATTATTCCAGTCCCAGAAAACCTTTAGATAACTGCAGCCCTGGTTAACATCCAACTAACACATCATGAGAGAATGACCCAGAATCGTACAGCCAAGTCACTTCAGATTCCGAACCTTTAGAAACCATGACAGATAATAAATTATTACTAGTGCTTTGTTACACAGCAATGACTACTTGTTATAATAACAAAGGAAATTTGGCAAGAATGTGGCTCAGAATAGCACGGAGCTGCATAACCCAAGGAGCACGGCCAAATAATGATAGATGAGCTACACGGCCCAGTTCTACAGAGAAAAGTGGCTTTCATACACAGACCAGTCTCATATTTTAACCACTCCAAACAAGGATAATTGTCAAAAATCCTACACTAACTCCAAAAGTCTAAAAACATTTAAATGATATATATTTGTATAATTAAGTAAATTATTTAGATGAAAAAACTATAAAGTCAAAAATCCAACAGGTTATTAGGAAAACTATCAGCAATGTAGAATAGACAGAGAGTTACTACTCTCTGTGTATAAGAGAATGGACAAATCAATTTTAAAAAACAATCGTTCAATAATAAGACAGAAAGCAGACATTACTGAAAAGAGTCAAAGAAAAGTGGTTCAAAGTCTGGGTTCAAGAGCACTCTGCTATTTGGAATAAGAAAGAAAATTCAGCAGAAAGACTGATGAGTGGCCAGGAGACAAGGGGCAATGAGGACATTCTGAAGTCTAGGAGAGCATGGCTCAAAAGGGTTTTCATTTGTCTTTTGTTGCTAAGAACACAATACCACAGACTGGATACTTTATAAGCAAATGAGGTTTGTTTACCTCACAGTCTGGAAGCTGGAAGTCTAAAAGCCATGACATTAGCTCCATGATGGGAAGGATCACAAAGGTGCAAGTGTACAGCAGAGGAAGACACTGCATTACCAGATGGGAAGCCAAAGAGCAATGGTGGGTTGGAGTCAAGCTCCAGCATCTAAGAACTCATTCTTCTGAGAGCTTAACTAAGGGTTTCTAAAAAGCTAATTTCAGGCCGTCCAGGGCAACACAGTGATAGTCTTGTCAAAAAGAATGGATGGACGGAAGGAAGGAAAGAAGGGAGGGAGGGAGGGAGGGAGGGAAGGAGGGAAAGAGAGAGGGAGGAAGGAAGGAAGGAAGGAAGGAAGGAAGGAAGGAAGGAAGGAAGGAAGGAGTGGAAAAACAGATACAAACAAGTGATTTCTCAATCTAGGTCTATTTCTTCTTACTTGGAGTCCACTGTGGGTCAGGGCACTGCTGTGGGATAATGCTCTTGTACACTGTAAATGTTTGTCATTCGTACTGGTTTAATAAAATGCTGATAGGTCAGTAGCCAGGCAGAAAGTATAGGCGGGGCAACCAGACTAGGAGAATTAAGAGAATTCTGGGAAGAGGAAAGGCAGAGACATAGTCGTCATCCAGAAGCAGAGGAAGTAAGGTGAGAATGCCTTACTGAGAAAAGCCACATGGCTAACCATAGATAAGAATTATGGGTGAAAGTTGTAGAGGTAGTTAATAATAAGCCTGAACAACAGGCCAAACAGTTTATACTTAACATAAGCCTCTGTGTGTTTATTTGGGACTGACTGTGGGACCAGGCGGGATAGAAACTTCGAATATAGGGCCCCTCTCCCATAGCTTCCATGTTTTAACATCCCAAGTGGCTCTAAACTGCAGGAACAAATTGTGATTAGCCACCACAGCACAAAATGAGAGTTCTAAGGGCCTCACACCAGCAATTCAATCGTCTAACGCAGAAGTTAGAATGAAACCACAACCCATTGGCCAGTCATGTGACCTGCCAAACCAGGAAGATGAATCTTTCCATATGATCAGCTAAATACAGGTGAACACGCAAAGCCCCATCACAACCAGACTTCCAGTTCCTCAAAGGGCCTGATATCCAATCATCCATTCCCATGAAAACATCCCAATACAATGTGTATTAAGCAAATTTACAGATAAAGAAATTGCATCAGGGTCAGTGAGATGGCTCAGCAGGCAAAGGTATTTGCTGCTAATCCTAATGACCTGAGTTCAAAACAGGGACAAGTGGACTGGAAAGATGGCTCAGTGATAAAGGATGCTGATTTCTCTTCCGGAGGGTCTAGGTTCAGTTCCCAGTGTACACGTGATGACCCACACTGTCTGTAACTTCAGTCTCAGGGTATCCAGTACTCCCTTCTGGACTCTATGGGCATCAGGCACACACACAGAACACTGACACACATGCAGACAAAGCATTCATATGCACAAACATAAACAGGGACCTGCCCTTCCCTGCACAGAGGGAAGAAGGAACATACTCCTCTCACAAGTTACATCTGACTATCTCAGGCACATGCACACAAATCAATAAACAAAACAAGAACTTTTAAATAGAAAAAGAAATTTAGGTGTCAAAAGTCCCATCAACATACCTAATTAGTGATAACACAAGATTTAAGCCTCTATAATGAGGCCCGTCTCTCAGTTTCCTGAAGATTTCTTTTCACAAGTTTATACTGGTATTAAGACAAAAAAAATCAAGGTGGATTGAAATCTTAGCTCTTATGATATATATACCATAGACTGCAACACTCTCTGATTCTCTAAACACGTTATGCAAAAGACAGCCTTTTGCCATAGCTGGGATCAGTTCCTTCAGACATATTCTTGGCCATGACTGACTAGTGCCTACAATGGAAGCCAAAAGGGCTCAGGATGGAAGAAAGCTTGGCATTTCCTAATAACACTTGAGTCTCCTGTCTCTGCACCTGTCACTGAAGATTAGCCCTCAGAAGAGTTGTGTGTGCGCCTCCTTCATGGTAATGACCAACTTCGGATTTCAACACTCCCTACAGTTCTAATTTGCGGGCTGCTGACAGCCCAACTTTAAGGAAGCCAGCCTTTATGTGTTAAGCCTTAAGATACACTTTGCCTCTCTCAGATATGTGGGGTCTTGGTACGGTTTTGGTACAGCAGGAAAGAGCTACAATAGGGGTTCTCTTTATTGAGAGTTTACTAATTCCCCAGCACCGTAGTAACACTTTGCCAAAGAAATAGTTATGAAAACTCTAGATTCCAAGATCAAAACAAAGTATCACTTGGCACTGAGATAAAAGGACTACTTAGGACAGGAAGACATTGTGCCAAATAGTATGTGATTAGCTATATGTTCTTATTTCTTTCAATCTTTAAATTCCATGTAGTAATTGTTAATTCATAAGTTGGTGTGTGAGGGAAGTACTAAACAGGAGAGCCTCAGCTGGTACCAAGTCAAGTCCTTGAAGTCCAGTTCACAGCCTCCCGTTCTTGTTTCCTGGACTTTTGAACAGAGAAATGAAGGGATGGTGTTTCCAATGTTGAGGCACGTAATGAAATCTCAGAGCGCTCAATCAACTTCTGTTCTACCCCAGAAATGAACGGGTAAGTTCACAACCAACTCCCATATTTTTTCTCAATGCTTTATGCAGCAAAGGAGCAATGCAGAAAGCCACCTCAACTCACACTGCTGTTTTACAAGGCTCTGCTAGCGTGCGTATGTGGTGGAGGCGCCTACAGGCATGAAAGAATCTAGGATTTTATTCTTCCTTCAATCTGCTTTCAGAAAGCCCCACACACATCTATTTTTTAACCACTAGAGAATCTGAACAGCCTCATATGCATGAAAAGACTGTGCTTGAGACTTTTCAAGCCTAACTGTTTGCAACATATTTCACTTACTACCACTTCCCTAGACTGTAAGAGCTCATTCCTACACTGCTCACTTCGCCAAGATGGAAACTTCCACAGGAAAGTCTCTTCCCATATGAGTGCTGTTTATTTTTCACTACTTCATCATAGTTTTCAGAATCCAGAAATTGACCTTTGTAAAAAATTTTTTTTAATGTGCATTGGTGTTTTGCTTGCTTGTGAGTCTCTATGAGAATGTCCGGCCTACCCTGGAACTGGAGTTATGGATAGTTTAAACTGCCATGTAGGTACTAGGAATTGAACCCAGGTCCTCTGGAAGAGTGGCCAGTGCTCTTAACTGCTGAGCCATCTTTCCAGCTCCCGATCTTGAATTTTTTTTATTTTTAAATTTCATTGGCTAATCATCCACCTCCCTATTGAATGATATATGCACAGTCCCACCCAAGAGCATCCACCTCCCTATTGAATGATATATGCACAGTCCCACCCAAGAGCATCCACCTCCCTATTGAATGATATATGCACAGTCCCACCCAAGAGCATTCCTGGGTTGTGTAAGAACCTTTAAGGGTTCCGTATTCCTAAAATAGATGCACCGTAGCATTTACTGCCCCAACTTGAGCATTTCTTTGAGTAAAAGGGGCAATGACACCACAGAAAGTGAACAGGGACACACTTACAAGCCACCTTCCTTCAGGTTCACAACTAGACTTCAGCTTGGACACCAGAGGAACGCTTGGAAGCCTCATCTCTAAATGGAGTAACTTTTTGGTTTGGGGACCAGGTATTTGACCCAGTGCCTTGGTCCTTGCTAGGCTAATGTTCTGCCACCAGGCCATGCTCTCTACCAGAAATCCCAAATTTAATCATCTTCTTTTTTCCTGGTACATTCAGTTTTATCCAACTGGTTTTCAAGCTGTAGGTACCATCTAAGCATTTATTTGTTTGTTTGTTTGTCTGTTTGTTAATTTGGAGGCTTTTTTGAAACAGGGTTTCTCTGTGTAGCCCTGGCTGTCCTGGAAGTCACTTTGTAGACCTCATACTCAGAGTCTGCTGCCTGAGTGCTGTAATTACAGGCCCATCTAAACTCTTTGTTCCTACTATAGACATTTTTTAAAAACTCCTTGTTTGACAGTTGAAAAAAAAAAACAGAAAATGACTCAGTTATATTCTCAACACCTAGAACTAAACACAGCTAACATCCGGCAACTGTTGTTCCAGAATGCTTTCAGTGTTTCCATTTTTAAATTATAGTAGTCATATATGGCTAGTTCATCCTTTTTAAAGCATTAAAAATATAGAAAATTAGAAAAATGCTATAATGGCCACAAACCTAGTAATTTCGGGGCACTTAGCGCATATTATTTCATTAAGTCTCACACCCATTCTCCATGGTAGGAGTGGTTTTCCGTCCATATTACAAATAAAGAAACCAAGCCTAGGCGATGGTGGTGATGTGTGGGAGGAGGGTTCACATCCAAGCATTTCCACAGTCCAGACTTCACTTTAACTCCACTTGATGTTGTCACTTTTGATAACAAGAAGATAGTCACTAAGAGATGTCTCCTAACAGTGAGGGAGAATTAGCCCTACACTAAACACTGCTAACAGTCACATCTAGCAAATATCAAAATAACACCAAAAGTGGCAAACTGTTTCCAAGAACTTTGAAGGCATCCTAGAACAAAGTTCAGGATATATAAAGGTCCCTCAAGGCTCATGAATTCATGTAGAAAATGGGACAAAAAGAATCTAAGAGCCAGAGGGGAAATAGCAGTTTCCAGACACAACAGGGTAGATGCACATTTGAACTCACAGAGACTGACTAGCTGAAACCAGACATAGCAGAGAGGGGGACGGTAAGACCTGACTAGCTGAAACCAGACACAATCCCAGCGGAGGGGGGAGGGGGCGTGGGCATGAAGACCCACCCTAGCTAAGAAGTCATTAGCAGTTGGTAGCTGCTGGAGGGAGAAAGTCTTCAATGGAGTGACAGTAGGTATACATCACCAGCACGCTAGGTCAGAACCCCTGCTCAGGAGTAGCTAGCTAGCCAACACAAATCAAACTCCATGTCTGTTTGTTTGAAGAAAGAGAAAGAACATGAAGGTGGGTGGGTAGGAATACGAGGGAGGATATGGAAGGACTGGGGGAGGGGAAAGAATATGATCAAAATATATCCCATGAAACTCTCAAAGAATACAGGAACGCATTATTAAAAAGAATCCTTACAGAAATACAAAAAAATAGCCAACACCACACACAATAGAAATCCACAATGTAAAGCTTCCAGGCAAAGATTACGAGTCATTATAAGAAGCAGAACGATACAATCATAGTGAGGAGAAAACCAACCAGTTAAAACCACCCAGCACACAGAGATAAAAATTAGCCTCCAAGAACACTGAAACTATTATAACTATAGCTCCTATATAAGGTTATCATGTTGAAGATTAATCTGCAAAAGTCACTTTTACTTCTATATACCAATAACAAATACTCAGAAGTTAAAATTTAAAACAAAAAAAAGCATTTATTACACCTTTCCAAAAGAAGCAGTGAAGGATAAACCTGAGAAAATATGAAAAGATTGGTCACTGTAAATGATATTATATTGCTGCAAGAGTACAGAAAGCAAACAGTGAACTACACAGCGTTGTTCGTGGGCTGGAAGATACTCACCGGTAAAGTGGTCATTCTCCATTCATCCATCTATACAGTCCCACTGTCGATCAGACTTCTACCCAGCGTTTTGCAGAAACTAGCAGGCTCATTTTAAAATTTATCTGAGAATGCAAAGGAACCCAGAATAGTCAAGACAGCTTGATTTCAAGGCGTAGCACCCAGCTGCAGCAGTCAAGACAGAATCAGCACACATATCAGTACAACAGGGGTCCAGAAATGGCAGCAGATGAAAAACCAGACAAATGGCTGACTTCTGATCAATGTGCAGCTCTAGCCAATAGAGAAAAGGACCAACTTTCAACAGAGGCGTGGAACAAATAGGAATTCGCAAACAATGAGCCAGATCTTACTCCCTATGAGGAAAATTACTCAAGTAGACCATAGAGCCAAAATTAAAACCCTGAATGGGGAACCCTCTAGTTGGAAATATAGGAGAAAAGTCTTTGTAACTTTGGGTTAAGGGATGATTTCTTCATTTTCACATGCAAAAGCCATTTTACAAAACAAAATAGGTGATACATTGAATTTTATCAAAATTTAAAATTTCTCTTCTTTGTCAGATACTACAAGAACACGAAAAGATAAAACAGAGGAGAAAGAAAATATTTACCAGCAAATCTTTAATAAAAAACTTAGCATAGAATTTATAAAATGGCTCAAAAATGGAAAAGCCAACAACACAATTTATAAAAATGCTCAGACACCTCACCAAAGGAAAATACACAACAAATCAAGAGCCCATAATGAATCCTCAGCACATGGCAGCACAGGATGCTTGGGTAAGGATGCAGTGAAAATGGGCCACTTGTGTACCACTTGTAGGATGCAAAGAGTAACATTGCCTTCCCTGGTAAATGGTGTGACAGTTTGTTAAATTGGCTTAACCATTTAACCAACAGCAACAATGACTTCACCACTACCACAGGACCCAGTCCTTGTATTCCTAGATGTTTACTTGAGAAAAATGAAACGATACATAGATAAATGACAGACAGAGATGATAGATAGATAGATAGATAGATAGATAGATAGATAGATGATAGATAGATAGATGATAGATAGATAGATAGATGATAGATAGATAGAGAGAGAGAGAGATGATAGATAGATAGATAGATAGATAGATAGATAGATAGATAGATAGATAGATAGATAGATAGATAGATAAAGACTTATACACAAATGCTCACAGTAGCTTTTTATGTTAATAGCCCAAAGCTAAAAACAACCTCAACGCCCCTCACCAGGTGAACATATAAACAGACCGTGATATTAACACCAATGGTATGTCTTTCAGTGGTAAAAACAGATTGAGCTACTGATACAAATGATACACATAAAGCTCACAAAAATTACCTACAGTGAACAAAACCAGACAAGAAGAGAATATACCACCCTCTTAATTTAAGGTTACAGAACATGCAAAGTAACCTAGAGTGACAGAACACACCTCCCTGCCAGGAAAGAGGACAGAGAGGAGCTGGAGGCAAGACTTTCCAAGAAGACCTGAAAGCACTAGAGGTGATAAATGTGTTCATTACAGTGATTGTGCTGATAGTACCACAGACAATGGGTGTCTAAACTTTGCAAATTACATGCCTTAAATATGCCAATTTATTGTAGGTCAATTACACCTCCGAAAAGCTGTTAAAAATAATAAGGCAAGGCTGCCTATTTGAGGTCACCCTTTGCCAACCTAAATTTTGGCCTCATTTCAAAAATGTCTTGAACAGCATTTAGGAACAGACTGGCATTGTTAGGCTTAATGTCCTGTGAAATAGTCTAAACTAATTGTTTCAAAGGCCTGTGGCAGCAGTTTTCTGAGATTATATCAGGCGACACTTTTCTCTTTGTGTCGACATAAACTGATGTTGCCACTGGATACCAAACAATGCTTTTATTGCAGTCATCCCCACAGCGGGATGTGTTGTTCCACTCGGGAGAACTGAGAACAATGCCCCGAGTTCCCTGTGTCTCCGCTGTGTCTCCACCCAGCCTGTGCCCATGCTTCCACTTCTGCAGCAAGCTGTTCAATGCAGAGTACAGATCTGAACGTCAGCAAGTCTGCTGGTTCCCGTGCTCTCAGGTATGAGAGAGAAAGACAGAAACAGTGAAAAAAGAAAGGACAGAGGGACTCCTAAAGGGAGCCTGAGTCAAGCCCCAGTTTACAGATATCCCCTATCCCCCATTCCCCCATGCCACCCCTGTACCACCGCCACCCCCTCCCAGAACTTTGCTTCAAACAGCTTCCTTAGCCCTTCAGACAGGAATGTGGTGGTTGATTGCTGATTTCTGCATAGCTCTCTCACTTCGTCTTCTAGTCCTACCCTGGGGAGCTCCAAGGCAGCCCACAGCTTCCCAGCATGTGTTTAGGGAACAAGCACAAACGTAAACACTGAGACATGCACGCACGTGTCCATCTGAACTCAACTCCTCCACAACAGTGCAAATGTTCCCTTTCTTCTGCTTCTTAACAAAAGTGTCAGAAACCTGCATTTCTGTGGGGCCATTCCGCCTCACAATGATTTCACTTCATTGTAGGTCTCTATACTAAATCCCATGTTCCCGGGGCTGGGCAGACAAGTCAGTTCATAAATCATGTGCTCTGTCAAGTGTAAGGACATGCGTTCAAATCCCCTAGAAGTCATGCAAAGCCAGGCGTTGGAGTATGTGCCTATAACCCAAGTGCAAGACTAGAGGCAGAAACAGGAGAACCCCAGGCCAACTAGCCTGGCAAAAGCAGAGGCAAGACAATGTCTCAAACAAAGTAAAAGCAAGAACCAAGATCCCAGGCTGTCCTCTGATGTCACATTCATGCTGTAGTGACCCCCACTTACTCTAAATGGGTTTCTTAAATGACCTCTGAGCCACTGACAACTTGGGTTTTGCTAAAGCAGTGGTTCTCAACCTTCCTAATGCTGTAACCACTTAATACAGTTATTCATGTTGGGGTGACCCCTAGCCAATAATTTTTTCCATTGCTACTTCATAACTCTAAATTTGCTACTCTTATGACTCATAATATTTTTTGGAGATAGAGGTTTGTCAAGGGGCTATGACCCAGAGGTTAAGAACCACTGTATTAAATCACTATCTCTATTTACCTGCTTTAAAAATGAAAAAGTACATCATTTCTTTTATGTATTTTTGTTTAATTAAAAACTCTTCCTTTCTTTGAACAGGAAATCATGGTCGCTCGATCCTTGAGTCCAAGACGGTTCAAATAAAAACAGAAAAACAGACCTTAAACTATTACCCTGGGTAGTCGCTCTCACGGGGCTTCTGTGCTCTTCCAGCAGCTGAAGCGGATGAGAGACAGTCTCAGCTCCAGACAGGTCATTTCTGCCCCTCACACAGCTCAGAGAAAGTACCTATGTGAGGAACTTGAAAGGCCTTCGTTTCTCCAGGTCAACATAACTTCTGACAGGCAGTGTCTGAGTTGGGTTTTTAACCCTTGACCTGATGCTATGAAGCAGCGGGCCCAACTCTACAAGACTTGCCAAGCATGACCAGCCTTCCCCTGACTCTTCACTCCCCAGTTCCTTTCTAGTCTCAGCTTTTGGACAGTGCAGTCACTCAGCCAACTGTACTTCCATGGGGGTACAGAAGGAGTCCATAGACAGAAAGGGGATCATTAGCAGTTCTTCTGAGCTTTCCCAACGTCCCCCAGTTTAGGCAATGATGAATGGCTGAGTGACTGGCAGACTTGGAAGTGTGCCCCTTTTGCCAATGGGATGCTAATGAACTTCAAGTCAAGGTGAGTTACTGAAACCAGGAGACCTAAAAAGAGGATCGATTGTTCCTTAAGAGGCTTGACTATCTGGGCTGTCTGAAGACACAGCTCGGCCCTGAGAAAGTAGGGCATTCACAAGGTTGGTTCAAACAATGGGCGGGTAGATTTCAAACAGTGCAAAGAGCTGGGTGCAGGAGAGGCAAGGGTTAGCGCAGAAAGGAAGCCGACTGCTTGCTTTGTTCCATGCTCAATGCTGAGTAACTAACAGCCCTTCCTGCCTGGGCATTTTCTAAATTATTGCTACTTGCTTGTATATTGAGATAGGATCTCATCACGTCTCCATCCTGACTGCTGGGATTATAGTGTGTGCCACGACATGCATGGGTCTCTTCAAATATTCCAAAACATTAATAAGTTCAAAGGTTGCTTCATTTAATGTGTGGCCACTGGTCGATACCCCACACTCCCGTGCTTTTCACCACACACATTTACACACACACAGGAAGCACTAATTGGACTTAGTTATTAGCTATTTTTCTGTTGTTGTGATGAAAAATACCATAACCAAAAAGACTCAGAGAAGAGTTAATTTTGACTTACAGCCCCAGATAAAGTCCTTCAATGGCATGGAAGACAGGTCAGCAGGAGGAGGAATCACATTCCACACACAGGAAACTGACAGCAAGAACAGAAAGGGGCACTCAAAAGGCTCAAGGCCCACCCATGGTCACCTGCTTCCTCCAGCATAGCTTTAGCTCACAAAGGTTCTGTACTCTCTCCAAACAGCACCACCAACTGGGACCAGGTGTCCAAATACACAAACAGGATGGTTTGAATACAAATGACTCCCACAGGCTCACAGAGGCAAATGCTTGGTCACCACAGAGTGGAACTATTTGAAAGGATCAGGAGGTGTGATCTTAGAGGAAGTATGTCACTAGGGGTGGGCTTTGAGGTCTCAAAAGCCCAAGCCAGGCCCAAAGCCTCTCTCTTCCTGCTGCCCACAGATCCAGATGTAGAACTCTCAGCTTTCCTCCAGCACTGTCTGCCTGCATGTGGCCATGCACCCTGCCATGATGAAAATGGACTAAACGTCTGAACTATAAGCAAGCCCCAATTAAATGTTTTCTTTTATAAGAGTTGTCTTGGTCATGGTGTCTCTTCATAGCAACAGAACACTGCTTAGAATACAAAGCTATGGGGAATACTTCTCATTGAAGTTACCACAATGGGTTATTTAAAAAAAAGACAAAGTCGAGAGGGAATCAAGGAAGAGAGAATTTGGAGGGAACAGGAGGGATGGGTATGAGCATGTTTCGCATGTTATACATGTATAAATAGCATGCATATTATAACCTGCATAAAAATAACAAAAAATTGAATATTAAAAGATGAATTTGTTTAGCCTTTTACAGCAACTTTTAAAATGCCACCATCTTTAAATGAACATAAGAAAATAGACTTGACTGATAAATCCTGGGAGCTGAAGAAAATGAGGAGAAAGATTTAAATGCCTACGAATGAGCCATGCTGCGCAGCCAGCTCTCCTTACAAGTAAATCTAGCAGGGCCCCTAAGCCATCACACCCACTGCACTGCTGGTAACATGGCAGGGATGAGACCAGGGGAAAGGATCCCAACCTCTACTGAAGGCCAATGTCTCACCCTCAGCAGGAGGCCACGCCTCTGCTGCTAGCCTGGCCTTTCTTCTGCCGATGCCAAGGGATAGCAACCCTGAGAGTCACCTTGCCAAGAATCATAGGACTGTTTTTTGAATGCTACTGATGAAAGAAGTCAAGCAAAAATAATCCATCAAAACCAAAAACAGTAATCTGCCCTCAACTCAAGAGCCAATACCAACTGCCTAGCATTAAATGCTGTGTCCGCTGGGTTGAGCAGTTCTGGAGTCAGATCCAGGCCTGAACAAGTGGGTCTAAGTCTGATTAAAAAAAAAAATTGAAAGATTCAACCCAGTATAGACTATAATGTACCTCCTGGATCCCAACCTGCGCCGCCCACCCCAACAGCCCTTGTCTGGAATCAGCAACCAGTCTTTTCTTAGTAAGAAATAAGTTGGTAGAAGAGTTTGTCTCGTAACAGAAACATGAAACTGAATGTAATGAGGGCAGAATGTTCTTTGCTAGCATCTGCTGAGCATCTATGTGAGGTTCATGAACGTGGGAAACAGCTCTAGACAAGCACTGGGCCCTGTTCATTCAGCATCCCAGGGCTGGACCCAGCAAGCTTATACATGGGCAATGTTGGGCTGGCCGCTGTGCTCTGACTCAAAAGTGCTACTTCTAGGGCTGGAGAGATGGCTCAGAGGTTAAGAGCTCAGAGGTTCTGAGTTCAATTCCCAGCAACCACAAGGTGGTTTACAACCATCTGTAATAAGATCTGGTGCCCTCTTCTGGCATGCAGACACACATGGAAGGAATGTTGTATACATAATAAATAAATCTTTTTTTTTAAAAAAAAAAAAAAGGATGTTGCCTAAAATTTAAAAAAAAAAAAGTGTTACTTCTACCTGTAGTTTGGGGAAAGAATAAGATTTCAAAAGTCTCTAGTTTAAAAACGAGTATTCAGGGGCATTGAGTCACTGCAAAAGAAGCCATTCCATCTTAGACTAAGGCATGCTTCTGGTCCCCCACAGAGAGCTTTGAATACTCCAGATGGCCCAGAATGGGCCCTAGCTACCTAAGACCAGTGGGTAGGACTCACTTCATGACATGCAGTAGGTGGCATCTGCCAGTCTCAGAATTAGCTGCTGGACTCCATGTTGGAGGGAGTATGGGTTCCCTCCTACTGGCCCCAGTGTGATCCACCCTGGAAAGAACCCTTAGATGGTCCAGAGCTCCTCTTTGTAAGGAACAGATGGGAGAGGAGTGTTGCCATCCTCAGCCAAAGGACCAGTAGCCAAGCTTTCTGTCACACACCGTCCCACACACCGACCCACGCACAGGCAGCCAGCCCAGCCTCAGCGTACCAGCTCACAGCCAGCTGCAGATGGGAGTGTTAATGGTCATTGGCCTCAGGAACCATTTACTTAAGGAATTGTTTTGGCAGCTGGTGAGGAATGCAGGGGGCATTTCAAGCTACTGATCGTGGCTGTGACAGTTTTCTGTGTGGAAAAGCAATTGAGAGCCTTGGAGAGTGCAGGACATGCCCTGCATCCAAGTTCTGTCATGTCATTTCAAGCTCCCCACTATAAAGCAATATGAGAAAAAATAAAAGTATATATAGCCAGCTACAGATATACATCTTACACACACACACACACACACACACACACACACACACAAACACACACACGTAAATAATTTTCTTTTACAAAATTCCTCTATAAAAACAACTGGAGTTTTCAAGATTCTATTCACATTTTTTTTTAAAGTTTTCTCTTTGGGCTAGAAGAGAGCCGCTGAATTTGTTTTCCTGTCTTCAGCTCTGAAACATTCCTTTCATTCCCTCCCTCAGTTGATGGGACTTCTGCCTGCCTCAACTAATGAACCCTCAGTCAGCAACTTGCTTCTTTCTCCACCTGCAAAAGGTTTACAGGGAAAAGAAGGACACACACACACACACAGAAAGAAAGAAGAAAAGAAACATCAACCACCCAGGGTACTAAGAGGTCTAATTGTTGACTGGAAAGCAACACCCTTCCTCAGCTCTTTGAGACTGATTTCCATAATCACTCACTGATTGAAACTGGGACTTGCAGCCTGGCAACCACATCTCCATATTAATACTAAATGATGACTAACACAGCTCAGAACCAGAGAGCCTGGCCAGCCGAGGTGAAAACTAAAGCCATTTAACCCATGGCGTAAATCTGCTGTTTTTCTGTCCGGCAATTTTCCACTCAGTAAGCAGCACGAGATAAACTTATATTTTCTCTGTCATTCACAAGGAGAGAGTGCATGTGGTTGTCGCCAGGCAAGACCCTGTTCCTCCTCTATCTCCTGCTTCTCTCTCTCGGTGGCTCCCCTGCCCCTTCCACTGCTTGCTTGTGCTTCCCTCTCATTCTGGGCCTTTTTTCTGTCTCTCCATCTCCTCATGTCTGTCTCCCTGCTCTCTCTGTCTCTGTATTTCTGAATGTCTCCCTCTGTCACTGCCAACTCTGTCTCTGTTTCTTCCTCTATCTGTGTGTCACTCCTGTCTTCTCTGTTGAAGCCCTGTCAGTCTGACAGCTCTTAGTGACACATCCTTCCTGCTTCACTACCTTGAGATCTCTTGCTCAGTATTCTGCAGTCACTACTTTCTCCCCTTCCACCCCACAGAGTCCAAACACTTCAACACCAAGCAGCAATAATTACCCAACTAAGGGTAAATATTTTTATTTTTCAGGTCACGTGCATACAAAGCACCAAGCACTAACATGTTTCACCAAGCTCCTTCTTGGAATAAGCGGAAGTTAAGGGAGGGCAAGATGGCTTAGAGGATAAGGGTACATGCCTTGATGCCTAATGATCTTAATTCAGTACCTAGGACCCACATAATAGAAGAAGAGAACCAGCTTCCACAAGTTGTCCTCAGACCCATACACCAGCACTGTGGCACTCGTGAGTGAGTAAGCAAACACACGTGTCCACAAATGTTTAAAAAAAAAAAGAAAGCTAAACATACAATAATTTTCATTGGGAATCAAATGGCTGCTACTGTATTTATCTAGAGCTTCGTTCTATATTGGACCATGATTTCCATGCCATAGTTTCCTTAAAATTCTTAAACATTAAAAAACATTCACGTTAGAATACTAATAGAAGAATGTTTTTTATGCTCTTGAGAGCTACTGTAGAACTCCCCTTGACAAGGGCCTCACCCTGCTTAGAGTGCCTTTGAGCAATGTTGAACAGCGACAAGCAACTCAATACAGTGGGGCCTAAAGCTCACTCACATAACCAAGTAGAGGTAAGTTGTTAACAAGGCTTAGAAATGAAGTTGGAGAGTGCAAATGAGACTTATAGCTACATAGTTTCTAATAAATATGCTCAAGATCGCCAGCCTCGTGTGGAAATGCAGAATTACTCTATGCCCAAAACCCAATCGCCAAGTGGTTTATCACAGGACAGCAGACCCTCAACAATTGCGGGGGCCTGAGGGCTGTGTGGGGATGAGGGCTAACAGGACATTTTTCAGACAAGCCTTTGGCTATTTGCTTTAGCAAATCTAATTAGGATCTTTATGAGCAAAATGTTTTCACAAGACAACAAGTCCCTAGTTTTCTAGAAGTTACAAGGCTTTATTCAAGTTTTCCTTTGGGAGCTAAAACTCCATTGTCAAAACTTTCTATGTATTTATTTGATAAAGCTGCATGCCGACACACAACACTTCTAAAGAGTGTGCTCCTTTATGTGCCATTTATTGTATCTACTCATTTTCGCGCAGGGACCAAAAATAATTAAATCAGTGCCAAACATTAAAGAGATAATTATTTTCTTATTTCCTGGACAAAATTTTCTCATGCATTATACATGTTTATTTTATCCGTGATTGCTCTAACACTTTATACCAAGTCCATAGTATCAAAAAGTAGCATTCATCAGAAATAAGACTCCTTTGTCATCATTATTAGGAAGATAAAGCTGTTGAGTTGTCGTAAAGGAGTGTCAAGATGATTGATAAGAATCCTCGATGAAGAAACAGTTAGTTACCAAACCAGCACAAGAGCCAAAGTATATGAAAATAATTCAAAGTGACCATCATGAATCGAAAAATCTCAATTTATTCACAGATAAGAGACGAAAAAGTAAGACAGAGTGTAGGTTCATAGTACAAGTAGGAAAAGTAAGAAAAATTCTAGAGACAGCGGAAAATTGAAAGCTCGTGACGGCCATGAGCAATGAAGGAAATGTGGCAGCAGAAAGTAAGAGTAGACAGAGGGCCAGCCCTGTGCAGAAAATAAATCACCACCCTCACTCGGCTCAAAATGCCAATACTAGGGGAGAGGCCGAAATTTGATTTCTAAAGGGACGACCCATGACCACTTACAGAGAGCTTGCAGACCATTAGAAAGCACCATGCTCTGCTCCAGAACAATGAACAGTAATGGTCTACGCTCACACTCCCTTTTTGAAGAGCATTTCCAATCTTAACAGGAATAGGGCTAAACACAGGACAGTTTCTTAGAAGTCCCTGGACTAGGGTCTAACCCTGCCCTCAGCTTTATCACTGGCAGACTTCCACATGTGAACCCATCCAAGCCAAATCTTCAGTAATCTAGGCTCCACCTAACACCTGCCTAGATCTTTGAGGCCAGTTTCTACAGCCATATTTTTTTTATTGATTTTGTTGAGCTATACATTTTTCTCTGCTACCCTCCCTTCCTCTTCCCTCCCCTCCCTTTCAACCCTCTCCCATGGTCCCCATGCTCCCATACTCAGGAGATCTTGTCTTTTTCTACTTCCCACGTAGATTAGATCCATGTATGTCTCTCTCTTAGGGTCCTAATTGTTGTCTAGGTTCTCTGGGATTGTATTTGTAGGCTGATTTTTCTTTGCTTTATGATGAGGATAAGCCCCAGGAAAACCAGACACAGCTCAAGATGTTACCACTGGGACTGCCCTCCTCTGAAATGAAGAGGACATAGTTGGAAAGACTGAAAACGCTAAGGAGCTGAAGCTAAGGGGCTGGAGAGATGGCTCAGCGGTTAAGAACACTGCCTGCTGTTCCAGAAGTCCTGAGTTCAATTCCTAGCAACCACATGGTGGCTCACAACCATCTGTAGTAAGATCTGGTGCCCTCTTCTGACATGCAGAATACATAATGGATAAATAAATCTTAAAAAAAAAAAACTGAAGCTAAGGGTAAATGAACAGAACATTCCAGAAGCAGTATCCAAAGTCCAATACAGCAGAATAATGTCCAAATTGCTAACCTTTACATATATGAATATACATTCCATATAAGGTTAATACATCATCATTTAAAAATATTTATATGTATATATAATCTTTTAAATGTTTTATATAATCTCTCTATATGTAAACATATATTTATTGTATATATAATCATGGTGTTAAATATTTAATATATTATACATTGTGTTACAGACATATTTGTGTGTATTCATATATGAATGTATTAAAGACAAAGTTTAAGTCTTTCATTTTATTTAGGTCCTTTACTTAGATTCTAAATTCCAACACCTGCAACACAGAATAAACAAAGTTATTCACATGAAAATATGTGCAAGGTTTTATTTTATTGCAAAGCTCAAATCAAGAGTCCCCTGAAAGGTAATGCCACTTCTACCTTAGTCGACATAAGACATCAAGAATGAAGTCCTCCTTTATTGCATGCATATGCACACTTTAGTATATAAAATGTTAGCATTCAGAAGTATCAGTGACTGAGCATGGGACAAGATCCAATGGTGATTGCATGTTACCATTGTTTGAATTTGCCCTGGTCCATCAAAAATACTCTGGAAATATGTGGGTGCCCTGCCTCACCTGAGCAGGGAGCCATACCTAAGAACTGTCCGGATTGCCTTAACTGATGTGGGGAGACACAGCTGGGTGTGAACAGTACCTTCTGTCTGCAGCCCAGGTGAAAGGGGTGTATGTGGCAATAGAGCATTCTCCTTTTGGTGTAGGATGTCCTTCTGTTTATGTGTTGCTTTCATTGGTTAATCAATAAAGAAACTGCTTGGCCTGATAGGGCAGAACTTAGGTAGGCAGAGAAGACAGAACTGAATTCTGGGAGGAAGAAAGCCATGGAGCTGCCAGGTCAGACGTGCTGAATCTTTCCCAGTAAACCACTGCCACGTGGTAACATACAGATTAATAGAAATGGGTTAAATCAAGATGTACGGGTTAGCCAATAAGAGGCTAGAGATAATGGGTCAGACAGTAATTTAATGAATACAATTTCTATGTGTTATTTCATGCGTAAGCTAGCCAGGCGGCTGGGACCAAAAGCTGGTCCTCTCTCCTTGCAACATCCTTTGGCAGGAGATTTGCACCATTCCCTTGTTTGGCCTTCCCACTTGCCATCCAGTTGACATAAATGTCTGCTGCTGATTCTGTGAATGACAACAGAACCGGTGTTTCCAGGCTTCTGTCACCAACTAAGGACCAGCAGCTCTCCATGCCTCCTCCAGGTTTCCAGTGCCAGATTGGGACCCAACATCATGGACCAAGGAACTACAGGGTTGTGGGCCTCCAGAGCGTGAGGCAACTACTCCTAGGTTCTCAGTGTCTCGGGTGTTAGACCAGGGTTGTTATTACTTTAAAATAAGCTGATTCAATAATTCTTTATAAGGTTAAAGATATATTCATCCTATTGTTTCTGTTCTTCTAGACAACAGAATAGAAATATTAACAAAATTAACAAAGATTTTTTTTCTGCTCTGAATATTCTGTGACTATGTCCTCTCTTAAGCCAAAAGAAGAAAATCCAAAATGGAAACGAAAGATGAAGAGATGTGTTATTTCAGTGCACACCAATTCATTCTGCCATTCATGTCATCATGGCCAGTCAGAAATTATATCTAAACAATTCTTCAAAGACTAGTCCATGTGACCAAATACAATATAATTGCGTGTAAGTCTATGTGATGTTAATGGTGTGGGCTCAGTCTATGCCTTCCATAGAGTGGTTCACATACTTCTGACCTTTAAGGCTTCTTAAAGGACATCACCCATTTTTTGCCATTAATTCAGCATCTTGTGATGGCACAGCATTCTTACCACACTAGATCAATGGAGGTCTACCCAGAATGACCTACCTAATTTCCTGACCCCCATACAAACAATCCAGTACGAGCCACAGATTTTAGATTCTCAAAGTAGGTATCCACTCTCATCACACATTTACAGGTGAATTTTGAGGAAAAAGGGGATAAAGATACAAGCACAATGGTCCCATCCTAGTTCTGAAGAGCAGAAGGTTCAGGTGCACCCTCACGCATGCAGCCAGTGTACAGCTCCATTCTGTCAGTGACCTTTCTATTGCTGGGATGAAACACCCATGACAATCAACTTGAAGCAAGTGAAGGACTGTTTTGGCTCACTGTTTCAAAGGTTTTAGCCCATGTCACTTTAGGCCTGTGGAAGCACAGCACACAGGAGGCTGGTATTTGTCTCTCATGGGGCTGAGAAGCAAAAACAGAAGATGGATCTGGGATCCCAATGGCCCCCCCATAAAGAGGGGTCCCCAGTGACCTGACCTTCTCCCATCTCCTAAGGTTTCACACTTCCCAATGGTAACACTGGTAGGTGGCTAAGCTTTTTAAAACACATAGGCCTTTAAGGCTCAAATTACAAAATAAGCGATTTTGGCTTTTTAATAGATTTTTAAATGTTTCTTGCCGGACCAGTTAATACTTTTAGGTAAATACTTTTTAAAAACTGACAGGTATAGGACAAATAAAACTGCACAGTAAATAAAGTTAATCAAAACAAAACAAAAAAAAAAACCAGGAAGTTGCCAACTGATGAAAGAAGCTATCAGTAACAAATTATTTCCTTGATTTATTCAAAGTGAGTACCTTCTATACGTAGTCTACAACAAAAGTATAGGTTGTAAACATCACTCAGGAAAGCTATTAACACCAGATTGAACTTTTTCATTTTGCAAGATCGTGGATTCACATCAAACATAAGAAGAAAAAAAGGTATGGAAGAAAGCTTTACTAGATCAAAGAGTGCAGCGATGAGCTGGAGGCAGGCGGGGCAAATGCTTGGTATACATATTCCCGTCCATCCCTCTGGAAGCTGCACAGCTTACCCGAGCTCTTCCCACTGCACCAGCTGCAGCCTCAAGGCCTCAACGCAGCCTGCCAACCGGCCCCTTCCAATCTGAAAGAGAACCTATGAGCCAGCCCCTAGCTGGGCTCATCCTAGATGGCTACACAACAGAAGGTTAACTAATTACCTGGAGTGTTGTCTTTCCTCTGTTTGTTGTACTTCATGCCAAAAGGCTCCCGGTTTAGAAACAACATTCCTAGAATGTGGAGTATGTAAAGCAATGCACTTCTAAGACGACAGTACGATCCTACACATGTTACATGCACGCCTTTATCCTACACATGTTACATGCACGCCTTTATCCTCCAGTTCTCACTCCAGAGGGCATTAAAAATCACCACTGTTTTTAGGGAGAGAAAACTGAGTCTTCAAGAATTTGAATAGCTCCTCAGGAAAAGGCTCAGAAAATATTTGGTAGCTCTGCCCAGTCCTTGTTCCAGAAGCTATGCCCTTAGATGATATAATAAACCGTCTCCCCCAATAAGATGACTTTTCTTCAATGAGAGAATTTTGGAAACTACTTTTGTCCTGGTGTCTCTACCCTAACACAGTTAATCAGCATTGTGAAGATTCCCTAAGCTGTAAATGACTTAGCACTTCAGCCTTTGCCCGTGATCCCAACATGAAGCCTGTAACATTCTACTTAAATTTTGCACAAGATGTTTGTTTATAACTAAGAGAGTTTCTTCCCCCTAGGTTCCCTGGAAACCTGCAGGTCACTCTGGCCAGCAAGGCAAGTAGGCTAGCTACAGATCATCACCTCTCTTTCCATTCCTCCAACTCCAGTTCCCCAGTCTCATCCCCAGCTCTGCAAACCACCTTCTGCAGCCTCTATTCGCTTCCTGCCCCTATTCCCAGGGGACTAAAAAGATCCTGGTGGACATCTTGCTTTCCTATCTCCTGTGGGCACACTTATTCCTCCCCCAGTTCATCTTCTCTCCTAAGTGTCAGATCCCAATACTTGGAAACACATTTTACCTGGAAACCCCAGTGGCCACACCTATCAAGATCCCAGAATTTCCTATTAGGCAATACACAGCCACCACACTCTCCTAAGAACCAAGAAACAAAGACAAGACCAGATACCAGCATTACAATCTTTCTAAGCCCAGATGCCTAAACAGGAGTGTAAAAAAAAAACAAAATCAGGAATAGCCAGGACAATATGTCTCTGTCAGAGCCCAGAAACCCTACCACAGAAGAGCTTGAGTATCAGACATAGCTGAAGCACAAGAAAAAGACCTTAAACAGCCTTTATGAATACAATAGAGGTCCTAAAGGAGAAAATGAATAACTCTCCTAAAGAAATCTATGAAAGCACAAACAGTGGAAGGAAATGAATAAAACCATTCAAGACCTGAAAGTAGAAAGAGAATCAATAAAGATGACCCAAGCTGAGGGAAATGAAGAAGTGAAAACTTTAGGAACTTGAGAAGGAACCCCAGAGGCAAGCCTCACCAGCAGAATGTAAGAGTTGAAGAGAGAATCTCAGGCATTAAAGACACAATAGAAGAAATAGATACCTCAGTCTATAAAGTGTTAAATTTAAACAATTCTTGGCGTGAAACATCCATGAAATTTGGGACACTATGAAAAATTCAAATCTAAGAATAACAGGGATAGAGAAAGAAGAAACCCAGGTCAAAGACACAGAAAATACTTTCAACAAAATCATCGAACAAAATTTCCATAACCTAATAAATGTGTTCCTATCAAGGTACAAGAAGCCTACAGAAGACCAAAGAGACTAGATAAGAAAAGAAAGTCCCCTGGATACATAAAAGTCAAGACACTAAATGTACAGAGAAAAGAAAGAATATTGAAAACTGCAAGGGAAAAAGGATCAAAGCATCTAAAGGCAGACCTAATATAATAACACCCAACTTTTCAATGGAGACTCTAAAAGCCAGGATCTGCAGACTTTAAGAGAGCATAGATACCAGGCCAGACTATTATACCCAGCAAAACTTTTAATCACAATAGATGGAGAAAATAAGACATTCCATGATAAAACCAAATTTAAACTGTATTTACTTGCAAATCCAGGCCTACAAAAGGTGCTAGAAGAAAAACTTTAACCTAAAAAGATTTTTTTTAATAAGCAAGGGAGACTGAAAATATTTTAGATATTAGATGATTTTTAAAAAGATTGCTGTACATTTTTTTGTTTTTGTTTTTTTTTTTTTTTTTTTCGAGACAGGGTTTCCCTGTAGTTTCTAGAGCCTGTCCTGGAACTAGCTCTTGTAGACCAGGCTGGCCTCGAACTCAGAGATCCGCCTGCCTCTGCCTCCCCAGTGCTGGGATTAAAGGTGGGCGCCACCACCGCCCGGCTTGCTGTACATTTTTTTAAGTGTGATGCTGTATAACGGTAATCTAAGAAAATGTCCCTATTCTTGAGGTGCATTCTGAAGTATTTAAGGGTGGAATGCTATAAATGAAAGAGGGAAGGGCAAACACAGCAAAATGCAACTGTTTGCCTGTATAGCCTCTGTGATGATCTGGAAAAAAAAGCCTCCCCCCCCAAAAAAAGGGAGTGGTACCATTAGGAGGTGTGGCTTTCTTTGCTGGAGTAGGTGTGGCCTTGTTGGAGGAAGTGTGTCACTGTGGGGGTGGGCTTTGAGGTCTCCCATGCTCCACTTCCTATTGCCTTCTGACCATCATGTCTGCTTGCATGCTGCCATGTCCTGCCATGATGATAATGGACTAAACCTCTGAAACTGTAAGCCACCCCAATTAAATGTTTTCTTCTATAAGAGTTGCCATTGCAATGGCGTTTCACAGCAATAGAAACCCAAACTAAGACAACATCAAAGCTGGAAACACATCCACCGCAGTTTTTTGAGTAGCTGTCTGTATGTTACTCTACTGGAAACACATGAACCACTGTCCTCTGCAGCAACTGCCTGCATATTACCTGACTGTGTGTTTTAGTCCCGTCTAGGGTACTTTACTCAGTACCCCTAGACTCCAGCCAGAGACCTGGCGTGGGCTTTGGCTTTGTAATCTTGCATCTGTTTCACATTCCAGCACTCAGTCTCTCTGAGGAGGCACAGCCAGTGCAGCCAGGCAGTTAGGGAGAAGGCCGTTCCACACCCTGCATTCCTTATTTCCTAAGGGCAGCGGAGTAGAAAGGGAGGCTTGAATTATGGTTGTTCTCAGCCAGGCTCAGCTCACAAGCCTTTCCGGCTGCCTTAGAACAGTGTGATTATTAACCACAAAGAGAGAGGGAGGGAGGGAGAGAGAGAGAGAGACAGAGAGAGAGAGGGAGAGAGAGAGAGAGAGAGAGAGAGAGAGAGAGAGAGAGAGAAATCTGCCAACCCTGGGTTCTCCACTGGGAAATAATAATAATAATAATAATAATAATAATAATAATAATAATAATAATAATAATAATAATTTAAACAATTACAACTGCTGCAGTTCTGGAGGTCGTACCATTCACCAGGCACCAAGTGTCTTAAACTGTCCTGATTCATGGACTCCCATGTAGAATTACTCATTGTCGTCATCAAGCACTACTATCAAGAAGTGAAAGAAACACTCATGTAAAACACAAAAAGTAGTAACAGAATTCACATTCAGAAGGCTCAGTCATCTTTGCTTAAAAAGGCAGGAATTCGGAGAATAGAGTACGCTAGCAATTTCTTTCCTAAAACCATTAGTGCTACCCCCTCCGCAGCCCAAGTCCTTGCAAGTCTCAGCACCCACAGTCATTTATCACTGAAAGAATGAACCTCAATCAAAATCACAGCTTGCTTCCTGACACAGGCTCAAGCTACACTAAAATCAAAGCAAGAACAGCAAAGACGTATGACCTCGTCCCGCCGTGGGTCCCTGGACATCTCCAAGTGGCCTCCTTCACACTTCACTGTCAGAAAATTCCAAAGACCCAACTGCAAACAGTTTTGAAGAGAGAGAAAAAAAAAAAGCTTCCAACAACATTCCACGGACACAAAATTAAGGCCCTTGGGAGACCTTCAAATATTAAATATTAGAAAGCAGAGAATGAATTACTTCAACATGTGTTTGCTTGTTTGAAGGAAAAAAATAAAGATACTCAGAATGTAGTTCCAGTACACCACAGCAATGAAAAAAAAAAAGAAAACAAAATAAAACAAGACCAAAAAAAAAAAAAAAACCAGTATCTGTCATTAATAAAATAGGAAGGCTTCCTGGAATATCATAGAAAACTTAGAACAACATGGGTGAAACCTCATATAATGTCATAATGTCTACTGAAAGAAGGCAGACACTACTCTGGCCTACACACACACACACACACACACACACATTCATGTGCACACTCACAGAAATATATCTTTCAAAATATGTACCAGGACAACCCAGGGCTAGAGATCCTGTCTCTAAATGTGTGTGTGTGTGTGTTGTGTGTGTGTGAGAGAGAGAGAGAGAGAGAGAGAGAGAGAGAGAGAGAGAGAGAGAGAGAGAGAAAATTCCAACAGTGGTGAGGAATAGTGGCTAGGAGGGGCATGACAGACGGGTCCTTGATAGGGATCTATCTCTCGCCAGGGATACTTTCAAAGCAGTCTGTTCAGTGAATCCCAGTCTTCTGGTTTTCTGTAAGCAGGCTACACTTCAATGAAAGGTTTACGTAAAGTTGTGAGCACTGTAAAATCTTGCACCAAAAGCTCTCTGACTTAAGCTTCTGAAGGAGCCCAAGAAATAGCGGTGTTACATAAAATCGTCAACTTAGAGACAGAGAAGAGCTCACGGCAATTTGGAGGCAACATCTAAGCCTATATGTAGAGTGAAATTAGACACAGTCCCAGCAACAGCTGACAAATAGCTTTGCAGGCATTAGCAAGAACTGCTGGGGGGAAGTAATTACAAAGGCCTTTGATCTTCTATTATGTCCTCTATCTGGGATCTCAAAGAAGCCAATAAACAAGCGAGGCCGCCACAAAGCCACCTGTGGCTTCGCCTGTTTACAGCCTAGGCCAGATCTAGTCACCTTTGTACACAGAAGCTCAAACTGGGAAAGAAAACATGACATAAACCAAGATTTCAATACATAGAGGCCAAATTTACCAGTTAGCATTTCCCAATCTATTAGATGCTTGCTTCGTTTTGTAATAGCAGTTTGGTTTGGTTTGTCTGTTCTTAGATTGTTTATTAACATGTGCAGTATTTTGACAGTGTGTATATGCCCTGCCTGGTGCCTGTGGAGGCCAAAAGAGAACAAATCTCCTAGAACTAGAGTTACAGAGGGTTTTGAGCCATCATGTAGGTGTTGGGAACCAGTCTTGTGTCCTCTGCAAGAGCAGTAAGCACTGCCCCTCCAGCCCCTGTCTGAGTGTTAAGAGCAAGAAGGGAACGTGGGAGAAGTAACCAAGCCTGTCTTCCCAGACCGCCCAATGCTATTTGACTTCCTCACTAACCGTTCCTTGCACTGAATTTCACTGCCACGGTCACACACACATGCTCCACCCAAATCCAAATGCTCACCTCAAGCCTTAAGTTTCAGAATTGGAGTTTATTTGACAATCCGATATAATTAGGCAAGGTGAGCTCATTCGGGAGAAGGGTGGGTCTCATCCACCCAACTGGTGCCCTCTTAAGAAGGGTGCGTTTGGGTACAGACATGCCCCCAGGGAGAACATCAGCTGCAAACTGGGAGTTCTGCTGTCACAAACCAAGGAAGTACCAGAAGCCGGAGAACGGAGCACAGAGGGGACAGAAGGTCACAGCCCTGCCAAGCCCTGGCTTTCAGTCTCACAAGTGACTTGGAGCACTTTTGCTATGTACCCCCCCCCTCCCGCCAAGGATCCTCTGCCATTAATATTATGGTAGCTCTAACAAGCTAACACCTTCAGAGTTCCACTGGCAGTAACCTTCGAAGCTGTGCTGTTCTTGCTTCAGAGACAAAGAAACAAGTGCAGAAAGATAAAGGAGTCCCTTGGAACCACAAACCGCCATAGGAAGCAAGAGAGAGGGCTGGAGAGATGGCTCAGAGGTTAAGAGCATTGCCTGTTCTTCCAAAGGTCCTGAGTTCAATTCCCAGCAACCACATGGTGGCTTACAACCATCTGTAATGAGGTCTGGTGCCCTCTTCTGGCCTGCAGACATACACACAGACAGAATATTGTATACATAATAAATAAATATTTTTTAAAAAGGAAGTGCCAGAAACTTTCAAAAGTATGAAAGAAATGACAGGCTCTGCCCCCCTGAGGACTCTGATCTGGGTCCCGCTGGCGTAAGAGGCCTCTGCTACAGCAAATGTTGGGAGCAAAAGCATCTTCTTGAAGGTGCCTCCTAACTCCACAAATCTAAATGATGCCAATACAACTTCCCCTGTGGGCTGGTAATTCCCACTATGGGAATGACTTAGTTTCCAAATACCTAAATCTGCTAAAAAAGAATGTAGTTACTGAAAAGAAAAAACACGGGGTTGGGAGGGTGAACAGAAATGGCATTTTAATAAGTTATGAGACTTCAAGAGGGCCTGGTAGTTCACAAGCACTTTTCAACTTTACCACAAAATGAGTCTGTGTTGTCTTCCAAAAATGTCAGTCCAGCAAAAATCATGCTCTATGTAGGGTGCTTCAGATGCAGTCACAGAAAAAAAAAAAAAAAAAGAGAGAGAGAGCCTCAGAGAGCAGTCAGCATTAGGGTGGGTTTTATGACTTGAACTCTGGTATATGCCCATTATGGCTCAAATCCAAATCACATTAAAAGCCTGTAATATCTAGATTGGATTTAATATTAGCTGGAACTATGTGGCTAGAGTTAAATTCTACAAAATGGAAATGATCTCATTTAAGGCATTAATTGAATGTCCATACATGCTGGGTAGGAAGAGGCCGGCCAGTGGGAACAAGGACGGTTGCTCCCTCATATTTCGCAGCTTAGCTCCCAGCCTGCCAGTTCGGAGGCCACACCACAGCTGCCGCGGCAGCACATACCTGCCATCCCAGCACAGGGGAAGCTGAAGCAGGGGGCTGTGAATTCAGGGCCAGCCTCAACTACACAATGAGACCCTGGCTCTAACGGTAGACAGAGAGCGCAGGTTAAATTTGGTGGTGGTAGTCTTAGAAATTGCCCTTTATCCTTCGGGGGTTTCAAAACAAGCCACACCCGTGTGACTATCTTTGAAATTAACACCCTTGGCTTGGGCTCACCTTAAGGAGCTGTGTAGAAGAGACAACTTCCCTTCGTGCCGTACTCGGGAGGAAGTCACCGTTTAGTCCTCAGAGGACCAGGTGACTGCTCGTTTTCCCAGCCTTTCAAACCACTGGCTGACAGGAAGGGATCATGTCCTCCAAACCCTCACTGATGGTGTAAACAAAGCATTTGAAGACTATAGAAGAAAGCAAAAGTCAATCCAAATGACGATTCCATTGTGGTAGGGCACGGGGACCTCTGTCTGGGGATATAAAGTAACAGAGGAAATCCCGTTACGGGTACAGATTGGACTCGCTCAGTCCAGGGACCTTCAGCTCGCTTGCAGTGAGGCACTGTGACCTGACATTGTTAGCCGACCGGACAAACTGGCGACACCGACTGTCACACTCTCTATGGGAATCCCGCTGCGAATTCAACAGCCTCTTCCCAGGTCTGTCTTTAAGGAAAGCAGCAGGAGGTTCCAGCCTAAATGGCACCACCAGCACCTTCTGCCATCCCAATAGACCTTCTTTGCTGGTGATACAGAGTCACTCTCAGCCTAATGTTTGTGGTCAGCAGGCCACTGGCCATCACGGCAAGTGACCAGCATGGAGGTGACGGTGGTGGAGGCTGCAAGCCATCCACATCTGGATTAGCAATGACTCACTTCACCCCGTTCGTTCTTTGTCCTCACTATACAGCTATACAGCACACCACTGCCCGCCGCTATACATTACACTGGTGCCCAGGTCTCTATACAGCTAAAGAACTCATTAAAATGCCGTCAACAACTTAGACTCAAAGTATTTGTGATCAGTGTTTAAGTGTGCTTCAGAGACCCAAGGTCACTTCACAGCATCCCTTCCAGGCAGCTCCCTGCCGTCTGTAACTCTAGCTCCAGGGGATCTGGTACCCTCTTCCAGCCTCTATAGGCATCCATGTTTGCACAATCTCATATAAGTACAAATAAAATATTTTTTAAATCCTCTTACATATTTACAACCATGGCTAACATTTCCTTCCTGCCTTTTCCTATATAAATTTTATTCTGCTTCATACCTAAATATTTTTTTAGCTATAAAACAGCCCATTGTATGGATGTGCTAAAATTCATACACCCATCTTTCTGGTTAGATGCTATCTCATTTTCAATTATTTGTTATGTATTACACTTTTTGTTTGTTTGTTTTTGCTTTTTCCAAACAGGGTTTTTCTGTGTAACAGCCGGGTTGTATGGAATTCACTCTGTAGACCAGGCTGGCCTCGAACTCGCAGATATCCACCTGCCTCTGCCTCTCAAATGCTAGAATTAACATACGTTAAACTTTAAAGAGCTGTTTTCTGTATATCAAGCATTTCCTATAAAACCAGATGTGTCGAGTTAAAATTCCTCTGGGTGTGACTGCTCAGGTAGAAAAATCATTCTAAAGTTTTTCCGTAATGGCTCTGAGAGTTCACGTTCGTTTGGCATTAAATTCTGACATCTCATTTGTCATACTCAAAAGCCATTCTGCCACCATCTTGGATTCTTCCCCAGGACTTTGCTTACTCTAGGCTGTCCTTGCCTCCTTCATCCTCCTGCCTCAGTAGCAGAGCTAGGCTCACCTTCCGAGGTATGAAGTTCACTTTCCGCTGCTGTGATAAAACACTGGCTAAAAGCGACTTGGGAAGGACAGGGGTTGTTGACCTGCGTGTCCCAATCACAGACCATCACTGAGGAAAGCCAGGGAGAAACGCAAGCCGCAACCCGGAGCTGAAGCAGAGACTGTGGTGGAACGCTGCACCCTGGCTTGCTCCCCACAGCTTGCCCAGCTTGCTCTTGTAAACAACTCAAGACCATACGCCTAGGGGTAGGTAGTACCTCCCACAGTGGGCTGGGCCTTCTCACGTCAATCAAAATCAAGACAATGCCCCACAGACTTAACCAGCAGACCAATCTGATGAAGGCATTCTCTCAGGTGAGGCTCCCAGTAAACACCACACTGAGCAGCACCCTCTTACACAGTCTCACTGTTGGGGGTTTGATTTATATTTTCTTTTGTTTCTGATTATTTTTATTCACCAGCCAGACGTGTCCTGATACACTATGCTCTTCAAAATATGTCAGTCATATTTATTTTCCTTGGCTGCTTTTTGGAATATGAGCATTTCAGGGACTTAGGACTCATTTGACTAACTGCCCCCTCCCGCTTCCCAAATACCTAATCGTCCTGTGATCAACTTTCTAACCGCTGTTTTTGTGGGAGGCATTTTGTTTTGCTTTAGAATGACCTGCAAGTTCCTGATCAAACTCAGGTCTCACTGAGTTTGTTCTCTATGAAATCCCTTCTACAGAGGAGTGCCCAGCCATCTCTGCCCTCTCTCTAGTCCTTCCACAGAGGAGTGCCCAGCCATCTCTGCCCTCTAGTCCTTAGCACAAAACAAACTTTATTTTTTTTCCCATGGCTCTGACACCTTTTCTGAGGAGGTGTCTCGATATTGAGCTGAGGCTGGCCTCCGTCTCTAGATGCTCTTGGCTCAGCCTCCCCTTTAGAGCATTGGAACTTCAGGTGTCCTCCATCACACCCAGTTCTCGATGGTTTTTTTTAAAGGAGTTCAAAATCACAGTTTGCTGGTTCACGTTTTGACCCCATGCATCTTTTTATTTAATTCTATCACATGAACAGATTTAGGTCAAACATACAAATCTAATTGCTTGCTCACTATTGTAAATATCAATAAAATATACACACAATGCAAAACCATATATATAGTATTGTATATATGAATATATATGCATCGAGTCATCAAAATAAAAATGGTAAAAGCAAACCCAACTATCGTTTGTTTACTGTTCTCAGTCAGACCAGCTCTGCACCTAAGGGAGCAACAGGAACAGCTAAAGATTTAAGAGAACTTTAGGAAATGAAGAGGAGGAGGAATCCAAATTGAAAACCCAGATCTGAACACAGCAGTGCACAATTACCATCACAGTACACAGGAGTCTGAGGCAGGAAGACCTTAAAGTCAGAGGCCAGTCGGGGCAGCTAAAGATGACCCTTTTTGAAAAAAGAAATAACTAAAGCCCAATCATAGGCATCCTATAGTGCCTGAATCGTGGATCTGACCATGAAAAGATCACCATTATGGGACTAAAGCCTGAGATAAGGAATGTGGGCAGCCAACATCCTTCCCAAGATCACCTCCCCCTTGCTTTACTCCAGGAAGACACATGACTGACCAATTCCTACTCCTAGGCTGGCGAGACCTAAGACCCTGTCTCATCGCCTGCCTTGGGGGTGCAGGCACTGCACTGTTCTCCAAGGGCCAGAATGGAGTGCAAGCATGGATTCTATGGTATACAGGGATCTTATTGTTTGGGTTCAGGCATCACCCCAGCCTCCTGGTGCCCCTATATCGAAGGTATCTAGGATATTTGCTTGGAGGCTTCACCCAGCCCCTGGCATCCATGTGTCCTGGGAGTCTGGAATGTTTGGGTGGAACTGGGAGTTGCTGCAGTCCAGACTCCACCTCCCAGAAAGCCTGCCAAAGGGTGACCTCCCCAGAGAGGGTCAAGACCACTCCCACAGGCTATTTAAACTGCCCCCGCCCCCAGAACAAACATGTGGTCTTCCAGGTTCTCCTGTCCCCTCTCTGTGGTTTCCTGGTCTTCCTCCCTTGGGGTCCTGGAAGGCCCCTAGGAACTCTGTCATCCATTAAACCTGGGCTTTTTCTAATTCGGTTTGATTCGGTCTGATTTGGATTATTGCATCAGCGGAGAGGTTTGTTGGGTCATGAAAACTTTACACTTGCAACTTGAATTGATGATCAGAGTTTCAACAAACTCTTCTCCAACTCACTCTAACTTATGAAATAAGTTATTACATCTCAATATCTGAGGGGTATTGGCTCCTAGATTCTCTGAGACACACACAGGTCCCTATAACCAGAATCCTTATGTGGAGTGGTATCGATTTTGCATGTGGCCAACATTTATCCTCATCCCCTTTTGTTCCAGTTGAACCTAGGGCACTGCACACACTGTGCGA
This sequence comes from Arvicola amphibius, assembly GCF_903992535.2. Lineage (NCBI taxonomy): Eukaryota > Metazoa > Chordata > Mammalia > Rodentia > Cricetidae > Arvicola > Arvicola amphibius. Next base: position 31,478,313 of record NC_052053.1, read on the forward strand.
CTGTTCAAATGTGGGGCTGGTAACACAGGCTCAGTCCTTTCTTATTGCAATTTGAATACAGGATCCTACTAAATTGTCACCTTGAAATCACAGTCCAGATAGGTCTTGAACTCGCAGCCTTCTGCCTCAGACTCCAGGTGCCTGAGTTCACAGGCCTAAGCCCCCAGGTCCAGCTTTCCATGTTCTGTAAATCATCTCTAGATTGTTTATAATAACTAATTCCATGTCAGTGTTGTGTAAATAGTCATTGTGCTGCATTGTTTAGGGGATCAGGACAAGAGAAAAGGTCTGTACATGTTCTGTACGGTGCAATGTTCTTCCAACATTTTCCGGTTCAGTGGAATTGTGCGTGTGGAATCTGCAGATAACCTCTCTTTACAGTTGTTATTACTGACTGAAGACAGCATAGCGTGTGTTAACATAGGAACATGGTTTGCCTTGAAGCAAGAAACTCACCAAGTGGTGTAGGACGGATGGGAGGAGCCGTGTTTTCTCTCTTCTCCGTTCTCAGCTTCTCAATATTGAGCCACAGGAGTGAACCACCTATTCGGGAAGTAAACTGTATTTTAGCACTTTTTAAAGCAATTCCACGGGAGATTCTGGATGCTCAGCAAATGTTAATTCAAATTCATCTGCTTCTCAGGAAAGTGAGTGACGGACACAGGGAGACATTTACCTTAAATAAGCTAGCTAAGGGAACACGCCTTCTTGTAGTTACCTTCTACGTACATTTTATGTTTGCTATAGCATTTCTTCAGCCCTATGACTTTTCTCTGGTGCTAAGAGCTCAGAGAACTTACCCCACATCATAACCAAGTGAAAAATACTCTGTGTACACCCTCTAAGTCAAGTCCCTATGGCTGGAAGCAGGACGAAAAACACGAAGAGAATATACATAGTAACTACACTCCAGAATTCTGAGACTCCAGCCTATTGGTGCTCTAATTGCTCTATCAGTGACATGAAAGGTCACCGTGTTTTAGATCTACATAGAAGGTACAGCAACTAAAATATGGAAGAGGGAGGGAGGGAGAGAGAGAGAGAGAGAGAGAGAGAGAGAGAGAGAGAGAGAGAGAGAGAGAGAAAGATCAGAAAGGTGACCTACTAGCAAATATTAGCTTGCCTCTGACCTGAATCTGTACTAGCTCAGAGGTCCTTACTGTGCACTCACAGGTCCTCACTGCCTCCCATTCTTCACACAGCTTGGTCTGACTTGCCTCAGCATCTTTCCGAAAGCAATCTTTGAATTTGCAACCGTTTAATTAACGTTCTTCCTTAAGCCTGTGAACCTTATTTGGTTTCTGACCATTCATCGGCCGCCACCGTCGGGCCAGTACGCTCCACCTGTTGAAACTTCCTCTCTTGACTTGTGATATCCTTCTCCATGGGCACTGCTGTCACCCTGTACCTCTCCTCACCATCTCTGTTGGCCTGTGCTCATGCCTACAAGGACCAGCATGCTGGGCTTATGGGAGAGGATCGGAAACAGGCATTCCAGGCTCCACGGAACCTGCAAGCTGCCTTCTGCTGCCCAAGGCATCTTGACGAAAGTCCAGGGTGTGCATCTGCAGAAGCACAGCCCGTCAGTGTAGGTAAGCTCCAAATCCATTGTCCACAGAGGCACAGCAGTGGTAGGCGCATGGGGACCAGTATCAGAGCAGGGAAGTGGAGTCCTCAAAGCACCCTGTGGGTATTCCTAATATGCGTCCATCACAGGGCCTAAAACATCAGTAGGAACAATGAGCCCCAGAACAAGCAGGTGGACTTGAAAAATAAACCAGCAGGAACAAGGCAGATTCCAGGATCAAGCAACCAGCCAATGAGGCTGCAGATCCAGTTCCAGCAGGAACACATACAGTATCGCACAGAAAACTGAAGAAGACACCCAGGCGTGCAGGCCCAGAGAAGACCGAGGGTGGGAATCAGGGTGACTTGCCTGCTCCCTCCCAGGTTTGAATGGGTTTGTCACCTGCCAGCTGATGGTTGTGCAGCTGCCATCATACCCGTGCCCACAACAAGAATGGGTCGAGAACTGAGACACTAAGCTAGGCCTGCCAGGTAAGAGCGGGAGCAGCTGCAAGGCACGGGGTTGAGAAAAAATAAGTAAATGACAGGAAAGCTCCTATTACACCGCCTTTACCATCACCACCGAAGCCAGCAGAGGTGAGCATGTGCTACCCCCCACCCCCAGGCTGCCCATCTACTTCACCATTCCCTTTCCAGCCCTCTGGCCAATTCCCTGTCCTTTGAACTAGGTACAGGGCCCTCCTGCCCTCAGCACTTCCTCCTGCCATATTCACCCAAATGCCCCAGCAGTTCCTACCAAAGTATCATTGCAAATCCCACTTCACAACTCCCAGAACTTTCTCCTTTCCTTGCTGTTTTCATAGCACGCATGACATTGCCTTTCTATATGTTTTTGTTTGCTGTCTCTGTCACCAGAAGACAGGCGCTAAAAGCCCAGAAAGGCCCAAGTAACTGCAGAAGAAAACAATGTTGCAAGCAGAGCATATCTTTGGTCACTTCCCCACTCACCGTGAAACAATGTTGCGAGCAGAGCATATCTTTGGTCACTTCCCCTCGCCATGAAACAATGTTGCGAGCAGAGCATATCTTTGGTCACTTCCCCTCGCCATGAAACAATGTTGCGAGCAGAGCATCTCTATCTTTGGTCACTTCCCCACTCTCCATGAAACAATGTTGCGAGCAGAGTCTATCTATCTTTGGTCACTTCCCCACTCTCCATGAAACAATGTTGCGAGCAGAGTCTATCTATCTTTGGTCACTTCCCCACTCGCCATTACACCACTGTCACTTAGGGCCAGTACCAGACAGGACACTTTCCTTCTGATTTCCAACTTCTTTAGTCTCCCCTTTCTCCAGACTGATGCCATATTGTCTGCTCCCCATGAAAGTCCAGACCAATTATCAACTCACCTCACTGGACTGCTGAGAGGATTAAACTCACCCTCAGAAGAGCACTAGGCCAGTGAGTTGGCCTTTCTTACATGCCAACAAATCACGGCCACTGTGAATTATTTGAGGTGTGTGTGTGTGTGTGTGTGTGTGTGTGTGTGTGTGTGTGTGTGTGTGTGATGGTGGTGGTGGTGGTGGTGGTGGTGGTGGTGGTGAAGGTGAAGGTGATTCTAGAGATCAAACTAGGGCCCTTAATACTTAGGGCCCTTAGTAATGATTTGTCAACCGCTTAAAACAAAACCAAAAGTTCACCTTTCAAACATCCAGTGGAAAGTCCCTAGAACCTCTGTTTAAACAGTAATTCCCAGCTTTCCTTGTTCCAGGGCTGACCTGGCATGCAGACACAGCAAACCCTTGAAAACAGCATATATAACAGGAACTGTGCTCCAGCACGAATACCAAAGCCAAAATACTATATAAAAGATCAAACAAATATTGATTCAAAGAATTTTCCCCAAGGCAACTGTTATAGTCTTATCTTGAATAGAATGTTTGCACAGTTAATTAAGTATTGCTGTGGACTCAGCAAGATCCCAGGCAGCCCCTGCCAAGCTGAGCTTCACGGCCCACCATCTTATCACTGTTTACAGAGCCCCACAGGAATCCCTCACCTTCTAGCCCCTCACCTAGCAGTGGGGCTAACACTGGGTGTGGGATTCTGCGATAGTAAGTCATACACTTTTTATGCATGGACAAAAGGGAATGGGCCTTCGGTGCCAGAGATCACGTTTGCCTATCCCCACAAATATGCTATGTCATTACCTCCTGTGAGTTCACAGGCTGTGTCTGTTACCACCTGCTGACTTCTTGGAAACGTGTGAAAGCCTAGAAATGTATGTACACAGGGAGCTGCTTCTGGATTCCCTGAATATACTTTTAAACCCCCAAAACAACTGAGAGCTTACTTCCTGTCCCTGCTAACAGAGACACTGCTAACACTGCTTGAAGACAGAAACCTCAAAACTCACCTCAACGTCTAAACCCGTTCTGCATAATGAATGGGCTGACTGCCAGATAAATTCTGCGTCTAAGCTGCAGAGGTCAGCGATGACAGACGGAAGCCAACAAATGTCACTTAGTAGTTTTTCTCCCCTCCTTCTATTCAGGGAGAGCTTTTGATGCTCTACCAGCTAGAATCTGGTTGGGAATGAAAGTCTAAACTCTACCATGCCTCTAGGAAAAGTATATTGTATGTATTCAAGAGCGAGGGGAAGTGGTCAACAAGACAGCTAATATAACTTATATAATTTGACACTGATGAGCCCTCCTCCAAAACAAAAGAGAGAGAAAGATAAAAGAGAAAATCAGGATATAAAATGTGGGAGGCCCACAAGAAAGGGCTGATATCACAGACAGCTAGCCACGGACATCCTCAGTAGGAAGCCACTATTTGTGCCAGAAGGAACAGGAACAATCTTACAGAGAAGTGGGCAAGAGCACTCCAGGCAGAAGAAGTGTTTGCACCAAGGTCCTGTAGCAGACAACGAACCGCAGATTGGAACACGAAGGAGGTGGAACCCACTGTTCAACATCGGGGATGGAAGGAGAAAGAAGCAAGGAGCAAGAAGAGTAGGGAGGAAGATCAGACAGAGCCTCGCTGCTAGACACACTCAGTGCTGCCAGTGATGGAAAGCCACCCCTTCACCAAGTTTCATCTATTCAAAACCCTAATGGTTATTTCCCCAAGAATGTATACCTCCATATTTCAAAAGAGAAACCTGTTGGGGATGGGGGGAGGGAAACCTTTGGGGATAAAAAAAATTTATGCATCAAGTTAACATGCTTGCCTGGGGGCAAATCCTAAACTTTTTTGAATACAAATGCCAGCTCTTCATGCTTTGACTATGAACCCCCAGAGCTGGGAGCAGGCGTGACAAGAGCAAAGCAGCTATGCACCTAGGGAACCGCACACTAGGCGACGCTGTATAAGCACAGCACCTTGCTCAAAAACTGATAGCACGCAGTCATGGGAGAGTGGAATATTGGAATTCACCACATGGGCATCTTTAAAAGTCTAATAAGGCCTCAAGATCTTTGGTAAGCCTCAGAGCCAAGATGGCTCATGCCATATACAGACTATACCTTCTCCCTGCCCAGCCAGCTTCTCAACCTAAGACACTATCAGTCAAGATCCACAGCACAGCTGTACCACAGCTGGGACAGCACCTTAAGATCTGCTATCTCCTCCCATCAATTCCGCTCAGTCCCCATTAACCCAGTTTCATGTTTGGTGTCAACAGTTTTCCATTAACCAATGTTCCTAAACAGCTCTAAGGCAAGGACGCCACTCAAGTCTACACAGTTGGTCACCGAGGTGACAGGTGTGGACTGCAGGGCATGGCCAGCAGCTTGTGTAACAAAAAGATTATGTTATTAATGACTCACTAGCCACAGTCCTGCCCACTGAGCTTGCCCAAGGCCACTCCCACTATCTACCCACAAAATGGACAAATCGCTCTCCTGGGAAGCTATCAGGAAATTAAAAGAAGCCACAGAGGCTAACGCAATCTATATAATAACCAACCTGGGGAGAAGGTCCTGAAACTTTAGAAAAGTCACAAAGGAGCAGTGAGGACGGGTTTTGAGAAGAAATTATAAAAACCGAGTGAGACAAAACAGAGCGGAGAAAATTATCATAGCTATTAGTTAGGATTTTTGGAAATACACTTTGCATCTCTTTTAGTGGTCTATGTGAATGTTTGGAAACACTTGCTGACTGCCTGGGTTTCTGAGCAGAGCTTTAAGAGGCTCTCAGAGCATTAGTCTTGCAACACCTGGAACTGAGCAGTCCGGTCCACTGCAGAAGGATGCTCCGGGTCCTTCACTTGTCACAACACAGTCTGCATTGCTGAGGGTAGTGATGTGCTCTGCAACAAAACACTGCCAAGACACCGCAGGGAAAACCACAACAGACCTTTCTCCCCTGACTCAACAGAAAAGCCAGTTATCCTGAAGAGGTTAAAGGCCACATGTCAGTTTGCTCTCAAGCTGCCTTAAAAAGGTACAGACACGGCAAAAAAAATTTTCTGCCATGCATTTTTTTTCAGTATCAACAAAGAAGCCTAAATAGCAAAAGTCTGTTTCCTCGCAGTGAGGTTCCATGACCACGTAGAATTTTCTGAGCAGTTGACCTGAGATTGTCTAAGCATGCACTCACTCCTCCCCAGAGGTCAACCCCATAGCAAGTTTGAGAGGAGAATGATTGGACCATGTTTAATCCAAAAGTAAGTCTTCTACAGCTTAGGAAGCTTCTGGCCAGCAGTGAGTAGTCAATTAAAATTTTTGTTTGCACAAAGATAAAAATGAAGTCATAAATCTAATCATAAAACAGCTATTTCAGACATCTGTGATTATGATTACACCAGAACTCTTTTAATACAAAATAAAATAAGAGAAACAAAGGTCTTTTAAGACAAAGGGATTTTCTGAGACCAAAGGAAAGAAAGGACTATCTCTTAGCTAGGGTTTCTACTGCTGTGAAGAGACACCAGGACCATGGCAGCTCTTACAAAGAACACACGGAATTCTGGTAGCTCGCTTACAGTTTCAGAGGTTCTGTCCACTATCATCATAACGGGAGCACGGCAGCAGGTAGGCAGATGTGGTGCTGGAGGAGTAGTTGAGATTCCTACATCTGGCAGGCAACAGGAAGTAGAAGACTGAGACACTGGGCAGTATCCTTAGCATAGGAAACCTCAAAGCCCACCCCACAGTGACACAGTTCCTCCAACAAGGTCATACCCACTCCAACAAAGTCACACCTCCCAATAGTGCCACCCCCTTTGGGGACTATTTTCCTTCAAATCACCACAGACTGTGAAACGCCACATAAAACCCTAATACCTGGCCAGGTGCTGATGGCACAGAGGCAGGCAGATCTCTGTGAGTTTGAGGCCAGCCTGGTGGACAAAGGAAATCCCAGGATGGCCAGGGCTGTTACAGAGATCTGTCTCAAACAAAGAAAGAAACAAATAAAAACCCTAACACTTAAGTTAGCAAATCTCTGTCTCCAACTTCCTTAGCCTTTTCCCTTTTGCGTTTCTACGGTAACAACACAAAGCGCCTACAATCAGGGGAGAAAGAAACAACACAAAGTTTTTATACATTACCCACAGAAATGAGGATGTATTTTTAGAATACATCTGGGGGGGTGAATTGCTTTTTTAGTTTTCACTTTTCTGTGTTCTTGGGGCTTTTATACTGAACATTTCTTAGTTTATCATAAAGGGAAATTTGAAATAACATTATTATTATTATAGTGTGATAAGACTAAGATAATTATTAAGGGTCATGGTATATACATGAAGGGCAGGATCAGGATAAAGCTTTCACTGATGACTAGCTATTTTGACCAGTGAAAGAAGTGGCAATTGTACCGCAGAAATTCCCAAGCTTAAGCAGGCTTAAGAACCACTTGGATAACACACAGGACACAGGAGAAGAAAGCTGGGGCCCTGCTTTCTAAGTTCCCAGGTGGTACTGATGCTGCTGATCTACAGACTGTAAAGTCCATAGATGGGTTTGATACATTAGGAAGTCAGTAGGGTCTTCTAGAAAGTACACAAGCACACTCTGCACAGAAAGACAAGCACACTCAAGAGCCCAGCCTCTCAACATCGTAGAGCAGCAGCCCATGCCATCTCTCTCCAGTCCCAACGAGGGGGTCAACGGAATTCAGATTATCCTGATTCTAGGACTAATAAGCTTGTTAGAATATATGATGGAACTAGCCTTTGGTTCCAACTTGGCAGAGTGCCTCTGCACTCCCTGGAACTCTCCATAAGTGTACCCCGGTGCTTGCCAAACACCACACTGTTTCCTGTGAGGGTGTTTTCACCTTCGGATGGATGTCCGAAAATGCAGTACCTATAAAAGAAGACAAAGGCAAGCATGCACACTACAGCCTGATCACGTGATGACCAACAATGCTTGCACTCAGCAGAGACCTCTGACAGCACCAGAGAGGCAGAATCAGGGAGAACTGCCAACAGTCAGGTCAGGCCCTGCCCTTCACTCCCAACCTCATCCTTCCCAGGCACACTGAAATCCTTTGGGAGAAAACAACAGAAACCACAGTGAGAAACTCCATAAAGCCTCCGAAAGCTAACGAAATGCTTTTAAAAATTACTCAGGCCCACACCCAGCAAGCATCATCACCCAGCAAACCCTCCAGATACCTTGCGGCAAACTCGGTGTTTTCCTTGAACCTAGGAAGAAGTACAGAGCTAAGAGGCCTCCACATTGGATACAGGAAGACCTTCAAAGAGACACTAAGTTAATTAACCATTCAGGAGAGTACCAGGTCCCCAAACACCACACCTGCCATTTATTCCCAGTGCTGCCATTTCCTGCCTGTGGTGAACTAATTACACACAGTGGGAATTCTGGAGCTGCCAGCTCTAATGTTTACCTGCTGTAAACTTGTTGTGTGACCTCAAAGATAGGTCTCCAGCGCCTTTATTTCCTCTGCTATAAAAGCAAGATAAGGGACTGGCATGCTTGACAAAGAGCCCTAGCATAATAAATACTATAGCCAAGCTAGCCAGATATGCTCTGGGATAGTAATTAATGTGTTTCTTTTACGAAGGCCCCTCTAACGATAACGATGACATGTTGTGAAAAGCATGGGACCTCAAATGATATTTCCTCCTTTGCTAAGACAGGTTTGAATGGCAAATGCCTCCTCTAGAACAGAGGATAAAGCAACTGCCAGGCTTCTTGGTAAATCACTCAGTTTTGTTAAACATCTGTCCGTAACCACCGTTCTAATGATACGTTCTGGCTGTATAAGCAGATGAAGTACTAGAAAACATATTTGATTTCTCTAACCCTAGCATCCAGCATTAAAAGCTTAGTTTAATGCTTAAAACTCCATCAACATAGGGCTGTACTCTCTCACCAATAAAAACTTTGAAACCACGAAAGACTATGCCACAGAATTGTGAGAGACATGGGCTGTGCTAACCTGCGAGAAAAGCTGGTTACAACACATTCTAAATACAAAACGATCAGTATAATCAGATTCTAAATCCACGTAGTCATAGAAAACTATGCGCTAAGTGGTAGCTAGTGTTTCCCGCCCACCTTATTAGGACCCCAGCCCTTTTTTCACACATTTCAGGAGGAGATACATCACAATTGTATTACAAACTTAAGGTAAATTTCCCCAGCTGCTTGCTTCTTCATGTGTACGAGTTTCAGCTTTAAAATAGTCAAACATTCTCTTTTTCCCCATGAATGACTTTTCTGGCTTTAAACCACGAACAAAGTCATTCCTGCATAAATTCTGCTAATTCTCCCATAATTTTCTTTGCAATGTTCATCTCTCTGGAACTTATTTTTGGGTACAGTATGTTTACTGGGGTCTAAGCTGACAACTCATTGTGTCTGACTCACTCATCAAATAATTTACTAAATAACTCTTATTCATTATCTTATTTGGAAAACTTTAGTATAGTTAACCTAAAGATAGTTTGGACATTACATCATTTGTCAATACAATGCTTAAAGAAACTACACTGAAGCAAATATATACAATATTTTTAAAGAAATTTCTAAGAACTTATGAATAGCTCCAACTATCATCGCGACACTGCAGCAGGAAGTCACCTAAATAATAATACTGGTTTGAGATTGGCTCACCCATTCACAGAGGCCTGTGAGAATGTAATTGCAGGGTTGGTAAGTACCTGGTAGCTGAGTCACTGACTACTGTTTGAATTTTCTGCTTATTTCATGGGGCTGCGTTATTACTTCTTGGGTGGTAATGTTATTCTTAGCCTGAAACAACTGGAAATAACACCCCTTGGCTCAGAAAAAAAATATATAAACAAAAACAGAAGAATAAAAGACTCCATTGTGTAATTTGGTCAAGATTTAGAACCTTCACTTCCCTCCACTGGTGATCCTTCCAGGTAGATTAGGAAAGAGCTCTACAGTATGTGCTATATAGATTTGCACTTGTTTTCAGTTCTCTATTAACATTAAAATATAAGTTCTGGAAGCAAACGGTATGTGCATTGGGGAAGAGAAAGAGAGAGAAGGGGAAAGAGAAGGAGAGAGGAAACAGGGAGGATCTGCGAACTGACAGCTGCCTCTTTGCAGAGGTAGACCCTCAGGAAGGCTGACGGAGGACCAATTATTTTAGTATCTCATGTACTGCAAATGAATCTTAAGGGAAGGTTCATATAGCCCTGAAATTTTCCATCTGAAATCCATCTCTCCACTGAAGAACATGGTCTGATTCTTGCCATCAGTTCACACCCCGAAGCACAAGACATGATGATCTTTCTTTCCATTTGCATAGCTATGATTCGTCATTATCCTGCCCCATTTTTTTTTACTCAACAAACTAGCATTGCACCATTAAGATTTCAGCATGTCTATTCTTGCAGCAAGTATTTTGAATTGTGCCTTTTAGAAGCAACCACTTTAAGAAAGAAAGAAAAAAGTCATCACTTCTGAAGTACATACTTGGCTTGGTATTAGAATTCGTTTTCCTGCTGCCTTTTGTGAGGAGAAGGAAGGACTTGATTTTGTCTCAGCCCTGTGGTCCATGTCTTTGCTTTCCTCCCAGAAGAGACAAACCTCATCAGTGCTGTGTTTATTTCTTCCATGCCAACCACATCACCCGTTCATTCTGATATACATGATGTACATGTTAGCAAATTCTAGAATGCATTCCCTTTTCTTCCTTGAAAAAAAATGCTGTTGTATATGTTATTATACTGAATTACTAAGTGTAATCTAAAGATGTTGCTTAACTTTTAATCTAATAAGTGACTAAGATTTAAGAAATCTGGTGTGTAATTGCTGAAATTCTGTCCAAAAAATAGAGAAGCAAATTTACCAGAGCATCTTCCCTCCTTGTGCTGCTCCCTCTTCCCTGGAGAAGGGATATATTTGTTAAGCAATACAAGCCAGGAGAGGAGAGTGAGATTGCCTTACATGCCGGCAAAAGGAGCCTCTTTGACGGGTCCGCTCCACTCCCAGTCCTGGAGGAGTCTAGGGGAGCTGAGAAGTAGAGTTACACCCCCAACTGCCCCTCCCTGTCCTCTACCCCAGCATTTGCCTAGGGGTGTGAGCTGAGGAGTCAGACCAACTTCACAGCAGGCTCGCAGTGAGCTGACAGCAAATGCCAGAAAGTCCAGAACAATGCAGTTCCTTCAACTATCCTGGGAAAGAAGCATCTAAAAGAATAGGTGTAATTTTGTTCATTGTGTGCTGCTGTTGCAAAATACCTGGAGCTGAGAAGCACCAAGATTAGGTTAATTTTGCTTACAACTCTGATGGCTGGAAAGTTCAGATCACATGGTACCAGCATCTGTAAAGGGACTCCTGGCTAACATAGTAACAACAATAGTAGAGAAACAAAAACAAAAAGGAAGGAGGGAAATAGGGGAAGGAGGGAGGGAGGGAGGGAGGGAGGGAGGGAGGGAGGGAGGGAGGGGGAGGAGGGAGTAAGAGAGAGGAGGGAGGGAGGGAGGGAGGGGGAGGAGGGAGTAAGAGAGAGGAGGGAGGGAGGGAGGAAGGAAGGGAGAGGGAGGGAGGGAGGGAGGGAGGGAGGAAGGGAGGGAGGGAGGGAGGGAGGGAGGAAAGGAGGGAGGGAGGAAAGGAAGGAAGGAAGGAAGGAAGGAAGGAAGGAAGGAAGGAAGGAAGGAAGGAAGGAAGGAAGGAAGGTCCAGATGTAGACGAGACCAAACATAATATGTTCCTCTTCTATGAAAACTACTCCAGTCCTTCATTCTTCCCTTCCAAAGGAAATATCACTCACCCTCCACTGGGCTCCACCCCTTATAATGCCACCTCTTCTCAGTACTTTGGGGACAAATCTACCAGCATGAACCTTTGGGAAACAAACCGCACCCAAACCATAGCAACACAAAAGCACGCACTTTACTACTGAACTCAAACACAGTCTTACTGTAGCAGTCCACAGTCACTGCAACAGTGCTCAGGAATCTACTGTGCCCCAGAAGCCGGCAGGAGACACAACAGCTGATTCCATAGGATCTAGAACTAATCACATTAGCATAGTCCCTAAAACACACACTTTCAGCCAAAGACTAAGAAACAGGAAAGGACATCTTGGCACACATCTGGGTTACTCGTTCTGATGCTGGGTCAGAGCACCATGACAAAAGCAACCTAAGGGACAAACACTTTATTTCGGTCGGTCTATAGTTCAAGGATACAGTCCCTCACGACAGGTGTCCTGGCAGCAGGCACTTGAGAAGGCTGGCCATGTCACACCCGAGGTTAGAAAACAGAGAACACTGACAGTCACTCAGCGAGGTTTCTCCTTTTAAAGCAGTCCAGGTCCCAAGCCCAGGAAATGGTGGTCACCCACTGTCATGGTGTGTCTTCCGAGGTCAGTTAGAGAGATAGAGACAGTCCCTCAAAGGCATGATCAGGGGTTTACCAAATCTAGACGATCCCTGAGTGTGCACTCAGGGGTTTATTTCCTAGGTTATTTTCTGAGGTACATGATCAATGGTGAACCAACACAGCAAGGCTCAAAGTTCATTCTTAAGGCAATTGCATGAACCCAACCTACTCCACACCTTCTCTCTCTCTCTCTCTCTCTCTCTCTCTCTCTCTCTCTCTCTCTCTCTCTCTCTCTCCAGAAAACAAACAAGCAACAGGTAAAAAAACCAACCAATCAAATAAGACCCTACCAGAATAAAAAGAAAGCACAAGAAACACACACAAAACCCATAAAAACGTAAGTCTGAAACCATAATATACAAGCAGAAGACTAGTAAATAAAAAATGTCCAAACAAAGCCATATGAGACCAAAAGTCTACATAAATACCGCTGAGTTTATTTTGCGTTGGCCTTGTACTGCTGGGCATGAGGCCTACCCATTAGTTTGCCTAATATACCCAGTGAGACTCCATTGGCGAAAACAAACAAAAAAAAAGCTGGAGACGGCTTCTTGGTTAGGGATGGAAGCTCATGCCCCCTTCTGCCCTCAATGCTGGGACCCTGTCTGCTAGACCCTGTGTGGCCCTGTGCATGTTGCCACAGTCTCTGTGAGTTCACGTGTGTGTCATTCCTGTCGTGTCTGGAGGTGGGGAAGATCCAGCAGGAGCTGGGGCGGAGCGGGGGGAGACTGTGATCAGAATATATTATATGAAAACAAATTATTTTTAATAAAAAAAAAAAGAAAGAAGGAAGGAAAGAAAGAAACCCCCCAAAGGAAACCAGACCCTGGGTACCGGCTCACCAGGCAGGTGCTAACTTTGCCCTTTGGAGAAGTTCCCTCTTAAAATGTACAAAGCAGCAGGCGAAGGAGCCAGTGAGCGCTGCCCATGGCCTTCATTTGTGACCCTGAGTGTTCTGTTCTTTCTTGGGCCTTTTGTCAAACAGATTCAGCCACTAACTGCTAGAAGGAGCAGTACTAAGCCCCTTGGTTCTAGGCTTCCCCTAGTGGAAGGCTGGGCTATAACCAGCACTTACAGGTAACAGTGGTTGGTGAAGGTTCTTAGTTATTCCTCACGACAATGGGATTTTTATCTCTGTTTTAAAGTTGAGGCCACAGAGACCCAGCAGAATAACCTGCCTACAAGTGGATGGTTGTCAGAACAGGATTCCAACACCAGTTACCCAAACTCAAAGACCTTGATCATAACTTCCATGCTAAACAGCCTTGGAAACCTCAAAGGCCAGCCTGTTCATACTCTGTGGATTTCCACACCCTTGGGATAAAATCCAAATTGACCAGCTTATTAGTACAGTAATTAGCACGATATTTAAGACTCTGCACGGCCTGGTCCTGCTCATATTCCATCCTGTCACCTGCCCCAGGGCCACCACTGCCTCCTCAAGCTCCACCCCCTTTCCTGTCGTTCCCCCACCCCTTTCTTGACCTCCCTTTCCTGTCCAACCCCCCCCCCCCCCCCCCGCCTTGTTCCAAGCACTTCCCAAACCCTCTGGTTCCCTCAAACTTTGCTCCTGCCTCTCCATTCTAGGACCATTACCGCTCTAGGATGTAGGCCTGGCACAGGGTCCTTCAAGAATCTCTGTGCAGGGCTACAGCTCTCCACTGCTCCTGTCTATGCTCAGCTCTCCTGCTCTCTGAACTCCCAGCCCCTAGTGGCAAGGTCTGGATCCTTGGCTGTCCCAGAGCCCAGAGCCAGAAGTTAGCAAAAGGCTGCTCTCGCCAAGGGTACTCCATAAAAAACTGGCAAAAATAGGAAGCAGACAGAAAGGACAAGAGCATGAGGGAGAGATCGATGGATGGGAGATATGAATTTACATTTTTGAATCATCAGCCCTTCATTCCCAATAAGCATTAATTAAACTGCTCAACACCCCTGGGACTGCAGCTCTGCACTCTTCAATTAAATGGCTCTTTCATGACAGTTTCCCCTGCCAAATCTTCGTGTGGAGCCTCTGTGTTCACCAGAGTGTCTGGAGATGGGAACAAAAGGGCTCTGCGTTTTCTTAAAACAGCAAGGAAAGCAAAGATTCCCTGTGAGCCTTCGCTTCCTGCAGCCCAGCCGGCACACTCTACACCCGAAACACTGGGAAGCTTGTGGCAGAGGAAGGCCCATGATTAAGGAAAAAGAGACCCAGGGCTAGAAGCAGACAGATGAAGGCCCACTTAATAGGAGCTAGCAAGCAGCTCACAGGGAGGCCGTGCTCAGAAGCCCATGGGCAGTTGACAGGTGCTAATCACCACCTTAACCCCAGAGACGGCCATTAAAGGGTCAGGACTTAGGGCCTGACAGCTGCCATAAAGAGCTGCCGAGGGCAGGAAATGTAGACTGAGGCTGGCTGCCTTCAAACTCCTGTGCTCCCCCCCCCCCAGGTGCCTCCAAATTACAGCAAAGGAGAAAGACCACCAAGTAAGCGTGAGGGGGGGGGGCACTTGCAGACTGAGAAGTGAGGTCGTGCAAACCCATCCGCCACCTGGCAGCTTCTCCTTCACTGAGCATATCTCCATCACTTAAGACCCACATTCCTGCGCCACCTGAGAAAGCCAGATGGCCCCAGTATCATGGGTGCTCCCCACCCCCCTATCCCCAAGCAGCTGGACAAGATGTCAGTCACAGACAACTCAGTTTTGAGAGATAAGAAAGTTTGGCTGCAGGCACCAGGTATTTAAACAGTTCATTCAAGCCAAGCCTTGCAGGAGCATAAATGAAGGGGAAGAAACTGAGGCTGCTCCCTCTTGGGAGCCACTGCTAGGAACGCCAGGGGTGGCGGTGCAGGCCAATCACTGAGCTGGCTTATTGGAGTCACTCTCGTGAGTTCTGTTTGGGAGGCACTCATTTAATCCAAACCTGTATTTTGTAGGTATGGCAAGTATGGTTCAGAGGGGCTAGGTCATTTTTCCAAGGTCACACAGAGAAGGCAAGAGAATCAAGAGCAAGACTCGTTAAGTGCTAGTTCAAATTCTCTTGCCTCAGCCATCCACACCCTGCTCAGCCTTCCTCCTTGTGAGCAAATCTCAGGAGGGAGCTGGAGCGTGGACTGGGGAACCAGGAACAAAGCGCTGCTGGCCCTTAGGAGGCGGTTTCACACACAAGCACACAGGGATAATGCTGCTAAAGCCACCTGCTCTGCCCCTCCCTATATGATTGACCCCCAACAGGGTCATCAGCAGAGGCTTCCACGCCCTGGTACTTTCTGAGACCACTCTGCTCCTCCGTTTCTAGTCTCCCACATAGCTAGCAGCTATGTTCAGTTCAGGGTTGCTCACAATCCCGTCGTTCTCCAGTCTGCCCCTAGACGGTATTTGCGACTGGTGTTTAAAGTTTTGTTTGCTCCACTTCTTAATTTTATTTCAAAAGTCTGCAAGGAGAGGGGCTGGAGGTTTCTGACAGGAGCTGGACAGGACGCCACAAACCACGAACAAGGCACAAACAGTGATTTTCCTGCCCGCCTTTGACAGAGCTGGCTGCTGCCTGGTGTGCTGTCAACAAGGAGCGCAGAGAACATTCTGCAGGCTTATCTCGCCCCCCTCACATAATCAAAAGGAAAAATATGCCGCAATAAAAAGAAAAACGGGAAACTGGAATTTCAGATTTGTTTAAAAGTTAATTAAACCTGAAAGGTTTGTGGAGCCCATTCGTTTCTTTTGTAGCCCAGGACCACGAGGTTTCCATCCTGTTGCACCAGTGGGGCCATAAAAACCTGATGCTGTTTTCAGCGCTATAATAAATAGTATATAATAAAGTTTGAACAAAGTATTTCTTTTAAATAGAAAAGTAAAGATGGAAACACGTGCCCCATAAAATTCAGACTAGGCATTAAAAACTGTATAAAAATTTTAAAAATTAAATATTTAATTAAAAAAATAAATTAAATATCCCCTAATACTACTTTCATTCCCATCTGGTAGGATGACTTAGCAGCAAGCACACAGGTATGACTTTAGATAGATCCCAGTTAATCCTCTGAACTGACAGGTTTAAAAGAGATGGAGCGTCCTCTTTACAATGAAAGCTGAACACGCAATTAAACCGAATGGGAAGCCTCCCCAAAGCTTTCTGGGTTGCTCGGGCTTGGCAGTTAGATGGCACACACACACCCTCTTGTCAGTCCCATGTCACAAGCATCTCCAGGAAGGACAATGCCTTGCCCTCTCCACAGGCGAGCAATCCTAGACGAGCCATATTAAAGATGATCGTCAGGGCTGGTGTTGGATTACCCACGCCAGACACAACAAATGGAGCCATGAGTAGACTGTGCATGGATTGCTGGCTGCTGAGAGCGAGGGAAGGAGTGGGCGCACACACGCCTGCCCAGCCAGTGAGCACTTCTGGAGTAAGAACAGCAACTGTTGAGTAAGGTAAGAGGGTCCATCCCTCTGCTGAAAGACAGAGGTCTGGCTAAAAGAACTTCCAAGACACTCGTTCTAGACATCTTTATTTTGTGTTGCGGAGAACAAATGTCCCAACCAATGCCAAGGGTGAACCCCATATCTGTTTCTTTCCTGCAGGTTACTTCAATGGGAATTAAAGAACATTTAACTAATATCTGTGTGTCTCCCCCACAAAGTCTCCACAAGCACCTTGAGGTGCTGCATCTAATTCATCTTGGTGACCCCAGAATAGTACCGACTACACTGAATGGGCCCCTAAATATGGAAGGGCAGGATGGAAAATGAGTATCCCACTTGACATGCAAATAACAGATGCCACCCGACATGTTAGATAATGTCAATCAAACTCCTTGGCATCCAGATATCACGTGGACACACAGACACATCAACCACAATACTTCTTTTCTTTCAGCCACAACACAAAACCTCCTTCCTGGTGGACAGGACAGAGGAGTTTTTATTCCTAGTCTGGACCCAGTAACTTCTGCTCACTCACCCGGACTCTTGTCATATAAAAAACAGTTAACAGGATGCCAGCACATGTAAGACTGGTCTCACAGTCAGGATCATCAGACATGTGGGATGGGATGCCTGCTCTTATCACTTCTATTTAATATCGCATTGTGATTTCTAGCAAAGTCGATCATCCTATTTATCTCTCCCAGAAAGTATCTCCTCCACAAAGTATCTCCCCCATAATGTATCTCCCCCACAATGTATCTCCTCCACAATGTATCTCCCCCACAATATATCTCCCCCACAAAGTATCTCCCCCACAATATATCTCCCCCACAAAGTATCTCCCCCACAACGTATCTCCCCCATAATGTATCTCCCCCATAATGTATCTCCCCCACAATGTATCTCCCCCACAATGAGCACCTCAAAGTGCTTCATCTAATTCATCTTAGTGATGAGATGAAATGGGAGAAGTGGGGAAGAAGGAAAGGAAAAATGAAAGGATGGAAGGAAGGAAAGGAGGGAGGGAGGGAGGGAGGAAGAGAGGGAGGGAGGGAGGGAGGGAGGGAGGGAGGGAGGGAGGGAGGGAGGGAGGAAGAAAGGGAGGGAAGAATACAGACCTATGAGAAAGATGGTAAAATATTCCCATTTGTAGATGGCATGATGCTATATCCAGAAAATCTTAATGAATTCATTAAAACATGAGGCCAAAAAGGTTTCAGAATAAATCAACTGCATTTCTATGTATTAACAAAGAGCAACCTTAAATAAAACTGACACCTTTACACACAGACTGCACCAATAAATAAATAATCAGGTTAAGTAAATAAATAAATAGATAAGATGCTTCAGAATTTAACAGTAGAGCCTCAAAGCTTGTACAATAGAAATCATAAAAGTGGCATGAAAACCTTCAAGAAGGACAAGTAAGTCTAATGACAAAGTTTAACCCAGGAGCCCATGTGTTGCAAGGAGAGAATTCAATAAGTTGACCTCTGGCCTCCATATATGTGCCTTGGCATTCCCATTGGCACACATAGGCATGCATATGCACACACACACACACACACACACATACACGTAAGTAAAATTTTTTAAATTGTAAAGGATGTAAAGAAGACATACATAGTAACTAGATGTGTCAGTCAGCTTTTTTCACTGTGCCAAATTCCAAGAATTAGAAGCTAAAGGAAGGTGGGACCATGGGCTCAAGGTTTCCGAGGTTTCTGTCCATGGTTGTGGCTTTCGGATCTGAGGTGAATGAGAGCATCACTGTGAAGATCACATGGTAAAGCAAAGCTGCTCCACGTGGCAGCCAGGAAAGGGGGAGGGAGAACAAGGGAGTGAATGAGTGTGTGAGTTGGTACATGAGTGTGTGTGTGTGTGTGTGTGTGTGTGTGTGTACATACTCTACTATGAAAACGCCAGTAACCCAAATTTTTAAATAGCAACATATTTACCAGACATCTATCTAAAGAAGATACAGCACTTGAACATGAAAATACCCTCAGTGTCGTCAGCTGTCAGTGCTAGTCAAAGTCACAGAGAGTGACAGGATGGCTATGAGACAGACAGTGGCAAGTAGTCAGGGTAAGGAGATCCTGTGGCATTGTGCACATCTGGTGGGGAGGGAAGAGGGGCAGCCATTGGGGGACACAGTGACAGTTCCACAAAAAGCTAACCATAGACATACTCACCATATAATCCAGAGTTGTAAGCCTCACTATATACAGGGGCAAGAGAACAGACAATATAGTCCACATAGAAATTTGTTCATTCTAGCTCCTTCTAGCTCCTTCTAACTCTTTGCTCAATTATGACACTTTCAGCAACTTGTTCCAAGAGAATCATGGTGGGTGCACTCAGAGTATACTACAAGAATGTACCTGGCGGAGCTGTTTATAGCAGCAGAAAGCGGAATTCCAGCTGTGAGAGCAACTTGATACATCCTCATGATGACAAGGACCACCAGCCGAGGACAATGCGGGAGCAAAGACTTCACAGCACTGGAAACGCTCATTAAGTGATAAGCTTAAAAATGTTTTAATACAGCATGAGAGGTTGCATCTCATTTTTATGATCTATATGTGGGCGTACACACATATATGCTTGGAGTAAATGACAGCGCCTGTGATGAAAATTAAAGACAGGGCTGTGTGAAGGGAGGGCACGCAGTTGGGATTAGAAATTGTTATGTAACGGGGTAGTGGTGGCGCTCACCTTTAATCCCAGCACTCGGGAGGCAAAGGCAGATGGTAAGTTTGAGGCCAGCCTGATCTACAAGGGCTAGTTCTAGAGCAGGTTCCCAAAGCTACAGAGAAACCATGTCTTGAAAAAGAAACAAAAACAAAAACAAACTAACAAAAAAAAAACAAAAAAGAAATTGTTATGTCATGTTTTTATAATGAACATATATCACCACGTAATAATAAAAAATTGTTTTTAAAAAAGGCAAAATCATAATGACAAAAATGTTTATACCTATCACTTGAAATAAAATTATCACTGTAATTATTTTTACATTTAGTTCCAAGCTTCCTGGCTGCCAAGGCGAAAATGAACACAAAGAATTCCATAGCTTTCCATTGTTTTATCAGCTAGTAATCTGCCACTAGATTCTAGGAAGAATTTAAGCTGTCCGCTCCTACGTTACACAAACAACCAACCTATGTGGACGCAGCAATGGCTCTCTCATAACCTTTGCCTTGTTCTAATTCTTCCAGCGGCTGCTGAAGACCTGGCTCCCAACCTTGCTAAGGAACTAACGGCACACACGGCCTTTTCTGTGGGGTGCACCCATCCCTGTTTTCCACCACAGTAAAAGAGGTCCAGCATGATGCCATTGTTTTCAACATCCTTCTAGAAACATCTGCCTTTTACACAATGCTGTGGCACTGATGCCTTTCACTGTGAATTTAAACATCAGTCTACCTTGCTGATGAGACAGGTCATTGGGAGGCACAATGTGTTGTGCTCTGAGAACAAACTTTTCAAGGGTCCCCTGGCTGGAGAGAGTCAACAAAAGTAGGCCAGTGGCTAGGGGTGTTCACCCCAAGCCTGCATAGAAGTCATGAGAGCTTCAAGGGCTACAGCACCCAGCCTGGAAGTGCCCCCCCCCCCCCACAGCAAGCTGAGTATCACCCTTACAAGTCACAGCTTCTAAAGCAACCAAGAAACGACACTTCTCTGAGTCAGGGTACCTAAGGGCTCACACATAGCGGGATGGAGGAGAGAGGGAAGTCAAGTCCATTGCCTCTTGAGGGCTTTGTCTAGAGGAGCAGTCTACATCAGATTTCCCCTTTCCACTTGACCTGCAGCTTCGTTCAGATCCTGTGGCTCCAAGTCCTAGGATAATGACGCTTGGAGACTGCTAAAGCAGCCTTCTCCTCTGTCATATCCCTCCACTACAGTCCCCTCTTCTCCATATGTCCCACATATGCTTTCAAAATCCTAACAGGCGGAATCCTGTCTAAGAGCATGCACTCTCTTATACATGTGACCTCGGAGAGAACTCACCCACTGATGACCCTTTGACACTCATCATGCATGATCATGAATTCTCACACAGGCTGTGCTATGACTTGTCACCTGCCCTCTCACTCAGCCCCTCCCACAGTGCCTGGTACATCCCATAGCCAGGATGAAGAGGAAGCTCAAAGCATTGCTGGGAGAATCACGTATACCAAACCCAATAGTGCTTTGAAGCAGCAAGGGGACTGTTCTGAATTCTTCAAAAGTTTGGTGAGAGATGGGCTGGACAGGTATTTCTCATTCTGCAAGAAGCAATGTATTGGTGCGTCATGAAATGAATTTAGGAGTACAGGACACATAATGAGAGTAAGTACTGTTTCAATAAATGCCTGCAGTGTGTGTGTGGGGGGGGGGCACAAGATCATTGATTTCTTTCAAATAGTTTGCAAGACAGGGAATGGTGCAGCTCCTGAAAAACTTCATGTAGCACCCAAGCCACTGATTGTCCTGCAGGCATTGAAAAATTGGATGAGAACTCTAAAGTTTCCTCCCTCATCATGGAAAAATATCATCCTAGAACACAGGCAACTCCTACCACTGAGGCACAATGAGAGGAGAAAACCAACCCCAGGGGGTGTATATACACAGCCTGAGGTTTCATTTGGCCATTTATATCGACATACCACCCCAGGGAAAGGGGAAGGTATATGTGCTATTTAGACCAGGATTTCTCAGCCTAGAAGAATGCCAGATTCATTCAAGGAATAGGAAAAATGTACTTATGACTAAATCCAAAAAATATCATCTGAGACTCTGGGGCCTGACCCTTAATGCTTCCCAAGTAAGACCCACTGGTCTCATATGCTTTAGATGTGCAAGACATAGAGAGTTTTTATGGAGTGCAGAAAAAAGAGAAACAATGCCAAGGTTTTACATGAAGATCATAAAAAGAACGGGCATAACACATAAAATTGGGGCTTTTGATTTCTGTTCTGGATGTACAGAGATGAAAGGGGCACCATCTCTATGCTTCTGCCAAAAAGTTTGCACAAACTTCAAGTTCATAGCCTTTTCAAATCCACTGAACAACCGACAGAGAACAGACTAGCTCAGTCCAAGGAGAAATGTGACCTCTAGGTCATAAGGACACAGGCATCTGTTTACTTGGGCAGATGCACCTGCAAGCATCAAGAAACAGACACAAGGGGATGTCAAGGGATGAGCTGAGAGAATATGGAGACAGACTACCCCAAGGCCCCAAACATAAAGGAAACCTGAGGTGAACAGAAAAGCCACTGGGAAAGCCTAGCCCTAAACTCATTCAAAGAGGAACGCAGAGCCTGGTGTGTGGAAGGGCAGTGCCTCAGATCCTATTCGGCTACACTGCCAAGTCCTCCTCACACGGTACAAAAAGCAGCAACAGGAAGGCATGCCCCTGCCCCGGCAGAAAAATCTTTACCTCCTTCTCCTTCTAAAATGTCTAGTTCTCAACAACAAAAGAATTGCAGGGCATAGGAACAGCAAGGAGAACCTGCACTGAAAACCATAAATCAATACACAGAGGGAAACAGATGTTATACATACAGACACTGAAGCTCTCAGGGAAAGAATTAAAAACAATCATACTTGCTTCTGAAAGACTCTAGTGGAATGAGTAGACAACACAATCATGTATCTGTTTTGAGGAAATAGATTATTTTAACAAAGAGAGGGCAAAAAAAAACTATAAAAGAGAATCTAATATAAATACTCTAAGGGCCAAACTCAGAAACAAATGAAAAATGCTCTCAACAAGGATTCTCTTAGAGTTCACACAGCCAAGTTAAGAAATAATAATAACAACAAACTTTGAAAA
Source organism: Arvicola amphibius (assembly GCF_903992535.2). NCBI lineage: Eukaryota > Metazoa > Chordata > Mammalia > Rodentia > Cricetidae > Arvicola > Arvicola amphibius. Next base: position 31,500,909 of record NC_052053.1, read on the forward strand.
CAAGTGAATAGGAATTATCCAAACTAAAACAAGAAAGCAAGCAATGAACGAAGAAGACAGACCACAGTGCCCAAGACAGAAAGCTATACCAAAAACTGCAGCTATAACTGAAATTTCAGAAAGGCTGGGGAGAATAAAGCAAATTAGAAAGAAAAAGTTGCTGTGAATTTTCCAAAATGCATAAAAACTACAAACCACAAATTCAAGAAGTTTAAGAAAGTCGAACTACATAATGACTAACAAGCATGTGCCTGCATATGGCAGGCTTGAACATCCCCCCACCCCAACCAGAGGCAAAACCCTGAAAGCCAAAACAAAAAGAAAATATTAGATGCAAGGAGAGAGAAATTAAATGCTAAATACAAAGGAACAGAGAAGGAAAACTTCTTGTCAAAGGCCTGCACACAAGAAAAGCAGCAAAGAGACATTGTTAAGATACTGCACCAATAAAGAGCCTGCGTCCTGGGAAGTATGTATCTGTTTTTTTTTTTTTTTTCTTTTTCACCTTTTTTCTCATCTGTATTTACCTTTTAAAGCAGAGTGTGACTGGGCACTGTATTTCCACTCACAAGCCTTGCTGAGTTACAAGACCTAGGGAAGCTTAGGATTTTGTTCAGCGAATGTCTAAAATAAGAGTCAGCATAGCCTGCAAGTCCAACCCAGGCCTGTTTTAGTTTGAAAGATCAAAAGTGAACAATCGGCTATTTCCTCTCTCTGAAAGAAAGAAAGTTACGGAGCTCACTCTCAACCACACCCAAACATAGCAGAATTCTTAGAACAGCGAAGCAAGAAAGACATAAAAGACATCTGGGTTGGGAAAGAAAGCTACTTTTATTCACAGAGCATGTGATTCTCTTTGTAAAAAGTCTGAATGAATCGGCCACAAATCTGCTACAATATACAAGAAGTAATTTTTGCAAGTTCATTGAACACAAATTCAATATATCAAAATAAACATTCCTTTCTTTCTTTTTTAATTGATTTTTATTGAGCTCTACATTTTTTCTCTGCTCACCTCCCTTTCTCTCCCCTCCCTTCCCCTTCAACCCTTTGCCAAGGTCCCTATGCTCCCGATTTACTCAGATCTTGCCTTTTTCTACTGCTCATGTAGATTAGATCCATGTATGTCTCTCTTAGGGTCCTCATTGTTGTCTAGGTTCTCTGGGATTGTGATTTGTAGGCTGGTTTTCTTTGCTTTATGTTTAAAAACCACCTATGAGTGAGAACATGTGATAACTGTCTTTCTGGGTCTGGGTTACCTCACTCAAAATAATGTTTTCTAGCTCCATCCATTTGCCTGCAAAATTCAAGATGTCGTTATTTTTTTCTGCTGTGTAGTACTCCATTGTGTAAATATGCCACATTTGCCTTATCCATTCTTTGGTCAAAGGGCATTTAGGTTGTTTCCAGGTTCTGGCTATGACAAACAATGCTGCTATGAACATAGTTGAGCATATGTCCTTGTGGCACGATTGTGCATCCTTTGGATATATACCCCAAAGTGGTATTACTGGGTCTTGAGGAAGGTTGTTTCCTAATTTTCTGAGAAACTGCCACTCTGATACCCAAAGGGGCTGTATCACCTTGCATTCCCACCAGCAATTAAATGAAAATGACCACACAACATACCCAAATTTATGGGACACAATGAAAGCAGTGTTAAGAGGAAAATTCAAAGCACTAAATGCCTACATAAAGAAGCTGGAAAAATCACAAACTAGTAAATTAACAGAACATTTGAAAAGTTTAGAACAAAAAGAAGCAAACTCACCCCAGAGAATTAGATGTCAGAAAAAAAAAATCAAATTGAGAGCTGAAATCAACAAAATAGAAACAAAGAAAACAATACAAATAATAAATGAGACACAGGGTTGGTTCTTCAAGAAAAATCAACAAAATAGACAAACCTTTATCCAAACTAACCAAAAGGCAGAGAGAGAATATCCAAATTAACAAAATCAGAAATGAAAAGGGGGACATAACAACAGGCAGGGAGGAAATACAGAGAATCATCAGGTCATATTTCAAAAACCTGTACACCACAAAATTGGAAAACTTAAAGGAAATGGACAATTTTCTGGATAAATATCACATACCAAAATTAAACCAAGACCAGATAAGCAAATTAAAGAGACCTATAACTGCTGAAGAAATAGGAACAGTCATCAAAAGTCTCCCAACCAAAAAAAGCCCAGGACCAGATGGTTTCGAAGAAGAACTAATACCAATACTCCTCAAATGATTCCACACAATAGAAACAGAAGAAATATTGCCAAACTCTTTTTATGAGGCTACAATTACCCTGATACCCAAACCACACAAAGACATTACTAAGAAAGAGAATTACAGACCAATCTCACTCATGAACATTGATGCAAAAATACTAAATAAAATACTGGCAAATTGAATCCAAGAACACATCAGAACCATCATCCACCATGATCAAGTCAGCTTCACCCCAGAAATGCAGGGATGGCTCAATATATGAAAATCTGTCAACGTAATCCACCAAATAGACAAACTGAAAAATAAAAACCATATGATCATCTCATTAGATGCTGAAAAAGCTTTCGACAAAACACAACATCCCTTCATGATAAAATAAACATTTCTATAGTGACTGAAAACCCCAAATCAAATACTTAAGATATAAACACAGCAAAACCCTGTGTGCAGAACCATTTTCTTCTAAAATCTACCAAAAAAATCTAATGATAGAAACCAAAGACAAGTTACTGCACACACACACACACACACACACACACACACACACACACACGTTGCAGGGGGGTGCTTGTTCGTCCCAGCTTCCCAGAACCAAAATAATCACACAGAAACTGTATTATTTAAATTACTGCTTAGTCCATTAGCTCTAGCTTCTTGTTGGCTAACTCTTACATATTAATTTAATCCATCTCCATTAATCTGTGCATCACCACAAAGCGGTGGCCTACCAGCAAAGTTTCAGCACATCTGTCTCCAGTGGTAGCTCCATGGCTTCTCTCTGACTCCGCCTCCTTTCTCCCAGCATTCAGTTTAGTCTGTGTCATCTCCCTCCCCACAGGCCTGTTCCCCTATAGCTCTGCTATAGGCCCAAAGCAGTTTCTTTATTAACCAACGATATACACAGCATACGGAGGGGAATCATAATATATATATATATATATATATATACACACACACACACACACACACACACACACACACACACACACACACACATATATATATATATATATATATATATATATATACCATATTTGTAGATTGCAAGACTCAAACATTTTTTTAAAATGTCAACCAATTTACAGATTACCTGAAACCCTAGGGGAACTTTTGTAGACACTGACAAGCTGGTCCTGCCATTTGCACAGAAAGACAAAGGGACTAAAGAAACATGACATTAGTGAAGAACACTGGTCAGCTATACTGCTCACTTCAAAAGGTCTGAACAGAAAGTGACCCAGTCAAGACAGGGTAATATTTACACACAGTGGGCTGTTAGATCAACAGGATACACTGGAGGGCTCCAGGATCAATCAATCTTTATATTTATGACATATTTTATTTAATGTATTTAATACTTAAAACTAGATAAAATATATTTTAGTCATCACATCTGTCATCTCCCTTTATCATCTATCTATCTATCTATCTATCTATCTATCATATCTCTATCATGTCTGTCTGTCTGTCTGTCTGACTGATGGTCAAAGAATAGCTTACTAAAATCAGTTCTCTCCTTCCACCATGAAGGTCCCAAGAACTAAATTCAGGCTGTCTGACTTGGCAGCAAGCACCCTTACACATTGAGCCATCCTGCTGGCCCCTGGCTGACTTTCCTTTAAACACCCAAGGAAATTCAGTTGGGAAATGTTGGTTCTTTTTACAACTTGTACTAAAATAACCAGGCACATAAATACATACCCAAAAAGTCTTTCACACCTTATTCAAAACTTATTTCCAGTTTAATCGTAGACTTAAATGTAAAACATGAATGCGTGAACTTTATAAGGAAAAATAGGAGCATTATTAAGACTTTGAACCCACTGGCGGTGGTGGTACACACCTTTAATTCCAGCACTTGTGAAGCAGGGGCAGGCAGATCTCTGTGAGTTCGAGGCCAGCCTAGGGTACAAGAGCTAGTTCCAGGGCAGGCTCCAAAGTTACAGAGAAACCCTATCTTGAAAAAACAAAAAACAAAACAAAAAAAAAAAAACTTTGAACCCATGAGATAAATTTCATATAAATTCTTAGGGAAGGGACTATCCCTACCAAATAAGAAAAGTTCTTTAAAATAGAGAAAAGGAGCCAGGCGGTGGTGGCGCACGCCTTTAATCCCAGCACTCGGGAGGCAGAGGCAGGCTGATCTCTGTGAGTTCGAGACCAGCCTGGTCTACAAGAGCTAGTTCCAGGACAGGCTCCAAAGCCACAGAGAAACCCTGTCTCGAAAAACCAAAAAAAAAAAAAAAAAAAAAATAGAGAAAAGGTTATAATAGTCTAAGGCTTCAGATTTTATTTTCTCACTATTCAAATAATGGGTCCTGAGCGTGAATGGGCATATCTGTAATGCAACCATACTTCCTCTTTCTCTGCCGCCCAAGCTAAACAATTCTGCAGCAAAATGATGAAAGGAATGGGCCGGACTGCCTTTGTCCACATTCCTTCACTCATTTCTTTTCACCTGGCGCTGTTTGGCAAGTCGCTATAGGAACAAGGTGAGATACAATTAAAAAAAAAAAAAAAAGAAAGAAATTCAGTTTAAAAAAGAAAAAAGTTGGGGTGGTGGGGGAGTGTCGAGCATGAGGATGTGAGTTCAACACCCAGAACCCACATTTAAAAAGTCAGGTGCAGTGGTGTGCACTGGTAACCACAGTGTCGGGGAGGTAGAGGCAGGCAGACCCCAGCAAGCTGTGTCTCAGACCAAAATGAACCATGTCTCACAAACATAGTGTGGTTCCTGAGGTTGTCCTCAGGTTTACACACATGCACACAAGTACACATACATACAAGCACACACACACGTGCATAAAAACACATATACACATTTAAAGAAAAATAAAATGCTCTAAATAATTTGATGTTTAACCGACTTCTTAGTGAACATTTGCCCTTTTTTGCCCCAAACCATACCTGCTCGGGCCACAATTCTCTGCAGGAAACAATAAGACTGCCAGGCCTGTGACCAGGTGTTCCAGTAACACTCTTAACCTGACTGACTCCCTTCTATTACCTCACTGCTGAGCATCCAGCATGTTCGCTAAAACATTAGTTCGTCTCGTTCTGGGGCACTCATGTTCCCATGAGTCCCATGAGGACAATGACTTTCTCATTTTTTTTAAGGAGCGTGGATCCCCTGCACTCTAAACTGTGTGCGGCGCACAGTAGGTGCTTTGTGGGATGAATTCTTCCTGAGGCTTGAATCACTGTCACACCCCCTCCACGGCTGCACAGTGATCCTAACAAACAGACCCGAATGAGCTGGCCCTCCCCACCTGCTTTCTCCAGGACCAGTGAGGGCTCATTCTTCCAGCTTCTGGACTAACTAGGTCCTGAGGAGAGAGGACTGTGGGAAGCTGCGTGCCTGGCCCTGCAGCCAAACACTGAATGCCCACTAATATCCACCATGTCCAGTGGAAACGGAGACCATCAGCCGCCTAGCACCTCGGTGAAAATGACTTCAAAGCAGTGCTCAACACCCGTCACTAAAGTTGTGCACTGAACTCAGTACCAGGAAGCCCGCTCTCCAGTCCAGGATCTACCACTACCTGCATGCTCACCAAGCCCTGGCCTGTTAGTTTGAAGGCAGGTAACAATGCTGAAACCGAGCCATGGCTTTGAGCAAGGGAGTGCTCTCAGGAGGACTGAGGAGGCCCTGGGCTAGGGTGGATCGGCGGAAGACCAAATTCATCTGTGAGATTTCAACGACTCAGGCCCCTCCTGGAACTCCTCCAAGGGAATGAACCATTATCGCTCACTAATGACAGCGATCCATAGAAACTGTCACTCATCCTAAGGGGCATGCAGAGAGCTTACAAAGCCTTTTCCTGGTTTCATGTCTAACAAACGGGACCATGACTCTTAGTGACACTATAAGGTGTCCATCACAGGGTGCCCCGGTCTTCTGCTATACCACACTCAGTTCCTTTCCTGTCCCCCAGCAACACCCTCCACTTTCCTACTAGAATCTGAATTTGCAGGAGTTATGACCGGGTGCCCACCCTTTACTTGGCCTTCGCTTTGCAGATTTCCGATTGTATTAGATGCAGAGCCCTGGGAAGATGAGCCCCACCCCAGCTCAGAAGAATATCTAGCAAAAGCCAGCACACCCTCAGATCATCTGCTAAGGTTGCTCTAGGGGTAGGCTGCCCATTCTGGCCAAAAGCACATGGCCAACGACAAGAACTGTAAGGAAAATTTAATTCTCTTATCACCTGCACATACATTTCCTCAAAGCCTCCACCCTCACTCCTGGCAGAGACTCTGGTGTGTGTTGGGCATTGACGAAACGTGGATGAACGAAGCCGTGACCGAGAGCTGGCAACACACGCCACGGCCCTGACAGGCTGGTACCCGGACTGTCCACACTCTGGGGAAGACTTACTCCTGGAGGACAACACACACAGTCCTATTTTCAGCTGCCCAGAATTGAAACTACTTCTTGAGAACAGGCCTCCGAATCACCTACACTTGAGACAGTTTATCTACCTCAGGAGCTGAGCTAATCCTCCGCGGTGTTGGTGGCACCTGGGTAATACAGGCCTTCTTCCGTCACGGAAACCCTCCCACTCCCTATCTGCTGGGATGGCTTGGACTTCTTGCAGTCCAGTGCACCCAGAGGGTCTGCTGAGGGGTAGACTAACTGGAAGAGATCTCTCCACATCTATCTCTTTCTCTCCTTCCCTCTCTCCTCTTTCCTTCTCCTTTGCTCCTCTCATTTCCTTCAAAGATAAGACTGAAGATAAGGTATCACCTCTGTTGACCAAAAGTGCCAGCCTGGTGCAGAAAGAGCTAATGTGCCTTCCGAAGAGAGCACTTGTCCTGGGAGCTCATAGGGGTGACACCTTCCACAGCGGAAGCTGCAACCCTCCCACTTCATTTGGAGGACCCAGTCAATTCCTACACGGCATGAGGCAACTTCCAAGTCACCAAACTAACCCTAAGGAACGAATTCCGACAGTTCAGAGTGGCAGGAGCTGGGTGATTACGACTTTCTTCAAGGGGGACATCTGCACTGACCCTCTTCATCTTGGCTGCTAGAGCAGCCCGACCCTACAACTGCCACTGCCACCATCAGAGAGTCAGGATGGTGCCCACCCCTCCCAGGCAGCCCGACCCTACAACTGCCACTGCCACCATCAGAGAGTCAGGATGGTGCCCACCCCTCCCAGGCACAGACACGATCACTTTCCCCCTAGATGTCTTCTATTCAGAAAGATGCAGGGACCTCTGGAGACATGAAGTGCGGAATACGTTAACACCTGAGGGATAAACATGGAGAAAAACCCTCAAGCATGCTAGGTACCTCATGAGCACCAAATAATTTAAGGCCATCAGATGACCATAACGGCTATTTTATCCTGGAGGAAACAGGCTCAGAGAAGTTAAAGAGCTTGCTCAAGGTCACAGCTCTAGTAAGTGAACTGAAATTTAAACACCACTCTGGACTACTCTTCCCGCTTCATCACTCTGACCACCAGTCACCGGGAGGTGGGCAGCACCCCTTCACCCCACAACACCCCAGGACGCACAGACCCGTGCAGACTTACTACGTATGCCCCCCTGGAGTAAGGGCAGCCCCGCCGACCCAGCTTCACCGAAGCCTGGGTAACAACTAACCAATGTGTTGGTTAGTGATTTAACAGCCAAAGTAAAGCGCTGCGCAGGGGGAGCGGCGGCTCCCGCCTACCGGGATGAAGCGCCGCAGAGGGACGGGCGGAAGCCGGCTCGCACTTGGCCGTGCGGTCGCTCCCCAGCCTCAGCGGTGGCCTCCAGCCGCGGAGTCCCCGGGAGACCCTCCCAGCTCGGCCCGGCACTTCCAGCTGTGGGCAACTGCGCTCCCCTGCGGCTCGGAGAGTCGCGGCTTGGGTTCCGCCGGCTGTAGCGCAGCGCCCGCCGCAGCCTCTCGCCCCTCCCAGTCCCGGCTCTGCAGCCCCGCACGCACGCGGCCGCCCCGCAGAGCTCGCCCGGCTCACCTACGCGGTCTCGGCCGGCGGACTCCCGGCGCCTCGCTCGGCTCCCAGCCTGGGCTCCCGGCACCCGCCCCGGGCTGGCGTTGACTGGGACAGCGCGGGGCGGGGCGTGGCTCCTCCCCACCCCGAGCCACCTGGGGCGACCGGGAGGGGCGGGCCGACAGGTGAGAGCCTCACGCCGGGGAGCGGCCCCGGGTGCCCGCTTGGGGACGCCGCCAGGATCCTGCTCCGGGTGGCATGAAGCCGAGCGAACGCGAGTAGATCGCTTAATGTACCCGAGCAGTAGAGCTGTTCCCTCTTAGCCTGGCCGCCTGGGAAAAGAGCACAGACCCGAGGGAAGCAGCTAGACTAGAGGGACAATGCCACCCTCCAAGAGTGGGATGCGAGTCCCTCAGGGGTGAGAACGGCCAGGCCAGGAATGCAACTTACTTCAGATACAGAACTCAGGCCTTTTCCACCGTTCCGTCCTACCCCTCCCAAGCCTCATCCACCCCTCGAACGATGTCTCTCCCTCTTTTAAAAGAATATATTATGCTATAAATGAGATAGTTCCCGATTGCGATGTCCTCCCCAGCTCTGGATAGTAAGTCCAATCTTGCTTCTCTTCTGTTTTATCTCCAAAGACTTGTACAAACCCAAGGCAGCCCCGGGCTCTGTTAAAAGCAAAAGAATGCTTAGGTAATCTCCCCAGGCTGGCTTCAGCCTTTCTCTGTGTTTCCATTTGAAAGCAAGTTTCCTGGCTTGTAGGCCGTTCTTTGTATCACTTCCCTTCCCAACACTTCCAATCAGACAGTTTGTTGGAAGGATACACTCTCAGGACACCTGTGTTAAGTGCTCAGGCAACTCTCTAAATTAGGATGCCTGACTTCACCAGTGGGAACTCCACCCCCACCCCCCAGGAGGTGCTCTGAGATCCAGGCCTGTATCTCTAAAGACAGCAGAGTGGTCTGGGACCCTGAGGTCCTTGCCTGCTACTAGAAAAACTTGGAGGCAGATCTGTAGAAACCAGGCATAGATGTGGCCTCTGCCTAGACCAAGGGGCACTAAGCCAATGGCATTTGCAGAGGTCCCTCATAGATTCTCAGAGTGGAACATTTTTAAAAGTTTTCCATTTAACAGTCAGATGGTCTTAACACACACACACACCCACACACCCACACACGCACGCACGCACGCGCGCACACACACGTAAGGTCTGTGCCATACAGCTAGTCCCACAGTGGCTTCGTTTATGGACTCACAGAGAAATCTACTCCCCATTGGATAAAGGAAGCACCCGTCAGTTTTAGAGATACACAGAGCCCATTCTTCTTGTAACAAGGGTCCTTCCTTGGCTGCATACTGAACTTCCAAGGCAGAAGCCAAAGGGACTCCGCCAAGGTGATAAGAGGGCCAAGCGGGCTGCTCCATCCCTCTACCTGACTACAGGCCAAACCCTGTCCGGGCCTGGGCCCCTCTTTCATCAGTGAATCCTACACAAGGGAGTATTTAAGATCTAGTGCTACCCAGCCTGCCTCGTCACTCTAGACAGGCCATCCTGGAAAAAACTTACAGAGAATGCCCCACCTAGGTGTGCCTAACCACCGCAGCGCCCTCCCTCCCCCGCCACACCATGGCAGGTATAGAGGCTGGTGTCCCAGGGTGGGGCCATGGCAAGGCCTGCCCGTGCTGGGTCAGCCATTTGTGGCCAGCGGCAGGTGGGGCTGAACAAAGGAGCCGCCGCTCCAGGTCCCACCCAGGAGAAGCAGGCCCAACCCTCTGTCTGTTTTGGTTTCAGTCAGTGGAGCGTGTGACTTAAGAGCCTTTCTTGTGCGTGTGTGTGTGTGTGTGTGTGTGTGTGTGTGTGTGTGTGATCACGGCTGCGACAGCCTTGTGAGTGATGCCACCCGGAAAGGCTGAGAAGCTTCCAGAAAACACCGTTCTACCCTAGCCCCCTTCCTCTCCCTACCTGCAGCATGTTTCTTTTTTGTTTGGTTAGGATTATATGCACATATACATACATATACATATGTAATAATTTTCCTTATAATATCGAGGCTTTTATACAATGTAAACAATGGAACACAATCGTAGTCCCCCAACGCAGTCCCCCTCCTGATTTCATGGTTTCTTTTCTTTTCTTTTTTTTCTTTTTGATAACCCACTAAACCCAATTAGTGTTGCCCATAGGTGTATGGGTGTGAGGTTACTCACTGGAGCATGGGATACCTACCAGTGGCCACATATTTAAAAACAAAAGAATACTTGTCCTTCCCCAGCTGCTATCAATTGCCAAGCCCTCCTCAGGAGGGGGATGGGCTGCGAGAGCACCTCCCTTACCTATTTTGGCTGGATTAACCTTGTGTAGAGTAGAATAGGCAAGGCTAGAAGTTCGCATTTCCCAACGCCCTTCTCCATCATCTGGTTCTTACATTCTCTCCGATATTCCCTGAGCCAGGGAGGAGGTTACTAAGGAAGAGATCCCAATTAGGGATGAGTGCTTAATCTCTTATTCTTAGCACTTTGACCGGTTCAGCGTATTTCTTGTTTTAAAAACATCTTATGTACCTCCATGCCAGAAGAGGGCATCAGAACCCATTATAGATGGTTGTGAGCCATCTTGTAGTTGCTGGGAATTGAACTCATATACACTATATGTATATACTATACGTAAAAAATAAACCTTTTTACAAAAAGAGAGAACGAGAGAGAGAAAATATCCAAAGAGGGACAGAATCTTTTAAAGATGAACCCTAGGATACTTTACCTTTTAAATCAATTTATACATTAATATTTTCTGCGTATTTTTTGTTTTTTGGTTTTTTGAGACAAAGTCCCTCTATAGAATAGCCCTAGCTACCCTGGAACTCTCTTTGTATACCAGGTTGGCCTAGAACTCACAGAGATTCCCCTGCCTCTGCCTCCTAAGTGCAGGGATGAAAGGTGTGCGCCAATCATACTTTGCTCTTGGTACATTTCTTCTTGAGACTCTGTGTGTAGAATTCTGAGCCCTGAGAAGCCACTCAGTTAATTATAGTTAGCATGGGAGAAGTACAGAGAAATAGCCAGAAAGATGCAGATCAGAAAGAGCCAAGAATCTAGGATTTGGCATCTATGGTTCTGGATCAGAGCATTTGAGCTGAAATGAGAAATTGGGAGATAAAAAAAAATACAATGATAACTAATCTTTCATGAGTGGCTATTTTGTGCCAGACACTATTCTAAATACCCAGGACCCTCCCCCCCACACACACATCACTCCTTCCCTTCATTACATTTAATATCACTTGTTGAAGAGCTGAAACTCTTCAGTCACGTGTTCACATGACAAGTCTATGAAATGTGACCAATGCCACACCCTCAGGATGCGTGAACACTGACCTTCAGGGGTGCAGTGAATGGCACGCAGTCATGTGACCCCCCTACCCGGAGAGCCACTTTCTTTCCTTGCTGGGTCTGAGCTGAGATGGGCAGCAGACACAGCAGGCGTGATTATTACAGCAACCTTTCCAGGGCTCCTGGGAATGTCAGCTGGAGAGGGAACAGAAAATAATAAAAGTCCAGCCTCATCTCTTACTGATTGTGAAACCTGCCACGTGCACAAGGACAGCCAAGGATTGAGTTTCTTAAGATTTTTCATGTTGGTCAGAGTACTGACGTAGCAAAAAGTGCTTTAGGCTTACATCTCACATCCTAGGCCCGCGTGCAGAATTTTCAAGGTGGTACACGCTCTGTAGCCTTGAGGAGACTTCAGCAAGATGAGGCGGCCCCCTCCTGAGGCGAGCAGCAAACCTGCATTGCCATGTCTTTCCCTCTCTCTCACTCTTCGCAGACCCACCAGGGACCAGAGTGAATTTGCTTGGCTGGTTAAAGCCCAGCGGCCAGGAGCTTCCTCAGCTTACTTTACTTGAATTCAGAGCAGCATGGAGACCTGGGCTGCCACCTCAGGATCTGCTCACAGTCCTGGCAACGAGAAGGTTCAAATGCCTTTCAGTGTTCTGTTTGTCATTTTTTTTTTTTTTTTTGTGGTGCTGGCAGTCAAACCCCAAGATTCACAGGCACAGTGTCTCACTGAGCTACGTTACTAGCTCCTGGGGTGGTGTTCCTCAACCCATGACTGTGTTCTCGAACACTGTGATTTATGTTATTTCCGAAGGCCACCCAAACACACCATCCTCGTATTGAGGTAGAGGGAAGGACTGTTTTCCATACTAGCATGGGGAATCTCCTTTGTGGGGAAAAAAAAACCCAAAACCTCTATAAATTACCACTAATATTCCAGCCACACTCTTGCTCAGGAGCCTTCACAGCTGGCTCCTACCACAGAGGCCTTCCCACCATGTTTTCTGCACGGCCCTGGAAGGTCGAAAGTAGTCATTTTACAGAGTGCTGCTGCCTGGTTTGCAATTTGCTCTGAGGAGATGTAGACTCAGTTTTACCCCAATTCTGCTGAATACAAGGCAGACGCTTGACCTTCTTGGCTTTCCGCTGCTGTGTTAAACACCATGATCAAAAGCGACTTGGGGAGGAATGGGTTTATTTCCGTTTACAGTTCCAGGTGTCAGTTCATCACGGAGGGGAGTCAAGACAGGAACCTGGAGGCAGGAACTGAAGCAGAGACTATGGAGGAGCACTACACACTGCCTTGTTCAATGGCTTGCTCAGTTTGCTTTCGTATACAGCCCAGACTGCCCACCCAGGAATGGCACCACCCTACACCACCAGTGAGCGGGGCCCTCCCACTTTAATCCTTAAACAAGGACATGTCCTATAGACATACCTATAGGCCAATATGTCGGAATCAATTCCTCAGTTGAAGGTCCCTCTGCCCAAATATGTTTAGATTTGTGTCAAGTTGACCAAAATCACCCGGCACTGTATTCAAATGTTTGTGGAAAGAATCCCAGACTATGGCCTAATGCTGTCAATTATTGGGCCAGGTGTTTGAAGATTTTCATTCACAAAGGGAGAGGGACAGCTACTGGATTGCTATTCTAAACTGCCTAGAGTCACGCTTAGTCCCAAGATCCCTGGCCCATCGTAGTCAACTAATGACTGTGGCATTCCAGAGCAGATGTCCATCTTGATCGTAACTGGTCATGTCAGAAATGCTTCCAATGCTGCGGTGCATCCTTCTGTCCTGAAACTGCAGCTTTGATCTCGATGTGCCAATGCTTGATGCAGCAGAACAGACCCCGCAGAGAAGCCATTGCTCTGGGGCCTGGACTACTCTGCTGACCACATGCATGAAGTGAGTGGAACCCTTTGACGATCCCTTCCCATCCTGCGGTTCCAATGTCTGCTAGATGACCCTCAAGTTGCCTCTACATATTTGTTGATGTGTTCTTTAAGAGCTCCTCAATTTATTTGTTCCACATAGTTAAACAAAAGCCACATTGGAAGGAATGTCGTTTGCTTTGCTTACAACTTCTAGGGGAAGCTGGGCGTGGCATTCAGGAGCAGCTACCAACCTGAACCGCTGAGATGGAGGTGTCAAGAACCATCATAGAGGGAACTTAAGCTCTGGGGTTGAAAGTGGGATGTGGGCAGGTTTCCGCTACCTCCTGGTGTGTGGGTTTCCAGAGACAAGGCTTACGGGACGTAGTCTATGACCACAGTTATGTATTTACGCCCAGGGGCCACAGGCGCTGGTTCAGGATAGTGGACAACTACAGTACCTGCGGAGTCGGGAACGGAGGCCTCCTGTACCTGGTCTTGCTATAGAAAACATTCGAGATGCTGGCAGAAGCTGAACGAGTTTTGTGTGTGTGTGACTTGGTTAGATGATTCTTGAGTGTCCCTAGTTCCCTGTGGGAAATTGCTAAACCCCTTCAGATATCCTGCTAGGATCTCATCTTCTGGCATTAACTGAGATGATTACCAAACTTCCTCTTCCATCAGTGGGGGTGAGGGGGTGAGGAGGTGGGGGGGGGTATGGACAGGGACTGGACTGCAGAGTCTCTTCCCGGAATCCAAGGTCAGGACTCAAATCCTGACAAGCTCTCTGGGGTGAAAAGCCTCAAGGCACAGGAGGGAAACTAGCCTGTAACCTGGCTGCAGTTACCCACGTGCAAGCACTCCACCCCACCCGTGTAAAACCTTAACAGTTGTTTTTCCACTAACTGAAAGAAGGTGGGGAGGTACAATGGTTCATGTGTTCCCACCCCCACCTCCCCAGTGCATATGCCAAAACTTAATCCCCAGTGTGATGGTACTGAAGCTGGGGCCTGTGGGAAGGTCTCTAAGTAGCTGTTCTATTGCTGTGAAGACACAAAGGCCATGGCAACTGATGTTTTCAAAAAGTATTTAAGGGCTGGAGAGATGGCTCAGAGGTTAAGAGCACTGACTGCTCTTCCAGAGGTCGTGAGTTCAATTCCCAGCAACCACATGGTGGCTCACAGCCATCTGTAATGAGATCTGGTGCCCTCTTCTGGCCAGTAAGCATACATACAGACAGAACACTGTATACATAATAAATAAATAAATCTTTTTTTAAAAAAGGTATTTAACTGGGGCTTGCGTACAATTCAGAGGTTTAGCCCATTGTCATCGTGGCAGGGAGCATGGTGGCAAGCAGGCAGACAAGGTGCTGGAGAAGTATTTGGGAGTTCTTTATTCTGATTCTTAAGGGGGGGTACATGGGGATAGAAGTGGGGGAGGGGAAGGGGGGTAACACACTTCCTCCAGCAATGCCACACCTCCTTTCAAATAGTGCCACTCCCTGGTGACCAAGCATTCAAATATATGAGCCTTAGGGGCCCATTCTCATTCAAACCACCACAGAAGGTAACTAGGTCACTAGAATGGAGCCCTCATGAATGGGGTGAATGATCTTATGGAAAGAGCTCCAGAGGGCCCCTGTTCTGTGATGTTAAGACACCAAAGAAGTCAAAAGAATGAAGCTTGGAGGTTTTCACCAGACCCCATCTGTTATGATCTGCTGGCCTGTTCTGTCACCTGGGTATCCTGTCCCTTTAAGAGACAAACCCCGCCCACTCCCAACCTCCCAATCAGATCTTACACTCTCCTCCAGCCCCAGGCTCTCTCTCTTTCCATCTCTCTTCTGAAGAGGTAACTACTGCTTCTCTCTCTCTCCCTCTCTCTCTTCTTTCCCCTTCTCTCCTTTCCTTTTCCCTCCACAACCCACTAAATAAACTCTTTACCCAAACTCTCTGCATGATGTATCTGTCTGCCTCTCACCCGCTGCAGTCTCCCACCCGCCAAGGCATCAGGGGACTCGCCAAGGCCTGGAGGACCCACTGAGGTCTTGGGTCACGGGTGCTACCCCTTGTGGGACCCAAGTCCCTCCCCCCATATCTTTAAAAAGGAGTAACACCATCCACATTGGCTTCCTGATGGTGGATGCTCAGCCTCCAGAATAGTCAGAAATAGATGCACTGTTTATGCCCAATCAGTCTATGACACTTCGTTGTAACACCCCCAGCTGGCCAGAAAAGAATAAGGAAGCCTCTGGACAGAGGACAACAAGAGATTGGGTTTCACTGTGTGGGAGGCAGTGATTCTCAAGGCCCCGTCCATTGTCTTTTCTCTTAAGTGTTGGGGGAGATCCATAGAAGGCAAGAGCTGGAGTTCACAGGGAAAATGTCTGAAGGAGTTAGCATTGCGCCATCCAGACACTATTTGGAGCCAGTGTGCCCTGGCCAAGCCTTGACAGCTCATCAGAAAAGTCCTCCAGGACAGGCACAGGTAATGGGAGTTTGTGCTAAGTGGGGAGCTTGTGAGGGAACCCCACTTTGTTTCCACCCTTCCTGTAGTTGGACTTGCGTGTACATGTGTGGTATGATTGGCATGTTTGCTTTTTTAAAACTTAAGCTCTAAGATGAAATCCAATTAATCATTATGACAGGCCAGGGGATGGAGCAGCGGCTCTCAGCCGGGGATGTGCGGCTACCTCTAGAGGGGCCTCCCCACATCCATGGGGATGAGGGAGCCACTGTCCAGCACCTCTAGACCTTCCTCAGGAGCCTGTGGAGGGAGGGCCAGAATGTGCTGATCCTTTTGACTTAAGCAAAGAACTGTGCTTTATACTTTAAATGCAGAGATTATCATCTTGAAAAGAAAAACTTATGCATAATGTAGCATCTTATAAACACAATAGTAGACAAGTTGTGGCAATGGCTGATACACTGCTGAGTGTATCAAGTGTAACAAGGTTCTTCCAGGTACAAGGGTGCTGCTGGTGTAGCCTCCGTCACAAGCCCACAGCTCAGGGTCTGCAGGCAACCTTGCATATCCAAGTCTTCCTATGACTGGTTGAAGTCATTCAAATGATGAGGTTGTCTTCAATTCCTGTGAAAATCTACTCAAGTATAAAGTTTTATATACATTCTTTTTTTATATTTATTTATTATGTATACAATATTCTGTCTGTGTGTATGCCTGCAGGCCAGAAGAGGGCACCAGACTTCATTACAGATGGTTGTGAGCCACCATGTGGTTGCTGGGAATTGAACTCAGGACCTTTGGAAGAGCAGGCAATGCTCTTAACTGCTGAGCCATCTCTCCAGCCCTATACATTCTTAATTTAAAAAAAAAAAAGAGGGATCCCTGGGGCTGGTTGCTGGTTATTTATCCATCTGTGAAACACACTTACACAATCATCATTTTGAGGACAGTTTTGCTAGCTGTTGAGCAAACAAGCCTCGGAACTAGGCTTTAAATCCTGGCTGCTCCTCTTGCTGGCTGCGAGAACTTGGGCAAGCTTAACCCCTCTGTGCCCTCTCCTCACCTGTGAAAAGAGATAGCAGCGCCTACCTCATGGGGTTATTAGAAGGATTAGATGGATTAATACATGTAAGACACTTAAAATAGTGCCTGGCACACAGCCAGATTGCTCTCGCGAATTAATTGACTGCTTACTGTGGCTTTCTGGGTGCTTTAAGTTCCTGATGCTGTCACATGTCACCCAAAACAAGTTTGTAGATTTCCCTAGTTTACACAGTCTGTAGCAATCACATTTTTGCTCTGCATAAATCTTCATAAGGGCTGTATGGTGAGGCTCCTTTTTAGTTCCATCAAGGATATGGTGAGGGTCTGGAAGGTGCTATGTTACCACACCTTACACAAGGCAAGCAGACCAAATGCAGAATCCCAGTCTTTGTCGCTGAAGGCGTAGGGAGGAGAGGCCTCCAACAGTGGCTACCTAGGTTTTTAAAAATGCTTAAAAGCTCAACTAACACAGAAATTGGTGTCTTCTTTGCAGATTGGATGAAGAACCACCAAATGCCAAGGAGAGAGTCAATCCCAGAGTTCAAGAGGCCTCTTGTAAGGGACCCCACGTTGTCATCTCGGGCGTCAGAGCAAGGCCCCCCTGCTTCTGTTCAGCGTGTTATGTACCTTAGACACATTACGAGACATGGCTGTCACAAATGTCAGAATCACACCGGCCACGCTCACACCACCAGTGCCTGCTGTGGCAGATACTTTCTCGGTTCGCCTTGTCCTGAGGACGCTCAGCTCAAAGGTTCTGGGAAACAGCTCAAGTACAGGTCAGAGCCAGGGACAGGAGACCTAGAGAGAGACCTCCTCCCAGGAACTGCCGTGGTAGCCCGAACTGCGGAACAGACCCTCACTCCTCATCTGTGGGGTCACCTTGCTGACACTGAAGTGTGCTTTGTGGTCTGTTTCTTTCAGAGGACTGCTTCCCATCTTAAACAGGGATGGAGTTAACCACATAAGTCACCTTCAACGAGGTCCTATCTGGATAGGGCCTCTTCTGAGTTATGCGGAGAATAATTTCTAGACAGATGGATAAACATCATAAAAACACACCATTTGCAGTGCCCACAGTCAGTCATCTTTTCCATTTAAAATTCTCTAAATCATTTCACTATTTTGTATGGCTGTTTTTCCTGCGTGTATTATCTATGCACCATGTGCATGCAGGGCCCTCAAAGGCCAGAAGAGGGCATGAGATCCCCTGGAACTGGAGTTACAAAGGGTTGTGAGCCGTGTGTGTGTGTGTGTGTGTGTGTGTGTGTGTGTGTGTGTGTGTGTACACCTTCCCTCCATTGCTCCTCTTTTCCATTTTTAATTGAGTAAAGCAAAGAGGTTTACCGTCTGGCGCCCATGCACCGTTAGTAACATCAACAAAACCTCAAGAACAAGACGCCTTACACATGCAGGTCCATGTGTAGTCACACAACCCCGGAGACTGGAGGCAGGAAATGTTTCTCACTTTAGAAAAACCTTATTCAGCAGATAATCCTGTGGTCTGTCGTTGGTCATTCTCCAAAGGTCCTCAGACTCTAGTGTCTTCTCATGAGATTTCAGATTTGTGCCTTAAAACTAGGAACCAACACAAAACAGGAATGCACTTGGCTCAATCATTCTCAAACGACACCGGGAGGCATTCAGCATAAATAGTACTTGGTTCCTCAGATGAAGAACAGCAGGCAGGGCACGATGCCTGCCATGAGAACAGGCGTTTTTCTCAGGCAAGAAGAAGCTCAGCCATTTCCTAGCTGGTCTACTGAGCTTTAGTCTGATTCTGCTGTTACATAGTTGATGTTACCATCTGAATCTTAACCGTCCCCCTACAGGCTCATGCTTTGTGCACTTGTCCCACGTGGAGTGTCATTTTGAAGGCTGTGGCGCCCAGCTGACTGAAGCAGGTCACTGGGGCGCTTGAGGGTTATACTTGCCTGGGGTTCCAGCCTCCTTTTTCTCCTTCCTAGTAACCGTGATATTGGCAGGTACCCTGGATGCCATGCCTAAGCCTCTCAGCATGCTTTTCCCTACTACAGTGGAGACACTCTGAAACCAGGAACCAAAATAAATGGGTCCATCATTAATCTTGCCACTCTGGTGAGAAATACCATTTAAAAAAATCCATATTTTTTCAGAGATAAAGGTAGAAATATTATTTTTTATTATTTTAGTCTTACTGTGCAAATTTAAGCAGCTATCAAGCCAATGAAGAGGAGGAGGAGGAAGAAGAGAGATAAAGAGAGAGAGCAAGGGCAAAGCTGACTTAGGTAGTACTACCTGCTAAGTGGCTGTTCCTTTGTAATGAACTTCTTTCAAAAGAAGATTCATTCCAACACAAACTTCCCGCCCTCAAGTCAGACGCCCTACTGAGACTCAAACAAGGACGCCAGAGCAGTCAAAGTTTAACTCAGTTTTATTGTCCAGTTTTGAGTATTTTCAAATTATACAACATGCAGTCTGCCAGAGTAGCCGTACATCTTCATTTAGAACCTAGGGGATAACCAGACTTTTCCAAGGGCTGGGGCAGGGGGTTACTTCCAGATCTTTGGGGGACATTTCTATCTCACAGGATAGCTATTTAATACACACTGCCACTCACCCCATCAAACCACAGAAACAAATTTCTCCACCGTTTTTCTTATTGAACTCTACTGTACAGAACATAAAGCCCAGAGAACACAAATCTGCAGTAGACACGACACTTCACAAACTAGACACAGAATTCTACAGAGCCCTGTTCCCCTTGAAGTGGCACACACGGCAAGTGTTTAGAATTGATGCACAGTTCTCAGTGACTAAGCAGACCTCAGAGAATGGTGCCCCCTTTGGCAGTTATCTGGTCCTTACTCAACATTCTTTTAAAAACTCAAAATTAAGTTATGGCAGTTTTTAACAGTGATGGTGGCTTTAGCTTGCTCAAGCTCGTCAGGATGAGACAATAAAGTGGAACTTGCCCCATGACGAACTCGCGCTAACGACAAGCTCCCCCAATGCCTTTCACCTAGAGTCCCATTGGCACCTGTCCTTCAAAGGAAGGGACTGTTGAGGCCTTATGTTCCCAGAGCTCTTTTCTAGAAAAAGGAAAGCACATAAAAACCTTCACACTCTGGTGAAGTCTTGGTAGCGTGCTGAGACCGAAAAAAATCACCCCTCTCCATGAACTCAATGGCTTTGAGGAGTCACTGGATCTGTTCAGGATGAACGTTCTTATCCCTTCATCTATTCTAGAGTGTATAAAAATCCTGATTTTCTTCACCATACGGTTCTAGAGGCTTTAAGAGTTTTACCGCCTCTTACTGTTATACTACCTGCTGTCCAATAGAGCAAACTGCTCGGCATTAAAGAAGTGATACGGGCACGCAGGATTCTCTAAGAAACGCAGCTGTTGCTGTGAGCCCCAACCATGACCGCATTCGCCGTCACCACCCCACGGTCCTGCAGGCGGAGGGTATCTGTATAAACCGCATCTCAGCACAAACATTCAAGACGTGGGCAGGAAACAGGAAGGTATTCAGAGTACACGTTGATATACACACCAGCCATATACAGCATATGACCAAAAATGTAACCATCCATTTGGCTGTTCAGAAGTGGGGTTTTTTTTAAGTTTAGAATATAGGATACAATAGTCTTTCAACAATGAAAATTTTTATAAACATGGCCTTTTTAAAAAGCGGCCTGAGAGTAGAATGTCCTGATAAAAGAATTAATAGTCAACGTGAGATTAAGGGACCCACTGGAATAAACTATATAATCTGTTCCAGTGATGTGCCTGGCTTTTAGTCACAGTGTGAGAAAATTAGATTAGAGGTCTTATAAAGACTGGCGCTAGATGAACTGACTGGCTGATCAGCAACTAGCAGAATTATCTCTAAAAGACATCAAAGCCAACTTTCTCCGTGAATAAAAGTACAGCGAATTTTGTAAGGCCCTTGTAGAGATCAAGCAATGGGAACTACAAATGAAAGCTGTCCTTTGAAACTTGAAAGTGCCCCACAATTCTCCAGAAGTAGAAAACGGGAACCTAGGGGGAAATTGCTTTAGAAAGAATCTAAAATAATCCATTTTATAATGGGTATTAATGAAAGCCAAGAACAGGGTATTACTGACCTGTGCCCAATTTCCAAACACAATGTAGCACAGTTGCATAAAAGACAATAGCAGGTCCTACAGACGAGAAGCGTTTAATTGGAAGTCCTCTTAACAGGCCCCCATTTCGGCTTCCAAAGCCAGAGGCAAGTATAGACAGCAAGCTTCTAATCTGGCATCAGTCAGAACCTGATGAGGTTTGCAAACTTGCCCTGCAAAGGACCCACAGACTCCAGACAGCAGCCAAGAAGTTATGCTGAGCAGACGGTGGCAACAAAATTAAACCAAGGGGACACAGTTAGACAAGCACAAAACCATCTCTGTGAAATAAATACTTCAATAGAAGGTGTCTTCTTTTCATGGTTAGCTAAAAACAAACACATGTGGCTAGAGGATGACAGCTAACTAATCAGTCAAAGCAACGTCGCTTTGTTAGGGAAAGGCTATACAAAAAGAATCTGAAAGGTAATGTACATGACACTCACTATTTTACACGTGCATGTGCACAAGCACACACATTAACTACACTACCTTTTTCTAGCCTCACCCTCGCAGCCGTGAGCAAGCCCAACACCTCCCCGGCATGGGCTTGACTTCAGTGGCGCAAGCTTACACAGACAGTGAGAGCTTACACTTCTTGGGCACATAAAGGTGCCAGGATGGATGATTTCTCTGAGGTTGGCGGGGACGTTACTAACTCTCAAACTACCAAAAACAAATAGCAGCACATAGTCCCGACTTACTTAAACCTGTTCGATTCGCTTGAAACTCTACTGCTACTTGGCAACTGATTCTTTTAGTAAGCCCAACTGGAAGTAAAGGAATCACTTTTAGATTCACGGATCTGAATAAAATAATAACTAAATGTTAAAAAAGAATCCAGTTATATTGCTTTTTCCATCCCCTAACTGTGCAGAGAAGAAAAAGTCTATTTGGTGCCAAAGCAATTCAAATTGGCAGCTCACAATGATGGGTTACAATGAAGACGAATTCACAGACAGGCACAACTCTCGTCCATGACTTCCCCGGAGGGAATTCTTTTCCAGCTACTGGAATGATGCTGGATTTCTTTAGGAACAGCTCCTTAAGCTCATGATGATTTGCTGAGCACAGGCCATCACAATGCAGGTTCCAGGGGATCAGGAGGAAGCGGTGAGAAGGGGCGGGGGGGGGGGCATCCCCATCTCCACTCATCCAATTCCGCAGCATTTCCAACACTTCTATAGGAATGATGCTCGAACAACTGGCCAGGCAGAGACTAGTCACTGCAGGTTCATCAGCAAGCAGCTCGGAGGTGAACTGTGTGTCTCTTCGCGTTTTCATAGATGTGTCTGAATGAGCAAATTCTACACTGCTACTGTCAAACTGTTTTTCTGCCTTGAAGAAATCTGCTTTACATGTGAACAGATGCCATACTAAAAGGTATATTTTACAGATCCAAAGATATGACCAGGATATTTAAAATGCTCTCTGGGGTTGGTTTTGGAAAAGTGTTCAGAATGAAAACTTTGAACCCTATAGCAGCACTTTTTTGTTCCCTAAAAATATAAAGTAATGTGTTTATTTTACAGGAAACCAGACAGTTGAGGCGGAGCATGGCCATAGCACTTGGTTGTCCCCTCAAAGACGGCACAGCAGGGCGTTCGTTCCATTCCAATGGGTCAGTGCACTGCAGGGACCTTCCTAGACCACGCGACCCTGGAGGCCGAGAAGTGGGAATGGTTCGGAGCAGAGAGTGGGTATTTTGTAACCACCTCCTTCCAGTTCTTAGGAGACAGATCCAAGCACGTATCTGTACACACAAATTCTACACAGCTCGGACATCTGAATCTGCTGTACTACAGACGGCTGGGCAAGCACGTGTAAAAAGAAATGGAAACTTATATAGGAGAGGAAAAGAAAGGAACAGGTGACTAATATAGTCCTTTTCATGCTACGTGGAGTCGTATCTGTTGAAAGAGAATGAGAGAGAGAACACAGGAGTTAGGGACCAGCAGGGATTCGTGCCTCAGCCCTTGCTTCAGTTTCCATGTTTAGAGCAGAGCCGTGCAATACAAATGCAGTGTGAGCCGCTTATTTTATTTCTTCCGGTGTCTGCATTAAAACGTTAAAAGTGAAGGGAAAAATTAATCTCAATAATCCATTTATGTAGTCTAGTATTAAATATTACTTCATTATGTACACGTGGAGCTATTTTTCACTACAATGTTGCCACTGAGAGATTTCTGCATACCCCACCCTGAGAGTGTAGTGTCTATTTCTTACTATCTGCGCTTCTCAGTTGGATCTTGGCTAACATAATAGATCATATAGCTTGTTTTTTTTTTGTATATCCTGGAGTTAAGTATTTTTGTCCCGACACAATCTCTATACTCTCTTCCAAGAGTCAGTACCTTCTGAGTCTGTGTGCAGCACAAAGCACTTCCTGCCCTAAGGAACAACCAGGCAGTCAGTCACTTGTTAACCGGTACAGGTATTACCAGGCAGGTCAGGCATGGTCCTGACCAAAGCAGGTCAGGCATGGTCCTGACCGAGATGTTCCACAAAGAGGGGACTTATCTTGAGGTGTGTTTTGCTGCAGTGAAGTCATTAAAGTTTCAGTATGATACCCCCTTCAAGTTCACTCGGCCTCTCACTAGAGGTCTGTCCATCTGGTCCTGGGCAGGTCCACTGGATGGGCATCTTTTTTTTCTTTTTTTTTTTTTTTTTTTGGTTTTTCGAGACAGGGTTTCTCTGTGGCTTTGGAGCCTGTCCTGGAACTAGCTCTTGTAGACCAGGCTGGTCTCGAACTCACAGAGATCCACCTGCCTCTGCCTCCCGAGTGCTGGGATTAAAGGCGTGCGCCACCACCGCCCGGCTTGGATGGGCATCTTGGACCAATCCTTATTGGAAGCCAACCCTGAGTGGTCCTCCTTTAATTCTAGTAGATTCAACACTCAGAACATACCCAAAGAATCAGTTCCTGCCAGCATCATGGGGGCCTGGCCCATCTGTAATCTGGCCTGTGGATTTCCTGCAGAGCTCCTGGTACCCTAGGGTTGGAGAGGTGGTGGTGGGGCATGATGGGCAGGTACAGCCTTATCCTTATGAAACCCAAAGGAAGGGGCACAACAGCACAAAGAACACTTCATCTGCTCTCCTGAGTTAAACAAGCCTCCATAACCAGACACGCTGTACCTCCCGTTTCCCTCTAGCCTCCAGTCCAAATCGATGCCCACGGGCAGTGTCTCGCAATCCTACCTCGGTACTTTTGCTTTGTTCCTTCCAACCTCCTCATTTATACTGTCAGTGGCATCACGTATTTTGCATAAATAAACACAACATAAATTGTATATGAATACAAGAGAGGAAGAGGAACTGGGCGGGAGAGAGGACACTTGATACGTTTTAAGGATGCCCGTCCCTCCTGGACCCACACAGTAAACAAACAGGAATCTCATCTGGTATCATTTCCCACACTTAGAGCCCTGCCCCATTAAAAGGAACTTAAACAACCTTCCATGATAATCCTGTAACTTCTAGAAGCTACAGAAAGATAAACAGTTTGTAGGAAGGACACACTTCACGTTTGGCCTCTTTGGAGAGAATCCATGCTTCCTGTTGAGTACAGAATGAGGCTGTCATTTCCAATCCACTTTGAGCTGAAAGCCAACAGGAAGCCTTTTTGAACACCAACCCTGAGATCCTACTTCACCTAAGGGTTTATTCTTCCCAACAGATCAGAGCCCTGGGCAGAGGGGATTGGTCTTCCAGTGTGCCTGGAGGCAGGGAGGTACAGGGTGCATACCTTACATTGTGAGGTTATGGACTCACACAATGATTGCAGGCAACCCATGTTGACACAGGAAGTATTCAGCACACAAATGCCGTGGCGCAGCCTCAAAAACTCCAGCAGACCATGAAGTGACAAGATTTCCACAAGAAAGATGGCATTCAACCCCCGCCCCACACTCCCCTGAAGTACAAGATCCAGCGCGTTTTGGATAACAGTTTGAACAGATGGGGGGACGGGGCACAAAGGAGGCCCAACCTACTTAGATTAGTCCCCTCAAGGGCAGTGAGAAAGAAGTGCGCTGTGACAGGCTGCTGAAAGAAAAGGCAGAAGCCAAAACAGGGTCCTTTCGTCTCTACAATGAAGCGTCCCCCTGCACTCCAATTTTCAGATCATTTTGGGTGAGCTAGAGTATCCCCATCCGCCTTCCCACGACCCGGACGTCCATTTCCTTTCATGGATGCACCACAGGAAATGGAAGCAAATGTCAAAGGCAAATTATTTCGCTCCCCAAGAAAACCATAACTGCCTGTTTTCATCTTAACACCCACACCTGTGACCTTCTCCAGTGTTGTAGAAGAGCTGCTCACTCGCCTAACAGTGGCCAGGGAGCGGACCAGGGCACCAGGCAGTGTGCTGACCTGAGGCTCTGCCAAGCTGAGGCCAGCAGTTCAGAGAAGGGACGTGTGACCAGATTTAGAAGGAAATAGAATCGCCTTGCTTTAGAAGGGGGGCGAAGAAGGCTGAAGGAGCTAATTATATATATATATATATATATATATATATATATATAATCTTATATATATATAATCTTATATATATATATATAATCTTATATATATATAAGAGTTTTGCAAGAAGTATTTAGATTCCAACCCTCAACTTTGGCTTTTGAAATTGCTTGCAGTAGGTTTAAGCTTAATCCAAACAGTACATAGTTTTATCTTTCCCTTTGCCTTTCTACAGCTCAATCCCCATTTATAAGAATTGCCAGTTACACTTCGCTTATCATGGTGGCACAATCTACAGGAGGGGAAAAAAATCGCTCCGCATTTACGAGGGGAGAAATGCATAACCCAGACTACTGAAGCAAGCGCTTCCGCTTCCTGGTGCCACCACGTCTCCCTCTGCACTCCAGGTGTAGTTTCCAAGTCACCAGCAGCACCACGCACAGCAGGAACCTCCGTCCTGGTCCCTGCAGACCCATTTCTTTTCCTTAGACCCCAGCTCCACCACTGCTCTAAGACGAGTCAGTATTGCGAAGGTCAACCTTTTGTTAAGTCCTTTTCTGGGCTTCTTTTTTTAAGTTCCTTCCGTATGGTCTTTTCACATCCCTACATGAAGACCCTAAACTCTCCACACATCACTGATCTCCCCTGAAATGACAGAATGGCTGTCGAGAGAAGGCAGAGCAGCGTGGAGAAGGAGCAGACATCGGTGTAAAGCGATGGCAATTAGCTAAAGGGTTTAAAAAAAAATCATCTTTCCCTAAAAGTGTCATGTCTTCCTGCACTCATTCATACGCACATACCTATATACAGACACACCAACACACACACACACACACACACACACACACACACACAGACACATACACACACACACACAGTTAAATAGAAATAAAATGTTTAAAAAGTGCCCACTGGTTAAGAACCATACTGCTCTTGCAGAGGACCATAGTTCAGTTCCCAGCACCCACACGAGTCAGTGTTCACACCCTCGGGTAACTCTAGCTACAAGGGAACTGCCACCCTCTTCTGGCAGTTTGGAGACATCTGTTTCATGTGTACATTCCCACACACGGACATACACAAAATTAAAAATAAAACTCCTTTTAAAGTCATTTGTGATAACTTATTTAAATGAACCATTCACTAAAAGTTTTACCTTCAAAAATTTATATGATGCATACATATAACAAATAAATAACAAAAGCCCTCTTGTGCCACTTTTAGAGTGCAAAGGGTCCTAAGGCCCAAACTTTAAGAACTGGCACACAGAAGCTGAGTCCCTGGTCGAAGGCCCAGTGTGGCGCTTCTCTTTGGAACACGGAATAAGGAGCCCTGGCTAGCCGGTTTGGACATGCGCAGAAACAGGCAGAGGGCTGCTTCTTCTAACAAGCCTGACCCCTCCCTCAGGCCAACGAGGCAACTGAAAGTGGGGTGAAGCACGGCAGCCCGGTCTCGTTGGTCCCCAGCTCACCACTTCTGTTTTGCCCCTTAGCCACTCACTCAGACCAGAGAGATCCAGCACCACTTCAAAGTCTAGTCATTGCTTCTGCCTATAGTGGGCTCCTCGAATAAACGAAAGAACGTTGTGATCACGCGGTAGCCTGAATGCTTGGCCCCTATCATCTCATAGGGAGTGGCACTATTAGGAGGTGTGGCTTGGTTGGAGTGGGTGTGGCCTTTCTGGAGGAAGTGCGTCATTGTGCCAGTGAGCTTTGAGGTTTCCTATGCTCAGGATACTATCCAGTGTCTCAGCTGACTTCCTGTTGCCTACAAGATGTAGGATTCTCAGCTATTCCCCCAGCACCATGTCTACCTGCAGGCCATCATGCTCCCTGCCATGATGATAATGAACGGAACCTCTGAAACTACAAATGAGCCACTCTAAAAGAAACGCTTTCCGTTACAAGAGTTGCTACAGTCATGGTGTCTCTTCACGGCAATAAAAATCCTAACTAAGGCAGATCATCTAGCCGCCAATAGCTAGGACTTTAAAAGAGCAATATGAATGGTCTAGAGGTTTATGGGGGCTGCACCTGTCTGGAGAATGCACCCAGGTAGACTCAGTGTCTCAATCTTAGGGGCTAAGCTGACAGCCACTTCTGGCACACCCTCCCTGTGCAATGTAACCCTGCTGAGGACTGTGAACATCTTAGGGGTCCACAAGATAATTTACTTGTGATTGGGTGTCACAACCGAGAAAGGGTGACTGTGAAGGGACATCCTAACAATGGTGCAGAACAAATGGGATTTGGGTGATTAAGACAAAAGGTCACAGATGAAAAGACAGACACACAGACAAGAGCAGAGTGTATGAGCGTCCCCTTGGGAAACTCGGCCAACACCCAAAGTCCTAAAAGGAAGGGCCTTGGTGTAGCATTAGCCAAATGCTAAGCAAGGAAACACCATTCTTCCTGGATGGAGGAGGGAAGCGGTGAAGAGGGCAGGAGTTCTGAGGACATTGGAGCTTCTTCTGATCAAAGAAAGACACCCATACTGCAACTGGGCCAGAAGTTTAAGGCTTCAGCTTCCTTGTAAGTAATGATGGTGAAAGGGTGAGTGTTTTAAGGGAGAGGGGTGTGGGGATGGGGGGAGTGGATGGGGTGGGGACTGGGAGCCAAGGAAACAGGCAGCGGGGAGTTGTGTTAGAATTACTGAATCTCCCATCTCTGCCGCACACCAGAATCTCCCTTGCACAAGCCCAGTTTACTGAGATGAGACTAGAAGGTAATGTGTGCATTCCAAGTAGGCGGCTCCATCGGGGCAGGGCAAAGGTCAGGTAGTGTCAGGAGTCACAATTTCAGGCTGGGTGACAGCTAACTACTGCGGCAGGCAGCAGACAGCAGCGGCCGCAGGTAGAGCTTCTCTACACATCCATTTCCACCCCATCATCCACGAATTTAAAGGTGCTGTTTATACTAATAATTCACAAGCCTATTCACATTAGAGATCCTGAAGAAGCAGGACCTACACAGGACAGATATCCTTCGATGACAGTTACCAATCCAGGGACAGGAGTGGAGGCAGGATCACAACAGGATGCCAGGCTAAGCAGACGATCCCACCAGGCTCTGAAAGTGGCTGCCCTGAGAGCTTTCCCTATGTCTCAAAACATGAAACCAGAACGGAAAACCATTGATTTGCTTCCTTAAATATATTTCCCGAGTGCTAGATAACACTCTACATCCAGCACTGTGGTTTCCAAAATGGCACTAAGCATTTTCCCAGTGCTTGGCAAACATTCCCCCACACCTATGGCCTCATACTCATTTTCTCTGACTTTAGCTGTCTCTAAGCTAGCCGCTAAGTAGGGAAATAAGGCAATTCATCCCTGCACAAGGAGAGGCCTGCTGTGGTTTTAACAGAAGGGGTGTAATACCTTGGTCTGGTCAAGGCATAGCAAGCAAGGGCCCATGGACAGAGCAGCTGCAAGTCTCATTGAACTTTGCTATTTATTTTCAATGAAAACTCAACTCGTCTTTTATTAAATTATGCTAAGGTTAAGTCGCCTGGATTTTTGATTTGTGGTTTTGTTTTAGTATCATTTCTAAATTGGTTTTGACTTTATGGCCATGTTAAATATGTAAGAACAGGGAATGTCTGCTATTTTAGATTTATAAACATTTAAGTATTATAAGTTCTGTCAACGTTATGGGGGACCTCTGAGAATTGTATTCCTTAGAAATGTTTTTTACCTTTATTTGAGAAAAAGGTAATGGTCTAGACTCATGGTTCTCAATCTGTGGATTGTGACCCTCTGGCATTCCAAAGACCCTTTCACAGGGGTCACCAAAAGACCAATGGAAAACACAGATATTTACATTATGATTCACAAAAGCAGCTAAATTACAGTTATGAAGTAGCAACCAAAATAATATGTTTGGGGGTCACCACAACATAAGTAATTGTGTATTACTGGGAAATTACTGTGTATTACATTAGGAAAGTTGAGAATCACTGGTTTAGATATAAGGGAAAGAGATAAATATCTCCCCTCTCTCTATATATGTCGATACATAAATATCTCCATATATATCTACACACACACACACACACACACTGTGGGGGAGGGTGGGAGCGACAAATACACTTTTAAAGTCTTAATAGGTGAGGATTCAGCAATGCCCTCCTAGCGCCATCTGGTGGATACATTTGACCAAGTCCCGATGGGATTGTCAAGAAAAAGCGCTATCCTTCAGGGCCCTCAGAACCAGAGCTGGATAAATATTTAACTGGGTGTCTACGCTCAGTGTGGAGCCTCTGACAAGCACTCCACACTGCCTGGGAGGGCCATTTCACACCTCCTCTATTCCCAGGCCTGCAGCCCTTCTCCCCTGCACCCAGCCTGCTGATAACCTACCTTTTTCATTTGCTTGAAAAGCAGGCCTCATGCTGGGCAGCCTGGCCTCTGCTCGCCACACCTCCCTTCTGGCTGCACCTGAACTCCCAGCCCTGCCACCTGAGCTGCATGGGAGCCACCAGCTGATAATCAGGTGCGATAGCACCTATCTCAACCCCACATTTTCCTTATCTCTGCCTTCCATCAAATATAGCCCCACAGTTTCTAACTCATTCCTCACCATCCCTCACCCCCACCACCCCTTCCCCATAACCACCACTCCCCCCACTACACAATCACCCCACCTACCACCACCCAATATCCAGTTCCACAAAGGCTCTCCTAAAACTGCCCAAGGTTGCCACCATCTGGCTTTCACCAATCCCCCAGTGTCTGTTACCCGGTGACCTTACATCGGCCTACTCAGACCTTCCCTGGTGTCACCTCCTTTTTGCGACCTCTTACTTGTCAGTTTTCAGGCCTGTCCCCACCCTCCTCTCCCCTCTCTAGTCTGTGGACACTCTCTAAGACATCAGATGTTAAACACAATCTGTGGGTCTCTGACTCTGGCCTCTGATGAGCTTCGGGCTCCTGCCCACCTACTATGGAACAATTTCCCCCAAACTGAAAAGTTCTATCCTTAAGACTATGGAAATAAGCAACCCACAAATATCAGGAAGTCCCTGAAACTGATCAGCCATATAAGCAGCCCCACCACCCCAGTGAGGTTAGGCAAACAAGACTACAGAGTAGTCTCCCACCTACTGAGCTACCTACATGTCATGCAGAAGGCACCAGGCTTCCAGTTGGACTTTCAGTGATACTGCTGTCTTTGGGTCATCCTCATTCCTGCAAGTAACCCTAAGTAATCCTCTTGATTCACCAAGTGACTTTGGTGGAATCAGTACTTTGGTCTGTTATTGGTTCCTTATCTGGGATGAAGAGACAATTATTTGCATTGCATCTCCAAGGAATAATATCATATCACATAAATGGTACCTAATCAGGGAAGGATATAAACCAAAGAAGGGCTGAGGAGGGGTGGCTGCATGGCCCCTGCAATGGTTGTTAAGATATATAACTGAGGTTGATTTCTGTGAGAGGAATTCCTAATAAGGCTACCTTTCCCTATCTGGTATGGGATGGAGTGACTCCTTGCTGGAAGTGGTGGCTGCAGTTTTCATGAAATTTGTGATAGGACATAAAACCAAGGCCACATTGTCTGGTAGTGGATTCTGCATCTTCCTCTGCTTGGCATGGGGTAGCATGAATCCTCGATGAATGGAGTCTACCTTGTGACTATGGGATGCCTCCACAGAGCCGATGGATTGAACCGTGTGTTACAGTCTCTGAGCGTGACACGTGTGAGATAAGCATGTCAGTAGCCTGGCCCCTGGTGTGGGTGGAAAGACGTGTAACTGAGGCCTGGCTGTCTTCCCAGGTAGAGGTTGCTGGTTTAAGAGGGAATTACAATGGGAAAAGAACATGCAGTAACTGCTTGTCTCTATATTAGCCTGATTTGAAAAGGAAAGGGGAAGAACGCGGGGTTGACATAGAGGCATTGCCTTGCCACTTCTTACAGATACAAAAGGCGACAGTCTACGCTAAGTAGCCCTTTCTGGGATCCAAAAAGCTGGAGCCTGTGGAAGAAGTCGACTAATGAGGAAGAAGAGAACAAAGTAAAAGTGACTTAAAGAAACACACACATACACATACATATGGACGGACACACACACAGACACACATATGCACACACACACACACACACACACACACAGAGAGAGAGAGAGAGAGAGAGAGAGAGAGAGAGAGAGAGAGAGAGAGAGCTGAGCAGTGGTGGTGCACACCTGTAGTCCCAGAACTTGGGAGGCAGAGGCAGGTGGCTCTCTGGTCTGCAGAGTTGAGTTCCAGCACAGCCAGGGCTACACAGAGAAACTCTGTCTTGAAGACAAACAACAACAAAACAAAGTCCCCAGGTCTGATCGTTAACACAGAGAAAGGGAAATCCATAACTCAGCATGTACATGGGGACCTTAAAAATGGTCCATGCAAGACCAGGATCACCAGGAAACATCTGTCTCTTAGCTTCTTGACCTGGGAAAGCCTTCTAAACATAAAAGGGGCCATCAGAGCCTGGCTTGTGAGGCTGGGGGACATGGGTGCTGATGGGATCAACCTGAGTGCGGTGGCAATAAAGAAACTTAGAAGTGGAACTACCCACTCCCCATCTCACCCTCCAGACAAAAGCGAGGGAGCCTGAACTGTCAGCACAAGGAACCAGTGTCTGATAGACTCTTCATAGGAGCCATTAGGACTCAAGGCTTCCACAGGTGTGGAACCCATGCATATGAGGGGCCAGAAGATGATCAAGGAGGACAGGTGTCACTGAGACAACTGGCCTGAGAGAGGCAGCGTTTGATACCTAGCTCACTGAGTCCGAGGAACCCGTTTTCACAAAGCTTAGAAAGGGACTGACTCAATGGGGATCCCAGGAATGGTACGGGGCCTTAGTGGCTTTGCTGAGCACCATGATGACATGGGACCTCCATCTGCTTTGGCAGATATGAACAACACAGCCAGCACAGACGGGCCTCAAACACACAGAGGCCTGCTTGCCTCTGCCTCCCAGGCCTTGGGATTAAAGGAATGTGCTACCATGCCCAGCCTCTAACATTGCACCTTTGAAGAAAGAATTTATAAATGGGATGAGATCTTTTTGTAGCATATTAGGTCTTGTTAAGACTTCTAGTCCGCTCTTAGCTGCTCAAGACCAACTGGCATTTACTTGAAATGGACTGCAATGGTCCTTTGGACGTCCTGCACACACTCTGTAGAAAGGTTTAGTTACATAACGCCAACTCTTGAGCATCTTATAGATTTATAAAAACGTGTGGAACATGTGGAAGAGTGATTGAGGCAGATGTTGAGTTTAAATGGAGGCATCCTGCATGAGCAGGAGTGAGTGCTCCTAGAAACCAAGATTCTTACAAAAAATAAACAAAAAACAAAACAAAACAAAACAAAAAAATCTCAGAGCCAGCAGTGGCCTAACTTTCTAGGAGTTGCTGGCTAGAGAAAAGTTCCACCCTGACCCCCACAAAAAAATAGCAAAAGGTCATTGCCACTGCTGCTAGTTTGTGCCAGAATTAAATGGCGAGACCTTGCTTGTAAAGAAGATGCATGCATTAATTACAAAACATAGAGAAATCAGACTGGGACAGAAAGTTTCCTCCCTGCTGGCTGGCTTTCATATGCTGGGAGGTGCTTACTCAGGCTGCTAGGGGACAACTGTCACCAATCATCTGACTGGACCCCGCACGCTTACTATCAAAATGCCAGCCAAGACATAATTGCAGGTGCAATAGTGGCACAGATGGTTTGGGGTCTGACCAACTGCTTTCCATTTAGATTTAAAGCCCACTCTGTAGGCGGGACTTCATTTCTGGTACTGTGTGCTAGGGATGTTCACAGGCCCCAGTGGAAAAGCAGCTGCCATGGTTTTGTTAAATAGAGGTAATGTGCCTGTCAAACTGCCTTCTAAATATCTGTGCATGTGTGTGTGTGGACCACTGTTGCTTTCAGAAGTTGGTCAAGGAGGGAAACTTCCTTCTACACCACAGAAACTCATAACCTCTGGGGAAGTTCTTGAGATCAACTGATGCTGTGATCCAGTAGCTTAGTGTGTGGCCTTAGCCAGGCATCTAGATCACCTGCCCTGGGGTTCAGGGAATATCACAGAAGACAGTACAGGAAGAATGTAAAGAGCTAGAGGGCCGGGCAGTGGTGGCGCATGCCTTTAGTCCCAGAACTGGGGAGGCAGAGGCAGGCGGATCTCTGAGTTCGAGGCCAGCCTGGTCTACAAGAGCTAGTTCCAGGACAGGCTCTAGAAATTACAGGGAAACCCTGTCTCGAAAAACCAAAAAAAAAAAAAAAAAAAGAGCTAGAGGAAGGCGTGGAATGTGGTATAGCAATTTCCTCTGGACTGAAGCATTCCATCCTGGAAGGAAGCCTCTTAACATTTAAGATATAAACAATCCACAAGTCCCAGAAAGCTCCTGAAACTTACTAGGTACACACAGGAAGCACCCAGCTGTGGGAACTGGATGGATAGAGCATGCTGTAAAGGGGGCTTCAGTTGCAGCTCAAGTCATCACAAATTACTTGCAACTCACTCAGCAAAGAAAGAAAGAAACTGCTACAGTTGTTTCTCTGAAAGCTTTGAAACTTTCACCAGTTGTGATTATTTTTTCTTGAGATGGGCTTTCTAGGTGTCAGGCTAGTCTGGCATATATAGTTGAAGATGTAAGGATGACCTTGAACTTTGATCTTCCTGTTTCTGAGATTATAGTCACAGCAATATAAAACCTAACTACCCTTTGGGGCACTGATGTGCCCAGCTAAAGAGCTGCCTTTTCTAGCCTCCTCTGTGGCCACATGCTTCTGATCCAGTCATGGGGATGGAGACCTCAGCTTCATGGGTCCTCTGGGGGGAGGCCAATGAAATGAGTTTGCTGTGGCTCGGGAAGCTGCCTTGTCTTACTCTAGCTTCCTCTTGGAAAGAAAGCACAAAGCTCACCATCCAGTAGGAGTCATTCTGGGGACCATGAGGTGATCTTGAGGAAAGGAGGCACCCACAGAAGACTGTGAGCCTGTTACAGTCTGGGTTTCTGTGGTCTCTGTGGGCCTTACCAACTGTCCCCAGGCCTTGTGCTTCCTTCCCACGAGAAACAAACTGCTAATGCAGATGAGCATGGTTGCTACAGAGAAGCAGGTATTACATTTTGGTGGATATCAAAACCACTGGCTAGGGACTGGAGAGATGGCTCAGTGGTTAAGAGCAGTGGCTACTCCTCCAGGGGACCTGGGTTCAATTCTCAGCACCTACATGGCAGCTCACAACTGTCTGTAACTCTAGTTCCAGGGGGATCTGACACCCTCACACCAATGCACATAAAATAAAGTTAAATAAATTATTTTAAAAAACCCACTGGCTATTCTTGGTAAAAACAGAGAATCCCAGGAGGCCCCATCCCACCAGTAGCCTGGCCTGTGGTCCAAAGTGCTGCCACCAACCTCCTGAGCTGACGCCTTTCTTACTGCTGTGTGGTACTGAACCCAGGTCCCATACATACTAAGGACACTCTCTACCCCCCACCCCACCTGCCCATCTCCACCTCCAGGCCCCACCAGGATTGGAGGTTTTTCTGTGTTAAACTGCCCCAAATACCTACCTTTCAGATTTTGTCCTCACTGCTGACAACATGCAGTCAAAAGCAATTTGGTAATATCCAATTTATTTTATTTCAGATTGGAAGCACAGTTTGGACACAAAGGGGCGGCTCACTGGCAAGCTCATTTCCGATCTGGTGCTACTGCTGGGTGTGCTGTACCCGTGCAGACGATCTAGGCCTGCCTCTGGCTCCTGCTCACCTGACCAGGCCTTGAACTATTCCTTGGTGCTTGGATAAAGCTTCAGAAACAACCTTCTGGAAGCTTCCAGCTGGGCCTTAGCAATGCTGCCATTGTGCCCTGTGCAAGCGCTCTGCTCCACCCACGCACTTATACGCTGATTCAGAAAGGACTGAACAAATCTGAGCTTAGATGCTCACCCACCTTGTCCACTAGCCTCCCTAGCGAGGGAGCCACATTCATGATCAACCATCACTTCACATCTATACACTCAAAGTCTGAGATTTCCTGTGCCACATCTTCTGGCCCTCTCTTGTCCACCTGCCAGCCCAACCTATTCAGTTACTGGGGGTAGACTTGGCTCTTCCCTTTCTCTCTGTTCAAAAATATTTCACTTTTCCTTTTGTGCTGTCAGAGCAATGTCGAGCATGTGGGTTGCAGGACCTAGAGCTCAGAGACCACAGTCTCAAAGAAAAGTGGGTCTAGGCCCACTTGAATACAAATCATACATTCTTTAAAATGCCATCTCAAGGCTTGCAATAAGTTAAAAAACATGACGGTTACCGGCTCTATATTCTGTTCCTGAGACGAAAAGCCACCCCTATGTCTATCTGTCTTTGTAGACACAGTTGCAGAGGGAAGCCCTGCAGACCAAAGAAAGCTCAGATGAGGCATTCATCATCCTGAGAGGCGATTAGGTCGGGCCTGGCTCAGGGCTGCACCAACCTCAGGGACCCTTGGCTAGAGGACCCTATGACTCTCTGTGTTGACAAGACTAGTGTTGTCTGGATCCCAGGCCTCTCCTGGAACAGAGCTGACTTATTTCTACTAGAGAATGTGGCTGGAACCTTGAGCGGGGTCCTGGAACAGCAAGATGGCTCTACCTCCACATAAGCCCGGGTCTGCTGTCAAGAGAAAACACCCCAGATGGCAGGGACTCACTCTGCATTTACTTCTGGTAGTGGGTGGGGTTTGAAGAGCCACCTCCTCCTCCTCGGACAGCATGGACAGCTGTTGGAGATGATGCCGGGTAATGTCCTGGCCGGATGGGCTTGGCTATACCCCAGAGGAAGGAGAGAGAACACGGTCAGTGAAGCCAGTCACAGTGCTACTCAACACTGCGCTGCTTAACTAAACCCCCAGACCTTCCTGCCACGAGGGGGCCTGGCCTCTGAGAAGTAGTTAGTAAATTCAGGGCATCCATGTAATTCGGGGAGCAGAAAG
Source organism: Arvicola amphibius (assembly GCF_903992535.2). NCBI lineage: Eukaryota > Metazoa > Chordata > Mammalia > Rodentia > Cricetidae > Arvicola > Arvicola amphibius. The sequence continues at coordinate 31,537,371 of NC_052053.1, forward strand.
AACTGCTTGATTAATCGTCTTATTTGTAAGCATGAAAAACAAAATAAGTAAGTGGAAATTAGAAGCAACGGACTTTGGGTTTTATCTGCACTGGATTCATAGTCCCCCATGGATTTCACAAGAATTCCACCTATGATGAGTTTTCTAGAAAAAGTAGGCCACAATTTTCAGTAGATTCTCAAAGGGCAAGAAATCTAAGAAATTCAATATATCATTAATCTACAGGATTTTAAGAATGGAAACACAAAGGTGCTATCTCACAATACAGCTATAAAACAATATCTGATGGAAAATAACATTATATGTTATTAGAGATGTTTCGATTAAAAACAACTCTCGAGAACACCTGTAAGCCCCTTTATTCCTGGGCAGATGTCTGCCAGCTTCGGCCTGGCATCTACGATGGAGCAGTAGCTATGACTACCATTCCTATATGAGCAAAATGCGCAACTCCATAGGCCTGGGGGCTTGAACTTCAGGCCACCATTCAGCTTCCAAAACCACTCGGTGCTGCCAGCCTGGTCTTTCCAGTTATTTCCCTGAGGCAGACAGATGGTCCTCTTCATGATCCTGCTGAGAAGTAATCGTATATTACATTGGTTCCAAGAGCATGCCTCTGTTTACAGCCAAAAACTATAGCACAGCTGGCTTGTGGGGCTTAGCGCACAGCTCTGAAGAGCATGCTACACACGCTACACACGGCTATTCAGGAAGACAGTGGTGTCTGAATGGCATGTTTTCCCAGGATGAACACCCAGGGTGCCAGGAATTCCAAGGCCCACAGGCTCTACCATAGCCTCTCAGATGACTCATCTCCTAAGGGTCATGGTAGCTCTCAAGCTTTGGGACACACATACCGATCTGCGCGGAGTGTGCCCTCCTGGCCATGTTCTTGGCTCTCACAGCCTCCTTGATGCGATCCACCTCCTGCTGGTAGCGCTTCCGGTCCCTCATGGCATTCTCCTTGGCCTCTTTCAGTGCGCTCTCCAAGGCTTTGACGCGCTCGGCAGTGGCACGCAGCCTCTTCTCCAGTTTGGGGAGTTCACAGCGCAGATCTGCATTGTCCCGAACCAGCTGCAGCACAGACACAAAAGCTGATCCTGAGCTCCAGTCTGACAATACAAACATGTCTGAAAATCTTTCCTTAGAAAAGAGAGTCCCTGAGACAGCTTCTAGGGCATACTGCTTGGGTAGGGCCACCCAGGGGAGAGTTTTTACAGGCTCAGCCTGGAAGACACACAGCTGACTGCAGCTGTGGTCCGATGGGGTAAGACTACATTTTGAGGGATAACGGAACTTTGAGCCATTTACACGATACTGATTTTGAAGGCATGTAACATATAACGGGGAGGGGAGGAGTCATAGAAGCTTGCACCGGCATAAAGCCGGTAAGGCCGGCAGCGTGTGTTGAAGAAAGATTACCTGCACGGTACTTAGGATTGAGTTGTGCATAAACTGTGACGGTGAAGCCCAAGCTGCAACGGAGACACCAGGATACTGGAAATCTACATACAGATGTGCAGGTACTGAGTAGAGCCAGCCCACAGGTACCTGAGAGAGGCCACAGGTAGCCATGGCAACAGAGCCTGCGGTGTGGGGCTATCACAGACCGAGATCCTAGATATGGAACTGCAGGGTTTGCTGTTTGCCCTGCTGCCTTTCTACCTTGGTTTGTTCCAGTATTTTTATGCTTTTCCCTTGTTTCTTCCTTTTGAAAATATTTCATTTTGGTTTTCCCCTGTAGGCGCTCACAATTAGAATGTTACCTTTAGTCTCAGAGCAGACTCTGAACTTGGGCTTTCAAAAATGTTGGTGTTGGCAAGACCCTGAGAGATGAGCTAAATGCATTTTACATCATAAGATGGCTATGAATCAGGATTGGAGAGATGGTGAGGTGGTTAAGAGCACTGACTGCTCTTCCGGAGAACTTGTGTTCAATTCTCAGCACCCACATGGCAGCTCACAACTGTCTGTAACTCCAAAACCTGACACCCTCACATAGACATACATGCAGGCAAAATACCAATGCACATAAAATAAATTTTTTAAAAAGATAGCTATAAATCTTATTATTATTATTATTATTATTATTATTATTATTGGTTTTTCGAGACAGGGTTTCTCTGTAGCTTTTTTTTTTTTAAATATTTATTTATTTATTATGTATACAATATTCTGTGTGCATACCTGCAGGCCAGAAGAGGGCACCAGACCCCATTACAGATGGTTGTGAGCCACCATGTGGTTGCTGGGAATTGAACTCAGGACCTTTGGAAGAGCAGGCACTGCTCTTAACCTCTGAGCCATCTCTCCAGCCCCTCTCTGTAGCTTTGGAGCCTGTCCTGGAACTAGCTTTTGTAGACCAGGCTGGCCTCGAACTCACAGAGATCCGCCTGCCTCTGCCTCCCGAGTGCTGGGATTAAAGGCGTGCGCCACCACCGCCCGGCCTCTTTTTATTATTATTATTTGTGTTTTTGGAGTCAGGGTTTCTCTTTGTAACAGCCCTGATTGTCCTGAAAATCATTTTGTAGATCAGGCTGGTCTGGAACTCACAGAGATCCACCTGGCTTTGCCTCCCACGAGCTAGGATTAAAGGTGTGTGCCCCTGCCCAGCTGATGGCTATGAAGCTTCAAGGACCAAGGTGTAATGTTTTGGTTAAAAATCAAGGGGCTGGAGAGATTTCTCAGTGGTTGAGAGCACTTGCTCCTGCAGAAGACCAGGTTCGATTCCCAGCACCCACACAGTGGCTCACAACTGACTGTAACTTTAGTTTCAAGAGATCTGGCACCCTCGCCTGGCTTCCTTGGGCACCAGGCATGTACACGGTGCACAGACATACATGCAAGCAAAACACCCATAGACATAAAATAAAAAAATAAAGTTAAAAGTGAAATAAAATTGATCTTTTTGGATGTCCAGTTGAGAAGGTAGACTGATGGTGCCTAACTGTCCACTTGACTGCCTTTCTGATCGCAGGTCTAGGCATGCCTTCCATAATTTCCAGGAAGGTTTAACTATGGGGGAAAGATCCATCCTGAATGGGGGCATTATCACCCTACAGGATGTTGGACTGAGGAAAAAAATGAAAAAACAGAGAAAGCCTGATGAATTCCAGCATTCATCTCTCTGTCGCTTGATCTGCCCGATTGTGAGGATATTTCTGCCACTGCAGCCATCTGGCAGGAGGGAAGACCTTCTAAAGAGAGACACTGTGTCCCTGCCTTTGGTTACCAGACTATCGAGACAATGATCCCCAAGGAATTGGAATCTCCCCAGAAGTTTCGGACTGGGGAAGTAGAAAAACTGAAGTCCTGGTGCCAGCCAGGAGGACCTTGTTTCTCGGGAAGAGATCTCACACTGCTCTAACAATTTGTAAGACATACTGGAAGCAGAGGCAGAGAAAAGAATGTGCAGTGATGGGCGGGACCATAGTTTGACTAGGGCAGCTTAGTTATATATTTTCCTTGCCCTTTTACTTAAACCCAAACCTCATGAAAATACGCCACAATGAATTTGGGGTGGGGGTGTCAGTGGACCTCCTTGCTTGTTCCCCTTCCCAATGTGACCAACAATGATTCAATATTTCTCTGCCTTTCACCATGGCTCAGCATTTTAATTGCTATTATTGATGACACTGGCTGAGCTTAGCTTGTTGAGACTGCAAAGGTCCAGGCTTGCACCCCGAAACCTCAAGTCATGCCCCGCAGCTGTTAACTAATCCTGCCTCCATGCATCTCCTGCCATGATGGATTGTTGCTTTCAAACTGTGATGTAGAATAAGTCTGTTTTCCTTAAAGTGGCTTCTTGTCAGGTATTTAGTCACAAGGATGAGAAAGGAAAGTGCCACAGGGTCCACAAGAGTCTGGCAGGATTTTATTTCTGTCTCCTTTCTTCAGATCAGAATCCTGCTGGATGCCCCCTCCATCCCTACCTAACCTGTCTCATCCCATTCAAGGCTGAAGACACAGAGAGAAATCATTGTAACTTAATCTTTTCTCTTGAATTATCTTAGGTTCTAAGAACAGCAGGACCAATCCATAAATACCTTTGTGGCAAGGAACGGGCACTATCCCTAAGGAGCAGGCAAGTTTGCAGGACATTCCGCCCTACGATAAGGACAGTCATCCTGAAGGAGAGGCTGCGGCACTGCAGATCGCCTTGCATGCGACCCGCCCAGCCTAGCTTGATGGCACTGCCGGAGCCCAGGGCATGGACCTTTAATCTCCAGTTATAATTGCTGGAATCCATATGGATCAGAGAAAGGATCAAAAATCAGAAGAAGGTATCAGAGCAAGCTGCTCCTGTTCTGACCTATTTTGCTTATGCCGGCAGCAGCTCCATGCCTGGCAGACTTGGCTTTTAATAAATATTCCTTGAATTCATGAATAAAATAATGAGTTGCAGAGCCAGATTTCAAGATGCCTGGCGGTCTTTGCTTCTGTATTTCTCATTATCAGCTTGCTTGAATGATTTCACTATGTTGATCTCCCATCCTCTCTCTGGGGAAAATGTCATCAACAGCTCTATGGAAACAAACTTCACAAGTCGAAGAGAAATGCCGTGCCGTTAGCTCTGGCCCCAAAAGTTAGGCCATTTGCACCCTATGCCAAACCCTGAGAGGGAAAGAGTCACGGACAGGCTGACATTTACAGAAAGAAAGGGAGGCAAATGGCCTGCCTAAGTCTCTGCCATACTGGCCATGCTTATCGCTCTCTGTCACTCTGGATAGATGTCAGGAAAACAATCCCAAGAGACACCCAAGATGGCCAAGGCGAGATGAGACCAACAGAGCTCAGGTTGCTGGTTCTAGTCTCTGCGTTCCCACCTGTCTTAGACACTGTTCTATTGCTGTGGGGAGACACCACGACACTGCAACTTTTATAAAAGAAAGCGTTTAACTGGGGCTTGCCTACGGTTTCAGACATTAGTCCATTATCATCATTATTGGGAGTAAGACAACATACAACATGAAGAAGTATCTGAGAATTCTACATCCTGATCTACAGGCAGCAGACAGAAAGTCTGGGCCTGGCATGGGGCCCACCCCCCAGTGACACACCTCCTCCAACAAGGCCACACCTCCAGTCCTTCTAATCCTTTCAACATAGTGCCCCTCTTTGGTGACTAGGCATATGAGCCTATGGGGGCCATTCTCATCCAAACCACCACACCATCTGTGGAATGAAGTGCTGCCTATCTCCTTGGCAGTAAAACAAGGGACCTGAACCAGCTCAATCAGCACATGTACTCTGTGGAGACTTCTGTTCTATAGAGGGGCCTCAGAGATGCCAGGGAAGGGCACAAAGGCAGTTAGTATGCAAGGGTGGGTGAGGGAGGCAGGATGGAAACACAAGGCTCAGCACTCACTCCAAGTCCTAGAGTGTGTCCCCTTTCATTTTCCACAAATAGATTCCATATAAGGGGATTTCCTCAAAGGAAGTCAGCCTCATTAATGAGTGTGTGTGTGTGTGTGTGTGTGTGTGTGTGTGTGTGTGTGGTGTGAGTGTGTGTATGTGTAGTCTTACCTTGTATGTGTGCAGGCACTTGTGTTCTATGGCGCACATACAGAGGTCAGAGGACATTTGTGGAAGTTAGTTTTCTCCTCTACAGTATGGGTTCTGGAGACTGGACTCATCAAGCGTGGCAGCACACAACTATGCAATGAGCCATCTTGTTAGCCAAAGAAAGTTTTTCATATATGAAAGAAGTTACTGAGGGCTAAAGGGCTTTTCTGTTTAGTTTCTTAATTCTTTAAGAGATTTTACAATGTTTCTGGATCACATCCACTCCTGTCTCTTCACCCTAACTCCTCCTAGACCTACCATCTTGTTGTCACAAAGTGACAGGATCTTACTATGGCGCCCAGGCTGGTATTAAAAATTTAAGTGGGGGGGGGGGGGCTGGAGAGGTGGCTCAGAGGGGAAGAGCACTGGCTGCTCTTCCAGAGGTCTAGAGTTCAATTCCCAGCAACCACATGGTAGCTTAGAGTCATCTATAAGGAGCTGATACCCTCTTCTGGTATGCTGGCATAAAGCAGGCAGAATACTGCATACATAATAAATAAGTAAATCTTCAAATAAACAAACAAAAAACTTAAGCAATCCTCCCACCTCCCTGGTAGCCAGGAACACAGGAACATGCCACCATTCTCAGTCAAGAGTCAGGGATTTTCAAGAACACAGCACACACATTCTCCGACCACGCATAGACATCCAATTCCACAGCTGTTCTGTGTTGCAGCCAAGCAACCAAGGCTGAGCCAAGGGAGAGCAGAGGTTGGGGGTGGGGTACAGCAAGCTCACCCACCTGCTTGTGCACCTTGGTGAGCTGTTCCAAGTTATTCTCCAGGAAGGAGATCTTCTGCTTCTGGGCGGCGCTACCCCCTCCGTCGTCACTGTCCAGCTCCACGCTCTGTATCCACACGTGACAGTTAGTGGCACGCCCCGCTGCCCCACTCACCTACCCCGTGTTCAAGATACACCAAAGCTCTTGAAAAGGAAATATCCCCAATCCCACTAAAAGACAGTCTGGAAGTGAAAACAAAGAGAAGCTGTAGACGTGTCCACTCTGTGGACTTTCTGATAAATTCGCTTGGCTTGCGCTTAAGTGTTGTGAGAGGAATCTCTTCAGAATGCTGGAAGGAGAATACCTTCAGATCTGCTTTTGTACGCTGCACACATTTCTCTTTAATGAAACGTACCTCTTCCCTGCAGGTAAAGAGAGTCTTCTTCTCAAAAAGTACGCGCTTACAAGTTACTGAGAAGAACCAGTGTGAAAATAAGACTCCAGCTTAGCTTAGCCATCAGGACCAGAGGAGAAATCCCCAAGCCTGTCAGTCTGAGTCACTGTTGCCGCTGGGAAATCCTAATGGCTTCAGGTTGTCTTTTAAACACCCAAAGCTACGCACCCTCTCTGTGAGTCAGTCTCAGCTGCACCACAGCACCCAGGTGCTGAGAAAATCCTCCGGATTTATCAGATCTTGAAACTGGCAACAACACCACACTCTTGACAAGTGAGGGGGCATGGATAAATTGAAATACATGTGCAAACACAACCTAAGTGCAAAAATAGCAAAACATGTTTGTCTGGTGTAACTGTGGAAGAAATCATCCTTCTCCAGAAGGGCAATGGTTTCCACTGTCGGTTCAGCCCGAAACACACGCTCTCAAACGTGGATATCGACCGAGATCCCCAGGACGCTTATTAAAACTCGGATTGCTCAGCTCATCCCTGTCTTGGATTCCTCAGATCTGAGGGTGTATTATGCACTTAAACAAATTCTCAGGAGATGCCAATGTAGCTGCCAGAGGCCCATGGGCTGAAAATCTAAAAGTAGGGTCATCCTTAGGAAGTTTTACAAAATGAGACCAGGGGGGTTCCAGTGTCCTCTTCACCTTTCCTCTGACCAATCCCCCACTTCCCCCCAGGGACAGAGGTCTTTGTCATAAATGTTCTTCAGGGACCCATCCTGCCTAGTCTGTCCATCACATCTACCTTGACCTCATCTTCCTGTCTGGTGCAGGCCCCAAGGTAACACATGCTTTGTAGACTGTGGTCATCATACAGTGGACTGAGCATGCCATTTAGGCTTTGAAAACTCCCATGATTCTCTGCCTTCAATATTTGCATCACCAAGATTCCAACTTGTAAAGCCATGCTGCCATAGAGGCTTGCCAACTGCATGCTGTGTTCTGTTGGGCACGCACACCACTGCTCAGCAACCCACTTAACTCATTTCTAGTAGATTCCATTCACAGCAGGCTGAGTCTGATCTCATCTCCCCCAGCTCCACATTCTCCTCCCTCCTCCACTGAGGACATCAGCCATCAGATAGATGTGGCCTCTTCCTACCGTCCTAGGGTTTCCTGCAAAATGTTCCAGATTGACTCTCTCTGACCTCTGGAATACTCAGTGCCTTCTCTTTACTAAGTAGTCTACTCATTTGTGCCATTAATTCTGCCCCTCAGGCCTGTTTCTATCAACTGCTCTCCTTTGCTTCTTCAAATACACCCATGTGTACGAGTACATACACATGTACACACACTCAAACATGCATGTGCCTTTACTAAACATTTGCAGATGCTTCTCTGAACACGTTCCTTCAATCTTTTCATGTCACTTCCACGAGCCCGTGCTCCATTACACTCTGGCTTCACGTCTTAAATTTCTGAGCTGACCTACTGAGTTACCAGTATGGAGACCCCCTAGGCTCACTGGGATTCTGAGAGCTTGCACACTTATGCCTCTTTTCAGCCCTGTGATCACACCCAAGCCTACATCTGCACCTGCAACACAGAGAAGCAAGAACCCACTGCCCGGGAGCTGGGATAAGCAAGTACTACACTAAAGCGCCTCACCAATGGCCTGGACAAACAAGAGGCTCTGGCCAACTCACTTCTGTACGCTAGGGGACCATGCTTTTGTTTTCTGACAAGAATGTTCTGGGTTTTTCTGGTCCAAAACAGTGACTTTCACATAGCAGGGGCCAGACAAATCTATGCCATTTTAAATAAAGACCAGCCAGAGACAGTGTTATAACTTCCTTTTACTTAGAAGGAAAATCAGATGGCAAAATATTCCCAGGTAATTTCAGCCCCTAGCGCATTCTTTTAATAACGTTCTCTGGCATGAGGTAATTAATTTATAAGTATAACCAGCCTTTATTTCAGCCGGAGATGATACCCCGTGGCCGACATCTTCCCTCCACCTGTTCAGGCATGACAGCTCTCACCTTTTTCACGCGGGTGGTCAAATCCTGGACAAAGAGTTTGCGCAGGTTGTGAAGGGTCTGCAGTTCTCTAGACTGAAAGAGAGTTTTCACAGGTAGCATCTGTGAGGTGATGGACTTGCATTTTCTCTAGAGGTCATGCGCTCCCCTGACACCACCGCCGTGTTGCTGGGGCTGCCAGTGATACTGATGGTACCATGGTGTTGCCTGTGCCTTGCCTACTCTTCAGCCACACTGCTATCAGGAGCACGTGTGTGTGGTGCAGGATCCTGGGGACTCCAGCTACGGGCTGGAAGTCAGAACACAGCCAGCTCCTTTCCTCCACTCTTAAAAGAGCCAAACAAACTCCTTAGGAAGTCACCTGCCAGGATGAGGGGGTTAAGGGGTCTGCTTTTGCTTTTGTTTACTTCCCACATAAATATTACACATCATACCAACAAGCCAAATTAAAAGGTAACCGTGGCTCTTCTCAACCAAACTGGCTGGCATCTCCCATGATTCTGCACCCACTACTGGCATTTCCCATGAATCTGCACCTACTACTGGCGTTTCCCATGATTCTGCACCCACTACTGGCATTTCCCATGATTCTGCGCCTACTGCTGGCATTTCCCATGATTCTGCGCCCACCACTGGCATTTCCCATGATTCTGCACCCACCCACGACTGCCCCAATCCACAAGTATCTTTGCCTCATATCAGCAGCTCATGGGACGAAGCACCCCCCGGACTCTCCATCTGGTGGTTCTGGGCAAATCACCTGAACTTCCTATGTGTTTTCTCTTCAGGTAAAGATGAGAAGACTTTGACTCACTGGCATCAAGACTAGACAGGAAAGTCCAGCCCTTAGGAAGGTTTCTGGCACACAGTAAATGCTCAGTAAGACAGCTAATAGGAGTTCATAGCCCAAGAGCTGGCAATTTTCTCCTTCATTATTTTCTATGAATGAACCCCTAAGATTATAAATAATGAGATGAGGGCCTGAACCAAACCTGGCAGTCTTTGGTAACAAAACCAGAAGATCACAACATTTCCTTCTATTCAACTCTTAGTCTACACACACACACACACACACACACACACACACACACACACATTTCATTATATATATTAGCAAGGGTCTTAATTTCTGTAGCTCTGGTTGACCTTGAATTCATTAAATAGACCAGGATGGCCTCAAACTTATATTGATCTTCCTGCCTCTGTCTCTCTCAGGCTCAGATTAATGTTGTACACCACTTCCCCATCTATCCTTTAAAAGGTTTAGTGTGTGTGTGTGTGTGTGTGCGCGTGTGCGCGCGTGCGTGTGCGTGCACACACATGTGTGTACACATTTATATGAACGAACTGCTGGAAGATTTGAGAAGAGGGCATTGGATCCTCTGGAGCTGAAATTATAGGTGGTTATGAGTTGCCCTACATGGGTGCTGGGATCTGAACTCGGATCCTCTACAAAAGTAGTAAATGTTCTTAACTACTGAACCATCTTTCCAAGCCGGTTCTTCGTATGTTTTCTACAAGAGATATTAGTTTCATGTAAACTATTTCCTTATAAGTGAGAAGTAGATGGAGAATCTTTTAGGTGCTTTTATCTATGTAAGTTGACAGGATGTCAGGGGATGAATGCTAGCATTAAAAAGGTAGAAACAGGACCCAGAGTTAAGGAAAAACAGTCTCTTGAAATACAATTCTCTGTTAATTTAAGGCCTTATTATTAGGTTCAATTCTGTGTTGAAATAAGAAGCACCTGAAGTCAATTGCATCCTCGGATGAGGTAAATTGCTTTCTACGGGAAGCCACCCAGCTCTGATATTACAAATATTGTGCACACAGCACCATCTGCGAGTGAGCCGCCTCACGGCACAGGAACAGGGGCACAGTGCATTGTTCACCGTTACCCAGGCTGCTCTCCAACCCTGCCAGAGGGGCTCAGCCCCACCTCCCTTAACGTTTACAAATGCCCTGCATGTTGGTCTTTATTTCTGCCTACATTTTGATCACAGTTAATATTTTCTGACGAAAACCACCACCGCACAAAAGGAACACAAGAAGGTTTGATATGCTGTTCCAAAGCCAGGCCTTTCCATGGGACGTAAGGGTCCTGAGCTGGCCCCTTTCTCTCATTTTGAAGTTTGGTGGGGACAGGCAAAGGCATTTAAGGCATTTATACTGCTGTATGCTTGGGCAGTTGGCACTTGGCTTCCTGCAGCAATGATGCTTCCTCCGTCACATTCATAATTATTCCTCTTCCTCCGGCTTCAGACAATTCTCTTCCCTTCAGTGGCTTCTGCCCTCCATTTAAGAGCTCGAGGCTAAGCTTCCGATCGTGGTGAACCATAAGGACAGCACTAGAGAGGTGGTCATTGTCATTGTCATGTGAGGTGGGATCGAGAGGGAGCGGTTAGTATCCTGTCTCGAGCCACAGGACACCACAGATAGTCTACAGAGAGATTCCCAGAGTGCAATCTGCTGCGGCATCCTACCCCTCCCCACAACAACCACGAGGTAGGGCTGGTTCACACAGGAGGCCTTGAGAACTGAACGGACAGCCAAGGACAGCAAGAACCTGTCTCTGAAGACGATCTACAGCTCCGCTTGGGAAGGATCCAAAGCGAAGGACAAACATTTGAGTCTAAAACAGCACACGCTGCAGGAATCTAGTCCTAGATTTAAGGAAGAGGGTGTGGGGGTGGTGAGGGAAAGAGGAAGATGAAAAGGAACCACCATGGTTTGTCCTTGTGTGTGGGATGGAAGGACATGTGTGGACGTGGGGGGCAGCCCTCGAGAGTGAGCGTGTGTAGGCGCGGCCACATTACTAAAGAAATAAGCGTGTGGGAGGGAAGGAGGGAGCATAATTGAGCAGACAATGAAGACCACTAGGAAACATGTCACTTAATACATAGCCAAGAACCCCAGAAAGCAGAGCAACCGGCTACCAACCCTTTATCACACTCACAGGGACTGGAACAAGGAAGTGTGTGAGTGTGAGAATGTGAATAAGTCGGGATGTGAGTGAGTGGGGGGAAGAGAGTGGTGCGTGCGTGCGTGCGAGAGAGAGAGAGAGAGAGAGAGAGAGAGAGAGAGAGAGAGAGAGAGCGCCCACGAGAGTGACTTGCATGAGTCAGCATGAGTGTGAACTGTGACTGCGTGTGTGGACACGTGTGAATTTACTGAGCTCTTGTGCAGATCGGTCTGTAAGTGTGAGGGGAAGTATGAGAAAAGGCAAGCAAGTGTGAGTTGAAAGTTTGTTAACAATTTGTGTAAATGAGCAAAATGTGTCTGGGTGAGAAAAGATGCAGATGTGAGTGTATATGAGCATCATGTGGACAATCAGGGCATGTGGCCAAGCCCGGAAGACATCATGAAAATGAGTGTGTGGTATGATCACAATCTGTATGTGCAAGCCGTGTGTGAGCACCACAGAAGCACGGAAGGTAAAAAAGGATACACGGGGATGGGGGTCCACAGAGGTACAAGTAGAGGACATCCCATAGTTTCACATGTCCCTGCTGGCAGAAATCTAGTAAAATTTCAATGTTCAAAACTTTCCTGCAATTCTCTAAGTACCTTGAGTTGTGAACTGCAGAACTGCAATACTCCAGTAAACAACGTAGTTGAAACAATTGCCTTTGTGGCTGCTTTCCCTACAGACTTCACCCTTGAAAGGTCAGCTTCCGGTCAGCACAGGCATCTGACCTCTGTCCCCAAGGCCTGTGTCCTCATTCCTCAGAGGAGCAGTTTGTCCCGGCCCAGGCGCCAGCATGCAGCCTCAGTCCCAGATGGATGTGGCCATCTGCCTACAGTCTGACTCTCTGGGTTGGGCGTCTGATGTGGGGATGGGCTCTGTCCCATATAAACCACATGACCCAGGAGTGGACTCAGAAAGGGCTGCGGAGTGTAAACACATGTGAGCCTAGACCCATGTCCACCGCATTCCGCTGGTGTTAGAATGGTATGTGAGAAGCCACAGCTGCAACATGGGATCAAGCTACTAGCCTGGGTAGCCCCTGAGACCAACGCTGGCAGAGGCAGCCAGCGGCTGTAGACACAGCACAGAGAAACCCAATAGTGATTTCAGGCACAGAGCCTCCCCAGAGGCCGGTGGCATCTACTGCTCTTCTCTCTGGCCCCACTCCAAGGCACCTGCCCCAGCATTGTCTGTCCTCTTGTGCCTGTCTCCTACTGTCCTTCACCCCGCCGCACGCTGCCATCCCTGTTACCCCACATGCCACATGTTATTGCTTCCGGAATGTTCTTCCCAGCACACTCTTCCCCTCAGCTCCCTTCATCAAGGTCAGCGTCTACAAAGGAGACTTCCCTACACTACATAGTGATAGAACCACATACCTAGACAAATGCCAGCCTCCAGAGGTGCTCGCTAAACATCTATTGAAAGCGGAGTGGAATCACAAAGTGCAGCGGCTGGTGTACCATGGAGTTCAGTTCTCATTCAAGTTAGTTCAGGATTACAGTACTAATGGCTGACTAACCAACCAATGGATCACTTCTTCTAGGAGTAAATCTACAAATCCCAGTTTGCCACAGATTGTTTTGTGTCTAACTGCTATACAGGAAAGGCAGATGCAGATAAAATTATAGAATAAATAATTCAGTAGATCGCAAACAAACCAGGCCTCTGAGAGTGGACTGAGTTGCGAACTAACTCACCACGGTCTCTTCCAGCCCTTTGAGGTCCTCCCTGGCTTGGTCCCTTTTATCGTTGAGCAACCTGAGGGACAGAAAGCAACCATGAGTCACCAAGGGAGAACCAGACTGGGGCAGATGTAATTTGCACCTGTGGCAAAGAAGCCAGGCTAAGCAAAGAACAGACAAAGCCACCGCTGCTTTAACAGCTGGCCCTAGCCAGAATCCGGCCGGCCACCACCACGGAGGCTGTTTCTCAGGCCCTCCCAGGGACAAGCAGTTGGGATGCTGATGGCACTCACAGGAGTTTCTCCAGCTTGACTTCTCTCTCCTGGTCCTCTATTTTCAGCTTGTTATAGTCAGAGCTCAGCCTCTCCTGCTCCAGCTGCAGTTTCTGATTCAAACTGAAATGGAGAGGAAAAAAGCAATATATTCCACATCAGCTTCAACTTTCTGAGTCATCTGCCTAAAGCCCTGGGTCTGTTCCAGCCCCATTAGTTCTGTGCAATAAAGGCAGCGATTTGGGAGGATTTGGGGATCAGAGAACAGGCTCACAGCTTCTTCTCGGCCCAAGTGAAAACTGATTTCTGGGAAGCAGCTAGGAAGCATGAAACAAAGATGAAACAAAGGCTTTGAGGGTGCATTTATAGTTAGTTTGTGTGCAAGGGCTTCTGTGGGGGAAAACAATGACATCAGGGAAAGAGTGATGCAGAGAGAGAGAGAGAGAGAGAGAGAGAGAGAGAGACCCCCTTTCACAGATTTTGCTTCTATAACCACCCAGAGGACAGCTGACAGATGCTCACTCAGGTAACTATTTGGCCATTTCAAGCCCTCGCCCCCACCCCCACCGCAGCAAGGTGCCCCAAGCTATCTTCCAAGGAGAGCAGCTGTGGGATGTTCAGACAAGCGCTACGAAGAGCATCACTCAGGCTGTGAGCAGACAGAAAATCATCATCTGGTTGGGGGTTGTGCCGGCCAGATTCATGTCAACACGACATGAGCTAAAGTCATTTGGGAAGAGGGGCTCTCACCTGAGGAACTATCTCCAGAAGATCTGCTTGCAGTGTTTTTTGGGGTTTTTTTTTGTTTGTTTGTTTTTTTAACTGATGGTTGATGTGGATGTGAGAGGGACTAACTCACAGGGGAGGGCTGCTACCTTCCCTGGGCTGGTCCTGGGTGCTGTAAGAAAGCAGGCTGAGCTAGCAGGTGGTGATGCATACCTTTAATCCTAGCATTTGGGAGGCAGAGGCAGGCAGATAGATCTCTGTGAGTTCGAGGCCAGCCTGGTCTACAGAGCAAGTTTCAGGACTGCCCAGGGCTAAATGGAGAAACACTATCTTGAAAAACAAAAACAAAATAACAAAAAGAAAGAAAGAAAGAAAGAAAGAAAGAAAGAAAGAAAGAAAGAAAGAAAGAAAGAAAGAAAGAAAGAAAAGGAAAGCAGGCTGAGTTAGCCATGAGGACCAAGCCTGTAAGCAGCATCCTCCATGGCCACTGCCTTAAGTTCCTGTCCTGACTTCCCTGGGCGATGAACTGTGAACCGTAAGCTGAAATAAACCCTTTCCTCCCCAGGTTGCTCATGCCCTTAGCGTTTTATCACAGCAATGGGAACCCTAAGACAGGGACGTCTAATGTACTTCTGCATCATGCCAATGCTCATAAACCAGGCTTTATGTGGGGCTGAGACCACAGGATTGTGTGAAAGAAGTCAGAAGCACCCAGTGCCAGAGCTGAGGAAGCTCCCCAGGCAGGGACTCAGGCACTGATGTTCTCTCTCTCCCCCTCCCTTTCTTCCCTCTCTTTTCCCCATGATGCTTTGAGAGAGATTAATCAGAACCACATCCAGGGGAAGCTCAAGGTGTGATCAGATGGGGCAGGTGCAGGAGGGAGTGAGGGCATGCGAGGCCTGTCCTTAGGCAGACTGCACAGGGCCAGGCCACCTCCTAGACTCTCCTCCGCTGCCCCTTCTCCCTCAAGATGCAAATGCACTTGCAAGCGGCTCACATACTCGGCGAAGATTTGGATCAGTAGCCTGGAGAATTAAATGCTTAGCTCCAGTCTGATTCCGTTTAGCAGTGTGACCTTAAGCAAATAATTCAACCTTGCTTCCCAAATCTAATGCTTCATCTGCAGAAAGCAGAGGTGCTGGGGGGTGGGGGCACCTTGGCCCAGTGAGGGAGAATGGTATTTCAGTAGACATGTGTTCTTTGAGAGGACACCTTTTGGGGAAACATCTCAAGGGCTGCTCTGCAAAGGGGTGTGGAGACCGCCAAGGAGGTCTGCTATGCAAACAGCATAAAGAACCCCCAGAACAGGACCCCCCAGAAGGGAGCTTTGCACCTGGGGGACTTGTGCTACAGAAAAGGAAAGGGTGCTGTGGAACAGGGAGCTCCCCAGAGATCCTGAGATGGCAGGGTGGCGCTATACGGCAGCATCTGGAGTTAAAAGCTGCAATGGCACCATCCCGCTAGCAGTGGCCTGGCACATTGCTGGCGTCCATTGTGCACAGACGCACTCGCAGAGGTGTCTGAGGTGTGCACACAGGTGACCAGGTGGCTACAGGTGCATTCTTTGTTGGGCTGAATGGGTAGCAATGCCAAATGGCTTCTTTGGAGTGTTTATTGATTCCTGGGGGAAGAACCATCTTTTCTTTTCTCTCTAGCCCCCCACCCCCCACCCCATATTTTAATATATTCTCTCAGGCTCCTGGGCATGTATCTCCCAACCTGAGTCACCACTGAACTGATCCTGCCCCAGGCTGAGGTGATGGAGAGGGGTGTCTGAGTCTGCCTACCACCTGCTATATCAGAGCTCCAGGAGGCTGGGCTCCAGATGGAAGAACAGACCTCAGAGGTAGCACCACCCAGGCAGAACACAGAGCCCAAGCACAAGGAGACAAGGGCCCACAGCTAAAAGTCATGCCCTTTAAGGCTGGCTCACAAGGCCTGAGCATGCCCACCCCATGTCCCGTGAGCCCCTAGTCAACTCACTCCCGAATCTCATCAATGATTTTCTGCTTCTCCTCAATTTCGTCACGAAGTCTGGACAGCTGCTTCTGGTGCGCTTCCCGGTGAGTCTCCATCTGCTGCTCCAGAGCCTTCTGCAAGCCAGGCCAGGAGAAATGTCGCATCAGCTTGTTGGCATCCTGCCTACACAGTGACAAGCCCCGGATCCATGTCTACCTTCCTCAGATTTTAAATCCAAAAATTAAGGGTGGTTTTTGGCTCTAGGGCCCAAGCTCCTGGCCTTGCTTCATCTGCACAGCAAAGCCCACAGATCTGTCATGAAACTGAGTGGGCCTTGGAGTCAAACCAGCCCAATAATTGCACAGACGTTAGCCTTTGCCTTCAACCACTCATCTGAGCTATATGGTCTTCCCAGCCAAGCCAGTCAGAACACTGGCCTCTTACTACCCGAGTGACCTCAGACATGTCACTTAACCCCTGGAAGAATACTGCCTCACCTGCTGAATTGAGGGGCAGCCCCCTTTCTCTGTCCAGCCCACCACAGACCTATGGAACATTCAGAGATGCCCAAAAGCACTCTCGAGTCAGAGCAGGCCACCAGAGAAGGCGGGGCTGTGTTTTGTTGGCCGGAGCAGAACCCACAGCATGATATTAGCTGTGAGCTTCTGTTCAGAGAGGTTCGTGGTTTATCTAAATCGATCAGAATTCCTGCTCTTTGAAGACCGTTTTATCCATTTTTGAACGCTTTAGTTCCCAGTTGTTATTTTTTCCTACATTTTCCATTCTTGATTTTAATGTGACCATGAAGATCTGTGTTTTAGGAAACTTGGGTTCGAAGATCTTCTTTGTGGGGTTTCAAAGGAAAGGTTTCCTTGAGACGTTACCACTGGTCACGTGGCCCATGTGGTCACTGCGGTGCTGCCCATAATCCCAGGGACAGACCTGTACCCACAGATGCTTATGGCTCCCGGGCAGTCCCCTCACCACCTCCTGACTGCATGAGGCCCCAGGAGAGCTGCTCTGAAGGCCCAGCCAGGATGCCTCTCCTCTCTGTCTCACGCTGATGTGCACAGGTCTGAGGATGTGCACGCACACCTCAAACACACACACACTCACCTTCATCTCCTCAGCGTCCTGTAGCCTTGTCAGGTGCTCCTTCTCCTTATCTTGGAAACTGACTTCATGCATTTTTTCTGTTTCAAATTGAAAAAGTGACTTCAGCATTAACTGGCAGGACTTGTACCCAAATCAAAAACTCAGGGAAAAAACCACGACAACACAGTGAAAACCGCAGCCAGTTCGTATCAGAGTAGCACCAGTGTTGGCCTCCTGACCAAGCACCCGAAGCCGGGGCTGACCTCTCCTGTGGCCTCTGCTGGTCAGGTCACTTGGGACCTCACGTGGATTGGGGTCTCCCTACAGGGAGCAGCCAGGGAAAGGAAGGGGCTAATTAGAAGCAGGTAGCCCCAAAACTTTCTCCCACCTGGCCTCTGTGGGTGCCCCCCAGAGGGCACCAACATGAGGGTGTGATCAAGCCTCACAGATTATAAAGCCCCTCTGAGTGTGAGGTGACATCTGGATTCATGTCACTGGCAAAATTCCACTAGGAATTAATTTACCTCCCAGGAGTAGCTGATGGTTTTCGAAGGATCTGAAGCAGGAAAACAAGCTAAAGATGCAAACAAGGAAAGCAGAAATATATCCTAATGCTCTCTGGATTCACCGGGGCCCCAGGTGGGCAGGGCTGTTGCCAGCAGTCTCTGCGTGCTCTTCTTGCTCGGTGGGGCTTCCTGAGCAACAGGCAAGTGCAGCTTAAGCTGGAGAGCTTTGGGGGGGGGGGGTTCAGGGAACAAATATCATTTGGACAGTGACATCTAACTTATTATATCTCTGGTCTGTTTCACCTTATTTCAGGTCTTCTCCCTGCATGTATGTCTATTCAATGGCTCCACTGAAGGAAACATATGCAAGAGGGGAGAATGCTTTTCCTTTCTTTTTCTTTGTAGGCCAGCCTGGCTTTGAACTCACAGAGATCTGCCTGCCTCTGCCTGCCGAGTGCTGGGATTAAAAGTGTGCGCCACCACCGCCCAGCAAGAATGCTTTTCTTTAATGCAGCGTTAGGTGGCGTACTCTATTCTCAACATCACTCTTTATCACTACCATAAACTGTTCCAGAGCTATGGCAGGGCTCGTTCTTAATTTGCCTTTGAACCTGAAGCAGCATGTATATTATAGTAAATAGTTTTACATGAAAATAAAAGAAACAAAATAATAACATCATCAATCCTATTACTCATCAAAGCATTTTTATTTTAAATATTAATTTCTAAGACCACAGGATCCATTTTTAATACTTGCAATAAAGATTTTAACCTAATACTGTGTCACCAAACATCGCTACGGGCATGTCTTGTCTCCAACATGAAGACCGAGATTCTATTAAATTCTATTGAACTTTTAGATATTTTGGATGGTTTCCTTTCCCCCTCGTCTCTGCATTCTTGTTTACGCTTTTCTGATCTAAAGTTCTGTGATGAGGGCTGGAGAGATGGCTCAGTAGTTAAGAGCACTTGCTGTTCCTCCAGAGTATAAAGTTGAGTTCTCAGCACCCACAGCAGGTGGTGCACGAGTGCCTATCACTCGACCTACAGGGCATCCAACAGCCTCTTCTGGGCTCCTCAGGCACCTGTGTGCATGTACACACACACACACACACACACGATAAATCTTTTAAAATATAGTTAAAATTTGATGATCAAATGTTATGAAGAACTGTTATTGCTATTCAAATTGCTCTGTAAAAATTCAATTTTCATTTCAGCCTCTACTATGTATGGTTGGTCTCACTCTGCACATTGTAAAGTTCTTAATCTTGTTCTGCCTTCTGCGTTTCTGATTTCCACTCTCGATTCTTGCTCCTGTTCACTCAATTTATTAAGCATTTCCCACGTGTCAGATATCACTCGGCTAAGGGAAGACTTTGTTCAAAAGCTGAGCTTCCCAGCTCAGCCATAGTGCGAGTACAGAACTCTGTGGAAGGGTCTGACATAAGAGAACTGGCGGTTCAGAGTCACCCCTGGGATACAGCAGGTATACAGAGAAGGCTGGTGGGGAGACCCCCATGGCATATCGACTTGGCCACCATTTCTACCTAGGCTGCACAAGGCAGTCAGAACAGAAATGAGCAGAGCCAGAGACATCTGACAGGTGCAAGGGACAGCTCTGCTGAGTGACCAGAGGCCACCTGGGGTGAAAGAGGGGGATGCTGCCCCGGGCATCTGGGTGGACAGAGGGAGGCTGGGAAGGCAGCAGATTCAGAGAGGCTAGCATAGCTCTCTTTTAGTGGTTCCCAGCAGACACAGAATTGCTGTAACCAAACAGACCTAAACATCAAGACTCTGGCAGCTAGAGTCTGACTCAGGCCCGGAGCCTGGTGCCTGCAAAGTGTCAGTATTCACCTTGGGCTCGGAGTTTGGCCAGCTCTTCGTTGAGCGAGTCCTGGGACTCCTCCAGCTGCCTCCTCTTCTGTTCCATGTTCTGCATGTAGTCCGTCAGAGATTTGATCTTGGCTTCATGCTTTGAGGAGGAAGAAAACAGATGAGAAGGAAAGGTGAGTAGCTAGTGTCTGCTTGCCTAGGCTTGTCTGGAGCTGTCCAATAGGAAGCAAAAACTTAGAGACCTCACTATGGAATGCCTCATATTTCAACCTTTGCCTGGGATTCACAGTTGAAGACCAAGGCAGTTCTCTTTCACCTATGTGCTCTGCAGCTTGTGTCTACACCACACACACACACACACACACACACACGCACACGTGCACACACGCACACGTGCACACACACACACGCACACGTGCACACACACATGCACACACACGCGCGCACGCACACACATGTACACACACACGTGCACACACACACACTCTGCATACCATGCCCCTTGTGCTTTTCCACTTCGTGTGGAGATCAAAGCCTACCCTGGTTTCCTTCCTCATGGCAAACACTGAATAGCGACTGGTGTAGCTTGGCAGTAGAACGCCTGCCTAGCACGAGCAATGGCCCGGATTCAGTCCCCAGCACCGTAAGGAGCAGGAGAAGGATGTGTGTGAAGGCGCTAGGACCCATCTAGGGCTGAAGTCCTCTTTCTTTGAACATGTACCTGTAGACTCAAACAGTACATCTATTTTTCTTCTGTCCCTCAGACACAATGCACCAACTCTGGTAATTAGAGAGACCCATCACACACACACACACACACACACACACCCACACACACACACAATGTCCTGGCTGCCTCCTTCTCAGACCTTAGCATTTTCCTGAAGCTCTTGCTTTCATGTGAAATCCCCATTTTTCCCCCTATGAGGGTATAGAGTGGATACTTCATAAACATCAGTGGAAGGATTCAGGAAGTGGATGGGAGCTCAGTCACTGAACAGGCATAACGATGGCTTCTGGACAGACTACACAGACAGACAGACAGTCTACACAGACTGTTCCCGTTCTGGTACTGGGGGTTTGTGTTTAGGCAGGAAGATCCTGCAGAATAAATGTTGATGATATAACACCTCTGCAACTCAGTGGGAAGACACAGAAGAACGGCTTTTGGAGAAAAAGGTATAACCAAAGAAGAAAGAGTTTTGGTAAGGACTATTGTCATAGTCCTTAAACCACACCAGAAAACAAAGTGCCGTTAAAGTATTAAACCTCTAGGAAGCAGCGAGGGGACCGATGGCTTTCTGTACGTTATGGCAGTGCATAAAAGAGTATGAAATGGCCTCGTGGGAAGCCACACTCGCTGCTGACATAGGAAGACTTTCCTAACTTCAGTTTTCCACACTATTCCAGTCAGTGTCCCTGTGAGGTTAGGGCCCCATGCTTGCGTGTCAGTGCTCAACCTTGCTCTGGCCGGATGGCTCCAGTGAGCAGAGTTCTCAGCCTACAGTCAGCCGAGGGCACACGCCGAGCGCTGCAGACTGCGTCGGCCCTCGTCCAGGAGCTCCGCTGCTGCGTTTCCCTTCTCCCTCACCGACACAGGCCCAGCAGACCTAATCTGAGGCGTCCTATCCATGCGCACGGTGCAGCAGGGATTTGGACGTGGGGCCGCTTTGTCCAGCGGGACACAGAAAACATGGGGCTGCTAGCCACGGATGCACTGCCTGGGGCTGACTTCAGCTCTCGGGAGAAGACCCCTCAAGCTCATGCCACGGTCTTAAAGGTACCCTAAAAACTAGAACTGAGCTGTACCTTTCTCTAACGTTTATCTTTCTCTGTCAGTTTTTATAAATTATAAAAATGTCTTGCTGCAAATTAAAAAAGTTCTTGTTGATAATGACAATATAGTCATAAAATATAGAGCAAATCCACAAAAATGCAATATGAATTTCACCCACAAACCACCCTGTCTCACAAATTAAGGTACATTTTACGAAGATAGAAAATGGCATAGAGGGGGCTAGAGAGAAAGTTCAGAGGTTAAGAGCACTGACTGCTCTTCTAAAGGTGTTGAGTTCAGTTCCCAGCAACCACACGGTGGCTCACAGCCATGTGTAATGAGATCTGGTGCCCTATTCTGGCATGCAAACATACATGGAAGGAATGTTGTATACATAATAAATAAATATATCTTTTAAAAATAAAAATAAACAAATAAAATGGCATAGATACAACTCATTTTAACTTGATTTTATATATACTTCCCAAATACCCAAGTTTTATGGATTTTTATGTTTTATATAATATTCTTCCACATAACTTCATCATTTGTCTATCAACAGGTATGTATTTGGGTAATATATTTTATCATAATGTAAAATAGTAGTGCATTCAACAGTTTCCATATAAGCTTTTAATATTTTAATCACAAAACTATAATACCATATGAAATTTAAAATTTTCATCTCTATTACCAATGAAAAATAGAATACATAAAATTACTGGCCCAAAGACACTTCTGGGCTAGGGATATAGCACAGAGGACAGAAGCATGAGGACCCACATCTGGATCCCCGGAAGCCATATAAAAGCTGAGTGGTGGCATTTGCCTACAGCCCCAGAACTGCGGACGGGCAAAGACAGGTGGGTCCCAGGGGACTGCAGGCCAGCCAGTCTAGCCAAAACACAAGCACCAGACTCAGTACCACTAAGATATCCTGTCTCAAAAAAACAGAGAAGAAATAGAGGCTACCCAAATGTTAGGAATATTTCTTAGACGAGCCTCTCCGCCGACACAAATAATTCCAATCAGACCAAATCAAACCGAATAAAATATGCCCATGTTTAATGCAGTGCTCCCGGGTGGTCCTGGGAAAGCATGGCGAGGGGAAGAGAGGGAAGGGGAGACCATGCGAAGCCTGAAAACCATGCGTTCATTATCTGGGCGGCAGTTTGGGTAGCCTTGACTGTGGGAGTGGTCTTGACCCTCCCTGGGGAGGGGTCACCTCTTAGCAGGCTTTCTCAGAGGTGGAGTTTGGACTAAAGCAACTCCCAGGGGAGGGGGCTTGAAATGGAGTTTCCTGCCCAGTATTCCAAAGATGGATGCCAGGGGGCTGGGATGAGGCCCCTGACTAACTAGTTAAAACACCAAAGTGAACCTCTGGCCTCTACATGTGTGATACACGTGAGCATGTACACACACACACACACACACACACACACACACACGATACTTACTTTTTTTCTGGTTTTGTAATTTCCAAGTGCTTTCCAAAGGATTACCATCATATTGATCAACTTTCCTTTAAACACTATCTATGTAATAAAAAACCAACCGTAGACCCTTCTCAGATAACTAGGTTGGAGCTGTTTCTATTACTGCATATGTTTAAAGCCAAATCAGAATAAGATGTTCTGTCTGCCTCGCGGTGCTGTTAGACATTCTAGGCCACGCTGGTACCTGCCCCTCAAATGACTCTGTTACACAGCAGTGACCAGCATACTGGTACCATCTCACATATCTCAAACCCAAACAGTAAGCGGACACTTTGGTGCAGCCCGGAACTGCTCCACGGTCCCCTGAGCTACCTTCCTGAGATGAAAACACCATCTCCAGTGGAAAAAGAGCAGGCATAAACTTTGGGTTATGTCCAGCTCCGCCAGTATGTATTTGGACAATATACTTAAACACAATTTCATCTTTATTTTAGAACAACAACACCAAAAAAAAAAAAAGAATAAAGTCTGCCTTCAGAACTTTTTAAAGACCAAGCAAGAAAACGCACGTGAAATTTTTAGCCACGTGTGCATGTGACAAACCGTTCCTGTCACCGCCATTAAAGACAGCAGTTTCTGTTTGCACACTGTGTCCCTGTGGTGGGGACTTTCAGATGTAGAAATGTTGACTTTACTAAGAGGAAACTTAGAAATACATTATACATGCTCAACAACATTGTCACCCAGTCACCCACGGGCCCACTGAGAAATACGGATGGACCCTTTGAAGACAGAAAAGCCTTGAGGGATTTCTGTAATTTATACAATAAAACCTAGACTTAAGGAAAACCTTAGAGACCAGGCTCTAAGTAATAAACACCCATCACCCATATTCAGCAGGGGGCATGAGGGGATGCGTCTGAAATAGGAGGATGAGGAGTTCAAGGGAAAACTGGGCTACAAAGTGATGTTTTTGTCTCAAAAAGACAAAAAAGGTGTGGGTGGGATAACCTGAGATAGGCTGAGTGTCTTGACACCCCCCCCCCCAGTACACAGCACCAGCCCCACGAAGGACATGCAGGGGACAGGTCTCAACAGGGGAGCGTGAACGGGGGTGGGGTGGGGTGGGGTGGACAGCCCACCTGGGAGATCAGCAACTGGCAAGCCGCCAGCTCCCGTTCGCTGGCATTCATCTTCCTGTTGGAGTCCATCTGGGCGCTCTCCAGCTGCTTGCTGCGGTTCACAAGGGACTTGACCTCCGACTTCATCTTGCTGATGTACAGGCGCGCCATGGTGAACTCCTCTTCAATGACTCCATTCACATCTGCCAGCTGAGTACAGAAGGAAACATCAGAAGTGCGCGGATCCCTTGGAACCTGACCGTGGGTCCCTGAGGTGCCCATAGCTTTTTGGCAAAAAGTCTCATCATAGGAAAAACTGAAAATAACCTCTACCAAGTCAGTGTCAAGGCATTGGATACTACACAAGAAAGTTCCCATCAGAAACCACCATCCAACATACTCCTAAGTTAGCCGTGCGTTTCATTGGCATTGATTTGAGGATACACAAGATGATGCAGGAAGAAAAACTACTGAAGAATTCCTTAAAGGAGAAAATTTCTCAGAAGCCTTACCTTGCATGACTACAATCGTGTCCCTGTAAGGGCTCCTAGCCTGTAGAGAAGCTCAGCCCAGAATTTCAATTTTCCACACCCTCCTCAGTGGTGAGGTAGCCATAGAAGACTTTTTCCATAGTCTTCAAACAAACCTCTACTGCCTGGGAATGCATCACTCATTCCAGCGTCTCCTCGCGGTGAAGGTTTCCCTGCTTGGCTTCCTGTCGCTACCAATCTCTTTTTTTTTTGCCTTTTTGCACCTGCCCTTCCAAGTAGACCTACTTATTAAGATATCTAAGAACAAAGCCTACGTTTGCATTGAAAAGCGGTAATCTTGGAAGAATGCCTGAGTGAGCTATATCTGGCTTCTACATTTCTGAGCTCCACTGGGACCCAAAAATCAGAAACAAGGTATTTGGAATAGGCTGAGATGCTTGGTACACAAGCCAAGAAAGTCATGGAAAAAGTAGCGTTGTGTGTACTACATTTCGCCACCAGAGGGCAGCCTTGCACTTTAGGAAGACTGTTTAGTCCTGGGAGACTAAAGGACAGCAGCTTTTGCAGCAGGCAAGGACTCTAGCTCTGCTTTCTAAGACTCCACAGCGTCCTCTCACTGCCCCCCCACCCACCTCCTTATGTTATTACTGCTGCCATTAACTAGACATTTTTTTCCATGTATATATTTGAGGGCTAAGATTTAAATGATTCTGAGCATAAGCCCCGAAAACTGGGAGCAAATATAAAACACATTGTCCTGCATCCCAGCCCTGTGATTTTAACCTTATAAGAACTCATCAATACTTAACAGCGACTGAAATGTAATACCAAGCCGACAGTCGGGTAAAACACAGCTATCAGCCGCGACTCCCCTTCCTGGAGGCCCTTGCTAGGCTGTTGGGTTTGTGACTGCCTGAGATTTGCCTCCCAACAGTGCTCCTCAGTCCAACCCGCTTGTAAACGCAACAGCATGGGAACACCAAGTGGAAAACACTTGCAGCCTTTGTCGCTGGCCCATCAAGGAACAAGGCGCTCTAAGAACACCACGATCTACAAGGGAGAGTCATCAGTGAAATTAACTAGGGCAGCCAATGTCTGGAGTCTAAAAATAATCTCAAAACACCCGGAGAGTATTTAAAAATCTGTCTTCCAGCAGGAGGGGCCTCTGATGACAAAGCACAGGCACACTTTGGCTTCATTAGCAAGCTGATCAGCTCCGCATTAGACGCTTAGCATAAAACCAACTCCCCTTATTGCTGCCCGCAGCAGACACCAACTTTCCACGAATCAGCCCCACCTGGTCCTGCGAGGCCTTGGACAGCCAGAATTGCCTTGCTCAACACCAACACGTGGCTCTAAAAATTACCCCCCAGGCACAGAATAACCAGGCTGGGCTGACAGACTGACCCGGACTCAAGAGACACTCTGCAGCAACCAAGGTACAAGGTCTTCCCAGCCTAGACCTGTGGCACCTTTCAAGGGATTTCTGTTTCACAGAGGTGCTCTCTAAGTTTTGCAGGGGTTCCCAGAGTTTAACCACTGCCAACACACGGAAGGGCCATCAGTAAAGGCGTAAAGTACTTCCGTTCAGAGGGTTCTGTGTTCAGGATCTGTGGGCAGCAAGCTAAGGAGCCCCAGTCCTCAGCCCAGTGTTGTCAACACAGTAACTGCTCAGTCAGAGCTGCTTCGCCATTGGAAAGCAATGCCCTTCAGAACTGTGGAACACTAGCATCCTGGGGGAGGGGCAGGCTTTGGGGGTCACCACCGTCCTCAGAAGACAACAGTACACCTCAAAAGTGTGAAGGGGACTTCATCTAATGTTTACCCCAAGAGAGCTATTTTTGTGATTCTCTATCCTGTTTTCCTGGTTAATGGCCAATGACTGTTGCTCTTGGCAGACATCATTCTTTCTCTCTTTCCCTTCTCATCCCAGCTTTGAGACAACTTTAGATGGCCCTCCATTTCCCCACCTCTCTCACTTCCTTGCCTGCAGGAGCACCAGTGTGCATAACTCCAGAGGATAAGGTCACCCACCGCAATCTTACTCTCCTTTGGGATGGCCCATATGACCTGCAGCTGCTCGGCTACATCTACTGGGAACTTCTGGCATATGGTTCCCTCCTGGATAAAAGCAGTCAGTGTCGCAGCCCACACTGCCTGGGATGTAGCCGAGAGAAGACGGGATGGTCCGGGCTACAGCAGTGATCTTGCTCTATGAGGCAAAAGCTTAAGGCCATGCAAATGAAACAGGCTGAGGCCAGCCAGAGAGGAAACAGAATAGAGACGCTGGGTCCTCTGTATTATTGAGCCGCTTCGGGGAAACCAAATTTGTTTCCTTAACTTTAATAAGCCACGAGTCACCTGGAGAAGCTTGTTAAAAGGTAATTTCTGCTTCAGTATGTCTGAAGCAGGCCGCGGGTCTATATTGCTAATTAGCCCCAGGTGAAGCAGATCACGCTGAATAACAAGACTTCTCCACTGCAGATAATAAAGCGTGGTTTACTCCTAGAGCCGCTGCCGGTTGCCTGCGACTTTCATCTAGAAGCTTACATAATTCGTACTGCTTGGCTGGAGAACTCTCACGGCACTGGGCTCTTAAGCAGGAGACGACTGAGGTCTGACCTGAGACTTCCCCCAGCTGAGCCCCAATATGGGGACACCGCAAGTTAGGCCAAGGAATAAACCAAGTCACACAAGACCGACCAAGACCGGAAGACGCTCCCCAGATAGGAAAGGCAAATTGTTCCTCTCCTCCACCCCCCAACCTTCATGCACCAGCTTTTTTTTTCCCCCTGCCTTCAGCTATTTCCCAGCATGCCACACACACAGACCACAGCCCTGAGGCTCAGGTGCCACCAAGCCCAGGTCACACGGAAGTCAGCGTGGGAATGGAGGACGGACCGGAAGTCGGCTCACCGTCTTCGCGTCGTTGGTGCCGATGATCCCGCCTATCTCCCCCAGACCCTTCAGCAGCAGGTTCAGGATCTCCGTCGCCCTCTTCCTCTGCTGGTTGCTGAGCTCCTGCAACTGACTCAGCTCTCTCTGGGTGGTTGTCAGTGTCGTCTGGAGAAACCAATTCAACCACAAGTTAGCAAGGAGGCCCATGAATTTCCTTCCTGCAGCCTCCAGAGCTCAACAGCCCAGGCCAGACTCAGCTCCTTGATCATCCCTCTGGTCTAAGTGAAGGAGAACCCAGAAGGCCAACCAGTGACGGCACTCGGTTCTCTGACAGGGGAACTTAATACGGAGATAGTATCTTGTAAGACCAGGTATGTTTTTGCTGACAGTATCCACGTAAGCAAAGTCAGTTATTAAAGATAAATCCAGGGCCTAGAAGACGACACAGCAGGTAAACACAAGAACTGATTCCAGCAAACGGTGCTCTGACCTCCACCTGCAAATATAAAGTAATGCAGATTTTTAAATAAACAAAAGGGTCGGACTGCTGGCTCGGTCAATGAGGTACTTGGGACCTGAGTCCGATTCCCAGAAACTATGTAACAGAAATCTGGGTCTAGTGGTGTACCCTAGTTATCTCAGTGCTGGGCAGGAGTCCTGCCCCTGGCCAGCCCGTCTGCACACTCGGTGAATTCTAAAAGAATGAGACTGTCTCAAAAAACAAGACAGACAGCTCCGAGGACTGCTGCCCAAGGCTGACCTCTGGCGTCATGCACACGATGGTGAGAAAAACAGGCCCTTATGGCTATGGTATTAAATCATGTTCTCTAACTCGCCGAGCGTCGTCTCACTTCCCTCGTTCTAGTCCCAGTTCTATGCTCCCTGGGTCACTTCCAAATACTCTCATTAATGGGTCTGGAGTCAATGGCCCAGACAAGCATTAATGAGCATAGAAAACAACTTAAAACATCTTCTAATCCTCAGGGAAGACAAATACCGTAACTTTTCAAAACGACTCACGTTCCACAGCCCAGCTCCTTCCTAAGCAGCAGAAGCCCTATTTTCTCCCCAAACTCCAGCAAGCTCATCTCTTTGCTACCCTCCGCGTTTGCTGTCATGAGAAGTAATGTGTCCTTCACTCACAGCAACGGGACACCCGCCTCCTGGCATCTCGGCACCAATGCAGCCAATGCGGGAGCAAGTGCACTCCTGCAGCCTCGCAAGTCAATGCAAAGGCGTCGGTACAATTCTCCCGCTGCAGCCAGCTAGTCACTGCAGCTTATGTAAAACGTATGAGAGCAGTCTGATAATAGTTGTTTTGACACAAAATTAGAAGCACAGTTTGGAAAATCGTGCCTTGCTTTGAGGAGCACAAAACACGAGCTGTACGAACCCAGAAGAACACAGCCAAAGCGGTGTAGGTGCCTCCCCGAGTCTGCGGCAGCTTAGGTCGCCATTGCCAACTGTTCATTTCACCTTATTTTTAACACCACGGACCCCACAGTCCTTTCTCCAGGAAGCCATTAGGAAGGACTTTCTTTCTCCATACAATAGGAAGTAGGACTTCCTCTCCACTCCGCCACCAGCCGCCAACACTTTCCTAACCGTGTGGTGTGTGTCCCTGGGACTAATGTTTCGGTAAGGTAGTCCAGCACAGGCCTGGACACCAGGCCATTAGGCAGAAGCACCAAGAGCCGCAGGCTACAGCCACCTCAACTTCCAGTCAGCAAAGGGCATGGCATAGCTACCTCACCAAGTGCTCACTGGCCTTGCTGCCTGCCACTAGCCCACCAAGTAAAAGCACCAGCATCCACCTCTGTGGGAAGAACTGGAAAAACTACCATGTGCCGGCGGGATGCGAGTTCTCGGCCCCGGCTTACCTCTGGCCTCCTGAAGCTAGGACAGAAGCTGGGGGGGGGGCAGTCTCAGTCACCAGGATGTAAACAATGGAATGCACAATGCCAACGGGCCCTCCACCTTTGCTCTCAACGACAACACTTTTCAGTGTTACTCACTGCTCATCGTTACCATATCACACGCACAGGTCCTTGTTCGGTGCTGTAGATAACCGGCCACTAACTCAGGCCACTCAAGGAGCGTATTATTGCCCTTTTGATAGACAAAGCAATTACTGTTGGAGATACTGAAACATCTCGCCTGGGGTTCAAGAGTCATAAAGTCAAATCTTTCCCTGAGTTTTTTCTGGATCTAGAATCTGCACTCAACTATTTCCTGATCGCATTCTTGCTAGGGGTATATGTTTCCTGGATATAAAACAGCTGTGACCAACAGTCCGTGGGGGAGAGGACTGGTGGAGAGGTCACAGCATTCGGTCAACTGCCTTCCTATATAAATCTCTCAGCAAGGAAGTCCCGCCCGTGTAACACTATTGCTCCAACCGTTTTCTGGGCCAGCTCGTCAGTCAGCTGCTCATTGGCTCTGGTCTTGTCCTCCACTTCCTGTGACTTCTGGTCGTAATTGACAGCCAGCTCCTCCAGGGCCTGCAGGACTTCTTTCACTTCATCTTTGGCTGCCTCGTTCTCAATCTGGAGGCGTGTCAGCTCCTCCTGTATCTTCTCGTAGTCCCTTCTTGTGGAGGCCAGCAGCTGGGGAAGTGAGAAGGGAGGGTGGGTGACTCCACTAATTATATGGCAACGACCTGTGCTCTACCCACATAGAGCAACTTTATAACGATACAAGAAAACAGGCTGGAAACACGCAGGCTGCCAGGAACTCTCACTGTATGGTACAGATGCTAAATGCATTTTCAAATGTTATTTCAAAAATCTTTTCTCTTTTTTCCTTTTTAGCTCGGGAATCTTATGCTTAAGTCAAATACTGAACTACACGTGCATGGCGCACATACACGCACACACACACACACACACACACACACACACACACATGCCACGGCATAGAAAACAAGCTGACCGCCTTTTCCATGTTAAACGAAAGATGGGAAAACCATTCCGAATGACAATACTAACACTGGCAGAGCTTTTGAAACCAGTGCCACGATTTCATACTAGACAAAAGCTGATTTCAAAATCACCAAAAAGTACTTAAAATGAAGTCACATTTCCTTAATTTTAGGAATGTCTAGGAAAATTTGCCCCAAATACTGACACGTGGTATGGGTTCCTGGGCTCGTAGATGGTTTCTTTAGCTTTGTTCCTATTGTTATTTTCTGATTTCCCTAACACGAACATTAACTGCTTTGCAGGAGGGAAAATGTTTGAACTGTAGCAAAGTGAACTGATCCAAGGCAGCTGCATCTCTCTTGGAGAGGCAGAGGACAGCCTGAGGCAGAGAGCAGCAAATATAAGCAGGTGGTTTCAACCCCAGGTAAGATAGAAACCTATTCCATCTGGTTCCCGTGGCTCGACAGGCACAGGTTGTCCCCCTACAAAATCCCAGTCATTACACTGTAAAGACGATGGAAAACAGAGAGGAAGGAAATGGTTTCAGGGACAGTGGTTTCCAGGTGTGGGGACAGAGACTGGAGCATCACCTCTACCACCCGCCATCACTGCATCGTATGAGCCAATCAACTTCAGCAATGAAGCAAAGGGCATCTTAAAGCACAGAAGAGGAGAATACTTAGGTGATCTCAGCAAGAGAATTTTGAATTATCTGTGCTTGGTAGATTGGCTGGATGTGCTATACTTGGGTTCCTGTATATAAAATCCATGGCAAAACAGTGCGTTTACCGTAGCATGCTGCCAGGGGAGGCTCCAAACAGCCAGCCTCCTTTATAGTGTGCCAAAGATATAGTCCCACTCGCTTTCCCTCTGATGGTCTACATCTGATTTCGGTTTGGGTTTTCTTTTCCCTGTACAACAGTGGTAGAACATGGCCTATGCCAAATATAAACCAGATTTTTTTTTGCAAGAGTCAGGTTATAGAACCAGCTTAGGAATCCATCAATAGACGTCTAGACAGAGGAAATGTGAGAAGGAGATAGATTGGATGGATGGGTGGATGGATGGGTGGGTGGATGGGTGGGTGGGTGGGTGGATGGATGGATGGATGGGTGGATGGGTGGGTGGGTGGGTGGGTGGACGGGTGGACGGGTGGACAGATAGATGGACAAATCGAAAGGCAGGTAAGAAGATGACATGACTGATAGATACACATAATGAAATTTTATTTAGCAATAAATAGAAGATTATGTCATCTGTAGGAAAAGATCTGAGACACCACATTAAGAAAATCAGCCAGACGCAGGAAGGCAAATGTCACATTTGTTCTATATGGACTTTAGCGGGTTAGCTTGGAAAAGGAAGTAGGAAAAAAAAAAGCAGGAAAGGGAGGTGGGACAGGAAAGGAGAAGAGAGGGTGAACGCGATCGAAGTGCATTAGACGCGTGTGAACACGCCATGGACAAACCATTCTGTTTCTGTGCAGCAGCTCACGTGCAGAGGTGAAGCAGCCTCAATAGTGGAGTTCTGCTTTGCTGGGGCTGAGCGAGAGCCTCCCCCAGCCACCTGGAGAGAGGCGCCTGCCCTCCCAGGGCTAAGCGGAGCACAGGCTAACTACAAAGTCACAGGCTTGTTGTCTAGGGCCAGCCACAGTCCCCCTTTAGCAGGCACTGGTAAGAGAACCTACCAAGAAATCTCTGTGTGCTCTAAGGTCTTGAAAAAGTTATTTGCGAATTATATTTCTAGGACTAACATTAACAACAAAAACTAGTAAAAAAAAAAATCTGTAAAAAAGAATTTGTTGCATTCTTTACCTCGTCCTGATCCAACATCTGTTGCTTTAGCTTCTCAGCCAGCTGGCTCTGCTGGTTAATTTCATCATCCTGCAACGAAACATCATGTTTAATATTTGGTTAGTTATGTCAGTTTTGATACCCTGGTTTCCCTTCTGGAATCAGACACCAAGAGGCTAGTCCTAAGTTTGCTCGTTAGATGAGGGGGGAGGCGGGGACAGCAGGAGACAATCCCGGGAGCTTGTTGATTGGTGTATTTCTTTACCCAGCTTTTTTCCTGGGAAATGTGGCATCCACAAAGCAAACCCAAATTCTGTCCATCCAGAAATCAGATGTCTGGGACTTGTGGACTGAAAGGGACTCCAGATATATCCTGCCCCAGCACAGATGTTAACGGAATGGACTGTCAAGCGCGTCTGTGACCAGGAATGCTGCCAAGTGACCGGAAGGACTGGCCACTATTTGTGCGCCAGTGCTGTTTACTTAGCGTAGCAAAACTAGTGCTTATGTGGTGTTTTCTCTTTGGTATCAATAGACAGCCCTCTTGGCTATCTTCTCAGCTCAAAGACAAAACAAGCAAACACACCTTGCCACTAACTGGGTGTGCACACAGGAATGCCTCTTTGAAAGTAGCTATTACAGTGGGAAAAAACAGCAGCTCTCTTCACTGCCGCTAGGTGTCGCTGCTGAGAAAGCAAGAAGGCTGAAGGCCTCTCTCCCTGCCAGGAAGCCACCTCTAATGAAGGAGAGGCAGCCGGGCTTGACGCCTAACCACTGAGGCAGAACGTGACCTTTACTGCTCTGTTTTCATGATTTCAAATGAAATTTTAAGTCCAGTCTATGAAAAATGACAATGGGGCTTCAGGCTCACCTATCCTTCAGTTATGAGAGAAAACGTGCTGTTTGCTGACCTGTGTCAGGATGCACGTCCGACAAGCAGTCAAATCCATCTCCGTGTATTACATTGTCTGTGTGCCAGGTCCTGCTTCTGTGTTTTCCCCATTAACCTTACCCCACCCCGCACTGCCGCGCTCTGGATCTGTTCCAGAGGTGAGGTAAGAGGGGTGGATGACAGGACCTGTTTTCCACAGACATCCACAGCATGTGTGGTGGCGTCTACATCAGTGCTGGCCTGTGGTTTGCGGATGGTGTAGCTAGTGCCTTCCAGAGAGCACCAGCATTCTCAGGTCTGTAGCATAGGCTTGGAACATCCTTAGCCCGTGCCTTGGTCTTTCCTACACACTGGTCTCAGCCCTTTCTGCTCAGAAAGCCCATTTGCCTGAACTTTATACGTCACTGTTCTGTCAATAATCATAAATAATCAATAATCATAAAATATTGATGGTGTTCCTCCCCACTCAGATTGCCGGCAGAACTAGAGAAACGACAGCACAGCAAACCTGCCAAGAACGGGCTCCCCTAGCTAACTGGCCATTTTGTAGGACATGTTTCTCCTCACCTCCATATACTTAGCATGGCAGTTACAAGGATCAATTCTGCATTCCTGTTCCTCAGCACAAGAAGGGTAAACAGCTTAACGTAACAGACCCAGAGAGCTCGCCCTCCAGATCCACTATCTCATCTCTCCCCTAAGACAAATAAGAGAAACCTGCCTCCGAGTGACAGAAATGAGAAGGGAAGGGCAAGGTTCCTGCGCTCTTGGCATAGCCTGAAG
This sequence comes from Arvicola amphibius, assembly GCF_903992535.2. Taxonomy (NCBI): domain Eukaryota; kingdom Metazoa; phylum Chordata; class Mammalia; order Rodentia; family Cricetidae; genus Arvicola; species Arvicola amphibius. Next base: position 31,571,259 of record NC_052053.1, read on the forward strand.
ATGCACCTTCCTCCCTGACAGGTGACAAGCTGAGATGTGATTTAAGTGGGGGCAGCCCCATCTGGGAAGGATGGAAATGGATTCCATTAGAAAGCAAATCAGTATTAGCATCATTACCCAAAGTAGATTCGCCCTTTAGGATGGCAACTTTCTAAGGATTTAGTGCTGTCTATTCTGACTTCATTTTCATCTCCTAAGCCTTTCTGAATAAGGTATGCTGTGCTTTCTGCAGGTCAAGTGTATTTCTTAGGACATGTTTAAGCATGCTCACACCGAGATTACAGATTTCAATGTACTTTTCAAAAATTAATTTTGTAGTGGGAATATCTTATACATGAGATAATATGGTCACCTTAGTTGTCAAAAGGTCACTGGTGACCTTTAATTCTGGAGATGTTTTTGCTACCCAGTAATTAGTGCAGTACGTAATCAACGTTCAGACCCTGAATTTACTGTCTCCAATGAGAGACAGGGCCAACATCAATATTTGAATGCTATAACCCGATCCCCATCATACTGACAGTCCTTTGACGTCACCACATGACATGGCTTCTCCATCAAGCAAAGAGAACACACAGAGGAGACTAATGAGGAATCTAGTAGTTATACTATACTCTTGTATACTAAAGATTTTAGTACGCATTGCTATCTCTGAAGTGGCATCCGGGAGTCCTGAGTAACAGATGAGGATAGCACACAGGCAAGCAGGGCATCTCCCTGGGGCTTCCTATACATTAAGCCACAGGTCAACTACAAAGGACACGCTTTTCCATCAAACAGCTGGACCTTGGGGTGTATCTGTCCTTAGACCCATGAGGAACAGCACAGAGGGTTTTGTAGAAACTGTGTTATCTTCCTCCCACTGCATCATAAAAGATTCACTTAAGATGACCAATTTCTTGGTTAAAGGGCTGAGGTCATTCCTGCTCTGCCACCAATGGGCTGGGAAAACTTAGTGAAGATACATGCAGCTACCCAGGCTAAGGCTTCCCCTCCCTCCAGACATTTCCAGTCCTACCATTCAGTAATCCAAGAAGACGCCATGACCCAACCATGCATTCTCAAAACACCTGAAGGCCTAAGTCCCCAGAAGCAGGGAGCTTTCTTTTAGAGTCTCTGAGGGAACACGTAAGGATGACAGCTGAGGGGACATAATTGAGCAGCTCACAAACACAATTAGCAGTGGATCACGGGCTTGATGCCCTCCAGGACACTGCCTCTGGGCGCTGTTCTCTCCCACACCTCAGCATCACAGAGCCAATTCCGACCCGCCATCCAAGAATCTATAGATGCCAGAATCTGTGAGGTGGGGAAGGGATTATATCTGGTTTTCTTCACTGTTCAAAACAATAATAGTTCTTTGGAGAAATCAGGAAGTTGGCATAAAAGATTTACTTATTATTGATCTCCTTTTGCATTGGGATCTTGATTGTAACACCCAGGTAAAATAAAGGCAAAGAGTACATGAAGGGCATGAAGGGCAAAGTAAGTACCCAGTTCTCGTGGGTGTGGGGATTTGTGAGATGGGTTTTTGGAAGGGTAGGATTTAATCTTTGGGGATCATATTAACTCCCAGAACTACAAACAAGCGGAAGGAGCATCCTCAAGACAGCCAGTCACATTCAGCTTGCAAAGGTGATACCAGACGCTGGGCTTTACCCCAAAGACAGAGAGCCCTGTGAGATTAATGGTGACATTTCCAGAACAAAGCTATTACATTCAGGCCAGAGGTGTCCCCATGGCACCTGAGCCGAACCACCAGAGAAAAGATTAAACCAGACTGACAGTATCAGCAATCTTGATGAAATGAACTGAGGAACTGGAGGAGCTTAGGGTATCCCAGGGGCAATGTGCCAGGATCACATGACACGCTGATTTAGTCTCTGTCTTGGGGGTTCCTAACTGAACCTTTACTGGGGAAGACTGGGACATGCTGTGTGCGGAGTCTTTCTCGTTATTCCAACCTTCGCAGTTACTCAGTTACGTGACTACCCGAGCCCTAAAAGTTTGTCCTAGGATTAAGTATCCCCAATTAGCATGGTCAAACTACATCACTCAACTATCTACCTCTAAAAAGGGCTTCACAGCAGAAAGGCCATCATCTCTAATGTGATTAGGTCTGAAGCTCAGGGCCTTAGAGCCACCTGATGTCCCACTTGAGTCCTCGGAGTCCCAGGCCGGGGCTACTGTTGACTTTTCCAAGAAGAAAAGGAAAGAGGCAAGCGCACCCACGCACACTCACACGGCCCTTCTCTCCTGCAGCAATCTATACAGACAGTTCGCTCTAAAGGAGAGTGCTTGTCTACCTAGACCACCTGCCCCCAACTTCCTGGTTCTTCTAATCACTCCTCCATGAAGGTTTCTACTCCCACAGCAATCAAACCAGAAACCGGGAATCAGGAAGCTAGACATCCACAGCAGTCTGCAGCCCCATCTCAGCTCCAGGGGCCTTGGTGCTGAATGTGCTTGCTACCCTCTGTCTGTGCCCCAGGGTGAAGGCGGTCAGTCTCTGGCTAACACATATAACAGGCATGCAGAAACTGCCTCTGTCAGGAAGCACTGGCCCCACAAAGCAAGGGAAAGCAGGATAAAAGTCTACTGCCTCTGTCTCGTCCTGTATGTCTCTTTCCTCTGTGTCAGTCACCTGATTAATTCTGCATATAAGCATGCTAAAAACTAAGGGGTATTTATCTCAAAACCTGTGCTATCTAACCTATCTTGTCCCGCTTCAAGTCTGAAGGCACAAACAGAGGAGTAACTGAGGTCCCAGACCACCTCAAAGGTCCCTAAAAGTCCACAGTCACTAACCTAAACCTGTAGTGCCCCTGGGTTCTAGTAAGAGCAAAGTCTTGCAGACACGTTAGCACTTGGTGAGGTCTTCAAATGAGAGCACTCGACTCCTAGGAACTGACTTGTCCCCACCCCCCGACCCCCAGATACAATAAGCATCCTGGAGAGCCAAAACTGAGACAGTGGCCAGGCCTTGACCAGGATCACTTCATTACACACACCTTTTGCCTCCCGCCCCAGCGCCTCCCCTGTTTAGCCCTGAAGAAGGAGCTGGGGTCTTGGAGCCCTGCATGCATTCTTCTCCCTGATGTGGCAACAATGATGGAATCTTCCTCTTACTTATCTCTTTGCCATTAAGAGATAACATGACTTATGTCTTTAACTGGGACTGAGTGGCGTCTTTGGGGCCCACGGAGACAGAGTTCTTGCCCTGAATCACAGACCTTATCGTCAAGCTGCCGGTACAGACTGGAGATTTCCTCGTCGTACTTCTCCTTCTCGGCGGAGATGCCGACAACGACGGGCGTGATGTTGTCTATGATGGGTGTGTTGTCGCAGGGCTCCAGGCTCTTTTGGTCCTTGGCACTGATTTGTTCGTCTTCAGGCACAGCTTCCCCTGAGGGAACACAGCAAGTGGGGCGCTGAGGACTAAAGAAATCAAGCATGCAACCCTCCAGTAAGTTCTAAAAATAGTCACCCCAGTGACAAACGCACAGCAGACACAATAAAGAGGCCTCGTGTAGAGCTGACGTCTGTTCTTTCTGTTTGGGAAGAAAGGTGTAGCTAAATGGCCAACACTGGACCAAGGACGCATGGCAGGAGTCAAATGGATCCACTGGTCACAGCGCTGGTAACAGGCCCCAGCCCAGCACTGCCTGGGAGCTCCTGCAAGCATTTTCTTTTTGTGGAGAAATATGCTAGTACTTACCAGAATCGTATTCTCTCTAGTCACTGATTCAAAGGGAACCAGACCTCTGAGGCATCCTAATTACCAATTAATTATGTTACTGTGTCATTAGTAGGAACAGCCAAAGCAAAGAACACAGGGCCACTGTTTAACTAGAACGCTGTGGGACCCCAGTCCTGCCAACCTGAGACTCTCAGGAGCCAGGGGGAGGAAGTCAGGGCAGCTTCAACTCAAGGACCAGACCTGCCCTGTGCAATCACTCTCTCCACCACCAAGAACTCCCCCAGGAAGCCCAGACTAATTGGCTCTGCTGGAGAGTTCAAATAGAATAATTTCTTGTGATGTCAGGTAGTCCCAGGAAAGAAAAAAAAAAAAAGACAGCCAATCTAGAATCCACACACTTCTCAGCCTGCAGAGCAGGCTTTGCTGGGCCTTCAAAGGAAGTCCTGCTCAATTTGGCCATGCAAATGTGGGAAAAGGCACAGACCTCAAAATGACCAAGGGCTGCCCCAACAGCAAAAGCATCAGGCAAAGAGAGAATGCGAGACACAGATGCCATGAAACCACGCAGCCTGCCTTTTTCAAACCTCCACCGAACAGACTTCTCAACCACAGCGTTTACCAGCAACTTCACGTTCTCACTCCAGCCCCTGTGCATCAGGACAGCCCAGGCCCACTCCGCTTCTCAGTCCACATTATCCGTTCTGCAAAAAAGTTCCCCGCCCTGAGCCAAAAGTGGGAACAAAGACAGAAGACCTGAGATCTTTATCTGCACTTTCATGAACAGTGTATGTCGTGGCTCGGGGAACCCACCTGAACACAGTGCACATTATCTCCATCTAAGCACAACACTGGGAGGGCCTGGATTGCTGCTTGTACGCAGGCTTCCGTGGAGGTAAAGCTAGCATCAGTGATCTCACTTTTGTGCCAGTACCATCTAAAACAGCACCATGAAGCAAAGCCTGGATAACCCATGCTTCCCTGCATAAGCCTCCCCGCCTTCCCCCTTTGACTGGACCATATACTATGCATATACTTTTCTCTGAAATTATTGACCTGAAATAAAACTAGAAGACCATGGTAGCCTTTTGGCTGAACCTGGACCAAATCAGTATCTTGCCAAGCACCAATCCCTGGCTTAAAATGTTCATCAACAACCTTAGAGTGAAGAAGGGTTTTATTCGATTAAAGAATCTATATTCTCTACAGCCTGTTAAGCCCAGGGGCTATGAGAACAGCGAGAGAGGTGAGTGGATGGATGGATGGACAGATGGACGGGTGAGTGGATGGATCAGGATGAACGCCATTTCCAACCACACAGAGAAGTCAGGATGTGCCCTCAGATAGCCCAGGCCATGTGCAGCACTTATCAGAACCGTGGAAAGCCTCTTCCTCCTTTCTAATTCTGCCCCCATTATGGAATCTGCCCCTGACACCTGGGATTTGTCGTGCCCTGCCTACGGTTATACTTTGGATTTTTCAGGAATAGCTTGTAAAATTTGGGAAACACAGCCATCCAGGACACTGTGAATTTAACCTTCCTGCTTCAACGTGCTGAAGGTGAGATTCTCAACTGTACAGACCCAGAAACCGGTCAACCATAACTATATCACCAACAGACTCAGTCACTGCAGGCAGAGATAAGATCCACAAACATCCAGAAGAGATGCACTCCCTATGGCTGGACAGGCAATGACATCTGGAGGCTAGGCGAACTAAGGTCTGCCTATGGGTGCTTTGTTTCGTAGGGACCAAGGATTAACTCCTGTGACCCACAAATGACCCGCTCAAACCAAAAGTCACAGATCCGATTCCCCCTAAAACTTCCTTCTTCTGCCATCTACAAACGACAGCATTGCCGAGACGTAGGTGAGGCCCCTGGCTACAGAGGCCCAGCAAGATGACGATGCTGCTATGGGCCCCCTGAAAATGATCACTAGGCTCTCACGTCTCCAGTGCTATCCCGTGGTCCTGAAGCCGCACTACACGTTTTCACGGCCTAATTAATCACAGGCCCTTAGCCTGCTTGGCCTCTCCGTTCGCTTTTTGTAAAGGAGAAGAGGAAACAGCCTAGCTTGCTCGCCAAATTGTCCTAAAGACAGTGGATTTCACGGGCACGACTGGCATCACAGTCTCAAGTACCACCCCGCTCTCCCTCTGCTCCCTGGCACGTGGGCAGCTTCAGATGCTTGGCAATCCCGTTATTTTTTTACTTTTACTCTGAATTAATTTTTCTAGTATATTCAAAATACCTGTGTGGCCAGTGCTCTTTTCAAAAACACCAGTTACGGAAGTCCATTTCAGGGCCATTTTTATCATTATTAAAACAGTCTTTGAAAGCCACAGCAGTCTTTCTGGTTTCTCGTGAGCACTCCTCTGAATCAGCACGTCCACACCTCCCACAAGCTGCATGCAAACAGCGAGCTCTCGCCAGTTCATATTCTAAAGGTCAGGCAGGCATTAGTTTTCGCAGCAGCCATTCAGATGGAGCTGAACAAGGCAGGCCCACGCAGAAGCAGAGGCAGCACCGCTCCTGCCCAGAGAGGAACCAAAGGATTTCCAAACACCGCCGCCCTTCAAAGAAGCTGGGAATGACTTCCAGAAGCGACCCTGGTAACTACGCTGTCTGGGGACTGTAAATTCCCAACACCAGGCAAGAGCCGACACCAGGGAATCTGTCTCCATGGCAATCTCACCGTGTTAATCGAGAATATTCCCTGCACTGTAGTGTACTCCACAAGATGATTACGGAATAACTGATCGAAAACAGAGAGAAGAGCTGCGAGCCAACCCGGGGAGGGATAACGCCCTGCAATCAGCTGGGGAGAAAGACCACCAAGTGAAGATTAGCAACGATTTTTATTTTCCTTCTGCTTTATTAAAAGCAGATTGCTTTTAGCCCAGCCCACGAGGCTTGTACCTGCTGTCTATAGAAGAGCTTATAACCTTGGAGAACGTCTGGTTTTCTAAGCTGAAAGGCCTCCTTTCTTTAAATAAGCATCCTGGCATTTACTATTGTCAGCTGTAATTACCTTTAAGGACTGAAAAGATTTGTGTTTACACGGGAGCATTCACTTGAAGCATACCTATAAGGCTTGCAGAGCCTTCTAATTATAAAACGAAAACCCCCAGAGAGCATAAATAACATTTCTGCAAAAATGGAAATCCATCAGTTTCGAGGCATGAGAATGGCAGACCACCACCACCAACAACAACAAAATCTCATTAGGTCTATTAGTTAAAAATTCTAAAATGGGCTTATTTGGTTCCTTTTTTTTCTTTAGGAATACCACTAGACTGCCAGGAAATCATTAAAATTTCACACATGAAATAGCAACAAGCTAGTTATTCTTTTCCTAAGTTGAGTCCCCAGAGCCTCTGGAGAACACAGGGAGGTAATTGCATTTTCTCAGCCACTCCAGGGCAGGGATTTGCAGGTCACTCACAGCTTCCACCAGAAACCACTGTAGATCTGGCCAACGAGGTGTTTTGTTTTAATGCCAATTAAAAAGGCCTAGCGGCAAACCTGATGGTAAGCAACTTCTATACGGGAGACACTACGAGGAAATCGTCAAGTTGCCAGATGGGCAGGAGCAGCTGGCTACAAGATGTCATTACATAAATGTGAAGTTAAAAAAAAAATCATTCCTTTATGAGACTGTTTTGCATACAAATAGCATCCTTCACCCTTGTTCCTGAAAATACTGTAAGCAGCTCCTGATGTCCCTTTATCCCGTCTAGAGCAATTTTCTAATGTACTGGCTAACCAGATCCTGTGGCCTCTGACATTCATGACCTTTTGAGCAGGCCACGTGGTTTGCTGAGCAGTTGGTGTTCTAATTAGTTTAGCTGCGCTCTCCGAGGAAGAAAGGCGAACTAAGCAAATTAGACATCCTGACTGAAACGCTCATTCCTGTGAGCTCACACCTACAAATCCAAGAGCAGACCCGCATCTCTCACAGACTCGAGGCTGAAAGAGCAAATCTCAACAGGCACAGTGATCCACTCCTCAAACTCCTGCACTCTGGCAAGCTAAGGCAGGAAGGAGGATCAAAGGTCAAAGCCAGCCTGGGCAACACAGCAACATCCTATCTACAGAAAGTCAAACAAAAGAAAGCATTTACTAGCATGGTTTCCACAGAAGACATAAATCAAAGCCTTCTCTACTCAGTTTATCTCTTGGTATTCAACAGGAGAGACGGCAGACATACCAGATGGCCTTTCCCCTGTCAGCCTGACACCTGGACTTCTGTAGGTTTTTTTTTTTTTCTTTCTGACATGGACCTCTGTAAACATTTTGGTTTAGGAGCCAACAACATGGCTTAGCAGGTAAAGGTGCCTGTTGCCAAGCCTATCCCCCGAGTTCAGTCCCTGGGACCCAGAGGGAGAGTACTAACCCCTGAAAGTTGTCCTCTGTCGTTCGAACGACGAATGTGGCTTGTACATGCATATATGCATGTGTATACACACACACACACACACACACACACACACACACACACACTAAATATAAAACTTTTAGAGTTTTGACAAAAGTGAAAAAATTAGTCGTGAATTTGAAAGAAAGTAAGGAGGAGGAGTGCCCGAGAGTCTGGAGGGAGGAGACAGAAGGTAGAAATGCTGAAGTAAATTAATCTCAAAAAGAAAATAAGTTTCAATTTTCAATTTGGGTTTGTTTTTTTGGTTTGATTTTCCCTTTGTATTTTCCTTTTTCAAAGAAATTACATTTTTATTCGCTTATCCATGATTTTGAAAAGAGAAAACAGTAACGGAGCTGAGACTAGACAGAGACAGCGCTATACCCTCTCTCGTGACTCCTTTCGAGGCAGGGGCGGTCTGCGGCCCAGCTGGCTGTAACCTGGACTCTCCCTCTTCCGCCCTAGGAGCTGGGGGAGGAGCTGTGATGTAGGTATGAGCTCCAGGCGCGAGCCACAGTGCTGGCCATTGATTTCTCTTAAAAATTACATTTACGTATTTATGTAGCGTACGTCCACATACATATATGCGTGTCATGGCGTCCATGTGGAGGTGGAGCACCATCCACAGAGAGGATTCTCGCCTTTCACCCCAGGGACTAAACCACTCAAAGTCTTTCCCAGCACATTCGCCCCACTTCTATCCTGGTCCTCCAAATCTCCAAAACGATGTGGAAAATGAACCCCTGAAAAGAATCTGTCCTGTCGTCACCACTCCGGCCTCGTGTTTGGGTGCTTTTTGGATTCTGTGAGCCCTTTATATTCTTCCCAGGCTGGCTTTCTGTGCAAGCTGGGCAGGGTCCATCACGGCTGCACTTGCAACTGAGGACAAGAAACTGGCTTCTTGGAGAATTAAGTCATGGCAGGGAGGTGACTCTCTCTTGTTAATAGTAATAGTAATAATAATAATATCAATAATAATAACAACAACAACAACGATGTGGCCAAGCAGAGGTGGTGCACACCTTTAGTCCCAGCACTCAGGAGTGAGAGGCAGATGGATATCTGAGTTCCAGGCCAGCCTGGGCCACACAGAGCAATTCTGTCCCCCAAAAAACAAACAAAAAAACCCCAAAGCAAACAAGAAGGTGTGGCCTCTCCTTAGGTCCCTATACACGTGCACAGAGCTAGCATCCCTCAATAGCAATGCCAAAATGAACTTGCAGAATATATGCTCCTCGTCACAGGTCCTCTTTTGAGAACGAAGGCCCAATTGTGTGTGTATGCAGGAAAGAACCACACAGCTTGCGATGCTGAAGGGGCTGCTATCTTAGTCACTTGGAGCTACTATGACAAAGTACCACCGGCTGGGGTCTTCTAAGCAGCAGAATCATTTCCCATAACTTAGAAGTTGGAAGACTGAGATCATAGTGGCAACACAGCCCTGACCTTGGATGGGACTGGGGGAGCTCTTCCAGGTTTGCAGACGACATCTCTTGAAGCACAGTCTCATGGGAATCACATAAGGCACCAATTCTCAAGAAATAATCACCTCCCGTGCTGGCTAGGTTTATGTCAACTTGATATAGACTCTTGTCATTTGAGAGATGGGAACCTCAATTTAGAAAATGCCTCTATAAGGCTTCGCTTCAGGCCTTATTTAATCTTAATTATTGTCTTAATTAGTAATTAATGCGGGAGAGCCAAGTCTGTTGTGGGTGGGGCCACCTTTGGGTTGGCGGTCCTGGGTTATATAAGAAAGCAGGCTGAACAAGCCATGGGCAGCAAGCCAGTAAGCAGCTCCATAGCCTCTGCATCAGCCCCTGCCTCCAGGATCCTGCCCTTGTATGAGTTCCTGCCCTGACTCCTTTCAGTGATGGACCACAATACAGAAGTGTAAGCCCGATAAACCCTTTCCTCCCCACGTAGCTTTCAGCTGAGGTGTTTCATCACAGCAGTAGAAATCGTAACCAGGACAACTCCTACAGAAACCACCTCCTACTACCATCACGGCGGGAATTGTGGTTTCAACATGTACTTTGGAAAGAACACAAACTTTCAGTGCATGCTGTCAATCAAACTTCGGAGGTTGAAAATTGGCCCAGGCGGAGGTAGGAGTGGTCCGACCTTGGAGGAGCCTCGAGGCATGTGATAGGGTAGTTAGGATTGTATGACTTTTCAGCGCTGCTTGTCTGGGAATGCCTCTTTCTTGGGCAATGTCTTGTCATTACCAACTGGGTAAGACAGGTGTCCTCATTTATTCATTCATCTGCCCGCATCTGATTGGCAACTGATCTCCTCCCGCCTTGTATTGCCCCTGCATTCTCTACGACAGCAAGTGAAGAAAGCCCCAAAGTTTTCAGGCACATCTGCACACACATGCAACATCTTCCTTACTCTCTCACAGCTGGAATAGAGGAGTGAAACTTCTGCAGTATAAGCACACCATGCAAGTAAGAAATACCTTTCACGGGGTAGGCACACATTGGCAGGGCTCCCAGAACGTGTTCGGATCCCAGTGTGGAGATATCGATACCCAAGGAATGTTGAAGTAAATAAAACAGCTGCCTTCTAGAAGTTTAGACGCAATGCACGAATGCCATATTTCAAAAGGAACCCAGCAATATCCTGCCACTCTGATTCGAGTGGAGAGAGCTGACGCTGTCTCCAGCCTAGTTTTTTCTCTATAAGTCTATCAAGCCTCAGGACTCAAGTATAAGGACCAGGGCAGGACAGCACCAAAGGGCTTTCAGCCCACTCCCCCTCTGGGACGACACTTTCTCATGCATCCCATTGACCTGCATGCAATCACTAGTGCTTGCTTTATGTGTAGGAATATTATCAACATTCCTTGATAATAGAAGGGACTGGACTTGGGTTAAGATTACAGCTCTCTTCCAGGATAGGCTCCAAAGCTACAGAGAAACCCTGCCTCAAAAAGCCAAATAAATAAATAAAATAAAATAAAATAAAATAAAATAAAATAAAAGAAAGAATAGCTCTTACTAGATGGTTGGTGACTCATGCCTTAATCCCAGCACTCACTCTGTGAGTTCGAGGCCAGCCTGGTCTACATAGTGAGGTTCAGGACAGCAAGGGCTGTTACAAAGAGAAACCTTGTCACACACAAAAGAAGATTACAGCTCTCCCAGAGACCAAGGGGCCATTAACGCCTGAGAGGAGAACAAAGCCTGGCCCTGGTGTGTTATGCATGTAGTATATGCCAACACATCACATGCCGCACAGCTGACCAGTGACACATCTCCTTACCCTGCCTCACTACGCTCCCCTAGAGTAGTTCCACCTATACAGAGTTCCACCTATAGTCTCTATCAGGCAATGTTCTCTGCATTTTAAAGACTGCTGTCTCCAAAGGAAAAAAAGTCTCTTCTACAATACAAATATTAGCAAGGGTGTCTGCAGAACCTTCTCCCATCTCAGCCGTCCAGTGGTTACAAGGCCATAGGCTGTGGGGCTCCGCCAATCTCTGCTTCCCCTCTTCTCTCCGCCCATCACTATGGGGCCTTGCCTCTCCCTGGGCCTTCAACCACTACCGAAAGATCAGGAAGTCCCTGAACTCCAGATGGTCAGATCTATGCCTTACTTTCCCCAAATTATGTAGCTTAAAGGTTTATGTAGGCTCCCAACAATCGACACAGAAAATCGTACTTTTTAAAGACGTACAATGGGGATGAAGTGGGACGACCAGTTAAAGGGACGGCATGTGCCTGGGCCAAGAGTGGGATATAGGACCCCAAAATAACGTTAGGCATGCAGGAAACCAGGCAAAGAGGCAGGGCAGGTTCCACAGGGTGGCACCGGATGTGGGATGAAGGACTGGGCTGCTAGAGTTAGGCAAAAGATGGGAAATTCCCAACTCACAACGCTTCTAAGGCCAGTGGGCCAACCTTTCACCGAGGGCTTTGCTAAATGGCCAAGTCATCCCACCAGGAACTGACCCAAAAGGATTCCAGCAATGCAGCAAAGCTGCCCAGAGCCTCCGCCTACCTTGTTTTCTACACTTCCCACTTCTCTGCCCCTGCCAATCTGCACGGAATCGTCACCCAGCACAGGTGCTGAGTTATTCAATTATTCTAGCAGCTTTGGAAACACATGTGTAGCTAGAAACGCTTCTGAAAAGAGGAAAATCCTGTTATTTAGGCTACTGGGTCAATTTTTGATCCTCTCTTGAATTCTTGTTTGCCACGTAACTGCTTCTGAATTAAATAAGCAGCCCACTGACACTGAATCCTTGCTAGCAAGATGCAGCAGCAAACACCATCACCAGCAATCGACTTCCGGCTCACTGCGCAGTTGCAAAGAGGCAAGCTACGTCCAGGGGTGTTCAGCAGCTCCTAGGCTCCCACCCTCAGGGCACTACAGGCTGCAGGAGCTGCTGAAACACTCACACCCCAGAGAAGCAAAGGATCTGAGGGAGAAATGACTGCCAGCTATTCCCATCCTCTGACACACAGCTCCAACCTGCCTTGCTCCCAGATTAAAACAGACTGCTACCTTCTGAGCTCTGTCATAATGCTAAAGTCACCAAAATAATCCGTCTGCCCTGGGATCTGGAAGCCACTCCTAACACCTCTCCCACAATCCACCCACCCGTGGCACGCCAGCTCTCTGAGATATTTTCTCCTATAGAACAAACCAGAGAGACTGTTCACCAAGGGGGGAAGCTAGTCATGAAGCAAGCCTGTCAGAGTCCATTTTAGACCAGGGTTTCTTTAGCCTTCTCTCTTTTACTCAGAAGAACTTGACAGAGAGGCAGGTTAGAAAAGACAAGTACTTGCCTGAGGTGACTTTTAACCCCAAAGAAACAGCAAGACTGAAACAAATCCTATTTTTTTCATTTAGTCAAAGCAATCTGTTTGAGTCAAAACAAACTCTCAGACGCTGTCCCATAAACATCAACCCAGGATCCCTGAGAACGAAGGGCAGTAGCGTACAGAAAGCAGCGCACTAGGGACAGGTTCAGGTCAGCGAGGAAACTGCACTCTCAAGCAAGTGCTTGATGCTCAACACAAGGACCTGAATTCCATCTCAGTAATACACATGAAAATACCAGGCATGGTCGCAAGCACTCAGAATCCCAGAGCTGGGGAGGTGTGGACATCTGGCCCATGAGGGCTCGTTCACTAGTCTAGACCCTGTCTCAAAGTCCTCCTGGGTAGAACACCCATAGCTGTTCTCTAGTCTCCACATATATGTGCAAACACATGAACCCTCACACATGTTCTACACACACACACACCTCCCAATACATGTATACCCTCCCAATACATGTGAACCCTCCATACACAGAGATTGGTTCAGGCCACCTTGCCCACACCAGTGTATAGGTGTGTATAGGCTATACCATATGCTGTATCATACTCACACACACACACACACACACACACACTCACATGATATAGCCTATATCTTGTATAGGCTGCAAGATGGAACAAGACATGGCTCGGTGCCAAGGAATAATAAAACATATTAGTAAAACAAAATAATAATACACTTGTCATAACAGAAATAGGAAATGCTTGAATTCCACAATCACCGCCTTCCTCGGGAGGCTTCCAGGATGCAACAGTCGCAGAAAGGAAACAGTGCCTGCCCTGTGTCAGCCCTGCGCGGTTCATTCTCACCATTCCTCCACCTGTTCAGCTCCATCTCCAGATGCTGGATGACACTCTTCAGGGCCTTGTTCTTCTCTTTCTCCTTCTCATATTTCTTCTTCCATTCTTCTGCTGTTAGCTCCAAGTTCACAGACACCGTATTCTTGATGGTCTTCGCTCTGGGGTTAAAACACAAGGAGTCAGTTCTGGGAACAACCATTAGCACTTAGTGATTTTGTATAATCAAGCCCCAGATTCCCTTCATATTCAAAAATGAACTGGGATAGCAGAGACTTCCTGCGGCATCTACCTACAACCCTCAAAGCTGGGTCAACAGCACTGCTACTTCATATTTTTTTTAGTATGTATGTATGTCTCTATGTATGTATGCATGTCTGTGAGTGTATGTACAGGTATGCACGTGTGTGTGTGTGTGTGTGTGTGTGTGCGCGCGCGCACGCGCACGCGCGCGCGCACTCTTAGAGGCCAGAAGAAGGCATTGGATCCCTGGGAGCTGGCGTTATGGGTGTTTGTGAGCTGTCTGATGTGGGTACTGAGGCCTGAACACTGGTCCTCATGACAGAACTAAAAACCCTCTGAACTGCCGAGCCATCTCTCCAGCCTCACACTATTACTCTTTGAGGCTCCAAAACCATCCTGTCCTTTTCTCCTTCACATTCCATCAGCCTTTCAATCCAATGGACTTCTATTCCAATTGTGTCTCAGGGTCCCGTCTTGTCTAACTTCCTGTTTTCAGACCTACGATTATAGGCTTATCCCAGTGTTCAGCATGTTCCTTTAAGCAGCCCACAGACCACTGCCAGGTTCATCTCTAGACAGAATTCCCAATTAATTCAATAAGCATTTCTAGAGCACTAGAGACATACCAAGACAGATGGGCGAGGTCCCCAGTCCCTTAGAGCTTGGGGTTTCTTATGCCAGTGACAAAACTGAGCAATCAGTCACTTCTCTTATTTGTTATTGGTGCCTAGAACCAAAGTGCTGGGCACATGCCAAAACATGGTTATAGAACAGGTGGGCCACATAGTGAGGGAGGCTGACTGGTGGACGCCATGGCTTCCTACTGATCCCTTCATCAAAGGCGAGGATCACCATGCTAGAGTAAAGGGCTGGTTGTTCTCAAATCATCTCATGCTTTAAAAATAGCCAGAAGTTGGGATTTTTTAATATTTGTATTTTGTTTTTAGCAAAAATAATGTGTGGCAAGCATGCAACACGGGCACTGTTTTTCATGATCTCCCAGGGCACGTGGCCGAGGGGGTATCATGCCCTGTGCACAGCAGCTGGACAGCTGGTGAAAGGAGAAGCTGGGAAGAAAAGACAAACACCACATCTGTACTAGGTGAGATTAAACAAAAGGCTCGGCTCACCTACGTCGGCACAGAAATGGACAGGTTTAGCCACATCCTAGAAAAAGTGGGTTCCTCGTGTAGGAGTCCATTTGCTACTTACTTGTTAGGCAGGTAAGCTCACGTGAAATATATGATGCTCTCTTACTTGCTATTGACATTCTCACTTTAATCTCCAAACAATTCTAGGACTGTCATGTTTGCTGGAAGGGCTGATGTGTGATCCAGGTTAATTACTGTTGTCATCAAATGACATTCGGGACCTGATTTCTATTTTGGTGCAAAAAACTCAGTCCTCCGCAGTTCTACAGATGTCGTTCCAAAATTAATTCTGAAAGCAGACAACTAAATAGCCCGACTGTCGAAAGAGGAGTTAAACCACTTAAGTGTTGGACTCACTGAAGAATTAGGATCATTCTCATTTGCCATAGCTTGAGGCTGCTCTCTCCGGAACTGTCTCAACTCTCATTGTTCAAGAGCAGTAATTTTATTACTACGTTACTTTGTTGCTGTCTGGCATTCTCACCCCGCCTTCCAGCATCCTCAGGCGGTGCTGCGGCTGCGGCTGGGTTGCAAGCACAGGCACAGCAGTGCCCGTTCCGCGACCAACTCAAGGCACAAAGTGAAAAAGATCGCTCATAGCTAAAATGCCTGCTGTCATCGAGGGATATACTTTAAGACTCCCAATTCTACTTAAGTCATAAACAGTCCCCAGATGGCCCCAATGGTACCAGAGGGGAAAAGATGGAGCCCCTGTACTGTCCCCAGGCAGGGCTAGTCAGGGGTACATTCTTTAAGAAGACCTATCAAGGTTTTTGCAGGACAGCTGATTCTGGTTTCTGAGCTGCCCAGAACATTCTTTTTCTTCTGTTTCTGGAGTAAGCAGAGTCTTGACAGTGAAGCGATGACCCATGCATCTTGCACAATATGCAGAGTTTAACAAAAGTACGGAAGGGTGCAGAGAAACACTGGGTGATGTAGTACCATTGTTAGAAGCCATGAGAGAAGCCTCAAAAAGAGAACTAGAAGAGATAACTTGCTTGTGGGACCCATAACGGCCTGTGGTCTTGGGCAATCCAGCCCAAAATGAGTCTTCAGGGAAATAAATACCTGGCACTCATTCCCTCTGTCCTTTTTGATCACCTACCCATGTTTTTTCCTTACTGGCCTGACACCACCCAGCTCTGCACACTGCCATCTGATCTATGGGAAGTGCACACACGGCCCAGCTGTGCACCACTGCCATCTGATCTACGAGAAGTGCACACACCGCCCAGCTGTACACCATTGCCATCTGATCTACAGGAAGTGCTCACAGAGCAGAACCATAGTTTTTTGATTTATGGCAATAAAACTCCAGTTCCGCATAAGAATCTTATCCCAGGTGGATCATAGGGTAAAGCAGTAAAATGTCTAAAAGGAAATACAGAGAATGTTCTCAAGACCTGTGTTAGATGAAGATTTCTTGACTATAACATAAAAGAAAAAAATCAACTATCAAATTTAAAACTTCCCTCACTAAAAATCATTAAGAGAGTTAAAAGGCAAGTCATAAAATAGAAGAAGACCCTGAACTACATACAGACAACAGAGCTATCTGGAGGAACTCCTATAAATCAAGAAGTAAAAAAGAAAAAACAGGCAAAGACTTGAACGGGCAGTTCCCGAAAGGAGTGCCATTAAACACTGCAAAGAGAATACCAGACATCATTAACCACTGGGAAATGCAATTAAAACGGCAACAAGATATCTTTCCATGCCCAACAGAAGAGCTAATTCATGAGAAAGAACAATGATTTTACCTCTGGCGAGCTACTATGAGTATAAAATTGTTACTATAATTTTAGAAGCGTGGTTTGTAAGGCCGTCTAAAACTATATGCCACACCCTATGACCCATATCTAAATTACCTAACAAATAATAGGGACACAGGCAGCAGATATCTGTAATGTTGATAATAACCCCTAACTGAAAGCAGTCCAAACGCTTACCAACAATACAATGAATACATTCTATATAACTATACACAAAACTGCTATACATACTATAAGCCCAAACACTTACCAACAATACAATGAATACATACTATATAACTATACACAAAACTGCTACACCCAAACACTGTGAATGAGTTCCCCAGACACAATAATACGGAAAAGGGGCTGGGTGAAAACAGTACTGTATGGTCTTATGCACCTGAGGTTCAAAGGCCTGCAATTCCAATCCATGCTTACTGAAGTCGGGATGGTGCCTACTGTTGTGCACATAGCACTGGCTAAACGGGTGCAAGACGAAGGCTTCTAAGGCAGTGGGAGGTGGTTACATATTTGTGCGCATTTGTAAATGCTTATAAATTGTACACATTAAGCTTATGCATTTTACTATATGCATGCTATATTCAATAAAAATGAGCTATAGAAGTACACTTATATAGAAAGCAACACACCCCCACCTAAACCTCCCTCCCCTTTCATATCACCTGTGAATGGGAGAGGAAGGTAGAGGAGGAAGGATAATTAACTCTAAGGATGTTTAGAAAAGCTATATGGAAACCTATTTTAGAAGCTTCCTAAGTATATACATATATTCATATGAAAGAGTTTAATTGGAGTTGCCCTACATAAGGGCTCATGCTCTTCTCATGGGCCATAGGATGCCAAATACAAAGCCTAGTGTCAGATATGGGCTGCTTTCCATTGAGTTACGCATGTCGGGGGCAACCCAGAGACCTCTCCAAAAACAACACAGGCCGGGGTTGGTCACCAAAACTTGGGGGGTAAGACCCTGTTGCTGAAGATACCACACACTTTGGTCAAGTAGGAGAGGAAGGTGCTATGTAGGCTGCTGGGGTGTGAAGTCATCAATAGCCTTCCCAGCTGTGATCACCACAATGACCAGTGCTGTGAATATGCCAAACTGGTACAAAGGCGGTTTGAACGATATGGGCGTAACCAACTGATTTCTGGTTGAACTGAATTCCATAGGAGAAAACACATACCTGGCACTATGAATCTGGCCAAGGACCCATGCTTGGGGAGCACACATGTCCCAGGGGTAACCTACTGTTATCATTTTGCTAAACAGACATAGTATCAAACTGATCTCTGAACTTATATCCCTGTGCCTATACATTAAGCAGTGCTGCTCTCTGTCCTCATGAGAGACATTTAAGGAAACACAAAGGTTCCGTGGACAGTGTTTAAGCCAAAGACTCCTAACTGGTCAAAGCACAAGTGTGTCTATGACACTCTCACCCACTACTGGTATATGTATGTGGCCCTTACACTTAGGTTCAAGGACCATCACAGAAGAGGTGGCAGAAATATTCTAAGAGCAAGAGGTTGGGGCCAGCATGAGAGAAACGGCCTTCTGGACAGGACAAGACTGCTGAGTCCATGAGCTCACCGCAGCTATGCTCGCCTTCACAAGACCTGCATAAGAACAGCATCCTAGCATGGAAGAAGAGACCCGCCTCGCAAGCCAGATCCCACCATTAACTGAGGAGCTTCTGACAGCTGATGGCTTCTGGGGAGTGACAGTTGGGTTTTTTAAGGATGTGGCCCTGGTAGGTCTACTATACGCCACCCATATGAGTACATATATACACACACATATACGTGTGTGTGTGTGTGTGTGTGTGTGTGTGTGTATGTGTATGCAGCACAAATTGGATCCTTCAAGTTATTTAAAAAAAAAAAAAAAGAGGACACGAAGTTGGGAGGAGTTGGGGGTGGAGGTGTGGATTTGAGAAGAATTGGGGAAAGAGTGGAAAGCGAATAGGATCAAAATACACTGTGTGACATTCTTAAGGAATTAATCCAAATATATTTTTTAAAAAGGAAAGGAAACACATCAGATACAAGCATTTCCACACTGTGGAACAAACCACAACTACTAAAAGAGAAATTGAATTTCTGTGCCCAGAGGGTTTTTCTTAATAGAACAAATATTCTCCTGCCTAGGATGGCTGGAATCAATCCTGAAGGGCGAATAAAAGGTTCTCAGTGCTCCTTTTCCTAAGAGACCAGAAGTAAAGCAATGTGGGATAGCGGCAATCTCTCTGTCCTTTCCCCACGAACTCCAGCAAATCAGAGCTGAGTAATCCGAAAGATCGTTGGTCCCTACCTTTCGCTCTGCCGACTGCCTTTCTTCCCACGCGTGCCCAGCTATGTGCCACCGCTCTAGGCTACGTAGTGGGATCTCAGAGTGTGTTTATACAACTAAGTGGGTTATCGGGTTAAGAGCAGAAGAGCTGACCTCCCTAGTTGCGCCCTACAGCAATTGTGAGAGAGAGCCCTGCACCTTGACCCTGGTGGTGTGAGTATGGGTGACCCAGATCCGAAGACCTGAAGCAGGAGAACGGGCCCCATTGCTGTAGGCTACGCTGGGTGAGGTAGCCCAGGCGGCGCTGGAGAGCTCATCTGGGTAGTGGCAATGAAGGAAAGCTGGTGGGCTGATCACCAGCTACCATCCAGTCCCAGAACCAGAGCTATAAGTTGGCCTAGTCCAGCATCCACCTCATCTGTGAACTGTTGGAGCAGGTGAAGGAGACAAACCTACAGATCCAAAACAACAGGATCTCCATGATCCAGAACAACAGAATGTCCAGGAGAAGCCCCAGTGAGATCAGTGGTGTAGCAGAAGCCAAAGGCCTTGAGGCAGCCCAATGACTCGCGGTAATGAACACTTGTAAGTAATGATGGATGAACTATAGAGTAAACGTGATTCAACGAGCCACACCACAGCTCCCACAAGATTCTCTCTCTCTCCCTCTCCCTCTCCCTCTCCCTCTCCCTCTCCCTCTCTCTCTCTCTCTCTCTCTGTTTTGCTATGTTTTGTTTGTGTTTTGGGTTTGTTTTGAGGGGAAGGTTGCAAGGGCAGAGATGAGTGGAATCGGAATGCATGATGAAAAAAATCCATGTATCTATTTCTAAAATCAGACTATGCTGTCTGTATAACATTATTCGTATGCATGTTGACAGGGCTGAGCATTTGGTGTCAGATAAACAATCATTGTGATCTCTTCAGAGAAGACTGTTTCTCCCATGTTCAGCATTCCTTAGTTGCCTGTAGTTCTTCGTGTAGAGTTGAGGCCTTAAGGCCTTGAGAGACAAAGAATGAAGTAGAATAGGTAGGAAGGGGGGTGGGATCTAAGAGAAGGTGGGGAAGGGGAAAGATGATCAACATATATTGTATGAAAAAAAATATAAAGCCAATAAATAAAAAACAAACAAAACAAGGTAAAACCCACAGCAGAGCCCAAGGCTGGAGATATGACTCAGGCAAAAGCACTTCCTGCTCCTGCAGAGGACCCAAGTTTGGTTCCCAGAACCTATATGATGACTCTCAGCCGTCTGTCACTCCAGTTCCAGAGGATCCAATGCCCTCTTCTGGTCCCCTTGGGCATCAGGCATGCATGCTGTACACAAACTTATCCTGGCAAATGTTCATACCCATAAAAAAATAAACACTTTGTTTCAGATAGGCTCTCTCTGTGCAGCACTGACTGTCCTGGAACTCACCAAGTAGACTAGATTGGCCTCAGGTTCAGAGATCTGCCTGCGTCTGCCTCTGAGACCTGGGATTAAAAATATGGGCTATCATACCTGATTGAAAATAAATCTTTTTTTCCAAGAGATTCTTTTTTTAACTTTGATGGATTTTATGTAACAACCATTAATGACATGACTTTCAAAGAGAACAAGGAAGGTACATTGGACAGTTTGAAGGGAGAAAGGAGAAGGGAGAAATGATGTAATTATAATTTCAAAAGAAAAAACTCACAATAAATGCCCAAAATATATAAAAAATGCCAAAACAAACAAAACAACAAAGCATCCAAAAGATGGAGTCTTCCAGATACAACATGGTCGATGCACATATGAGCTCACAGAGCCTGTAACTGCACAGTTCACACAGAGTCTCAGCACAGAGGAAAGGGGAGGTGGACATAAAGTCCCACCCCTAACCAAGAAGCTATTTGCAAGTGATGCCTGCTAGGATTGAAGTGTCACTGGGTATATCAACCTCGCTCAACGTCAGGCCCCATGCTCAGTAGTTGGCCAATGCAAAATGGTTTTGCCCTGTGCACATGTCAGATCCCAAAGAAACCCAGGCTCACCCAGGACCTGTGGCTCATCCCACCATGTCTCATACTGTCTCCTACCTAACTTCTTCAGCTCAAGGGCTTCCCTTCCCTTCACCCACCTTCTTTCCAGGATAAACCTGCCACACACTCGTGGTCCTTGGCTCCCCTCTTGGTCCACTTGCCCTCTCTCCTCTTCTCTTCCTCTCTTGCCATCCCCACCCCACCTTCTCCCCCACCTCTTCTCTCATGGCCTGGTTCAGTCTGGACCCTTCCAGATGCCTCTGGCTGAACTCCCCCTCATATCTACAATAAACCCTCTCCTCAAACATACTCAAGAACGATCCTCATTTTCATTTACTTTAGAGACTGTCAAAAGGCTTTCGCTTCCTGGATCTTTTATGTTTTGTTGTTGTTGTGTTTTTTTTTTAAATCCCACTTATTTACTGCCTAGAATCACACTATGGAGCATTACATGGAGACTTAGACATGGTAAGTCAACATGGATCCTGGCGCCCATGACTTGGGACACGGTACAGAAACAGATATGTGCCTTTGCTGCTCACCTTAGCTTGCAAAAGAATTTCAGTTAGTTCACAGCCACACACGAACCCACTAAGACAGCAGAAACCAAGGAAGAATCTTAAGGCCAGTTTTTATCATTTTGTCAAAAGCCTAACAGTCATACATTGCTTCAAAACAGGGTTTATTCAGAAATCCCTCAGGAAGCATTGTGCCAGCATCACAGAGTGCGTTTATACACATAAGAGGGATTAGACATCACGAGGGTGACATAGTCTCACATGATAGGTTGGTGTTATGCAAACAGCATGGCAAGAGGAGCAACGTGCAGCCAGATCAGATGGGGATGCTATCTCTATGACACAGGGGAACACGCCAGTGGCCTTCTAGAGCTGTATCCGAGCTATTTACCACTGAAACTGCAAGGGCCTGTGATTGACTCTAATGTGTGCTGACACATTTGCCTGTTTACAGCCGGAACCCCAGTCAGTCCTGAACAAAATCCTAACCATAGCTCCTCGGGGGAAGAATCCATATTCAATCTTAGTTCTGCCCTAAAAGAAGATCCATTTGGCAACACAAAGCCCACCGTGTGGATGCCAATGGTGTCTGTTTTACAGTTTGTCTTGCATTGCCTTGCTACAGAGATTCAAATACCACTTCAGTCATGTGTCACCTGGGTTTGCCTGGGTATCAGATCTCTTCTCCCTCCAGGGAGGAATGAGGCCAAGTTTCTTTTAAAGGCCCTTGAAGCTAACGCCTCAGGGAAGACAGCAGTGATCAGGGGATGCAGTGCACCTTCACCTGGATGCAAACACTGAGATGGTTCTTTTTAAAGAGTCTCCCCGCAATGCAAAGAAGACAGCCACCTTCTGCTCTCAAGCATCATCGCCTTCCCAGCACCCCCCAGGCCCTCCCGTCCCCGAGGGTCCAGTTCGCCCATGAAGAGGCGCACTCTCAGGCTCTGAGAGGAGTAAGCACATCTATTTCAACAGCTGAGGCTGAGCACCCGCACCTGACACTGAAGGCGTCTCCATCATGCACACTTGCAAACAGCCCTTCGTG
The DNA here is from genome assembly GCF_903992535.2 of Arvicola amphibius. Lineage (NCBI taxonomy): Eukaryota > Metazoa > Chordata > Mammalia > Rodentia > Cricetidae > Arvicola > Arvicola amphibius. Next base: position 31,594,028 of record NC_052053.1, read on the forward strand.
CATCGGAGAAGACTGCCAGTCAGTGGCCGGGCTCACTCGACACCCTGTCAAGTCCCGGGTGTAGTCCTTGCCTGTTTCTTCATTGATCTCTTCATCTCTTCTACTTACATCCCCTGGCAATGTTTCTGACTACAAGCACACTATCTTTAGAGTCTCCTCTGACCACTCTGGCCTCCTTAAAGAGCTGAGGATGTGGGTTCTTGGTGCTGCTAGCTTCAGCATCTTCCTTTGCTCTCCAGGTGTTCCAGAAAATGCTGGTACTTGAATAAGGGAGCTCTGGGAAACCCCGCACTTTTCATGCATAGCAAATTCTGTAATTCACGCTTTGCACATTGAGTGTCGGGAGAGAGCGAGAGGAGGGTAGGAAGAAAGGGGAGAGAATGAGAGAGACAGCAGGGCCCTCGAGGAGGGCAGGAGGGCATTCATCTCCATCTTTCAGGGGTTATCAAGGAAACAGAGAGAGACAAGGCTATAGACCCCAATAGACATACAATGGATTCTTCTTTTAGTTTCCTAAGGAAACTGGCTCATGTGTCTGTCTGTGGGGGCCATCAAAGCTAAGTCAGGTCCAAGCTGCCAGCTGGAAATGCAGGTGCAAGTGTGTATTCTGGTCTTCAATTATTCCTGGGAAACCCCAGGTTTTGCTTTTCAAGTCCTCAAGGTCAGAGGACGGGCCATGCCCAGGGTCATCTACTTGACTTGGTCAAGTGAGTACAACCATTAACCATCAAAAAAAAAAAAAATACTGTCAGAGCAATAGCTAGATCTGTGTTTGTTTAAAGAGCCTAGTCATGTATTTGGGTGTGAAATTAACATCACATCACAACTTCCGATTGGCCCTGGGTCTCAGCTGCTGCATAAACACCTCAGAACACACATCTGCTCCAAAGCACCCTCCAGGCCTGGAAAGGGCTCCCTACTTCTGGGGGAAAGGGCCAGCCCATGAGGAGGGATGAAAACCCTGATGACCAGCGACGAGCTGGCGTTTAGTTAAACTTACACCACACAGTATCTCTTCCTGTAAGAGCTTCCATTACCCACCAGTGTGCCAGCAACAGGCTCGCCATCAGAGGTGAGTTAATTCTTGGTTTATGTCAAGTGCACCGAAGTGTGTGCCTTGGCCAAACTGCTCGCTCTGTCTCTGCAGGTAATTTGTCCGCGCACTGTTGTGCCATGAATTTTACATGTACACTATTCGGTCTCTGCAGAATCCAGCTGTCGCCATGGCAGGCAGCTTCATTCAAATGATGGCATGGTTTCTCTTTGATAGCAGTGCACACCAGGACACAAAGACCATTACTCTTCTCGAAGTATCAATCCCCATTCACATTCAACATGCAAACAGACGGAATTATCTGTGCTGGCCCAAGGTACACTGACTCAGGCCTTCCTGCACTGACTGGTGGGTCCCTCAAGGCCCTCTTTCCTTCACCCCACCCCCAACCAAATCAAGGCATGTTAAACAGACTTACAGATTTGAGTTCACACACATCTGAAAGTTCCAAATATCTTTTTTTAGAAAAATGTGAGAAAAATACTATGAAAGAGTAATTAAAAGCTAAAGAATAAAATTCTGGAGTCTAAAAACAAAAACAAAATTCACAAAATGTTTTAATGTGGCGTTTGATTTTCAGGTATCTGGATTACCTGCTTCTCTCTGACACACAGGTAGAATTGTCTGCCTCTGCACTGGCGGAGTGCTAGGCACTCAGAGGGCTAAAGGGACAAGCTTGATCAATTCAAAACCTAGACAGCGTGAATTTTACTTTTGTCTGAATCCAGTACTAAACCTAGAATCTTAAGGAAGGCTGGCTAGGCTCTTTGCAGGGTACCCTCAGGCACCTGTAGACCCTGATAGCTTTGTACAATTTCAAAGCACATGTTGCTGTTTATCCAGCCCAGGAAACATATATACTTCCCTTGTGTCCTTGAGAGAATCGCAGAACTCACGCTGCTCAAGGTTCTTCGACAAGAGCAAAATGAACACTGGCTATCTGACTCTTGGGACACACCCGGCAGCCTCTCTGAGTTCAAAGTTTCTGAGTTCAATCTTATTAGCGATCAGATCCCATATCTAACATGGTGTTTGGACCCATGTCTGCTGTGTAATTGGGCCCAATGAATATAGTTAATAAAGCAGATAGAAGGCCCACAGAAAAAACCACTGTCCTTACAGGGCCACTTCATATGTGGATAGAGAGAAAAGGAACAAACTATCACATATTCCTGATCACTAGATCCAGGTCAATGACAGATCAGTGGGACAGTGATGACCCAGCTCAGCAAGAACCCTGCAGAGGCTCACTTGCTGTCTTGTTCACTAAACATATACTTATTAATCACCTACTGCATACTCCCCATGCTGGAAAGCAGATGCCAATGGCAAATGTACTGTCTGCTGTCTGACCAACTATTTCATCTGGAAACATAGTTGATGTTACATTTTATTTCCCAGAATCCTAAATTACCTATAGTACTTCTTTACCCATTAGTTCCAGAAGTGAAATTCTATCTCATTCAAATCTGCCCCTTATATCACAAGGCTGTTCCTTATTTCCAGGCTAGTCTTAGCCATGACTATGACCTTCTAATCCTCAATACCGCTGGTGTTTAAGGCCAAAGAAGGTGAGCTTGAAATCAGTAACCTCCTCTGTTCCAGACACTGTCAAAGCGATAATGCCAGAAGCTCAATCATCCTCCCAAAAGTCCTTGCAAGGAACCCCTCCATCTCAATAGCCAAGAGATGTGACGCTCAGAGAAGTCAAGCAGAGAATGGCTCAATGGCCAGGAAACAAAGGTGTCACCCCACTGCAATGCCACTGCCTCAAACATTAGCCTAATCAAGGAAGTCATTTCGGAGGAAGCAAAGGGGCCCAACCCTGTTAAAAGGATAGGCCAGTTCTACAACATTTCAACACAGTTATTGTTTAGAGAGCCCACAGGTGCCTATGTTCTGTTGAGGTTTAGGAAAAGACCAGGATGTTCCAATTCAAACACGTAACAACTTCCCATAGAGAATGCCCACCCCATCTGCCCCATCTGAAACTACTTTATCCAAATAATCATTGGATACAAACTCCCAAGACTCAAGCAGGGGAGCACCAGGAGCCCCACTAACACCCAAGGCAGTAAGGGCCACAGACAGCTCATCAGCTGTCTAGCACTGAGCATAGCAAAGGTAGGAGAGTCCATATCTGTTCCCGCTCAGCCCAGTGCACACCAAAGATACTCAGATCATCTAAAACCTCAACACTACAGGCTTAGGCAACAATCCCCCCCCCCCCACCAAAGCACAGCTGAGAAGACAGGGTCTGGCAATCTAAGCAAACAAGACTGAAGGTCAGCTGTGGGCAGCAGGACACAGTAGGTAAAATAGAGTGTGTTAAGAAAGGCAAGGAAGGTAAGAACCACCCACACATGGGAAGCCTCACCCACCTGCTGAAGTCCACAGAGGCAGGGCATGTCGACTCGGGCCTTTCAAACAGTGAGAAGGTGGTCACCCTCCACCCTTTTCCCCCATACACCCTACGCCTCCTACCATCGGAGTTAATGCATCTGATTCCTTTCCTCCGTTATTCTTGCCTCTCCTCGGCCTTTATCTAAGTTTCTGGTTGTTTTTATGAACAACTTTGCAATGGATCCCAGATTCCAGACTTAAAGATAGTTATCAACCTTCAGATTTATGTAGGTGAAATTATATAGAGCTAAATGCTTAGCTTCAAGTCCATGAAGAACAAAAGCTATTGGACCAACGAGTTGGGTGTTTTGTTTTGTTCAACATCACTCTTCCAACAGGCACATTCCTGACCACTACTGAAAACATAATCCCTGTGGCCCCAGTCAATAATGCCTCAAGTTTACAGGTCATCTGCAAGAAGCAATGTAATAATTATTTGCCCCTCTGACCATTGCCCCAAGCCATCCACACGTAAGACATAACCTAGTTCAGAGCATGGGTTCTGAGACCCCGCACGCACCTCTGTCCAAACATCAGCGTGGACTTGGTCTCGGCTTCATTGAAGACTGACGGAGAACAGCAAATGACAATTGTGGTCCTACAGTTCCCACCCAGAGAGTCCTGGAGAATCCGAGTCATCTTGCTGTCCCGGTACGGCACATGTGTTTTCTAGTTAAGAAGAGAAGGAGAATTGGTTTTGACAGCCCATTCAAAGAAAACTACAGAAGCAAGCGGGCCAAACTTAGAAACACGAGGAATAAGAATTTGCAGCCAGGTCTTTGGCTCTTGCCAAGAAATGTCCATTCTGTGACCCATATCACTGGAAGTTAGCATCACCGTTCATAATTTCTAGTGGAGTGGATCTCCCGGCAACAAGCGCCCCAGCCAGGAATCCCTCTGCTCTCTTCCAAAGAGGAAAGCAAATGAATGGCTGGGATATGTGGCAAAGAGAACACATAAACCCCAAAGGCCGCTTCCCATAAAACTATTTAATAGATGGCGACAGGATTACTTACTGTCCCTTCTGCCAAGGCAGAGATCACATTTCCAAGAGCAGACAAAGACTTGTTGATATTTTTAGCTTCATCAAGAACAGCTCCCTCGGCACCAGTTTTGCTGACCTACCAGAGGACAGAAACAGCAGTGAGGCCAGGGGCAATAGAGAACAGAAAATGCAAACTCATGGAGGACAGCAGGCAGACCCTCCGGGGAAGCCCGGGATGAGCGTAAGAACCACAGCGATCCTGCTGTCCCTGGAGCCTGAAGCTGAGGATTTGATCTCTCCTGCTGTCATTTTCCTCTCAATTGAGTTTTAATGGAATGGCTGAAATGCCCCAAGTGGGAAAACTGTAGATACTTCCCCGGGGGACATCAATCCAAGAAAACCAGGCTCCTGGAGTACCATTGCCGCGGCGAGCTGGGTCCTGGGGGACTAAACCACAGCCTCCCAGTCAGACGGGGTCCATGGGGCACAGGGAGGAAAACACTAACGAGCCCAATTTCCGGCAGAGAAACTGGTGCTCTATTCCTTCTCTATTTGCTTCTGGAGCAAGGAGGGAGCGGGTGGGGACCTAAGGAAGACAGGGAAGGATATCTCAAATGCGAAAGACTTAGGGAGGTCTGAAAAGACAAGGGGATGTGCGCTACACTATAAATTTGATTTTCTCCTACAGCCCTCCGCACACAGTGCCTCCCCTACTGCGTTTAGTCCAGGTAATCTCACATTCACAGCATTTACTCTAGGCGGAGGGGTTTATAAAACCTGCCATTTTTTTAAAGAAGGACTGAAACTCAGTAAAAATTTTTCCTGGCTGCCCAGGCAAAAACTACAGGGTGGACAGCTGCTTTCTAAAAAAAAAAAAAAAAAAAGCAGAGAAATAACTTTAACTGGACAAAGATTGACTTCAAAAACATATTGAAGGAGAGGCCCCCTCCCTCCGTGACATAGGGAAATGCTTATGGCGGGGGGAACCTCTGAAAACAGGACAGAATTCTTCTATCCTGGAGCTGCAGAGGGCAGCTTGCTTGCAAACAGAGACATCACGAAGTGATGGCCACAAAAAGCAGCAGCCGATTGCAGGAGTTTTTAGATGATCTCTAATTTGAGCATCTTAACTCCATGAAATATTCAGAGTAGGGGCTATCTATCACCTTCCATTGACAGGCAAGGACAATGAGCTCCAGAGATGTCACTTGGCCAACCTAAGGGAATGATGGCCCTATGGGGTGGTGGAAACTAAAGCCCAGAGCTCTGTTCTTAAGACAGTCCACTCATATGGAGTCATCTGGGGAAAAAGAAAACAGAGGAACCAACAAAACTACAGGAAAGACACTTGAAATATCTTGTAAGTGCCATTAGAAGAAGCGCCAGCCACCAGCAGGAGGCCATTGTCTCAGGTATTTCAGTCCGAAATAACACATCTCCACATGATTCTCTGCATGGGCCTGTGCCGGACACAGCAGTTAATTTAGTGGTCAGGATAGAGCTGAATGATGCTCCCTTCATCCTGGTGAGTGACCAGGAACATGGCCAGCTCACACATAGAACATTTGAGATGCCCAGCCAGGAATATCCAATGTTTTTCTCTTTGGGACAAAGGCAAATTTGAGGACAATTCAAAAAGCCATGACTTACATGGATATTCGTGGCCATAGCTAGCGTTCAGGAACTTAGCAGTGTGAGGCTTGTAAACGGCAGTAAGTGGCAACCACCTGGACAGCCAGGGAGCCTGATAAGGACATCCAGGTGACGTCACTGATGAGTGCAGGAAGAGGCATTGTGCATGTGGACTAGCTCTATGATGTCTAAAAGGGGCTGTGTCCTGCCAGAGTGTGACAAGTGGGACATCCCCTGGGGCTGTGGAGGGGAAGATGGTGATTCCGGACGAGGTCTTAGCCAGTTCCTGGAGGCACAGAATTGACTACAGGTGTGTAAAGAGGCTTACAACAAAACCACAGAAAGCTTCCTAATCGGGAGGAACCAGTGTCACTCATAGGGGACTGTGGCTTCAGACCCGCTCCCGGTAGAACTGGAACACTGGGCGGGCCCAGATTCCAGACTTTTCCTTAGCAAGGCAAAGCTGCAGAAGCAGGGCCACCATGCTCCAGAGGCAGAGCCCTTCCTAGCCCACTGGAGTCCATACAACGGACGGCTCCCCCCATCCTAAGAGTGTCCCTCCCACCTCTGAGCTGCTGCCTTGCTAGGCGAAGTCATACTAACACCTTCTTAACGCACAGGCCCTACTAAGCACAAATGAACTTTTGAAACCGAAAAGGAAATGAGAAAAACTTGACAGTTGCGTGCCTCAACATTTTAAACCTCTTAAAAAAAAAAAAAAAAACAGGGAGTAAAAGGCATAAAAATTATACAGCTGTACACTTGAGCAAATAACGGGGAAATTATAGATAATATTAATAAGAACCAATTACCTTTTCACTCCCAGCCAAATCGACCAAATACAGCTTCCCACTGAGTTTCTTCTCCGTCTCCACGTTCTCTTGTTTAATGTTAATCAGGAAGATGCTGTGGCTCCTCGAGCTGTGTTCGTTCATGTCTGGAATGAAGAATGGTTTACTGCTCTACAGAGAACACGTGAGCAGAGGCAGCCAACCTCCGCCCTCCAAACCAGAGCCAGTCATGGCCCACCGTGGCAGTTCTCTGCGGGCAGGGCAGCTGATTTCAGAGTGTATTGGGGGCCACTGTCGCTTCTTTCAGAACAGAAAAAGAAAAAAAAAAGACACTCATCTCATTCCAGAGATGATAGATTTACAATGTCTTCAAGTAACAAAGGAATTAACCTAACCTTGTTGGTGAGCAGTTTAAGATAACAGATGCTCAGGGTCTGCCTGAAGCCCCGTATCCCATATGATGCTCTAATCTCACTCACCAAGAAGCTCACAGCTTCCCTGACGGACCCATGGAAACCATCGGACTGTACCACAGTGTCTGATACAGTTCTTCCTACTCATATGTGTAGCCTGTGTTACCAGGTCTACCATAAACTTAAAGGAAGATTAAGACACACAACTCTATAACCCACAAAGAGGCCTCCTCAGGGAATAAATGTGCTTTATTAGGTCAGGGTACCTTTTCCACTGAAGCCCACAAATGTCTTATTCAACTTTTGTCATCTCTCAAAAACATCTTATCAGATTGTTCCTAAAAATTCTAAGGATCCCATTTTAAAAATTACAAATGCTGGGCCTTTAATTCCAGCACCGGGGAAATAGAAGCAGGTGGATCTCTGAGTTCAAGGACAACCTGGTCTACAGAGTGAGTTCCAGGACAGCCAGGGCTACACTGAGAATCTCTGTCTAGAACCCCCCCCCCAAAAAAGGTCACAAATAACAAAAATAACAAACAAATTTGGCAACACTGCATGCTACAAAGTCAACATGTAAAGGGCATTTATGTTTCTATATATTACTAACAATGCCTGACCTGAAATATTAAGACAACAATCTATTTACGATAACAATAGAAAAGATAAAATACTTAAGAATAAACTTAAAGCCGGGCGGTGGTGGCGCACGCCTTTAATCCCAGCACTCGGGAGGCAGAGGCAGACGGATATCTGTGAGTTCGAGGCCAGCCTGGTCTACAAGAGCTAGTTCCAGGACAGGCTCCAAAGCCACAAAGAAACTCTGTCTCGAAAAACCAAAAAAAAAAAAAAAATAATAATAATAATAATAAAATAAAATAAACTTAAAGAAAATGATAGGTTTTTAGACAAAAGCTACAAAATGTTGCTTAAAAGATATTAAAACAGCTGGGTGATGGTGGTGCACGCCTTTAATTCCAGTGCTTGGGAAGCAGAGGCAGACAGATCTGAATTCGAAGCCAGCCTGGTTTACAAAAGCTAGTTCCAGGACAGGCCCCAGAGAAACTACAGAGAAACCCTGACTCGAAATAAAAGAAAAACAAACAAAACCCCAAGAAACCAAAAAGATGTTAAAACAGATACAGATGAATGGAAATAAAATCCCATAACTTATTAAAAGATTAAATAGTGTTAAGCATCAAAATCGGGTTTGAAGAAACAGCTTTAAAAGATAAAGTTTCACTGTGTGAGCATGAGGACGGGAGTTTGGAGTCCCAGAACCCATATAAGCTGGGCAGGCCTGGCAGCCATCTGCAATCCTAGCCCTGGAAGGCCGAAACAGATCAGGCCCAGAGCAAGGTAGCTAGTTAGACTAGCTACACCCAGTAAGTTCTGTATCAGTGAGAGAGGCTGCCTCAAGAAAATGTTAAGACTGAGCAATATCAGCTTCAGGCCTACACACACACACACACACACACCATGCACATGGACCTGCCCACATGTGATCCTGCTGTCATACACCACACATGCATCCACGTAAAGAACAGATGTAAACATTAGCCAAAACAATCTACTCAATGCAACTCAGTCTCAACGATTATTGTATACAGAAATAGAAGAATCGATCCTAAAATTTTTAAATTCATACAGATTCGCACAACATCCTGAATAATCAAGCTGATCTCGAAAAGTAAAACGGGAGCTGCGGAGATGGACAGATAGTAAAGCTCCCACTGCACTGGCGTGAGAACCCGAGTTCAGGTCTCCGCTGGGGAAGATTGGGAAGGTTGTGGAGACAGATGGTAGGATGTTGCCCACAATGCAAGTGGACCCAACACCAGAGCACTGTTAAATATACTTGCCGCACTGAAATAGAAACGGGGGCTGACGGGATGACTCAATGGGAAAAGATGCTTGCTGTCAAGTCTGATGTCTGAGTTCAATTTCCAGGGCCCACATGTCAGGGAGAAGCCACTCCCTCAAGCTGTCTTCTACCTTCCACATGTACATCTATACACAGGCACGCATGAGCACACACGCACTCACAACTTGACAGAATGCTAGCAACACTAGAAACGTCATAGACCCTCGGCTCTGAAGCTGCCAGCCAATGCTGGCACGCTGTGAATGATTCATGACTGACAGTTTAAGAAACAATGAGAACGTTTCCTTGTGTCCATGCAAGTTTCGGGCAGAACAGAAAGAATCCGTGTTTTCCTAGACTGTATGCAAGCCTAGGTCAGCTCTGAAAACTGCCCCAGCCATGAGCGTCATCTGACAAGCTACGGGGTAGAGAAGAGGCTAAGAATTTCAGTTCTGGATCACAGACCTGGACCCATCCACAGAGGAGCTGCTAGAAGAGTCTAGATCAGCCCTGTACTACAGCTAGTTTCTCTCTCTCTCTCTCTCTCTCTCTCTCTCTCTCTCTCTCTCTCTCTCTCTCTCTCTCTCTCTCTCTCTCTCTCTCTCTCTCTCTCTCTCTCTCTCTGTTGGTTTCTCAAGGCAGGGTTTCTCTGTAGCTTTGGAGCCTGTCCTAAAACTAGCTCTTGTAGACCAGGCTGGCCTCGAACCCACAGAGACCCACCTGCCTCTGCCTCCCGAGTGCTGGGATTAAAGGCATGTGTCACCACCGCCTAGCTAGAATCTCTTCTGGTCAGTAACTTCGCTCCCTTCCTTGGCAGCAGGCTTCACCTGGGGCAGCTGCCAAGCCTGCCTCCATAGCCTCAGCATCAGAACCCAGGCGGACAATGATGCACTGCACTGCCCACATCCTCTCCTGATGTGTGTGTGTGTGTGTGTGTGTGTGTGTGTGTGTTTACTTCTCCAAACTAGAAATTCTTAGTTCTTTCAGCTCTTTGTGAACTTATACTTCTTGGTTCACATCCCTCTAGAAAGGACAGCCCTAGTCTAGAGCCGTGGCTGCTCCAATACGCATGTGCAGCTCCTGGACACGTGACACAGGCGCGCTGCCCAGCACGTTAGCTTCTGTGAGCCTGTCTGTTGCAAGCGTGTGCTGCAGGGATTTCCTGGAAGCTACCAGCTCTATTCTGACTCCCCCTTTGCATTTATTCTCCATCTACAGAGGAAGAAGCCCAGTAGTTTTTCCTTGAGTTGGACACAAATTTATTAGCTCAGATTTTTTTTTTTTTTTTTTAAATCTGTTATCAGAACCCAAGGAATCTCACCCAACACTTCAGGACCTTGGAGTACGGCACACACTCTCCCTGCACATGGGCCGGGGTCCGTCTGCTCGTAGCTCCCTGCTGCCTTCCCCTGCAAACAGCATGTGTACTTCATCACCCGGCCACCCCACACAGAGCGCAGCTACCGGGATTCCACGTGACTGCATGAACATCACCACTGCACTTACTCGTCACTGCCACGTGTCGGTTTGCTTTGCCCTCATCTATCACATCCATGACCTCCTCGGGGCTTGACACAAACCTCTCCGTGCACCCCTGCAAGAGTCAGAAGTAGGTCAGGTGGGCCAGTACAACAGTTGAAAAACAACAGCATTTTAAAGCAGCACCCCCCCTTCCTTTTTTCCTAAAGGCACAGATAAACAGGACAGGTGCGCTGCCAGCCCACTGTGTTTCCGCCTTGCCTGGGGCTTGGATTCTACATTAAAGAGAAGTGGGAGCTAGCTAGCCCCAGGAAACTAGAAACTAGAAAGCTGGCCCAGAGATATAAAGCTAGAGGAAATGCTTTTTAAGCTGTGTTCATACCCTACAGTGAGACTTTCAGGGGACAGAAAAGAAAAAGAGAAAAATCTATGAGAGAAGAAATGCGAACGGACTTCCTCTTTACCATTTCAGACATCAACAGAGCACACAGGATGCTACTTCTATGAACCATTGCATTCAACCCCCAAACCTCTTTAAGATGAGCAATACTAAATAATACTATTTAGATAATAGCTTTCCTAACGAAGGCTGGGTATACTAGCTCATAGCTTACACACGAAGCACTGGATTAGATCCCAGCTCAAAAGCATAATAAAATAATTTACATACAGGAAAGCTACAGATGAAGCAGCTGAATGTTGATTTTTGTAGCAGATCAATATTCTAGATAAGGCTCAGGGTTAACAATTCCTTTTGGGTTCTCTTTATAGCGCTCATGTAATAATTATTTGGACAGTCACCGGAGAGAGAGAAGTCAGCGGTATCACCCTCAACCCTTCTCATACCTTTACATAAGGGACTCTGTTTTTATCTTCATGGACAGCCAAGTTGGTCTTGGACACTGTCATGACAGAAACAATGGCATGCAAAGAAGAAAAGGAAAGTTTAAAACCCTGTACTGCAGGAAGAACAGCCACGCTTAAAGAAGACAGGCAAGCCTAATCCTTCATAACTTGCAAGTTCAAGCTGAGAAGAGCACAGAGCCCAAAGGCAAACATCTCTCTAAATTCTCATCAGCTGTCCGGGCAGAAGTGCCCTAACTCATCTCAACCCCCCCCCCCCTCTTCGATTACAGAGTGCACACCAGGGCCACATTCAGGGGGAGCTTACCGTCAAGCAAGTCCCTGATTTTGTCCAAGTAGATCTCAAAATAGGAAACCTAGGTAAAGAGAAATTGAAATTGGAATAGAAATACCGTACCACGTTTCAAAAATATCACTACTAAACTCATGAAAGCTTTTGCTGGGGTTGAAAAAGTGGGCACCAAGTGAGAATCGGAGTCCTAAGCATAGAACTCATGTGCTCCTCCTGCCGGGTCATTGTGACTACCTGTCAAACACGGACCACTCTTGAGCTCCACACTTTTGGCTCCTCTGGACTCCACTCAAGTGCTAGACAGCTTCTTACAAGAGGACCTAAGTTTCACTTTAGCTGAACACCAAATAATGCTCATGTGTGGTAACAGTCACAAGAGAAGGCATCCTAAACCTGCGATGTTCATCTAGACCTCAAGGGATTGCATGATGCCACGGCCTCATCAGACCCAGGGGAACGCAGCTTCCACGTTAATGTGAAGGAAGCAGGCAGACACTAAGGATGCTTGGGACTCCGGGGGCTCAGAAGACACTTGGGAGAGTGCGGCGGAAGGCAGCCAGGATGGGAGTCTTTGAAGGGTTGGGACAGATGTGGCTGAGTGAAGATTACTGGCCAGGTATGGTGGCTTACGCCTGCCATCCGAGGTCAGAGGGCTGAGCAAAGGACTGTCATGAACCCACGGCCAGCCAAGACTGCAGAATGATACTCCTTCTCAAAAACTAAAGACAAACAAAGGGGGATTACAGCCTTTTAGGAAAAGGAAGCCTTCTAAATAATTATTCTCAAACCTTAGCCCGGACCCAAATACATCAATAGCGCTACAGAACTGGAGAGCCCTGAAAACTACCACAATGGTACTAGAGCAGCATCACAGATACTAGAATCCAGAAATTGGCTTCTAAATTCCCAGATGATCCATCTGATAGCTGAAGTAATAAAATGTTTAAGCTGAGAATGAGTTCTGAGTAATTTAATGTACACATAGCTTCAGTTTCCTGATATGGCAAATGAAGCCATTCATGGGAAAAAAAAATCTCTCCTGGATTTTGCACACTGTTTGTACCTGACTCTTTCCTCCCAGGTAAACTTCCCCCCAAATTCATAAGCATCTTTGAAATACAAATAAGAGAATGGAAAAAAGACAAACATAGACATGGGCTACATGACATTAAACAAGCGACTGTATGTATGGTAGCAGTCCCATAAATCATACTGTCTAGTGATAGCATAGAATCCTTGTTTGGCTTAAGTTATCTATGATGCTCACAAAATGATAAAATTATCTTACCGTTCTCAGGATATATCCCATCGTTAGGCCAGCCATGATTATGACTACTGGAAATCTGGGCACTGCCTACCCAGGTGAAACTTCAGGATTGGACAAACCCTACCTCTAGTTTGGGGAACTCCTGAGCCCTGGCACTAATGTCTCTCCCAGCTTAGCCCTGGCTCATCATCTCTCGTGTGCCGCTATCTGGAACCTCCCAGTTCCTGGCATCTTTGAGATCCTTGCTTTGAAATCTACAAGCAGCAGCTGGCATTGTGGTGCCTGCTCTTGGATTCCTGTGCCTGTAATAACTCCTACCTGTTCATCTGCCCAGCTCCTCATTCCCTCTCTTCTGACACTCCCGACAGGCAGAAGGCTCCCCGCCCTGTCCTCCCAGTTTTTTGTTTTTGTTAATTTGCTCTGGCTGTCTAGAGGTTTTTCTCGTGGCTTAAACCCAGGGCCTTGCACATGCAAGGCACAATTGTACTGTACGTCTGAGCGAAGCCAGCCCTAACTGTTCTATCTAATCTTTCAAGTTGCCACATTCTCCAGAGTCCAGTCCTCAAAGCACAGTGTAGTCATCTCTAACCAGGCCTCCTTGGCACCCCATTCTAGTGCCAACCTATTTAAGTTCCTGATTGTCCTACTGCCCCTACGATTTCCCACTACCTCTGAATTTTTTTAATGTAATATTTTTTATACCTTCACACAATGCATTTTGATTATAGTCTCCCTCAACTTTGGAAATCCTAAGCATGTAATTTTACTTCGACAAATTACAGAAAAAAAATAATTGCACTAAAAAACCAGGTACTGCCAAGTCTGGCAATTAAATTTCTATTCATATTTAATACAAGTTAAAATCAAATTCTGATTATTAATTTCTGCTTTTGTGAGATGTCAAAATTTATTTTGTTATTTCAAATGCCTTGTGAGACCAGACAGAAGGAAAACCAATAGGCATTGCTTGGTGATGAACAACAGCATGATCAGAAATAACATTCAAAACCTTTGTGGGATGCATTAAAGAGCAGATTTTCAATCCTGCCTTAATCGGGCCTCTTTTGGTTTAGCTTGTTAGCATGTAAGTTCAGAACGCAAAGTCTGCACGGCTAATAACTTATCCACTGACAATTCTTATTAATAGGAAAGCAAGATCAACCACGAAATGCACAATGGAAACCTGTACGGTGAGATTTCACTCTAGAGACGGGGGAACTATTCTTCCCCTCCCCCACCATTTCAAGCCTGCACCTCTCTTCATCGTAATAAGATTCTGACACAAGACACTAGTTCCAGGATGGTAATTGGTTTAACATCTTATTCAGGATTATCACTTAAGACCTCTGCAGTCATGTAAAGGGTGTCGGTGTAAACAGCCTTAAAGAGGCACTAAGCCTCTAAATCTTGAGCCCATCAAAGCTCTGTGGCCTCAGATGAGGAAGCCTGCTAGCGGTAGGAGCAAGCTTTCACCAGCGCACTTGCACGTGATGTGCGGGATGTAATTCATAATTGGGCAAACAGCCCGCAGTGGCCTTTTGGAATGTAAATTCGGGAACAATTTTTTTGTAGAAATAAATAAGGGGAGAGGTGGAAAGTGTTTGATTACTGCAGGCGTTTGTTTATTTTGTGTGGGGGTGGGAAAGGCCGAGCCCTGGGGCACGGTGTGGAGAATGACCTGGGAAGTCAGTTCTCTTCCACCTCGTGGTGCTCAGGGATTCAACTTGGGCTGTCAGGCTTGGCAGCAAATGCATTACCCACTGAGCCACTCACCAGGCCAGAAAGACTCCCATACAACAAAACAGGTGTTCAAGCTTTCAGGGCCGCTGATCCACTCAGCTCTAAGCCTCCTTAGAACAATCTCCCTTCCCTGCCCTTCAACACATCTGGTCACAAAGATGGAGACCCAGACACCGTGTGTATCTGGACACATAAAAGCAGGGCAGGGACTGCTCTAGGTTGGGCTGCAAACCCCTTCCCGGGAGAACGCAGACTTGGAAACGTTCGACAGGGGGCTGCCATGCTGCCCAAGAGCCTCCCAAGCGAAAGGAGAGAGGCAAATGGAAGTGTTGAAGAGAAGGGATAGAAAGTACAGTTTCCTCAGGGGTGGAGGAAATATTGAAGTTTTAGATAAGGATGAAGAGTGTACAGTTTGGGGAATATACTAAACTCCACAAAATTATGTTCATAAAAGATTAATTTTATGACATCTGAACTACATCTCATTTTTTCTTTAATTTTAAAATGAAAAGGAAACCCAGGTTGGAATGCCCTGATCTCCACAGCCTGCCCCAACCAGCCACACAGTCTCTACCTTATGACATCTCTCTCTTCTTAAACTAGTAGCCCTTCCGGAATTTACAAAGTTCAAATTTTAATGATTTAATGGCTATGATAATAGAATCCCCCTTTCAATTCAAACGTAAGCAAGATTATTGGTTCTGGGTTAAAATAAAATAATAACAAGGAGGAAGAGAAAGGGGGCTGGAGATTTCCTTCCAACTCTTCTCAAAGAGGGATGAATGAGTCACTATATAGTCGGGTGGGGAGTGCGTATTCCCTTTGAGAGGCACACGATTCAAGACAGCGCGTGAACTTGTACTAAGTTGAGCACTGGTCAACAAGGTATTTTTTGAGTTTCTTTGGCCATATAATACTTTTCTCTGCCAGCTCCCCAGTTAGAAACACAAGGGATTGCATTCCATGGACTTCATATTGGGGAATGGTGTCCTAGCCCACTCAGAGACATATTCCCGGCCTATTTTCAGACATTCTTAGGGTAATGGGGAGAGCCCAGGTGATGAGTAAGATGATCCCATCCTGGAGGGAGCTTGTGCCTTCTTTATGTTGCTATTTCAAGCAAACCATTCCAAAAGCTTGGTGCTGACCTAGGTCATTAACAGTACGGGTAGGGTCAGCTTCCCACAGAATACTTGAATTAAAAGAGACCATCTTTCATATCTATTTGAAAGGAAGAAGACCGAGAAATGTGACTTAGGACCTAGAGTCCTGTCTTGTTCTTAGGGAAAAGCGCTTACCTTGATGTGAAACTCCAGGTTCTCATCCATGGAATAGATATGATCAAAAATATCATGTGCGATCCTCGGTATGATACCCATCAGCTGAGGATCATGCAGCTTCCCCTGTGGGTGAAAAATACAAACACCGGCAGTCAAAAGAGTGTTGGGAGATACATGGAAGAGGAACGGGAGTCTTCATTTCTCAAATAATATTGTTTCAGCTGTAAAATCCAAGTTGATTTTGTGGGTCATGTTTTGCTTGGGTGCTGTACAACAAACAGAATTTTGTAGAATGATTGGTAGGGAGGGCTTAAAACGAGCATTAGTCCTAGCTACAAAACAGGAAGCACCCACATCTAGGCTGTTGGCTCCCTGGGGAATCCACCTGAGTACACAATGTGTTCCCCTTTTTATCCAGCAGAGGGCTGTCCTGGCTGTGTGTGTCGGCCCACCCTTGCAAATCCAAAGCATGCAGGCAATGAGGGGGTGGAAAGGAAGAAGGTGGGAGAGGGAACGGGCTTGCTTTAGCTTAACTTGTAATATTTACAAATTGGTCAGAACTACCACGCCCAGGTAGACTAATCCTGAATAAAATCACCGTGAGAAAGGATAATTAATCATTGTTCAAAAAATTCTAAAATCTTCACTCTCAAAGTATCTTCTTCAGGATTATTTTTCCAACCACCAAGAAAATCCATTCCATCGATTTCTTTTTGAAATCTATAATTCTCAGCCTGAATTAGTTTCTTTTTTAATATAACCACGTTTAATCATTTTACCTTGCAGGTAGAAGGATAGAGGGATAAATATTCTCTTTGAATATTACTAAATCCACTTTTAATGCCCAAAATTTCTTTTTCCACCTATGATGACTCTTAAAAGATGCCACAATGGCTGGGAATGTGGGGAGCCCTTGGGACCATTCCCTATTAGCGGGAATGTGGAGAGAGAGTGGGAGAGACAATAGCCTGCAATTCCTACCAAACGGATCCTGAAGGGTTTAAAGCCATGGTTTTGGTGTGAGCTTACGGAACACAGCTCCGTGGAATCTTCTCTTGAATACTCAAGTCCTCTCTCACCTGTCCATGGACACAGCCTGTCCTGCTGTGACCGAACACCTGAAGAAGTTTTCAGACTCTTTGGGAGTTATAAACCTCTAGGAACAACACAAAACCAGTTTTCTCCTCAGTACTCGGGGATGCCCAACAATCTTTTTTTACCAATTAGACCCAGATACCTGGGGCACAGCTGCCCAGTGCCATGAGGCCAACTTTGGTTTCCTCAATGAAGTCCCTTTTTCCTTCAGTTCTTCAACATACAGCGCCCTCATCAGGGACTTCTAAGTCAACATCTGAGTTTGTAAAAGCAAGAGCCCAAGAGGACAGCGGCATTAAAGGCTTGGTGTCATAATTTCTTGGCACATCAGACTGCTGACTTTCTGCTCTATTAAAAAGCAATATGGGTACAGAATTCAGACATGCTGGGCTACTCTCCTCTCTGCCTATCGTGGCATGCTGCCTTCGACTTTCAAGAACAATAAGTCAGATGATGTATTTACATTGTGTTTTAGTTTGGTTCTAGACACACTAAAAATAGAGTTGGCCTAACACTCAGGAGACTTGGCAAAGTACTTGCTGCATAAAATTAGTGCAGAGTTTAAGTTCAATAGAATCCATAAAGTGTTCCCGTCATGAGGATTAAGCAAATGTTAGCGTTCTAATATGCAGCTCCCAACAGGCTCGCTCTAAGCTGGGGTGGGGCTCGCTCGACCTCAGCAGTCTTAAAACAGTGTTCTACTCCAGGCTGGTTCTGCATGTTATCGTAGGAAAACAGCACCACATAACTGAGACTCGGGCTTTCAAATCTTGACCACATTTAAATCACGTAGTCCGTCACAAACAAAACCAAACAGACCCATGGCCGTGGCCTCTACACTGCAGAGACTATTAGCAAAAAATTCCTATGATAAAAAGACAGATTTTCTTCCGGTTACATTCCACTGCCCCATTCAGTCAATCAAAAGACTTTGCTACTCAAACCTCCAGGGCTCTTGAATAATCCATGATAACCCTCGAGCTTCTTCTTCGTGGTCCACCAACCAGAGATGAGAAACTGGTAATCTAAAAGTCATTTATAATTGACGCAAATGTGTTTTCCTAGGTCGTTCTCTCCCAACAGACCATCTTTTATTGATTCCTGATTTAAAATTAGCCTCCCTCCCAGGGCAGGGAGAGTGTGTGTATGATATTAATAGTATATAGCGAGTGAGACAGCACTTGTGGAATACATGTGTGATATATGGGAGTGCGTGATGTACATGAGATATGTGTCTATTTGTTATGTGGCAGTGTGAAGGGAGATTTATAACGTGTGTGTGTGTGTGTGTGTGTGTGTGTGTGTGTGTGTAGATGGCTCAGTGGTTAAGAGCACTGCCTGTTCTTCCAAAGGTTCTGAGTTCAATTCCCAGCAACCACATGGCAGCTCACAACCGTCTGTAATGAGGTCTGGTGCCCTCTTGAGAAAGAGACCTGGTCAGTTGTCCTCATCAACTTAGATCATGAAACCCAATATGGACAGGTTCAACAGAACCGCCCTATATGGGCTGCCCATGCGTCCTCCAACACTGTCAGGGCATAAATTTCATTCATTCATGTATATATATATATATATATATATATATAAGTATATATATAAATATATATATGGGAGGTATAATGTATATGTTTGTGATGCATATATGTGAAGGATATCTGTATGGTATACGTTTTCTGTGTGGCGAATATGGAATATGTGTGTAGCGTATGTATGAATATATGGAGTGCCAATGCATAAGTGTGTTGTGTCTGTGTCTATATTATATGTATGTGGAAGATGTGTGTGCTGCATGTAGAACACCTGTGTGTGACATATACGGAAAAAGTATGCATAATATATATGGAGTGTCTGTGTCTGTGTGTATTAAAGACCTTACTGTTTCCAAGTTAACTGCTTCCAGATGAAACAGACACAACACAGTCATCAGGCTATAAACAGAGGTGAATTCAGTGAGCGTGAAGGCCCTTGCAGCTGAGGTACAAGAGATGGCTTCCTTGGGAGCTTTCAGATTGTACGGGATGATTGAAATCTAGGCTGAACAGAGACTGTGGGCAGCAGGGGTGGGCTGGCAGCAGCAAAAACAGAAACTGGGAACAAACATGCCCTGTCAAAGACAGACAAAGTGTAGTCTGGCTCAGGGATAAGGGACATGGTACAAAGAAGTGAGCTGCTAGCTGTAGCTCCTCCAAGGGAGCCAACAGGACGAACACTTTATAGCTGTGTTCTGTAAGACGCTCTTCAGACACTTTTCCAGCTGAATGTAGCCTTCCAGGAACAGGTACAGAGGAAGAGAAAAGACACAGTCCGCTGGCCAATCAACAAGACTCTCTTTGTTCTCTATCAGCAGCCTCTCTGGCTTCCACGGTTTCCTCAAACACTGTAGATGAGAAGCAAGCGGCCTGCCATGTGTGAGCGCCATGCACTCTTGATTTTGTTAGGAATCATTAGGCTGGTTTACAAGGTGGCCGGAAATACTACATGATTCCTCTGGCCTCCAGATGTCCCTCTGAACAGAAGGAAAACCACAAGGTGACCCCAGTCATCTCCCAGGCGCACTCAAGAGGGCCACTGAGTGCACCACCACAAACCACCACGCAACAGCCTGCCTAGCATCAGACAAAGTCCAAGAAATGACAGATCCCACCCCCTGCCTGTCTGTAGCCAGCACTCAACACTCTCTCTATGAACCTGCATATTCTCTTGACAAGCCCATACAAGTTCTTGTATGACGGGGTCTACCATCCTCAGGACTAGTCTTGGCCAGTAGGTTCTATTTTACCTGAAAATCCCCCTTAAATGCAGCATCATGAGAAGCTAATCTTTCCAATTTTATGGCAGATTGTGTGTTGGTCTCTTTAACAGAAGATAAAGGCAACACCACTGGATGCCAGACCCAAAATAGGGGGATTAAGAAAAAATGAAAAACTGCACTGCTTTAAAATGTGACTGTCGGTTCCCTCGGGGAACTAACATCCCTCCTGAATGCCTTTGAAAGATCACTGTGTGTAATTTCTGAATATATGAACTCCTCCTTTTAGGAGACACAAACCCTGCCAAGCATTTCTTCTTTAACTGCATTCCAGGGTCCTGAATTTCTGTTTCCTACAGTCTGTGACTGCAGCTTGCAGCGACCTCTTTCCTCTGGTCTCCGCTTAGCAGACCCCCTGCCTTTCCCAGTCTGCCCACACCTACAGAAGAACAGGATCCAGTGCGGGGAGGGGAGGTGCTGGGTGACAGGGAAGACATTCAGCCAGCTCCTCCCAGCTGCAGGCGGACCTCACAGCAAAGAAGTAACTCAGGACAACTGACAAATGCGCAGAGGTGACAGAATTTGGGGAACTCAGATGACAGTATAGAATCCAGTTCCCCTCAGGTCCCCCAGGAGTGCGCTCAAGGCAGACGAGTTGAATTTACACTGCAAAGGTACCAAAGGCCCCAGAGAATCTCATTTTACAAAGTGTCCCCATGCCAGCACTGAAGGACAGGCACAACCCCTCCCCAGCACCTACACCCAGTTACTGTCTTCCAGAGTGGCCCTTTGCAGGACAGTCTCTCTTAATGTTTACAGTTAGTTTCTGACATTTAGCAAATACTTTATATTTCTCAATGATAAATTAATCCCAGAATTTAGAATTATCTCTTGTAAGCATTCCTTAATATCCTGGAGATTTAAAATAGTAAAGTTTTTTTTTTTTTCTCACATGTTATACACACCTTACTAATTTTCCAAAAAAAAAAAAAAAAAAAACTAAAAACTGAAAGATTCCCTATTGAGAACATGCTCTCTCCTTCTTCCACTCCATTAATCCCCCCACCCCCATCCTCCATCTTCAAAAAAGGCATGGCTGGGAACCATAAGCAACTAAACTTTGCCAGCGCCTGTAAGGTCAAGGGCCTAGGGGCCCTTAAGAGAGGCAAACTGGAGAGAGGAGAAACTAAGCCCAGGTCTTCTGGAATGTACTGCTGGGGGTGTGTGAGGTGTGGAGACACCTAGCTAACATAGCCCATGTTTGGGACAACAGTCCTGATGGAGAAGAGGCAGCAAATGAACCTCATGCTTCTTTAATCTGCACCATTTCCAAGCCACTTTGTCTTCTGCAAAACGAGCAAAAGAAAGTCAACACAACAGAAGCAAGATTCCCCCAGCATCCCTCCCTACTCTCCATTCAGCACCCAGAACATCCGAGCTCTGAAGCCTGTAGCCTCATGCCTTTGAAATCTCCTCTTCAATAGGAATGATTCATGAGCTGAACCTATTCTGCAACAGCCACCTCACTGCTGCTCCCAGGAGGGATTCAGAAAGGAAAAAGCCTTAGCTTGAAGGAATAAAGGATTCATCCTGCCCTGCTGCTTGTAAGCTGAATTCCCCAAATGTGCTCGGTGCTATGTCATAGAATAACTGTCCTTGCCTCTCCTCACCATCAGGGAGGCCTAGCCTTTGAATGAATTACCCAGCACCAAAGGCCTTCAGGAGTCCCAAGCAAAAACCAGGAAAGGAGGCAATAAAGGGTCCCCATTTGGGAGACAGCCTGAAGCTACCAAGCTCTCCAGGCAAAGCGTGAGCAGGGCCACCTCTTTCAGTGCTTGCACAGGCCGGGGATGCACCTTTCACATCAGAAGGTACACACCAGTATACATCCACTCTGGATGTGGACAAAGTTTCTCTGTGTAACAACCCTGGCTATCCTGAAACTCACTTTGTAGACCAGGCTGGCCTTGAACTCATAGAGACCCACCTGACTCTCCCTCCAAGTGCTGAGATTAAAGGCGTGTGCCACCACCCGCCCCAGATACTCAGTGCTACTTTAAAACTCCCCAACCTACTCATCTCTGCTGTCACACACTTCTCCAGCTTTGCCGAAAGCATTGGCCCCTCAGGTATTGACAGTGCAAACTTACCTCCATGGTATGGGTTTTTCCTGATGAAGTCTGCCCGTATGCAAAAATTGTCCCATTGTAACCCTCCAGGACATCTGCGAACATAAAATAGATTCAAATGAATTCGTTACTTTGATCCTACGCTGGTATTGGTTGCGTGACTCAGTTACAGTTTCCAAATGGCCCTTCTCATTCTTACACAGTATGTGCCAACTGCATGTGCTTTTTAAGTATGATTGTGAAATAAGTACAGAAATGAGTCTGTTGTCCCACAAATAACAAGAAAGGGACTCGCATTTCTACAGATTGTCTGACTGAAGGGGTAGAGCCATTTTTAGCTACTCAAAGCTTTCGTCTATATATTGGTCTCATGAGATCATTGAGGAGAAAAGGCAAGCAGGATTTTGGCTTCTGGAGAGTAGAAAAGACCATCTTGTCTGAACGTTTGGGTCAGCTTAAATCTGGATCCTTGGAGTTGCTTTCCATGAAGATCCCACCAGAGCCCCATCCGCACAAAGTAGAGCTAGAGGCAGGAGAGGCACCAACCACACTGCAAAGGGAGCCCCACAGACAAGCCAATCAGCCTGGAAACCAGCAGGCCTGATTTAGTGCCTGTGTTCCCACTGTCTTACTAGCAGGAAGGCCTGGGCCCACCGACATCAGGAGTTTCTCTTAATTACACAATAAGCACACTGTGAAAGCCCACAAGCATGGAGGGCCGGCTTCCGTTTCACACAGGGCCAAGAGGAGGCGAGCAGGTGGGGGCTGCTTCATGTTGCAGAGCTGAAGATCATCTGTGGGAATTCTCTCCAAGCAACAGAGGTGATTAAGACATATTCCCTCCTGCCTCCCCCTCATCTATACAGCCCTCGCGGAATGGAAAACAATGCATAATTAATATCCTTGATCCACCATTCTGCACCAAGGGAGCAATTCTTAATGTGGCTGATGGTGAGGGCAAGGAGGGGTGCCCTGCACAGAGGATGCTAATGTGGTGGACGGTGAGGGCAAGGCCGGGTGCCCTAAATAGAGGATGCTACTTGGGACCATGTGAGAAAAGTGTGCCAGCCCGTCAACTCTACCTCTTTCAGAGAGGGATGGTCCCCTCTCTAAATTTTATTATGTTCGCTTCATTTGTTTTTGTTTGTTTGTTTTGGTTGCTAGGGTTTTTTTTTTCTTAAAGCATACATATTTTACTAATCTGAGATTGTTAGAGTATATAATTTAGGATGAGAGAAGAAGGGATTTTCCTTCAGCGAGTTTAAAACAGAAAACAAAAAATAAGTTTAAAAAGAAAATCCTAGCAGCCTTTAAGAGTTTCCGTCACTGGGTGAGCTAGCTGAGGCAGCACTGGAGAGACTGCCTTGGGGGTGACAATGAGGGAAAGCGTGCGGGCTGACAAACCCAGCCACCACCCAGGCCCCGAACTAGGACTACAAGGTAGCCCACCTCAGCACCCACCTCATTGGTGAAATCATCTGTGAACTGCTAGAGCATGTGAAGGAGCCGAACCTACAGATCCAAAGCTACAGGATCTTTACGACACAGTGCAACAATAGGATGGCTATCCAAGAGGCTTCCCAGTGAGGGGGTAGCAAGGGGGTAGCGGAAGCCAGAGGCCTCGAACCAGACTCGTGGCAACGAACACTTACAAGTGAAGATATATGAACTAAAGGATATATATACTGTGTGACTCACTGGGCAACACTCTAACTTCGATGCCAATTTTTTTATTTGCTTTTTTTTTCATTTGTTTTGTTTTTGCTTTGTTTGGGAGGGGTGTTTGGTTTTGATTTTACTCTTAAATTTTGTTTTGTGGGGAAGGTTGCAAGGGCAGAGTGTGGAATTGGGGGTCTGGGAAGATGACCAGGATTGGGGTTGCATGATGCAAAATCCTCAAAGAAAAAGAGTTTGCATCAAGCTGGGGGTTGGGAATGCTCACTCACATCAGTCTTCTGGAAATGGTTTATGAGAGTGGTTTCCTTGGTAACAGCAGGAAGCCAAAAAAAAAAAAAAAAAAAAAAAAACCCAAAAAACAAAACCCACTGAAGAAGCCAGTGTTAGGGTTGGAGGTTTAAGCTTCAGTTTCCATGAGAATGTCAACTTTCAGAGAAAAGATTCCAGCACCAGAGCAGGGTGCCTCTACACTACGACATAAATGTCCTTTGAGGGACGGGAAGAAAGGGGCTCCATCCTTCAGCTGTGCTTTTAAAATTCAACACTCATAACACAAACAACCGCAGGCAAGTGGAATGCCACGCACCGTCACACTCCCAACAGAAACCCTTCCTTTATTAGAATTACGCACCTCTCCTCACACTGACGGGCCTTTCTTACTTTACCCTCCTGTGTACGCAGGGCTCCTGATTCCACCAGGCTCCCGACCCGGCTCCTGTCCTCACATGTGGCACCCTACTCTCTTCAGTAATAAAATGCAATGGATCTGAGCAACCAGTCACACCCTAAAGGATACTGGCTTCAGAGCCTAAATCCAGTCCACAGCTCTTCCTCTGCCAGAGAGAAGGAAGCTGGCATCTCCATGAGGCACCTGGACCACCCTCACCAAGCATAATACACAATTGTACCAACTAGATAGTTTCTGTTTCCTGTTCTCCTGAGGTTACAGGCAGGGTCCTATCTCTCAAAAGGACAGCATCAAGTCTCGGACAGATTGGTAGGAATACTCCTCTAGTGGTCACAAAGCACTGGGCTCAGTCCTCGGTGTTCCGCAATCGAGGAGTGATGGCACAGGCCTGTCACCCCAGTTCTGATGAAACGGAAGCGAAAGGATCAGATCTTCAAGGTCATCCTTAGCTCCATGAGGGCTTGAGGATAGCCTGAGCTATCACAGAGACTAAAGAGGCAACAATCACAGAGGCCCAGACCTCTGCATACATGCTGTGGTTGTGTAGCTAAGGGTGTTTGTGGGACTCCTAACAGTGGGAGTGGGGGGTGTCTGTGCCTCTTTCCCCTGCTCTTGGAACCCTTTTCCTCCTACTGGGTTGCCTTCTCCAGCCTTGCTATAAGGGCTTGTGCCTAGTCCTGTTGTAACTGGTTATGCTATGTTCAGGCGACATCCTTGGAGGCCTGATTTTTTCTGAAGGGAAACTGAGGAGGAATGGATGTGGGGGAGGGAAAGAGTTGGGGGGAAGGGTGGGCTGGGAGGAGTGCAGGGAGGGGAGGCTGCGGTCTGGACATGTTGTATAGAGAAGAATAAATAAAAGGGGAAAAGAGGAGCATCTAACTCTTTATATATTACATATCTAAGAATATATATATCTTTTTTTAAAAAAAATCTTTTGTAGTTTCTATTGTAATGGAGTTATATTAATAAGAATGTGACAGAAGCATAGGAAAAAAGGAACATGCCTGAATAGCACTGGTGGAGGTGCTGAGAGGCACGTAAGACTGTACTCAGAGAAAATTCATTCTCTCTACTATGTAAACACCGAGCATAACTACCTTTGTATTTTTTAAATAGAGAACATATAACCCACTAAAACAAACGCGATTTGGCCTTTAAAGTACCGGGAATCATCTTACAGCTAATACGTTCTTGGAGAGAATCTCCCGGACCAAAATTGAATGCAGCTGATGTTGCCCTCTATCGACTCAATTCTGAATTCAAAGATAATTTTAAAAGATAAGGTCCTTGGCCCGCCAAGTTATGGTTAGGATCTGACCGCATTTTGGCTGAGAGGAGGCAGCAAGGCCGCCCACATGGGCATGTGCATGCGCGTAGAGGAGTTACGGCTCTGTGGGTAACCAGTTTGAAATCATGATACAGAGTGTTAACCTATTACGATAACTGTTAAGCCAGAGGTGATGGCGAAGGCCTTTAATCCCAGCACTTGGGAAGCAGAGGCAGGCGATTGCTATGAGTTCAAGGGCAGTCTGGTCTACAGAGAGTTCCAGGATAGCCAAGGCTACACAGAAAAACCTGTCTCAAAAAAAAAAGATAGGGTCCTTTTAACCTAGAACTGTCTGTTTTCTCAGGTTTGAGAGGATGTGTTTGTTTGTTCAATCTGTGTTTTACATTTAGTGGAGGCACGGGTGAACAATGCAGTTGGGTCTGAAAGAGGTGCCAGCTCAGAATCTGCGGAGGGAAGACTCCAACCCTGGCTTGTGCTGGGCTCTCGGCAGAGCCATATCCCACCTCCAGGGCCACACTGTAACTCCCAACCAAAAGGCCCACAAAGAGACACTTTCATAGCAGTAAATGGCAGGCAGTTCCTGGGCCTGAGAAACACACTTGTCTTAGCTTCTGTTGGCTATTTCCACACCCTGACAACGCTCTTCCAGACAGAACCTTCCTTTGTGATGGTGTCTGGCATAGTATGATCTCAACTCACACCATGGAGCCCCACACCTCACAAACCAGTGTGTGTCCTTCCAACAACCAGGCAAACTGAGAAGCTTCTGCTGCAGGTGACCAGCGTCAGTTTATTTCACAAAGAAGAGGGGAGAGGGCCGCTACACAGAAACACTGGCTAGCTCCAGCTGCAGATGTCAGAAACCCAAGCATGTATCCTCGGTTCTGCTCATGTCTGAGGCCAGGGATGGCTGGGGCAGACCGAGTCCTTTGTTAAGTAAGAACCTGGGGACAGTTCATCACACCAACATATCAGTGTTCCCTAAGAGGCTCTGCCTAGCCTGCTAGACACCCAGGTGAAATGGTGGTGTTTCAGGGGCACTACGGTTTCTGAACACAGCTGAAGGTTGTCTGGTTTGAGATTCTAAGACTTTTATCAACCAACCAAACAACTCAAGCTGGCCATGACTATAGAGTGACGACCCATACAATAGTGACCACAAAAAGACACCTTCGTTGCAGTAAATGGCATACAGTCCTGGGCCTGAGAAACACATTTGCTTTAGTCTCTGTCGAGTGGAATGGCTATTTTCACCCCCTGGTGACACTCTGTCTGAAGGACATCATTCCAAAGCAAAAGCGCACTCCATTTTGGAATGGAAACGCACCCTAGGGCTGGTCAGCACAAGGCTGTGGGACCACAATGGCTATTCTTTCTCCTCTATTGTCCTCCCACACCTGTTCCTATCCCTGTCATTTTGGACTGTTGGTTAATAAGTCCATATGGCCTGACTGAAAAAGAAAAACTCATAAAACAATTACTTGATGATGGTGTGTGTTAAATGCTCATTGTGGACCCATCAGAAAGGAACTCACGGCACAGTCAGTCACAAACCAAGACTCACATGTTCTAGTTTGGGCAGAGTGCTTTTATCTCTGAGCATCAAATTCCATTCTAATAGGATAGGAATAGTAATGTTCACACTTCATAAACTTAAGCTTTCAGATGCAACACGCGAAGTGATTAAGCACCAACAATACAAAGCTAAGTAATTCTTTAGGAGTCATATAGAATAATGAAATAGACCTGAGTATATCTTCCTAAGCTTAAAGCTTTTCAGTCTGCCCTCACTGCCCACAGGATAAAGTCCAGCATGTCCACCAGAAGATCTGGACTGGTTTTTGCAACCTCACTTCCCATCACATACTCAACATCTTAAGCCACGCCCTCTGAACTACCCAAACGTGCCACACCGATTGTATCTTTATGCTCTTGCAGTTTGTTCTGCTATTATAGCACCACTATAAACTACAGTCCTCAGGGCCCAGCATTTCCAAGAAGGTTTCTTTAATTCTCCACATTCACCAAAATCAGCACAGTGTGGCACTCCTTTGTGTTGTCCAAGTATTGTGCACACACCATCTTAACCTACATAATGCCTGTATAATGTGCAAGCAGATGATACATGCATTTGCCTCCTCCTCTATACTGAGAGCTCTTAGCAGACAGTCTTATATGTTCCAGTGACCCCAGTCCCTGGCAGTGCTTATCACATAGTAATCACTTAATATTACCTGTATAAATAAATAACGGTAGTTTAAATAAATCAAAACTAGAAAATGAAAAACCACCTTCTCTAGCATTTAGACAGTCCATTTTAGTTTATTTGGAAGGCAAGTGCCCAGAGCAGCTTCTGCTGGCCTAGGATACAGTTGCCAGGACCTCAACAATAATATCCAGTAACTATGGTGTTTAATGACTAGACACCTACAGCCTTATTGGCAGTGATTAGTTACCAACCTTACAAAGTCTTCCCACAGAAATAGAGAGATCCACATGCCAACATGCCTTTTGGCCAACACTTTGAAAACCACACCAAAGATGGGAGTGTGGGAAACGCCAGGGCTCTGCCATTGCACAAAGGTCCTCAAAGTCATTCGGAGTGTAGACAGACTAAGAAGTAGAGGTCACCAGTCCATGACAGCATCATGAATCAGGGGACTATGACGATCTTCAGAATCATTTAATTCACATCTCAGGCTCTAGAGATGTCCACTGTGTACGCTGTCCCAACCCTAACTTAGGTAGGGCTCTTAGGACAAGACATAACCCAGCTATGCTCTGTTACCTACTCCGAGAAGGTCTTGCTGGTATATTTATGCTTTACCTTGATGCTACAGGAAGGAAAATCACTTCCTCTCACCATAGCCTGGGAGGTTACCTTTAAAAGTTCATTCAGGTCTCTGTAGAGCCCAGGAAGACAGAAAGGGCCCAGGAAAAGGAGTCGTGAAGAGCTCTTAAGTGGAAGAGTGGATGGAAGAAAACATGAGGGCACAGGATCCAGGGATTTATGGTTTAAACAGAGATGGAGGTAGGAAATGAAAAGAGAGAAGCTGGGCAAGATGAACTAACCAAAAGTAAGGATGTGCAAAGAATCTCTATGGAAACCGACTACTTTTTAAGTATTCTTTTGTTTAAAAAAATTAAACACACATACACGCGCACACACACACACACACACACGCACACACACACACGGAGTCTGAACACAGATACCCTGCATTAGTGGACAGTGATCTCCCTAGAGGACGTGAGTTACTAAATGAAATCTCAGTACCAAGAATGGGATATCTCACTGCAAGGTTTTGGTTAGGAAGGCCCCAGAGGCTCCAGAGGCCCCCAAAACAATACAGCTTTGACATTACTCTTGGTTATGTAACACAGCTAGATGATAAGACCTTATTGCTGAAAACACCAGCGCATCGGCTGAACAACATAGAGAAATCAGCTGGAACTGACCTGGAAGCTTCCTCCCTGCTGGCTGGCTTAATAGTACCAGAAGGCGCTCTGCGGGCCACCAGGGGAGGGAGAGAAGCTATCGAAGGTATGCCTGCAGCCAACCTCCATGCTACAATACCAACCTGCCAGGCAGGACTCACCCCCTGGTGCAATACTGACACCAAGATTATAAGAGCAACCAACTGGTTTGGGCTTGGATTTGAGGCCTACTCCACAGGAAGGAATTTAGGCCTGATACTTTAAACCTGGCTTTGCTCATAGTTCAGGAGGTCACAGGTCCTAACATATGATTGTTGTTCTGCTCAACAGTCACACAGTCAAACTGCTTTATAAATATCTATGCCCAGACCCATCGATGGCGCTGCCCTCAGTCCTGGCTTCTCTCGGCAGCAGTCACAGCTGAAGTGGAGATTCATAGCTGATTGAAGTTCTGAGAATAAGTGTTTCTGCAAGGAAGTGCTCAGCCCTCAATACATATCTAAGCCCCACAGCCCCAAGGGCTCAGAAAACATCGTGGAGGGGCAGAAAACGGGGTGACACGCTGTCTTTAGACCATGGCATGGCCATCGCGCCCTTAAACGCACTGAAGTTAGAAGATGAGTCCACATTCCAACAAGCATCGCCAACTGGACTCAGTGTCCAGAGAAACGGGGGTGGGAGAAAGGACAGGAAGTAGTGAGGGAGACGTGTTGGAGGTACGTGGGGTGGATGGGAGGAAGGGATGAGTTAGGGGTTCCTGGAACACTGGGAGGGAGGAGCCGAGGTGAGGGTTCCTCAGGAGAGTGGAAGCAAGGAGTTAGGGGTCCAAATAATCACGATGTATTTTTACGTGTATGAAAAGAAGAAGTAAAAGATAGTCTATTTTTTAAAGGTTTAACAAATGTGCAATCAGGCCTTTGTCTGCTTAACAATTCCTTTACAAGGGAGAATAAGGTATTCTTCATTGTTATCAAATGAGTGCGCCCACATTAGGGCCCCAGCGTCCTGGAGGTGTCTGTCTGGCCTATGCTGGGTGCCCTTCTTCTAAATGGTTTCTTCGTAGATCACCGTCTATATAGTCAGTTACCTAGGGTTAGGCACAGAGACCGTTTCTTTTCAATTTAGCTTTTAGCTGATACAGAAAAACCACAAAAAGCGTACACATTAACGGGGATGAGACTGTCTATTTCTGACATCTCAGACTAAGAAAAAAAACCAAACATCGAAAGAACACACACTAGTGCATAAAAACCCAAAGACGATCACTACTGCTTGTTAATCACAGGGTTGGCTCTTTTTTCCCTAATGGAGCGCATCCATTTCTAATTCCGTTGGCACAGAGGTAGCTGGATGTATTTAAACGGCCTTCATGCTTAGCACAGCATGTGGTAAATGCTATTTGCTTCCGATAATGAAATTGGGGGGAGAAAGGGATGGAAATTCTGGCACGTGTGATTAATCTCACTATAATAATAATAATAAAAAGCTATGTGCAATTCAATCACGGGTGGGGGTGAGGGTGGGGGTGGGGGTGGGGGAAGCAGGCCTGAGTAGGAGCCAGCCAAGGAAGACACACCTCAAAACCAGAGAAAACCAGAGACAACACTCAAAGCGAGGCAAAGGAGGAAAAGGACAAGAACTACCACTGCCGGGAGGGCCAAGAACGTTCATTCAGAACAGCTCAAATCTAGGCATACTTTCTCTCGTCAGTTGTCTAAAATAACCTCACTGAGAAAACCTTCAAAATTAATTGATGTCTGCAACAAGAATGTGAATAAGCATACATCTCAGCAAGGAACATTGCATGCTGACGTGGAGTCTCCCACGCAGGTGTCTGGGGTCAGAATTAATCTAACAGATGTACCAGGACTGAATTTCATGAATTTCAAATAGGTTAGTCAGCTCAGCTCCTGAAAACAACCGATCTAAAGCAGAAAAAAAAAAAAAAAAAAAAAAAAAAAAAAAAAACCGCTTCGGTCTTTTAAATCCATGGCTGCCTGTGTGGGTGGCGCTATCAGGACCTCTGAGCACATAACTGCTGTGGCATTCCAATCTGAAGGCGAGGATTCGATGGTGCAGAGCAAGGGAGCAGGCGATGCATGTCCCTCAGCTCTGTCCAGATGGTAGGCCCTGCCACGGCGTGCTCCAACCTGCTCCTGCTTTGAAAGGGCAAGAGAGAGCAATGTGAAAATTGCTTCATTGCCCTGCTGCTATTTTGACACAAATCCTCCAGGGCCAAGGCCAGTCACAGTAGAAAGGGACTGATCTCTGAAACACACAGGCAAGCCTGAGGCTACCTGTTTGGAGGAGCAAATGTTGGGGATGTGGTAGGATGGATGAAAGTGGGTTAGGCGAAGTTGAGATTAAGGCATGCTGTATCGCACGAGTAGCTCCCCGGCCACCTCAATCAGGGGACATCGTGACACTGTAGAATATCCTTTGATGGCAAGAGCAGCCTTGCGCCTGTAAGACTCCATGCTCAGTCATTATAAAAGAAACCGCTAACGATGTACAACCACAGCCCTGGGCCACGCATTTCTTCCTTCAAAAGCCAGGGGAGCACCATACCTGCGGTTTCTTTAGACCAAGACAGGAACGCTGCGGCCACAGCTTACCTTGCCTTTTCCGCTCTTAGAGAACAGAATGGCCCCACTGAAGAGGAGGCAAAAGAACCGAGGGAAACAAGCACTGACGGCCATCACAGCAAGCCAAGGCCAGCGCCAAGGCAGCCATTTAGGGTTTCCAATTAACAGGCCTCTTCTAACAGTCGAGGCACCCTGATTGCCAGGCTGCAAATGTCACTTAATGTTTTCATTAGTGGAAAGCCCAGGAGGAAACAAAGCGGCACTTACCTTTGACAATCTGTTTCGCACAGGCATTGTAGACCTGCTCTTGGGTTGTGTTGGGCGGCAGCACTCTGTCAAACACATATGGCTTCCCTTGCTGAAAGCAGATGAAAGAAAAGGGTGGAGAAAACACATTAGGGGTTTAGGTCTAAAAAGCACTAATAGTAGTAGTTAGACCACAGGCAACTAAATCACCCACCCGCTCTACCAGGCAGTCCTTTTCCTCACCACAGAACCCTTACAGCGTGAGCCACATGCGGGCTGCATGCATGGATGGTGGATGTTAAGGGCCTGAAAGCACACATTCTTAAATCTGGGCCACTTCCCTGGATTTGTGAATTGTCCCATTAAGGGGAGCCGATAGCTAAGAGGCCAGAATGCTAAGAGGCCAGAATGCCGACACAGGAAAACACAAAGTGCCTAGGGATGGAGTAAGGTGACAGAGCTGGCAGGACAGCTTGACTACAGACGTGTCAATTTGGAGGACCAAGAAAAGTTCAGAAAGGTGCACATCAGGAAGATGCCGTGAAAGAACATTCTAGGCGTGGGATGAGCAGACAGCCAAGGGTCTGGTACATCCAAGAAAGAAGGGGGTGTTGCCAGTGCAGGCTACAAGATCAGAAGCTGGTCATGAAGGGTACGGCTGGCCAAATATGTAACCAAATAAAACCCGTCTGTGTTGTATTTTCTGCAGGACCATGCGAATGGATTTAAGAAGCCATTCTCAGTAGAGAGACAGTGCGGCTATTGTCCCACACAATGCCGTTCCCTTGCCATGCAGAAGCAATGCCTAAACTGGATTGAGGCTTCTAAAACAAAGGAGCCCTTCTATGCATTGAAACAAGGCATTCGGGGGAGGAGGGTTGGGTAGGGGTTTGGTTGGCAGCAGCATATGTAAAATTCAAAGAAACCACCATTCTGGGGGTGGGGGTTGGGATAGGCAAGAGCTCTACCACAGCACCAGATAGACCCTGCTGCCTGTCCTTTAGTGTTCAATAATGACTAATGGGTGTCTCAGTGTCAGGCAAAGTGCTGAACACTGGGGAAAGTGGGGAGGACGCAGATCCAAACTGCAGTTTCCTCTGCCAACCGTGCCCAGGCAAAGAGAAAGTCTCCTTTCACAGCCTGATCCACAAACCCTGAAGAGGAGGACAGAGCCCAAGAGAGGAGCAAGGAGGGCTAAAAGCCATATTCCTACGAGTCAAGGGCAGACTGGCTCCTGGAGGAGACAGCTGCTCTTCAGAGCTGGAAGAACAAGGCCTTTTACATCCCACAACCCACACACAAGTGAGCACAAAGCATCAGAAGGGCTTCATGGTTCCTCGTTCATCACCACGGTTCCAGGCAACTGGGGACCACATCCTACGCTCTACGCCTTATGTCTGAGCTTTAGTATTTGAAAACAGAATTGAGCCAACCAGGTAAACAAGCTACTTCTAAACTGGTCTTTGAAAAATGGAGAGATTTTTGAAAACATGGAAAAGAGGAGAGGGAAGAGGTTTGCTTTATGTCAGAGGCAGAACTGCAGTCGTTCTGATAAAAATCATGGAAAGGGATAATTTCCTGTGCTTTCTTCACAGCTTTGTGTCCTGGTTAACGAACCTGGCTAACCAAGAAATATTCCTTACCAAAATCCTTGCCTTTCTTACCAGCTTTATCCACTTTCAAAATCAACCGACTATCAGGGGTTGGATATTGAGTTTGGTTAAGAGTGAGCATTGCTGTACAGGGTACCCAAGTTCAGTTCCCAGCACCTGTGTCAGGTACTTATTATGACTGCCTGAAAATCCAGCTCCTGGGATCCAAGAGCCTCTTCCGGTCTCCTCGGTCATCAGAGCTCATGTACAAATACCCACACAGGCGTACACATAACAATATAAAATGATTTTAAAAAAATTTTTAAAAAATCCATCCACTACCAAGAGAGTATAAAGGAAAACTAAACCTTGACAGAGAGCTGAGGGTGTAGCTGAGCCGGGGAGCTCTTATCCAGCATGCACAGGGCCCTGGGGTCTATGCTGTGCATTGAAAATAATGGAAGCAAACATTTGCAGAATTTGCCGAAGTCGTCCACTGAACAGCCAAGAAACTTAAAACGATTTTGACTATTTCTCCAGATTTAGAGGGAACTGGGCCTCCCCCAGCACATCCTGCTTCAGTTTTAGAGACCATGCATTCGGTGCAGCAGGAAACATGCCCTAGTGAATGACGCTGCACAGCACAGCATGACAGGGTGGCCAGCTTTGTCGTCAAGCGTAAATGCTTGCTGTAAGGCAGGGCATTTTCCTTTAAGAGAGGGAGAAAGCAAGAATTCATCACTCTCTTTTAAAAAATAGTATCAATTATCAATTGACCAATGTGATACTTGTAAATGACCTAAAGTTAAACCCCCCAAAGCAACCGCCTTCAAGATCTTCCGGCTGGGTTGACACTGAGAAAAGATGAAACTCTGAAAATAATTGATCCCAGGACCCATCTCATCAGAGCTAGCATGTTAGTTTAAAACGTGAGCATTTCATGTCCTTCATGTGTTCAGCTACTTATACAAGCTTGCAGTTTATTTTAACGAAACTTAAATGATTAAGAGAGCGGGAGATTAGCATTGTTGTGGAATATTTTCAGAGAACTGACTTGTACCAGCTATATACACAATTGCCTCTTCTCTTCCTCCCTCCACGTTTTCATAGTAAGAATAGCTCATAAATTTGGAGCAAAACAGAAACAAAAATCCCTCCGCAGAATCCCAAGGAGACAAGATTCTAACGGTTCTGGCACTGCCGTGGCTGAGGATTTGGTAGGCAGGTGACGGACAGCCCCACCTGCCCTGCTCTTTGCAGCTACAGAACAAAATTCAAGCAACGTTGCTGTGTAGGTGCTAGGCACTGGCACCGGGGCCTGGGTGGGACCACCATTCACCAGCCTCGGAAGAGTCTTTTCCTTCCCGGTGTCCTCCCCAGCACCTGGGTTTCCCCAGCCTCTCCAAGCACCCGTGCCAGGGTCCTCCGCTAGCATCTCCTGATGTGTATGTGTACTAACGTGGTCGAGTCCTGGCCTAGATGCAAGCCTCTTCGTTGTGCGCTTGACTTATAGGAAATTTAAAGGACTATTAATTCAACTCTCATCTAACACTCAGGCTCATATGCCTACTAGAGAGCTTCACCTCTTGGGGCACCATTAGCCACCCAAGCATTTCTTTTTTTTTAAGATTTATTTATTTATTTATTTATTTATTTATTATTTATAGTGTTCTGCCCGTATGTCTGCGTGCAGGCCAGAGGAGGGCAACAGATCTCATTATTAATGGTTGTGAGCCACCACATGGTTGCTAAGAATTGAACTCAGGACCTCCGGGAGAGCAGCCAGTGCACTTAGCTGCTGGGCCCTCTCCAGGCCTAGGCATCTCAATTTCACTAGCCAAAAGAGAACCATCATTCTCTCTATATCTGAGCATCCCAGCCATCACATAGATACTCACACTCAACACCTAAGACTCAGCGTGTACCAGAGATTCCCATCTGGGATACATCCCAGCAGTTATCATTTCTTAGTATCTACACCATGCAATTCTAGCCATCAATCTCTTGCAAAGAACACTCCAGACCCCCTAGCCAGTCACCCTGCTGGTCTTCCTCCCTAATAATCCATTCCCATCATCGGGCAGGGTGAGTATCCCAAACCTAAGATGGCATCACTTCCCCATTTGTGGCTCCTGTCACACACACACTAGACTCTGGGCCCCAGACTGTCTGCACTCTCCTTTCCCACCACAGTGTGGCCGGCCCAGCGGAACCTCCTGCACCCTGTTCATTCCCTGCTCAATGTCTTTGCTACCAACCTTCCTTCCCCCTTGGGATTCTCTTAGTTCAAACCAGCATTCGACTACCCACTTAGGAACCGTCATCTTAATTTGCTTTTGTGTTGTTGTAATAAAACACTATGACAAAAAGCAACTGGGGGAAGAAACAGTTTATTACATCTTATAGGTTAGGGTTCATCATCAAGGGGAGCTAGGGCAGGCACTCAAACAGTAACCTGTCGGCAGGAACTGAAGCAGAGGCCGTGCGGGAATGCCGCTCACTGCTGGCGCCCTGTGGCTTGCTGAGTCTGCTTTTCTATACACCTCAGGATCACCTGCCAAGGGACAGCACTGTCCAGAGTGGACTGGGCCCTCCCACATCAATTATCCATCAAGAGAATGCTCCAAAGGACGTACTCACAGGCCAGTCTGGTGGAAGCACATTCTGAGCTGAGGTCCCCTCATCTCAGGTCACTCTAGTTTGTATGAAATTGACAAAAGCAAACCAACACATTCTTCATATCTCATAGTCTTCATCCTTCAGGGCTTCCGTGATGTTTACTGAAGCAACCCCACCCCACACTGGCATAACTATTACCTGGAGATTTGGTTTGCTTCACGATGAGGAGTGTATGACCTCTTTCAACCAATGAAACCATTGCAATGAAAGCATTTGTCCAGCTGGAATGGAAGCTGCAGGTAGGCAAACCCACTGAGCCTCAGGAGAAGAATCTGGATGACACTCTCTGCACTCCTTACTACTGACAACGAAGCTTGCCAGCACCACCGCAAAGCCTCTCTGCATGGCAGTGCAATTGCACAGGAGCCGAAGAATAAAACTAATGACCTACCAGGATCCCAGACAAGAAAACAATAGCAGATGGTCCTTACACTTCCCCAGTTAAAATTAAAAACAAAAATCGTGCCACCAGAATTCCTATCAAGTTGTTGGGAGCAAAATGTCTGTGAACCATATGGCCTGCTATTAATACAGCTGACCTGTTACCCAACAACTGTTCCGCCGCCTGCAAGGGACTCAAGTAAGAAAGACAACGGGAGCAGAGGATCCAGGCATGCTCAGAGGATGCGTACCATAAAGTTAATTATTCTCACAGAGTGTTAATAAGTAACCAAAGGACAATCTTAAAGACTGGCCAAGAGTTGTGACCAAAGGTGGTGCTGAACGTCCCAGACAACTGTCCCATCCTACTTCTCAGAGTAACTGGACGAGATGTTACCATCCCATGTCACCGAGTGGCAAGCCAGTCATAGTTTCAGCTCTATGCTTTGTAGAAATACATATTTTTTTGTTTTTTTCAAGACAGGGTTTCTCTGTAGCTTTGGAGTCTATCCTGGAACTAGTTCTTATAGACCAGGCTGGCCTCGAACTCTCAGAGATCTGTCTGCCTCTGCCTCTGCCTCCTAAGAGCTGGAATTAAAGGTGGGGAGGAAGACTTTTGAGGCTCTGATTCTAAGTGTTAGTCCTTTTCATCAGTGGTTCTCACCCTGTAAATTGCTACCCCTTTCCCCTATTTTGTTCCCAGTCAATTCTAAATTATTTCTGAGTGCACACAATTAATTAGGTCAAGGAACAAAGAGCCAGTGCTGTACCAGCTGCGATCCAGCCGAATACGTACGGCAGCCGTTCCATCTCCTTACAGCGACAAGGTCCACCTCCAGGAGCCTGCACATGACCCAGCCAGCCATGTCCTTTAAGTCCCTGGAGCACTGTCACTGTCCTCCAGGACACGACAGACACCTGCCTAATGCAGCTCTGCCGCGTACTGGAAGCCAGCGTCCACCCTCCAAAGCACTTTCCTTCTGTTGGAAGCAAATAAAAGGATAGGTGTGCTTGCTTCTAAAAGCTGGATGGATGTGCCTTTTAATTGAAGGACTCTAAAGCTACCCAAGGTCAGGATATCAGGAAAGCATCATATTAGTCTACACAAGGAGAAACGAAACAAGAGACAATCGCGGGCGGTGAAGGGCTTTCCTGACAATCTGAAAGAATGTTTCCAAAACCTCAGCTAAAAAGCCCAAGTCCTTGGGCTAGTCACTTTTTACCAACAGAAATATATTCGCCAGAAGTTTGAGGGTTAGTTGTCAAAATATAACTGACATGCAACAATCTACACCCTTTTGTGCAGTTCAGTTTAGTGAACCCACGAGCCCTACATCCCCACCTAATTCCAGAGCCTTCCTGCCATCCGCAGAAGAACCCCTATTGCACTAGCAGCCGGTCTCCCTTTCCCCACACCCCCTGCCCTAGGCAACCACCAATCTGCTGCCAGACTTCACGAAACTGCCTATTAGAGTATTCCCCGTAAAGGGAGCCACAGCATGTGGTCTTCTGATCGGCTTCCCCTACCTAGTATGTCAGGCTCCATCCACAGGGTATCATAGTTTCATTTCAAGACCAAATAATATTCCACTGGTTGGACATACTTTATTTTATGTACTATTCATTAACTGGTGGGACAATTGTGTTGCTTCTACTCTGGGGCTATTATGAACGTTCTCATACAAGGTTTTATGTGAATCTATGTTCCATCTGGGAATGTGTCTAATAGACTTGCTGGGCAATAAAACAGCTCAACATTTAAGTTTAACTTTGAGGAACTGGCAAGTTATTTTCCAAGGTAACTGAGCCATTTTTTATCCCCACCAGCAATGTATGCAGGTTCCAATGTTGTATACCCTTGTCAACACTTGCTGTTGTCTGTCTTCTTTATTATCCTGCAAGGTAGGAGCCAACAGAGGCCACATCCAGGTTTCCTGAGAGGATCAAATATAACCACAGAAATAAAGGATCTACCACAATGCCTGGTGTTCTAGAAGATGCTCAAGATGGGGTCAGTGGTATTTTCTAAGGCAAGGTTTGAGGCCTGATGATCAGCTTAGACCAACAACTTGAACTGCACCAAACTTCCCAAGCAGTGAGCCTTCAAACGGAGAGATGCAGGAGAGTGAACCACTCAAAGCACCTGTTCAGAACTTGGTACCCAGTAGTCCTCACAATTCCCAAATAAAATGCACCATCAACTCTTGGGCTCCTCCAAGCCCCCAAGTCTGTGACTCAAGAGCTCAGCTCTAAAGAATGAGGAGAGGGAGACAGATTCAAAAACAGTGGCTTCCCCCAGGCCCCAGAACAATTCTAAACATTCTTCCAGAATAAATAGTCCCACGTTTGGTCATAGAGCCCATGCAGGAAAAGTAAGGAACTGGGTGTGATTCAGGCACTCAGGGTCTCAATAACTTTACTGCTAACGCTTTGGAGCCTTCCAGAAACATGAGTAAAATGCCCACTGCCAACGTGAAGCAGAGCTCTAGGGACAAGACTCAGCTGCTGACCTTCACAGACTGGCCTGACCGTCCACTGCCTACTCCTACAGACCTTGGCCTGTTGTGTGTGCTGGCAGTTGGAGCCCTCTGATCACCTACAACAAATAGGCTCAACCCAGTGGTCCTTACCCAATGGCAGATAAAACTTAGAGGTCAGTACTTTATCTCTCTGAGCTAAACGCGGTGAGAAGGGGTCACTGGACAGGTATTCCAACTGGTCCCTAGAGTTTCAATTTATCATGGCGGCAACTCCAGAGAAGCCACACCCTGGCTTCCTTTGTCCCCTGTCTTGCTTCCTTTTTCAGTGTTTCTAGGGTTCATCTCTCAAAGTAACCTCACTTTGCTCCAGTCTCGATCTCTGCTTCTAGGGAACCCCAAATAAAGTGGGACCCTGCATATTTTTCTCCTCTATGCCCATCATTCAGTAGGTACAAAAGGAATCCAGATTGGTGAAGTCACTGCCAAACACATTATGTGACCATCACCCAAAATGCACAGGCACAGTGGGGAAGTGGGGAGGGGAGGCGTAGAAGCTGAAGTCATTGTTAAAATTCAGCTAGCTAACCTAGTGCGGTCCATGCCTGCAAGCGCCAGCAGTTCAGGAGGCTGGAGCGAG
Source organism: Arvicola amphibius (assembly GCF_903992535.2). Classification (NCBI taxonomy): domain Eukaryota; kingdom Metazoa; phylum Chordata; class Mammalia; order Rodentia; family Cricetidae; genus Arvicola; species Arvicola amphibius. The sequence continues at coordinate 31,633,756 of NC_052053.1, forward strand.
ATCACTTGAACCCAAAAGTCCAGGGCCAGCCTGAAAACATACCAAGACCCTGTATCAAAATAATAATAACAATAAATAAAAATAATAATATAAAAAACAAACAGATAAATAAAATAAAATAAAAATTAGCAAGCCATGCCCTGGAAAAAGGAAATGCCTTTTCCTTTACCTGGGTGCTGGTCACCTGCCAAAGTGGAAACATGTGGGGGCCATACTTACCCAGAAGATCACTAATCCCTAATTTGTACAAAAACAGCCTACTAGCTGCTGAAAGGCCTAGGTTAACAGAGTACTTTGCATTAAACAGTCCAGGGTAGATTCCCAATGCACTTGGGTATCAGGGAGGCAAGAAACGGGGTGTTAGGACTCCATCATACTGTGTGGGGGCATAGGAGAAACTTGTCTCTCTTGTACGTCAGAAATCCCACATTCTCATTCTCCTGTTCCTAAATGTTAACCGTCCTGGGAGTTCCCTGTCTTCCTATACCCCTTATCTCTCATCACTACTCATCGACCCTCTTATTTGTCTGGAAGTTACTAGAAAGTTCCCAAGACAGAGGTAGAGAACTCTGTGCAGCTACCTGGCCTTTGTCACGGCCCCAAGGCCGGCGAGACTCTAACAGCCTTACAAGGACACTCTAAAATGGGGCCGTTTTCTCCATTCCAGCTGCACGCTCTCCCTTCCACTTCCCTGCCTGCAAGGGGATGGTGCTGTCACTGGGTTAGAAACACTAAGCCACGGGGCGGTCGGACCACTGTCCTTCCCCACATTGGCTCTACGCCCTCAGGAAGGTGGCTGGTGCCCACGCTGACTGAAGCCAAGGCTGCTCCCAGGGAAGTCAATAATGAAGCAGACATCCACAAAGCAGTGCCCGGCTCCCAGTGGAGTTGCCAAGGCAATGCCAACCACTTCACAGATCGAGAACGAACAAAAGCAACGCACAAGAATGAATCTTGTAAGCCTTCTCCTTTCAGGAAACCAGGCTGCAATTCTCTCCATTCTGCCAAAAGCCCTGCTGTGTGGACACACAGGCACTGTCAAGATGGCAGACAGCTACAGAAAAATGTTCTGGAAGGCACACTGCCAGAGAGATAATAAAGAAATTCAGAATTATCGCCTGGCTAACAGAAGAAGGGAAACAGAAGTATGACTTCTTTTAGGGAGAATAATGGAGACTGTTTCAAAGACACAGTGATTTTTTTTACTTCCAATCAAAGCAAAATGCATTCCTTCCTCTCCCAGTTTCTGGGCTCTAACCTGCCAGAGCGCAGAGGAGGGCAGAGAAGGGCGGGGTGGCTGGTCCTTCCCCGGAAGCTTGCTCCTCCCATTCTTGTGACCCAAGACACTTACCTGTGATTTCCATCTCTATGGCTCTAACATGCAGTGACAGTAATGGGACACAGGAGTCTATAATTTTTTCACAAGTGGTTTCTACCTCAAACACATACAGCCCCAGAAGGTTAACTTGAAGCTTTAATAGTTCAGTGTTCGCTGAGTATATATGTATACTCAGAGAAAGGAATAAAAACCTCTGCTACGGTTATCTCAGTAGATTTGGTGCCCTGTCAAGTTCTGAGCAAAAGATGAAATTTTCCTCAGAGAGGAGGCAGAAAAACCGCATTCACTAAAGGCAAAATGGGGAAATTATTTTTGCCAGATTCACAGTAACATGGGCAATGTGTGCCTTCTTTGGGGGGGGGCATGGTGCCCTGGAAGGAGCTACCAGGAGCAGGAACAAGTACTCAGGTCAAACCTTCCTCAGGGAGGCACTAACACCAAGGCCACATGGGAATACACGTGACGTTGATAGGAGACCTTCTGCCCAGACCCTCACTTGACTAGCTCAGCAAACCATGCTGCACATAACCACACGGAGTAGAATCAGAATCTTAGGCATTTTCTCACTGTTAAGAAACAGTTCACATAATTATAATTACCTACCACATTGGATGGCAAGTTTACTTTCATGGGATGTTCAAGGTGCCTTGTTTCTGTTTGCTGCTCAGGGGTGTGGGGTGAAAACATTAGCCTCCATGTCTGAGAAAGGAGAATGGTTTCCCTGGGCTCTGCAGAAGGCAGCGACATGAGCTTAGGCACACACCAGAACTCTGGTTCCCTGCCAAGCCTTCCACCCATACGACCATACTGCATCTTGTCATTGTTCCTCTAAGAACACAGTTATTCAATGATAGATTTTTCTAAGAACTCCACGCAGTTGGCCAAATCTGTGACCTTAGACAACGTATCGATATTTTCTGGGCCGCCTCCTCTACAGAAAATGAGAGGTGGAATCCCTCCGGCTCTAATATGCTATAATAATAGAACATGTCATGTTCAGAACAGGACATGGCACAGCGCACAGGGCAAGAGCTGCTCTTCCCTGTAAATTGTGGGAATGGAGTCTCACGAAGAAAGGCATGATGACATTGACTAAACCCGGCAGGGCTCAGTAGGCTCTGTTAGCTGTGTCTTGATGGCTCAGGCCCCACAGAGGGCGGTTGGGATTCATCGATGCTCAAAGGGAGAGCTGCTGGCCGCGAACTGGATACAGACCTCTGTCACCTGCTCCCCTCCCTACCGCTCCAGATTCCATCACGTCACCCTGCTCCCTCTCAGTCTGTCCCCTCCCTTTAGTCCTCTCGGCCCTGGAGGTGCTTTAAGTATACCTGTAGCTTCAGCCGCAAGCTTCATAGGGAAGACACAAACATTCACCTCCAATGCAGAGTTCCAGACCTCCGTTATTAATTGTCTAACAATAATAAATCCAACTGAATGCCCCAACTTCCCTAAACACAACGTGGAGTTGACCTCTGTAACTTCCGGTTCTCTAGCTGCACCGTCAGCCACCACGGATCTGACGTACTTCTAACGGCCTCTGTCTGTACTAACACTCCTCCTTGCCATGACTGTCCGCAAGATGTGGCATACCAACAATTTACCCAATGTTTACCTCTTACTGCTTATTATATTCTAGAGATGATTTAAAGTGTACGAGATGTGTGCAGGCTACACACAAACACTGTGATTTCACACGGAGACCTTGAGGTACCCTGGAGTCGGCCCTGCACACAGATGAGGAACAGCTGTAGACTGACAAGAGAACTCACACGTTTCTCCTTCTCCTCTGCCTCTTCTTTCTATTCTTATCCCTAGTCGGCAAGGGTAAGACGCCATCTTACCACTTTTTGTCAAAACCCTTGCAAGCGTCTTCTAAGCGGTCATCTAGTCTCTCAGTACATCTCTGTATCCTTTTCCAAATGCATCTTCCTTGGCTAACGTCCTTTTTAAAGGGGCTCAGCAATTTGTGGGATGTCTACTGTACTACCCCACACCCTGCTGCAATACTTGTCACAACCCCCAAGCGGGTCCTTCTCCATCAAACACCCTGGCAATGTGCTTGCAGCATCCCTGCAGCATCCCTACAGCATCCCTACAGCATCCCTGCAGCATCCCTACAGCATCCCACAGCCTGCATCATCCCGCTAATCTGAGGCCATCTCAACACCTTGACCTTGTTTTCTGTCAAAATACTGCCCATCCCTTAAGACGCAGGCCAAACGTTCTCTTTTCCAACACGGGAATGCGGTCTTCTCTTGAGACTCTTCACCTCTCTCTCTTCCTCTTCCTAGGAGCCAGTGGGATGCACACTGCTCAGCTGGGGGAATTACTGTCACTTGTTCACCTAACAAGCTTCCTTTCTCTCCTCTGAGCATCCACAGTAGTCCTCCTCCAGGGGGGTCTCTGATCACAGCCTACTGCAGGCAGCGGGCATCTGGAAGCACCAGGGTTGTGGGAAGCAAGCAAGATCCAGGGTTGGAGTGCAGGGAAAGACGGGGCGGACGCATTTTAATCAGCGTGCTAGGCCCTCTGCTGTGGACATTTCCAAGTAACCACACTTTCGTGTAATTGCTACTCTGCATTTTACAGGGAGCAAGGTGAGATTCAGAAAGCTCTCTCACTTGCACAGGGTCACAACCTACATCGTTGGCTTCCTGTGTTGGTTCTGAGAACGTGTAAACAAGGGACAGTCTAAAGCAACCCTCTAGCTTACCTTGCTTCTAAATAACATTTAAAACTACTAATTCTGGAGGTCACATAGCTGAGCAGTGTGTTGTTTGTCTCCCACTAGCTTCGTTCTGGACAGCACTTAGGATGCAATGTCGTGATGATACCCATTTCCTGGGCTAATTTTCAGAAACTCAAAGGCCACGTTTGCTAAAAATCACTGACCCTTCATCTAAGCCTGCACAGGTTCCTGGTGGATAAGTGAAACCTAACTAATGATGCCAAGATGAAGAAAATGGAGACATTGCCAAGACTTATAGGGGCATCATGACCTGATAACTAGGAACAAAGCAACTGTCATGTTTCCCAGTGGCCCCTCCAGACCGTCAGAGCAGCACATAGAGGCCCCGTCACCAGCCTTTTCTACACTGAGATCCCGTCCTTCCCTCAAGCTCATGGTAGGTTAACACGGCTCTTTCCAGACCACTACTGACATTCCAAGGAAATAAATCTCTTTTGCCTTGTTCAAAACTCATCAGGCCCCTGTCATGGCAGTAAATAAACCAATTTGAGTTCAGTAATAAACCAACTTTGAAAAGGCACGTAAAACCACTGTAGAAAGTGCCAAGCATGGTACTAGCATCATCACAACCTTCTGAGAATTTTAGTCAGGAAATGTATTTCCTACCTCACTCCTCTCTGGGGTAAGTGCTTAAATATTCATTACAGGTGCTTAAATAATACAGTCATTTAGAAATGTCACTCCAAAAATACTGACAACATAAAATCTGTGTGCCAAAATCAGTCTTCCACCTTGAATGACCATACCAAGCCCCGAGGCGAGGAGGACTAAACACCCATCCTAAGACAGGGAAAGCAGATGTCAGAAAGAACACTTAACATTATTACCACAGCCGGGCGGTGGTGGCGCACGCCTTTAATCCCAGCACTCGGGAGGCAGAGGTAGGCGGATCTCTGAGTTAGAGGCCAGCCTGGTCTACAAGAGCTAGTTCCAGGACAGGCTCTAGAAACTACAGGGAAACCCTGTCTCAAAAAACCCCAAAAAACAAAAAAAAAAACAAAACAAAAAAAAAACATTATTACCACAATAGCAGAGGCAAGAAGGGCCGATTTCAGAGGTCACAACTTGACCCCAAAGATGCAGTCCTCCGCATTTCAATCCAGCACTTCGGCATGGACAACTGAACAGGGACTTTCTGCCAGGTTGTAATTGTGGCTCTAGAGGATGTGACAACGGAGCCAAGGCCTGAAGGCTTTGCCAGCTTCAGGGAAATCAAGGGCAGAGTGCTCCAGACAGAGGTAACCGAAAAGCGGCCTTATTTAAGAAGCCCTTGATGCGCTGGAAAGTGGGCCACTCCACCCAGAGAGAGCAAGGCACAAGATGGGGAGGAACAGCTGGAGAGTTCAGAGAGCAGGGCTGGGAAGCAAAGGAATCACCTGCTCTGGTTTCTGTTTTGCCACTCTGTAGAAGCCTGATGCTTGGGAAGATAAATTACAAAATAAAATAATCACGAAGGACCATTGAGGAGGCAACCGTAGAAATCCTGAAAGAGCTCAGGCGGCGCAGCGATGAAGACAAAAGGAGCTGAGCTGGGAGGAAGGCAACAAGGCAGCACGGACAACTAAGAACCATGTCACAAGCTCTTGTAGAAACTAGGAATCTAATTTATTTATTGGTCATCTATCATTTCCAGCGTCGGTGCTGAGTGGGCCAAGAAAGGCTGTCCATCTTAACCTGACAACGCTCCAGAGACTGCGTCTTCTCTTTCCACCTTCAAGTTCAAGTGTGTCAGCTGGAAGCAAAGGAGAGAGAGAGAGAGAGAGAGAGAGAGAGAGAGAGAGAGAGAGAGAGAGAGAGAGAGAGAGAGAGAGAGAGAGAGAGAGCGAGCCCAGGGATCCCGCAAATTACCAATTACATCCACAGCAATTCCACACAACTGTGGCATCACCTGCGACATGACAGGGACAGAAGGTCAACTCCTCAACACATTCAATGGCAAGTGGCACATCCATACCCAGTCCCGTTTCTGACTCCAACAGTCACGCTCCTTCGCCATGGCAGGCACCTCTCGTGGGGGCGGAGGGGTGTTCTTCACAGTGGCTAGAGCGGCCAAGAGCTGCCTGCACGCTCTCTTGAACTCCTGAAACAGCTCTGGATCCTCGCCCTTAATTCAATCTCTCCCATTTCGTTTGACAAGTTTTTCTTTCTCCTTTTTATGTATTTATTTTGAGACAGGGTTTCTCTGTGTAAAAGCCCAGAACTCACTATGTAGACCAGGCTGGCCTCGAACTCACAGAGATCCGCCTGCCTCTGCCTCCCAAGTACTGGGATTAAAGGCATGCGCCACCACTTCCTGACTGACCATTTTTTCCAAGTACAATATCTGTATTTCTGTAGCATGTAGCTATCGATTCTCCTGATCAGGCACCTGCTAGATTCTAGGAAGCCAACCATGGGAAGGAGACATTTCCCAAAGACCAAGTGTTCAGGGTCTGATGAGGAAGACAAAGAGGTAAGAAGTACGAGAAGCAGTTGTCTTTCTTTACCTTCTTTGACGTACTTTAAAGTTCTATAAATAGGTGAAAATTCAGATGATATTTTTGAGGACTTCACTGCTTTTGTGCCACACTGGCCTCATTATGTAGATAACTTCACAGATTTGTTCCATTGTATTATTCTGTGCTACTTCTGTCTGATGAAAAAAAGGTGTCAGTTTAAAAAAAAAGCGAAGCCGCACATGAAGTAAGACTTCTATTTGAAGGAAGCCTTCAGAATGCTGGCAGTGCTGCTCGGCACCACCCTCCAGGGTCAGGTCTCCACAGCTCTGGAACCTAGTGTGAGTGGGCTGTGCTGCAGAGACCAGCTCTCCGAATCCTTGGCTGGTCACATGGAATAGGTATTAGGATGCCCACTTCTGAGTGGGAGAAACCGAGCTCGGGTGACAGTACAACTTGAACAAGATTTGAACCTAATTACATGTGGGATGGAATACCTTGCTCTTACCTCCTCTCCCGTTCTGCTGAGGTCAGGACAGATCTTTAAGAGGGCTCAGGGTTAGAAATAATAGGCAGGGTTCGTGGGCTCAACTTTCAACTGTGTGGAGCAGAGCCATTTTGTGGGATGGCTGGTACCCACGCAGGGTCTTTTAAAGTTAAACAGAGATACTGCTCTCTACCTCCCCAATGGAGGAAGAAAAGGTCTTCATTGTCCAACTGGCTGGATAAAGCTAAGATAAAGAATGTCCAGTCGGTGAGGTCTTGGGGGACCCATGGGAGCTATGCTGTCTGTAAGTGCTTACCAACCATCAACGCCTCTGTCACACAGCCCCCCTGCCACAAAGCCATCTTTCTTTTAATTAATTAATTTATTTATTTATTTATTTATTTATTAAAAATTTCCACCTCCTCCCATCCTCCCATTTCCCTCCCACTCCCCCTATTCCCCCCTTCCCCTCCCTCTCCAGTCCTAAGAGAAGTCAGGGTGCCCTGCCTTGTGGGAAGTCCAAGGCCCTCCCCCCACTCCATCCAGGTCTAGAAAGGTGTGCATCCAAACAGACTAGGCTCCCAAAAAGCCAGTACATGCAGTAGAATCAAAATCTGGTGTCATTATCATTGGTATCTTAGTCCACCCTCATTGTCAGCCACATTCAGAGAATCCAGTTTGATCACATGCTCATTCAGTTCCAGTCCAGCTGGCCTTCGTGAGCTCCCATTAGATCAGCCCCACCATCTCCGTGGGTGGACACACCCATCGTGGTCCTGACTTCCTTGCTCATGTTCTCCCTCCTTCTGCTCTTCATCTGGGCCTTGGGAGCTCAGTCCAGTGCTCCAATGTGGGTCCCAGACCCAAAAAGAGGAATATGGTATGTACTCACTTATAAGTGGATTCTAGCCATAAACAAAGGACATTGAGCCTATAGTTCATGATCCTAGAGAAGCTAAATAAGAAGGTGAATCCAAAGAAAAATGTATATTTATCCTCCTGGATATTGGAAGTAGATAAGATTGCTGAGCTAAGTTGGGAGCAGGGGGGTGGGGGTGGGTTGGGGGGGAAGGAGATGGGGAGAGAGAAGGGAAAAGGGGAGGATTGGGGAGAGCTTTGGGGAATGGGATGGTTGAGATGGAAGAAGGGTGGATATGGGAGAAGGGAAGAAGATATCTTAACTAAGGGAGCCATTTTAGGGTTGGCAAGAGACTTGGCTCTAGAGGGGTTCCCAGGTGTCCAAGGGGATTTCCTCAGCTAGGTCCATGGGCAGCAGAGAAGAGGGTGCCTGAATTGGCCTTCTCCCATAGCCACACTGATGAATATCTTGCATCTCACCATAGAACCTTCATCTGGCGATGGATGGAGATGAGGACAAAGCCATCTTTCTAGGGGTTTTCCTGAGAGTCCATCTTCTCCATGGTTGGATGGCAACTCCCTGCAGAAAGGTGGGTAGGCCTTTCTATCCAGTCTATGCCCACGTGGGTAATTGGAAAATGCATACGGTAACGCTTCTAAAACAGTCATGTGAGCTGCCTGGGAAGAGCTATCTCCGCCCTTGGGAAACGCCTGGATGCCTGTTCCAGATCAGTTCCACATTGTGACTGTGGACAGCACTGATATCAGCAGGGCAGCAGAGACTCAGCAGGCTGCAAAGATTGGAGATCAAAAGGCTGGTAAGAACTCTGACAGCACCTCCCAGTCTGCTGGGAGAGAGGTGCTCCTCTCCACTGACCAGAGAGATGAGCGCTGATCTTAACTTGGAAGAGTCCGCTGACCACATGGTGTAAACACCTGAGCAGGCAGGTGAGGGCAGGGCACAAAGTACTCTCCCCTTCCTTCCCTCATGGCAGGCCACATCCGTCACAATGGCTAACTCCTGTCGGTTCCTCCGAGGATTCCTATCCTCCCTGCTTTCTTCACTCTTCCTTTGACGCCACAGGCCTCGATTTGAGGTCAAGAAGCCCCAGACTTGGAGCTGGACATGGAAACCACTTCCCCATCAGATTCCAAATGACACTGCTCCCACATGTGGAAGAAAACACACAGCAAACTAGACAATAAGACAACATACAGCCCTGGGCCAAAGAGCACAGCTTGGGGCTTATCATGCAATGAGTCGGTTCCTTTCCTGTTTTACGTTCATGTCAGGGTACCTTAACGTCACTAGGTCTGAAGCCCTTGACCTTCACAAGCTCCCAGGTGAGGCCCCCAACACAGCAGTGGCAGGCTGCCAGTCACAGGCCACATCTCCAAGATCATCCCTGGGGCACAAATTGCAGATCACTCGCAGTGAAGGCTAGACTGGAGCAATGGTGGTCTAGTGGAGAGATTACATGGATTTCCTGAACGGTCTGCAAAGCCCAGCTTTCCTCAGAGCCTCTGCAGCAAGCCCACTTCCTGTGTGCAGAGCCCTTCCTTCCCAGAGGCTTGTGGGTTTCAAGAGCTCCCCTCTCCAGGGACGCGCAAATACTCAATGAGTATGCGCCTGGATTCCTCAGTCTCTCTCACAGACATTTGCTTCCCTCCAGGCCCTCAGTCTCCACTCTCGCTTTCTGCTGAATCATTCAACATAAAGAAGTGGCTAAAATATTACATGTAGGATTTACCAGGACAGGAGGTGCCCTGCCCCCTGTCCTACCTCTCTCCGGGCTGGTCTCTCTCCTGTCCCGGGTGAATCGGTCCTCCTTCCTCCTTGCCCCTGAGCTCTCTGTAGACTCTCAGGTGCACATTTTCATCATCTCCTTCTCAGTTACCTAAAAGTGTGCGGCTCTTCTGCGGCTCTGAAAATCAAAACCCGCGCATCTGCCTTGGCACCATCGCACGCTCCAGATCCTTCCCCTAAGGGGGCGGCAGCTCACTGCCTCTGGTCTTTTGCTGAACTGACAGAAGCAAAAGCCTTGCCCCTGCCTCCCTCTATCGCCCTCTCTACCGCAGGCCCCCATTGCCACCTCCTCTTCTGCTATGACGTCCCTTGTGCATTGCATGTTCTCATTGCATGTTCCTTCATGTCTATTCTGTGTAAACACTGGCCTTCCCTAGGGCCAACAGCCTTTTGTCCCTCTCCCCCAAACACTGATGTCACCCAACTCAGGATTCTGCATGGCACCTTCATCATTTTTGCTGTAACACATATATTCTACATTTCACTTAATATTTTCTTAAATCAAGTATTTTTTCTTAAATATATTGCCAAAGGAAGTTTTATGCTACAATGGTAAGTAAAAATAATTACACGCTACAAAGGAAGACATTACAGATGGAAGCAGCGCAAACAACACACTAATGAGCACCAGGCTTGTATCACTGCTGGACACGGGCTCCAAGGTTGTGACCCCGTCTATCCTTTTGTTAAGAGGGAAATTCCAAAGAAAGACTAAGAACTATCAGCAAGCTGGGGCCTTCTCTTTGACAGACTCCCAGTGCCTGAAAGAAAAACCAAAAGGAGTCTCTTCTCCCTGTGTTTCTGTGTTAGCTAAGGCCCTATCTGTGCACCACTTAAGATGATCAACCACCAAGACCATTGCCAGCTGTGTGCTAGGGTTTCCCTCCTGTCCCCGAAGGCTTTTATCAAGAGCTTTGCAGCTTCAATGTCTTCAGTGGTTAACTGTATTTCTTAGCTCCATTTCACAAACCCTTAGCAAACGAGATTACAGACAGCAATCTGAAACAAAAGAAATAATGAATTCTCTCATGTGACAAGAGCACAGAACAGCAGCGATCCATCCAGGCAGGAGCCTACACCTACCCCAGCTGGGGCCACACATCGGGGCTGGAGCCTGGAATGTGTCCAAAGCCTGCCGTCAACACGTTACCAATAATAATAAATTAAGACAAGAGGGTGCATACTGCCTGCAACCCCAGCATTCAGGAGGCTGGGACTAAGACCAGCCTGGGCAACGTAAGCAAAACCTGGATGCAAAAAGAAAAGTAATAATAATAATAATTAATAATTATAATAATAATAAAAACAATAGGCAACATCTGAGAAACTGGCAGCCATGCACCCACACACATGCTAGCCAGGCCATACACTGCCTTTCGATGACCATCATTTATAGACACTAGGCAGTCAGCCCATAAGTGGCAGATTCAGAATTTGCAGGAAATCTGTCCAGCTCCAGATCCTGTGCTCTTCATTCTTCTGCTTCCCCGACTCTGAGACCAAAGCAATTTCAAACCTCACAAACTGCAAAATAAGAGCCTGCTGCTCTTAAGCACAATTAAGACAACGGGGTTGACACAACAGGAAAACTATTCGGGGTGTAATTAACCATAATCACTGGTATCCTCTAATTGTTGGGGAAAATAAAGTCTTTTGCTCTTGACAAGCTATAATTCTGGAGTGTGCCGAGAAGGTTCGAGTCCTAGCTCGGGTCTGTATCCTTCCAGCACGTGCATGTGCTATTAGTCAGATCTCACTGTGGATCCTTGGGAGGCTCCAGGGAACTTCAGTGTGTAACTGAGAGTCAAGTCAACTGGGGCTTGGGGGAGAGCTAAGCCATAGTGCTCAGCCCTTCCTTTTACAGCTGGGAACACAGAGCAAGGCTACAACTTTACCAAGAATATACAGAGCTCTGTATCATAGCCAGGCACCTGGGGCACCTCAGGAATCCCATAAGCTAAACACAGACATCCCGGAGCTGAACCCGAGGCCCTGCCTCCTAGCAGCTAGATGACATCAGACAGATCACACGTCGTCATGCTTTTCTGGTGACTAAAGGACTCGAGACATGTGAGAAACCGGGAGCCTGCACACACGGTGCACATCTGGCCGCTCATACTACCGTCTCGAAAGCCTGGTGAAACGTGAAGGATCTCGTCAAGGCTGCTGAGAGCAGTGGCAAAGGTTCAGAAAGGAGACCTTAGAACCTTTGTCATTTTAATTCCACAAGAATGAGTACCAGAGGTAGTCACCATGCTCCTGTGGCCAGACTTGTTGATTCCACTAACCCAGTTTCCAAAAGAACAAACTCGGAAGCAGCAACAGGAGGGAGTATTTACTTAGCATATACTTCGTGAAATGCAGCAAACACTGACATAAAAAAATTATGTAAGGCCGGGCGGTGGTGGCGCACGCCTTTAATCCCAGCACTCGGGAGGCAGAGGCAGGCAGATCTCTGTGAGTTCGAGACCAGCCTGGTCTACAAGAGCTAGCTCCAGGACAGGCTCTAAAGCTACAGAGAAACCCTGTCTCGAAAAACCAAAAAAAAAAAAAAATTATGTAAGGATTTCACCTTGCCAATTTGTTAAATAAAAATTAACAAACTAGCTGAGCAGTGGTGGCACACACCTTTAATACCAGCACTCAGGAGGCAGAGGCAAGTAGATCTCTGTGATGTTCGAAGTCAGCCTGTTCTACAAAGCTAGTTCCAGGACAGTCAGAGCTACACAGAGAGATCCTGTCTTGAAAAATAGAGCGAAAGAAAGAGAGAGAAAGAGAGAGAGAAAGAGAGAGAGAGAGAGAGAGAGAGAGAGAGAGAAACGAACGGTGTTGCCTTCTTTCTTGTATCCTATGACAGATATCACCCATCAATCACACAAGCAGAAGACACTCCTGCCAGTTCACATTTTGAGTTCTGGAAATGAAGGTCTAAGCAAGCAGCCAGAGAATGAGGCCTGGCACTAAGCAGCAGCATCCAGGTTACTTTTACTTCAGTTCCTTTGGTAAGACATTTGACTGGAAACAGTTAAGGATATAATATGTAATACATCTTGCATGAGTAGTGAGGGAAAGATACAGAGGGTTCAAAACCCAAAACACAGCAATGTGAGATGCTCTCAGCCTGAACCACAGAAGCACAACAAAACACTCCTATCCTCCCCAGGGTCCGTAAGCAGCATCTTCACCTGACAGGGAAGAGTGAAGGAACACAGACTGAGATAAAGGTGCTTTTAAAGATGCTCCAATGCAGAGAAGCTGGCTCGGCCTGAATCCCTATAGGCCCACTGAAGAGAACCAAAGAGTCAAATGACAGGCCAGAGGAAGGAGAGTCCAGGAACATTAGCAGCACCTCCTCTGGGCACTTGGCCAAGAAAGGTTTGAACAGGTGTTAAGTCCAGTTGCTGCCTAGAAAGGAGACGTTAAAGCAGGAAAGATCTTTGGGCCTTCATGCCCTGGGCATAGCCTGACTACAAGATCTCAGCTCACTGTGCAAACACCCAGTGAACTTAACGAAGAGGTCTCTGCCTTACATGAACCATCCTGAGAGATAAGAAACAGAAATGAAGTTCCGAAGACACTGGGACCTCTACAGGGTCTACCAAGCTTCTAAGAAAAAGTTGTCACTATGAAAAAAAGACCAGAGACTATCATCTAGAATATAAAGATGGTAAACAAGGCTTCCTCATAAACACTAAAGAAAGACAGGCCTGGTGGTTCAGACCTGCACTGGGGAGGATTGCTATGCATTCTACACCATTCTGGGCTACAAAGTGAGGGGAGGGGAGGGGAGGAGGGGGAGGAAAGAAGAGAGAAGAGCAGAGGAGAGGAGATGAATGGGTAGACAGAAGGAAGGAAGGAAGGAAGGAAGGAAGGAAGGAAGGAAGGAAGGAAGGAAGGAAGGAAGGATGGGGAGAGACTGAGTCTGTTTCTGGGTCTCACGTGACAGGTGCAGGGAATAGACTCCAAGTTATCCTCTCATTCCACATGCATGCATGCCATGGTGTGGCAGGTGTGTCACACACACACACACGTACATAACTGGGGATGGAGACAGGGAAAGAGGGAGAGGCTGACTGAGGCATTCTCAGGAGCAAGGGAGTAAGGGAAGAAGAGGAAGCCAGGGGCTGGAGCACCTGCTGTAGACACCCAGCAAGGAGGTGACACTTCTGTCATTTTGGTTACCACAGAACTGCTGAGAGGAGGCCACTTTAAGCATTTCAATTGTAAACATCCTTTCACAACAAGAAACTGAAACCACTTTCTATCTTAGCTTACAATCCTTTAGTTCTGTGTCAGTGGGTTTTTTTCCTCCTTTAATTTTTTAGATAAAAAATAGATGTACATGGTTCAAGCACAAGGAATATCTTTTAAAAAAGCATTATCTCTATATTAATCCCCATCTACTGCAAAAAGATGAGTGCTGAGAGAGGCATCAATCTATGGGCGAAAGGAGGCAGGTTAATACTCTCTCCATTTAGCAGAAACATAGAAGTAGGTTCTACCACCACGCCAGCAACAGGTTTTTGTCCCAGTTAACGGGACCAAGGTCAGGGACCACCTTGAGGAAATGGCTTTAAATCCAATCACAGGGTGATTGGTTACTGCCCTAACAACCAAGCCACTGCTGCACTGCACACGTCTTGCCAGCCGGTCATTAATGTAGCTCACAGGATTCACAGCTGGGGAGATTGTTGATGATTTTCTCCTCCAGTTGCATGTGTAGAACCTTCCAGAGCATGTGTAGAACTGTCCAGATTCCATGAAAGCTGCCCAGGAAGAATAAAGCTTCCAGGTTGGTACTAGCTTCATTTCTCCAGGTTCTACAAGACTCAGCAAGAGGGTCTTATCATCAATTAAGAGAATGAGCAAGAACCGTGGCAGCTCCTAGTGTCACAAATGCCAGTTAACACAGAGACCACACAACTGGTCTGTCACCAAGCAGAGAACCTGAGAGTGTAGAGTACTCAGCTCTAAATGGGACATCTGTATCCCATCCCCTCCCCTACAAGGTCTGTGAATTTTTGCAGAAGAGGGGGCAGACAGATTGTAAGAGCCAGAAGGAGTCTGTAGTAAAACAACATTTTCCAGACAGGGCAGGGCCATTGCACACGTGAACTCGTAGTAGCTGTGACTACATGTATAAGACCTTCCAAGATCAAGTCAACCGAAATCCTAGTGTGGATGGGGAGAGGGACTCAGGATGGCCCACCCTAATCTGAGACACTATTGTCAATTGATGGGTCCTGGGAGGGTCACAGGAGGCTAACTTCAAAGACGTGAACCTTAAGAGGTTACCCATGCTACAATAGATGGTCCCACGCCCACATATAGGCAGCACTGAATTGATTTACTGAGTATTAAGAAAGAGAGAGGGGGAAGAGGAAGAGAAAGAGAGAGAGAACATGAGACATGAGGCTGGGGGAGAGTAGTTAGTAGGGTGGGGAGGAATTGGAGGGAAAAAAATGAGAGGGGTGATTTTCTCCAAACACGAACTATTTCTGAAGGCCTGAAGTATAAAAAATGAGACAGCCTCTCACCTTCTCGCCCTCTACTTCCTGGGCTTCCAGCTGATCACTTCCAGCCCGGCATTGTCACCAGACCCCACCTGCCATCCCTGAGTCCTCTGTGCATGCGCAGACTCACATCCTTAGCACCACCGCCTCAGGTTGTAAAGGGGCATTTATTCACATCCGCCTCTACCTTGCTTTTTTCACTCAATGTGTCTTGAAGGTTCCCCACGGATCACTAGTCTAGGAAGGTCTGCCTTTGTGATTCAACCCACTTGCAGATTAAAAATATTGTTTACATGTCTTTCTGAACATGGAGGCTTCCTGCCATATTCTCTTAGCAACAGAGCATAGCAACCAGCTTCAGAGCGTCTACATTACAGCAGAAGTGTAAACAGCTCAGAGAGACCTTCAGGTAGACAGAGAGGTGTACAAGCAAATCTGCAGATGCCTTTCCTCTTGTGTAAGGAACTTGAGTCTATAGATGTTAATGTCTGTGCAGAGGGGATGGAGGAAGTATTACAGCCCATCCCCCATATTTCTGGATGGACAAATACATTATTCCATAGGTGGAAAGCTTCCACATACTGGCTTTTTGTTTTTTTGTTGTTGTCATTGTTATTGTTTTTTTTTGACGGGGGGGGGGGGAGGTTTGAGACAGGGTTTCTCTGTGGAGCCTTGGCTGTCCTGGAACTTGCTCTGTAGACCAGGCTAGCCTCGAACTCCCAAAGCTCCACCTGCCTCTGCCTCCCGAGTGCTGGGATTAAAGGTGTGCGCCACCACTGCCCGGCTCATACTGTTTTATTTTTAATTTGAGAATAAGTGCGTACATATAAAACATCCCACTAGATGGTCTGAGTATCATGCATCCTTTTATAACAAGCATCCCAAACGAAGAAGACATTGTATCGTGTCCCTTCCTAGGCAACTCCATGTGGGCAATTACTCATTTTTACTTTATAAGTGGGGTTGTTTTTGCTTTGCTTGCGTTTTTTAAGGCTACGAAGAAACACTGTTCAGAAAGCACCGCGTCTCCAGCCAGGATCCCTGCCCGCCCCACTGCTGACAAGATGCCCTTATCTACCCCACACCTGCACTTCCCTCCACCATGATCCACAGTGACCTGTAAAACAATGTCTCCCAGAATCTGTCAATTCAGATTCCATTCCACTGTTACCTAGTGTCTCTGGGATCTACTGAAAAGGAACCAACGAAATGTTCGTTAAGTCCTTTCCCAAAGCCAGTTTATAATTAGAAAGCAGAGTGTCATTCCCTGCTCCGGGTTGCTATGGAAACGACGAAATGCAAATGTCACTTCACAGTGACAGTCCCTGTCAGAAAGGAGGCAGGATGCTTGCAGAGAGCCAAAGGTGCCTCTGAGATGGGGAAGACACACAGGGGCTCGGCTTCAGCCATCTGCCTCCTCTGACGGAGCGAACACTTGAAGAGCTGATTTACAGAAGTTGGGAGCGAACAAGGGCCTTCCACGGGACGCCCATGCAATGGTCCCGGAATTGCATGCCATGCAGGACCAGATCATGGGACCGCAAGCTCAAAGGAAGACGGTGAGGAATGGGGTGCTCCTCAGTGTCCACAGTGATTTGAGTAGCAGGAAGGGAGACACTTTATGAGGAAAGCCACAGCCTTGAGGTCTTCAAAGTAGACAGAACTGGCAAAATAGAACCCGCTTTGAGGAATAGAAAAAGTGAGCTGTATAGAAGACAGGGGTAGGAGAGGGAACAGGGCGGGATCATAAAGTTTACAGAACCACTTTCCAAGGAACAAGCGAGGCAGAGTAGAAAATGGTTCAATAAAGCTGCCAGAGCGGCCCAATTCTGGGACAGATCCAAACCTTAAATGTCTCTGCAACAGGAGGTGCAGATTAATGGAGGCAGGAAAAGGGGCTGTCATTCTTTGCTGCCTTTGAGGCCCCAAATCACCCTGCTGTCAACAGTCCAGGCAGAGCAGGAAGCGCGGACATGGTTGGGAGAGAGTGGACCAGATCTCAGGATTCTGCTGCAAGACAGGCCATGCTGGCCCTGATCCTTAAGGAGCCTATGTGGAGGCAGGTGAGAAATAGGAACTATCCAGTTTGTTTCTTATGAGAAGCAGTGCAGGTCTAAGACCTTCACCTCCAACAGAGCAAGACAAAACTCCTGTCAACTATTTCTCCCATATCTACCCACGAGCTCAGACTGCCAGGGAAACTTAATCATGAAGCAGTAGACAGTCTGGAAACAGAAATAAAACGAAAAGGAAACCGTAAGATACAGGCTTTATATGCTTTTCCACGTGAGCCCATTGTGAGCTTTAAGTCTTCTGTGCCAAAAGGAATGGCACAGATCATTAAGTGTGAATTCTAAAACAACGGCCCTTACCGTCTCACACAGTGAGCACCTACTATGGTTCTCCATCGCACAAGCAAGGCACGCGCACTGACACCCGCATTGCACAGCCGAGTCTGATCAGTGCCTATTGGTGGTTAAGGTGAAAATGAGCTCTTTAAAATCGTACGTCTTCCTCATCTCATTTTCATCTCTAGTAAATAAATAAATCAAAGATATAATACAGAGTAGTGTCATACTGTATTAGTTTTCCACTGCTAACATAATAAATTGCCACAAACACTGAGTTCCTAAACAGCAACGATCTGAGCTGGGGCAAGCATGAGGACCCAAGCTTGATCCTTAGAAACCCTGTTTTTAAAAACCTGCTCATGGTGGCACGAACGTGTCACCCCATCACTGAGAAGGCGACAGGCAGATCCCTGGGGCCTATTGGCCAGCCAGCCTAGCCTAAATGATAAGTTCTAAGCCAGTAACAGATCCTGTCACAGAAACAACAAGGTAGATAGCTCCTGAGGAAGGACCCAAGGCTGACCTCTGATCTCCAGCCTACACAGACACACACAAGCACTACAAATCTATGATCTTACAGCTCACGTCTTACTCATGAGTCCAAACACTGGCCTGGGTTCCACAGAGCTAATAATAAATATTGGATCAGATTTCCTTCCTGGAGGCTCCAGAGGGCAGCTTCCTCTTTCTCTTGGACACTTTCTAGGGTCTCTTCATTGCTTGGTTCATGTCGTCTACTAAATCCACAGCGATAGTGGCCCTCATTTCTTCCTTCCTTACTGAAGGATCTCTGTGATTGTAGTGGATCCATCCCAAGAATCTACAATAACCTACTTGAAAGCCAGCCGGTTAAGTCCGTCTGCAGTCTTGATTCCTTCTCATACTGGTACATTGCATACGCAGATGCTGGATTAGGAAGTAAACATGTATTAAGGCCACTATTCTGCCTACCACAGAGAGGCATCACATGAGACACCCAGAGTCCTGGGTCCATGTGCACCTAACACAGTGACTCTCCACCTGTGGGTCGCGACCCCTTTGGGGTCACCTAGGACCATCAGAAAACACAGGTTATAATTCATAACAGTAGCAAAATTACAGCTACGAAGTAGCAGTGAAAGTAAGTGTGTGGTTGGGGGTCACCGCAACCCAGAGGAGCTGTATTAAAGAGTCACAGCATTAGAAAGGTTGAGAACCACTGATTAATTGGTGGTAACATTAAGCACAAACCTGCCACTCTGCTTTAAGGAAACTGGTGAGCTGGCCTCTTCCGACTGGATAGAATTGCTCGGCGTAGGACTTTTTACTCCAGGCCTGAAAGCCTCCACAAACTAGAAGAGGCCTTCTGACGGACGGGGAAGGGAAGGGAACGATCAATCTGTGTCCACGTGCAGAAAGTTCTGGAGCCACTGGTCATTTAGTGCCAGGTATCCAAATAAAGCCCTATTCATCTTTACTCAAACCCAGGTTTCCCCCCACATTTTCCATCCTCTCCCCTAAAAGGTGACTTAGAGGGACCAGGTCAGACATTTATATCACTCTCATAAGGAGATGGAGAGAAGCAAATTCTTGGATTTCATAAGTGCTGAGATCCACAGCATCCATGTAAATGCCCAGTGGGCATTGCAGTCCAACTGTAATCCCAGCACTACAGACATGGGATCCAGGAGCAAGCTGGCTACCCAGACTAGCCATATCTCTTAACTCTGGGGCAACTGAAAGAGCCTCCGCCTTAACCAATAAGGTAAAGAACAATCAAGGTCAACCTTCAATCTCCATGTACAAGATCATGTGTGTCTACACACATAGGAGTTCATACATGTGAACATGCACACACACACACACACACACACACACCTGCAAAAATACCAATTTTAAATTGCATCCTAGCCAACATGCCACCAATCCGGCAAGATGATTTTACTAGTCCCTTGCATTGTATCTTGAGTAGACAAGGTGATTTTACTAGTCCCTTGCTCTGTGTCTTGAGTAGACAAGGTGATTTTACTAGTCCCTTGCGTTGTGCCTTGCTCAGAGCTAGAGTATGTCTACTGCATAAGTAACTATCATATTTTATAGTCTGTCAAGAGGATTGTAAAGCTAAGCGGGACATAAAGACGGTAAAGAGTGGGGCTTTGATGTCCTCTGGCCCTTCAAAGGCACCTTGGGAAACTTGATGCTTGACAGGGATTTGTAAACCCCCATAGTCCAAGAAATGCACCTGCTATGTGCTGATTTACAAATCAAACCCGTCAGGTTATAATCAGCACACTGGCTAATTTCATGTCAATTTGATACAAACTATAGTCTATATCTGAGATATAAACTATATCTGAGAGGAGGGAGCCTCAGCTGAGAAAATGCCTCCAGAAAATTGGGCTGCAAGCAGACAAGGCTGTACAGTATTTTCTAAATTAATGATCAGTGGGGGAGGGCCCACTGATCAGCCCACTGTAGGAGGGAATACCTCCGGGTTTTATAAGAAAGCAGACTGAACAAGCTATGGGGAGCAAGCCAGTAAGGAGCACCCCTCCATGGCCTCCGTCTTAGCCACTGTTCTGCCGCTGTGAAGAGATATTGTGACCACAACAGCTTTTATAAAGGAAAGCATTTAATTGGAGCTTGCTTACAGTTTCAGAAGCTTGGCCCATCATCACCATGGCAGGGTACATGGCAGCATGGTGCTAGAGAGAAAGCTAAGAGCTGCACTCTGATCTTCAGGCAAAGGGAGAAGAAGAAAGACTGGGCCTAGGATAGGCTTTTGAAACCTCAAAGTGAACTCCCATTAAGACACGTCCTCCAACAAGGCCACACCTCCTAATCCTTCTCAAATAGTGCCACTTCCTGGTGCTGAAACATGCAAGCATACAAGCCTGTGGGGGCCACTCTTCTTCAAACCACTACAGCCCCTGTGTTAGCTACTAACCCCCAGGGTTTTGCCCTATTTGAGTTCCTGCCCTGACTTTCTTCAGTGATAGAATTACAATGGAGGTGTAAGCCAAATAAACCCTTTCCTCCTCAGCTTGCTTTTGGTCATGGTGTTTCATCATATCACTAATAACCCTAACAAGGAAAACTAGCATTCTTCACAAGGGGTCAATGAGACAGCCACCAGGAAATATCAGACCATCCCACTTTAACAGTGGCACTTCATGAAGCCAGTACGTCAGGTGAGCATCTCTGTGTGCTAAGCTGTGACCAGAAGTATTTCTTGGGTTTCTTAGTAAAATACATAAAGGTACCCAAACAAAAAAAAGGAAAACCACTGATCTAGAACTATTCCCACTAGAGCCCTGGCTTAGGAGAGGCTTCCTGAAGAAGAAGCTTTTATAGTAACTTGGTCCCAAATGGCTGCTAATTCTCGACTTCTTAATTCTTGTTGTCTTTCATTCCAGACAGTTTCAGTAAGGCAAGGTAGGGGGATGACGATAGAATTGCTATCCTCTTTCTGTACCAGGGCACTGTCAATTCTTTATCAAAGCATTTGTCTGGAATTCTCTTTCCTCCTTGAATAAAACAGGCAAGACAACAGTGTCAGGATGCTCCAGAAGATGGTCTGGGGGCTGTAGATCTCTGTCTATGAAGATACATGCTACACTAGACAGAAGAACCTGGACTTCAAGAATGTGTCTGCAGACACACAGGCCTCGGGGTCCAACAGCATCCACTCCATGGCAGAACGGACAAACTGCTCCACTGAGATATATCTGTAGTTGTATATCAAAGCCCACACGGGCCTCCGGGCTCCCTCAGTCCCAATTCACTAGTATTGTTACACACTTCAAAGCCCCTACGCTGGCTCTTCTCACCTTAGATTCCTGCTGTCTATATACTCTCTGTCCCTGGCTACTCCTGATATTCTCAGCGCTCTCTCTCTCTCTCTCTCTCTCTCTCTCTCTCTCTCTCTCTCTCTCTCCCCTACTCCCCCCCCATACTATTCTCTTTTCTTGCTATTCCTTTTTCTTTCACAGATGGTCCTGGCCATATCCATAGTTAGTTTGTTTCTCTCTTCTCTCTGCTCTGGACTCTTCCAGATGCCCCTGGCTGTTCCCGCTTTCTTGTATCTACAATAAAAACTTTCCTATTCCACGGAGCAATCATGTCTCCAGTTTCTTTACTGTGCCCACTTACATACATACACTACCTAAATAGAACTGCATTTCAATGCACTGTGATTTTTCCACCATCAGAATTCTCAGCAACTCCAAAAAGCTATTTTGAAATATAAATATTAAAATATGATAGAGAAAGCATGCAATATCTGTAAAAATATTTTACAAATTCAATACCAAACAAAATCACACACACACACAAATCCTAAGACAAATTAAAGGTTAATCCTGAAGTGTTCCCATATCTAGCATGAAGGGTAGCAGCCAGGGCCAAGGACAAGCCTCATGATGGTTTCCTGGGTATCAATTTGATTAGAACTCACAACTTATTTTTGTTACTTTTTTAAAACTTCAGTTTTTCTCACTTATTTGTTTTTGCGTGTGTGCGCACATGTGAGGCGCTGCAGAGTATGGGTAGAGATCAGAGACAACTTGTAGGAATCAATTCTCTTCTTCCACCATGTGGTCTTGAACATCAAACCCAAAACTTACCCGCTAAGCCACCCCGGATGCTTTTTGCTATGTATTTCTGTATGTATCATATTCTAGGGTAGAATTAATAAACAAGGTGTGGAAATACTTTAACTCCCGTAAGACAGTTATTCAAGGGCAATATAGGGGCTTTTCCACTTTCCAAACTGTACTTTGAATATGCTTAATGATTGTAAAGAATATTTTGTAAATGAAATCAAGAAAACTAAAGAAAGTAGAATAGAGGGAGAGAGAAGCCTCCGTGGTTGAGACTGCTTGCAGGAGCTGGGCAGTGGAGGCACACGCTTTTAATCCCAGCACTGGGGAGGGAGAGATAGGTGGATCTCTGTAAGTTTGATACTAGCCTGGTCTACAGAGCGAGTTCCAGAACAGCCAGGACTACATGGAGAAACCCTGTCTCGAAAAACAACAACAAACAAATAAATAGACAACAACAACAACAAAAATACGCTCCAGAAGCAAAGCCCTCTTCTGTCCTCCCTGGGCACCTATAGCCTCATGCACATGCGCACACCCGGAGAGAAAGACACACATACACATAAATAAAAGAAAAATTTTAGAGAAAAAAAAAAGAGGCAAGTAAAATAGAATGTCTGTCATCACTGATACTTCCTTTAATCCTTTCTCTCTCCTCCCTCAGGTTTGCTAGGAAAGGCCACCAACCATTCTTAAAAAACATATGAGATGATCGTAGAAACAGCTTTGAACTCCAGATTTTGCAGCTCGGACGGATCTGTTACATAGATTGCATATATGTTTATTGGAAATATAAGCGTTGGCTGAAATCAGCCCATACTCCTCGACAATGAAAAGAATAGCCACGGGGATAGAACAGCACCTCAATGGCTCTCCTGCCTGGTTATTAGGAAAACACAGGGGAACAGACATCCAAGGAAGGAAGTTTCTTATTTCTTTTCTTTTCAGGGTAATTTAGGTAAATTATAGACATTTTCCTTTCAGAGCAGCAGACTATCAATAGAATTTTAAGTGTGGCTCATTTATATTAATGGCGTCAATTTAGACCTTCTTGGTTCCATCTTCCTTTATGATATCAGCCTTCAGCTGAAATTAAAATAATTTTTTTAAGATTAGTAAGTTGCAAATCAAGAGAAGAATGTTCTGTGTGTGGATCTCAGGTTTGAGTAGAAAAGGAAATAATTTCAGAGCAATCATCTTCTGTGTTTAATGAGTCTGAACGCATCCCATTCAAAACAATGTGAATGGGTTCAGTATAAAAGAATCTATTCCTTGAAAAGTAAAACCGCTTTGCCAAATCTGTCATAGCCCTGAAGGTGTTTCATCTTCAATAAACTATTTAGTGTCAGTCGTATTGCTATCGTGGGTGTGTGTGTGTCGGTGTGTGTGGGTGTGGGTGTGTGTGTGTGTGTGTACACCAATGTGTCTGAGTGTTTGCCCATCTCTCTTACTAGGCAGAGTTATTTTGATCATAGTTTTAAGGTGCAAGTCAATTAGCCCCCATCTTTTGGGGCTTGCGGTGGTGACAGCACATGGCAAAGGAAGAGGTAAGGTGGCACAGACCTCTTAGGGGGCACACACTAATGACCTATGTGACCTTCCAATAAGTCCCACCTGTTACCTATCATCCCCACAAAGTGCCAAGCTGGAAAGTAATTCTCAACACACAGCTTTTCTTGAACAATCTAGACACAGTGGAAAAAATAGAGCATACTCCGTAAGAAATATCTGTCTTTGTGGGCAGGTCAAATAACAAGGAAGCGTGAGTGTGCCCACGCCCCCAGAAAGAAACAGAAGAAACTTTGCTTTCCCTCAAAATGTAGGGAAGGTAGCTCAGTGAGAAAACAGTTACCCCAAGTGAACAAGGCCCCAGGTTTAGTCCCCAATACTAGAAAAGGCCAACAAACATAGTCCAAACTACTGCTGTACATATTCCAAACTGGAGGCGTCTCGGGCACAGTGCAGGAAGCTCCTGGGGACGTTCGTATCATAAGCAAAACATTATGTGGCGTGTGACTATGTCACGCACGCTCCGCTGTGCGTGATTCCTTGAAATGTGGTTCTCCATATATAGTATCCTGTGAAGAGAGCAAGCTCACCCCTCAGCTACTCGCATTTTCCGCATTACGAACGCCGTCTGTTCGTCCTTCTGTCACCAAGTCAAGGCCCTCTAATAGTTGAGAGTCACTTGGGCCTGAAGAGAAATGGATGTTTTATACTATGCCATAAGCCATAAAACTGTGAAAAGCAACTATTACTTGCATCCTCCTTTCCGGGAACCTAAAAGGGGCCAAGGGAGGCAGCACTGAGGCAATGTCTCGTGGGAGAGTGCTTCTAACCCCGGCCCAACCGCAGCAGTGAAACAAGGTGACCGAGTCAATTTCATTTCCTCCAGCCACTTTGACGAGCGGACTGCCTGACTATATTGCTGCTTCCTCCACACTGGCCTCCCACGTGTGGCCACCCAGTGCTCCACTGTCCTTTGGACACCGAGTGGTCAGCTGTCCTCTCCTATAAAAGGCTCAACACACCCTTCTTTTCTCTTTAGCTCCTCCAGCACCACTTAGTTTGTATGTCATACATGTGTGCTCATTTACCAGATTTTAAAGTAATAATTTAACTAAAGCCATAGGTAACGTTTCGTGGACCACTTAATTACCTTAAGTGACCAGTGCTCAATGCGACAGTTATGGATACTAAGAGGAATCTCTGGGCTTAAGTGACTAAACCCATGCAATAGAGAGCAAGCAATAGTCTGTGGAAAAAAAAGAAGAGAAAAAAGAAAGAGAGAGAAGGAGGGGGGAAGGAAAAAAGAAAGGAAGGAAGGGAAGGAGGGAGGGAGGGAGGGAGGGAGGGAGAGAGAGAAGAGAGAAGAAAATTCAAGACATGGGGAGGACCCACAGGCTTCGGCTCCTTCTCCTCCTGCACTGGCCTGGCCCTCCTCTTCACATGCCTTCCTTTCTATTTATTTAGCTCAACTCAGTTGGTGCTGGCTGCCTCTGTGGATCAGGGCTAGCCAGTGGCACCGACTAGAAGATCAGCCAAGGGCACTATCTCTCCAGAACTAGAGTGCTGTGATCTTGGATGGCACAGAACCTTCAAAATATGAAGTTATTTCTTCTGTGTAGTGTGACGCCACCTCCCAAAAGGATGACTTCCCACCACAGCCAGCCCAGCATACACTAGGCATCTAGAAAGCACACTCGTGTGGATGCTGCCGTATAGCCAATGCTCATCCAGTGCAGCAAGAGGAATAATCGTATCTGAGTGTTTGTGAGAAGAGCCTTGAGGTCATTCCAAATATAAATGACCACCTCCACTCAATTCTTCTGTCATCCATTGGATGTTGGGGATACAGAAGTGATGGTCCCAACTCTGTCCTTCTTTCACATTGCCAGGTTAGACAGACACACAGACACACACACACACACACACACACACACACACCAGCCTGACCCTGGGAATGCTCACAGGCAGTGATATTCCAATTTTCTCTAAGACAGTTTACTAGATAGTGACACCATTCATTTAAGGTTCACCTACATCCGAGCAAAGACCAGGGGGAAATTCCTATAGATTTTCATTAGACCACTGCTGTACTTAGAATATATAATCATCCTTTCAAATGATTCAGTTCCTCTACTTTGGAAGTGGATTTGCTGCCAGATGGACCAGTCACACATTCCTGAAGGCTGCAGGAATTAGCAGAGTCTTTGTGGACAACAACAGGCTAATATTTGATAGGATCGGATTTAAGCATTCACAGCACTGGACCAAGGAAATCTGCATCTGATAAACAAATTGTCTAGAAATAACTGAACTAATGAAAATAGCGCCACGCATAGAGATGCTCGCTCACTGACTATGAGCCAAAGTAAGCGCAAGGTGGGGTTCTCAGTCAAAAATGGAAAGACGGGTTAACAAATTGCTATGCCGGCACAATGGGCATTAAGCAATCACTCAAAAGTAGCATTATGGAGATATTATACCACATGGAAAATCCTCAGATAGCATATTAGGTAAGCAAGAAGAAAAGGGGCAGGGCTGCATGTATACTCATGGCTGGTATACGTTGTTTTTACTAATTGCCAACAGACAGGCGAAGGGAGGATAGGAATAGTAAATAATGGCAGATTTGTGGTGATTTGGGTAGCTTCCTTTGTGGGAATGCCTGACTTCCGCCATTTACAAAGAAGATCAATCAATCCTGCATCGATTCAGGTAAGAAGGACCTGGGGGGAGGGACAGATTTTCATCACTGAATCAAGTACCTGTGAGTTCCTGTATGGCCTTCTTCACCTGAAAGCAACCTCTTCCCCAGATGCACAAAGAATGCCCCCCAAAGCCCCGAGTGACAAAGGTGGCTTCCTCGGCTTCCCATTGTAGCTCCAGCTCCGTGGTCCCCACATCCTAATGGCTGCTTTTATCCCACTGGCAGAGTGAGCTCATTAGAAGCCACCATGCTAATGGGAAATGCATTTCCAGGACAAAAGATTTCATCATTCCCACACCAGGGACAGGACGGTGACAGAAGGTAAGCAGCAGATTTGCAGTCACTGAGGTATTTCTTGCCTGGAAATGGAGAACAAATCTCCCTAGGAGGAGACACTAAGCACCCCCAAGCTCCGGAGCTGCAGGGGTATGGGGGAGACCCCAGGTCCTGAGTCCCTGCCAAAGGCTGGCTGCAGGGCTGGCTGCAGGGTCGACCACAGAGCCACCAGTCTCCAAAAATCTTGTCCTTAATAAGAGCACTGTTGGGCTGCTGTTCCCAAGCATTCTCAAATGTCCCAGCATTTGCATGGGGAAGGAAAGGGTGAGGCCAGCAGACACCCCACTCACACCTCTCCTCAGTAGTATTACAAACTGAAATGTAGAAAATAGTTACGAAGAACTGCAGAGTAACTGGGGTCAAGTTTACACTGGCAAAGTGTCCCTCGGGATAAGGGACCAAGGGTCCTTCAGCCTGCTGTCCCCAACAGAATCAGGTGTGTTTTCTCTATCTCAGCAAGGCTTTGCTTCCGCTTCTCCATGGAATTATTTGCAAGGTTCATTCTTTTCTTCTGGTTGATGGCAGCGCTCAGGATGCTTAACTGAGCACTCTGTAGGCCCTCAACACACTGGAGTGGAACTAACTCCAATGAACGGGAAGTCTGAACACTGAACCGAAAGACTAGGGAAGTTGCTCAAGAGAGCTAATGCTGCCCCAAGTGCAATTTTAAAGTGCAGAGTAATCACATCTTCATAAAGCAAAAACAGACCCAAGCATATTCCATCCAAAATATCCCTGCAGTGTGTAACGGATCGTATCTGTGTTAATGACGTCTTTTACTGCAGTTTTTGGTTTGTTGCTTTGGTCCGGGGAGGTACTATTTTATTGTGCTTTTTGATACTAAGTCTCTAATGTCTCATGCATATTTTGCAATTACTAAACCCCCTTACATGGATGGATTATCTTTCCAGTTGCTCAAAAGACAAGTGTGACCAGTGGCCACCAGACTGGGCAGCTCGGAGGGAAATTCCAAAAAAAAAAAGAAAAGTTACAATGCACAAAACACCTTTTTTAGAAGGAAACATTTTTGCAGTGACAATATATTTAATGACAAATTTTCCATAATCTACTTGGTACTGCTTTCAACTTGTTTTAGGTAGTTTTTCGAGGAGGGGGGCAGTTGCATGAACTTGCTTTCACGTGTAACAGCCAGAGGCCATCTCAAGTTACTTCTTCATGCTCTCTGGCTTACTTTCTGAGATAGTCCTCTACCTGAGTCTGGAATCACAGGATTCAGACAGACTAGCCAGCCAGGGAGCGCCGGAACCCATGTGCCTCTACCCCACCACAGCTAGGAAGTGACAAACAGGTAGCTACTTTCCCCTTTGCAAATGTGGACAAATCTAGATCAGAAAAAGTATCAAGAAAATCTCAAATCAAGCCTTTGTCCACAGCCACGCTTGCCATGAAAATCCAGTAAATGCACGCACATGCAAATGCTGCTTGTGTGGCACAGAGTACCCCGGATGTTGCTTCCTACTAGTTTAGACAGATTAATTTGTGCTGTTTCATTCAGCACTTTCCAGAGAGCTATATAATCTTCTTCTAAAGCTAATATTTCTCTCACATATATTATAAATATGAACTTAATGGGATCACGATGACATCAGCACCAGGGGGACCCAAGAATACCACAAGCTCCTCTAAAATCCAGCTGTTCCTTTCTTCCACCCTTCCACGGGGCTTGTCCCACACAGGAATCCCCTGACACACAAAGTATTCAAGCATGGTGCAGGCAGGGCACCAGCACCCACTGTTCCAACACTGAGACTAAGCCCAAGGGTGAGTGAAGAGGATTATATTCTCTTCCTACTCTCCCCACCCTATCGCCCTAATGCCCTTGCTGCCCGAGCCTACATGAACTTGAGACTAGTTCAGTTGGATGTGGAAATTGTGAGCTGCTCAGCCACTGGCAATGAAGAGAGAACAACAGCCCTGGTGGCCAGGCCAAGAGGTGAGACCCTGCGAAGGTCACTTTACCTCAGTTTACCACAGAAATCAAGTCATGATTCAGGACACTACCCCATAGAAACCAAGACTAACAGAGGTCTAGACACCGGCCAATCAGACAAGCACGTCCCTCCCTTTGGGGTAAGGTGGCAGCTGTGAGAAAAAATAAAGTCCCTTCCCCCAGGACTCTCCAAGGTTTCTGACCTCAGAGGGAGCGGTTATTGTCTTCCGTTCCCAGGTGGAAATCGATAAACTCTGAGGAGCAAGGCTCCAACAGGTTTGGAGATTAAACTATACGACAGCCTCCCCAAAGAATCAAGCAGACAGCTCTGGGCTCCTCAGAAGGCAAAGGGTGTGCAGGAAACTGGAGCAAAGCCCTGTGTGGGAGTCTGGGAAAGAAAGTCCCTAAGGCTTGTCAGTCCCGAGCTGTGTGGCCAAGATCTTCACAGAACAGGCATCAGTGACATAGGTCTGCAGCTCCGCAGATCCTCCCCTGCCAAGTGTTAAAACATGGATTACCTGGATGGGTTCTTCTTTTCTGTTTTTCTCTATTTCTCTCCTCTTTTAATAAGAAAGCAGAGGCTACTGAACTATTTTCCTTACACACTACACCAAATTTTGTGCCCACACACTACCTTCGTCCTCTGAAGATGCGTTTCCCAATATCCAATACGCACCAAGGATGAAAAGATAAGATGAAAACCTCCCAAACACACCTAAAAGAGCTTCTCCAAACTGATCAAACAAGGTCAAGTCCTGTGGTTGGGAGACAATAGCGTGTGTTCGCCTGTCCCAACATCTCCCCAAGCTGACCCAAGCCAGGGAGTGCAGCAGCAAGGCAAAGCCAAAGAGTGTGGAGCTTTTTCAGCTGCCTTGTGACCATGAAGCCACCAGCCTTGCTTGATTAAAAAGGATAATGAGAACATGGGTACTGTTGGCAGAAAGGGGTCTGGAATCCTGATCAGCCCTCGTCCTGTGTGCATGTTCCTGCCTCCCGATGGCTCTGTCCCCGAAGAGTCCCCTTTGTTGTTTCAAGGTGAACATTTCTCTCTCCCCAGTGGAAGAGAGTACCTGCCAATCAAAGTACCTGCCAAGCCAATCCAAACACACTGGGAAGGGTGGGTGAAATTTATGAGGCGATGATGGGTACTTGTCAGTGAGGAATTAACGGTAGTGTTTTAGCTACTGTGTGTTTCATTTATATTTAAGGGTTCTGACCTTCTAGAGACACATACTGAAGTTTGGGGGTCAAATGACATGAAATGTGAGGGTGATTTTTCCCCATAAAGGAATTTATTGAGTATGAGAAAGATTAGGAGATGACGGCTATTTGGGGATGACAGTTAAAGCTGGTCAGGGGCACACGGAAGTGTGTCTTTCTATTCTTTCCACTCTGGTGTACATCCGAATTTTTACTATTTTATTAAAACAATAAGTAGTAATCAAGGAAAAAGAAACTAAGGACATCTTTCAAGGGCCTTGCTGAGAGGGCTACTTGGTCCCTCCTCAGCACCCCACTTCCTTAGGCTATCACAGGCCATTCAATATCAACAGCAGAAGGTGGGGTACATTCATCCTATTTCTCTTTAAGACTACAATCTTGGTCTCTATCTCCATCTGCCTCAGGAGAAAGATTTAGCTTTTGATCCCTTGGAAGAAACAACATCCTCTGGGATATTGAAAATGACAGGAGACCGCCTACAAAACCCTTCAGTTTACCCTGAGAGTCTGCAGGCATCGCCACGCTCTGGATCCAGGAGTTAACAGTGCATGACGAAGACACATTCTTGGTAAGAATTTAATTTAGCACAGTCCAGACGGGCTGATGAGACAAACTGGCAGCAGCTCCACAGGGCAGGCGGAGCAGCGAGGCTATAAAACACAAGACAATTCCCATCTTTAAATCGCTTCCTCTCCGACTGCCGGTGCCCTAGAATCGTGGCTAACCATCAGTCACCCTGCGATCTCAATTCTAGAAACACCCTTCACTGAAATAATAGGGGAAATTCGCAAAGAAATCTGGGGGGCTGAGGTCTGTTGATAATGGGTGAAAAGCAGAGAAAACCCCCAAGTGCTCCTCAGAATGAAGCCGTTAAATAATTGATTAGCAAACAGTGCAGTTGTAAGCACTCATCAAAATGCAAAAGTCTGAAGTATGCCACTTAGTCAGCTGGGTTCTAGAACACGCCCTACAACAGAATCTGTTTTAAAACAAACAGGAAGGAGTGGTACATGCCAGGAAATATTAACTGGTATTCTGGGTCAGAAACAATGAACTATTTTTGCTGTCTTGGTGATTTTCATGATCTGGCTTTTTTCAATGCGCATGTATTTTAAAAACACCCCTAAAAACTATTAAAAGCTTTTTTTCCCCTTTCTGCCATAGAATCTCAGTATGTACCCCAGGCTCCTGCTCCTGGAGATGCTCCTGTCTCAGCTTCTTCTGTTCTGGCATTACAAGGGGGCACCACCTAGGTCAGAGAAAAGTTATCTCGTTTACAATGAGATACAAAATCATGACGGTACCTACGGCAGGAAAGACATGTTTCCAGAGCCAGAGAAGTCAGGGTGGTGCCCCTAAGCAAATAAAAGCGGGCTCCAACAGGAAGAAGGCCTGTCTTTCCGTAGACACCTTGTACTAAACAATACTCTGTTCCAGGCATCATCCCAGGCCTTGAAACAGAATGAACGGTATGTTTTCCTTGCCCCCACAGGGTTTTCAGCCTAATGGGATGAAAGTCTCCATTGTGCCTGACTGGGAGAACATAGGGAAAGGGCTAACCCTACCTCCTCGGCAGGAATAGAAAAGAGTCTCTGAGGGAGTGCTCAAGGAGCAAAGAAAAGCTATGGGGGCAGCCTCTGGGGTATGAAGATGAGGAGCTGGGAGTGGGGGGGGAAGCTGAGCGAGGAATAACACAACACAGTTGGACCATGGAGTAAGGGGTGAGGTTGGGGAAGTGAGCAGACTCCTGATACACAGAGCCCCAAATGTCTCCCGGAAGCATAGGGGCCATTCTACAGACACCAGGAACCGCTGAAAGCCCTGGGCTTTCCCCAGGGGAATCAGTCCCCCAGTTCAGAGAAACAGCCACTAGTTGGCTGGCCTAAGGAAGGATTTCTCAATACCCGTTGTACACCTGCAGCTGAGTCTGTGAATTCGGGGTTTCACATCACGCGACCCAAGAGGGGAACTGCTGCCATCTTTACCTTCTAGATGGGGAAGCTGGGACTCAGTACAGGGCAGCCAATTCCCAAGCTAAGAAGCAGCGGGTGTGGGCGTCCCTCCCAGGCTGACCTCACATGTTTGGGCTTGGGAGCCACTAGAATGGATCTCAACTGTTCCCTCCCAGTCTGTCCATATTTACAGATGATCACAAATGTGTGAAACAATTTCTACCAAAACAAATTTATTCCCTCTATGCAATAAGAGGGAAGGGGGGGCTTTCTTGACCACAAAAATAAGATTTTTTTTCTGTTTTTTGTTTGAAGCAAGGAAGAATGAGATGAAATAGGATTTGTCAAGGGAGCTTTTTTTTCTTCTTCCTCAAGAGAAATCATTTGGGAGCAGGTCTTTGTTTTTGACTTTTTTTTTTCCAACAAGGAGACACAGGTGAAAAATACGAGGCAAGAACCAGGGAAAACACAAGCAGGGGAGGGGACAGACTTTAAATGGGGTCGGGGAGCTGAGAGCGGAAACATTAATATTAACTTGAAGAGCTGGGCCACATGAGTGCAGATGGAGGGAAAGGAATATCTCCAGTGATTCCCAAGTTATTTAAAGAGATACAGAAACCAGCATTTATGCAGAATCGCTGCCAAGCAGGGAAAAAGAACAACCTTCAGTCAGAATACATTTGCGAAGCAACTATACTATCTACAGTAAAGCAGACAGAAATCATTAAAACAAAGAAACAAACAAACAACTTCTGCCCCCGGGAAACTCCAGTGCAGTGGGGAGAAGATGCACACACACACGTAATCTTGACCATGATTGTGTCAGGTAAGGAGACAGCGAATGGAACCCATAGCTACATGGAACATGAGCTTTGACCACAGGTCAGATGACAAGTGGCTACTTAAGCCAGGGAAGGAGGCAAAGAGATGCCAAAGAAATGCAAAAGAGGTGTTCAGAGGCCAACCAGAGGACGGCAATAATCTGCACGACCAAATGGAACTCTAGCAAGGAGGGATGTATAAGGTAGATGTTGACCAGTTCATTTTAGCCTAAGGACCCTGTTACATAATTCTCCCCACTTTTACTATGAGAAAACTGAGGCCCGGAAGAGTTAAGCCACTTGGAAGAAGTGTCACCACTAGCTAGGGAATCCATACTCAGTTTTGCCTGACTGTCCAGCTGCCTCTATATACCTCTTCATCTATGACGCACCAACTGTATATCTCCCTGGCAACGGCGAGCACTGTAATAGCATATGGAGTACATGCCAGCTTATGGTTACTCACTTGAGTTCATGCACCTCAATATTTGATGGCATTGTTATAGGAAATTACTATCTACTTTCAAGAGCGAGAAACATCGCCGAATTCAGAGCACAGGATGAAGGGCGGAGACATTGGGACATTACTAGCTTAGCACGCACTTAAACAAAGTGACTGACTAAGCTATTTAAAACTTTGGCTTAAAATGATGCTGCTTTTAGATAGGAATGCAAAAATGGTCCAACCACTTTGGAAAAGACTTTGGCAGTTTCTTATAGAGTTAAACATATAGTTACCGAATGATACAGCAATCCCACTTCTGGGCACTCAACCAAGAGAAACAAAAATGTATGCTCACATAAAATCTATACGCAATAGCATATAGCAAAGTTTCTTCACCATCACACCAACTGAAAACAATCCAAACGCCCTTCAGAAGATTAATGGACAAGCACTGTGGTACATCCATCCATATAATGGAAAAGTATTATGCAAGATAACAACAAACCTATTTACATATGCATATACCCAATATAAGTAAATCTCAAAGAGTGGCTATGTGAAAAAAACCCAGACTCAAAAAGATATATAACATTTTATGACAACATGGGGAAAGCAAAATTACAGGGAGGAAAACCAATGAGTGGCAGCTGAAAAGGTGAATAAAGAATTCCTGTCAGTTTGTGGTTGATGTGTGTGCCTGTGTATGTGTGGGTGTGTGGTGTTATGTTATTTTGCTGAGAGATGAAAAGGTTTTATGTTCTAGTACAGTATTGCATTATTAGGCAGATTAATGTTCCTTAAAGATGTCCACACTCCCTAGCCCCATTATATGATAATGTTATATGATAAATGGGATTTTGTACACAGAATTAAGCTTGCTAATCATCAAACAATAGGATAAGAAAATCTGAGCTGATCAGGGAGTGGGCCTACAAGCCACTGACTTCTGCCGCTAACTTGAGTGAGCAGAGATATAGTTTCCCCCTAGACTCTCCAGAAAGAGCACAACCCCACCAGCATCTGGGTTTGGACCCTTAGAGACCCAAAGCAGAGAAAACAGTCAACTTGCTGGGTTTTTGACTTGTGCAAACTGACAAAATTAATCTGTGTTGTGCTAAGCCGCTAATTTGTGACAACTTCTTACTTAAGCAATAAAAACCTAATGTAAGAGTCATCAAACATTGTTTTCCAAACCACTAGAACTATGCTCTTAAGAAAGCTCTAGTACTGGGTAGATTTTTTTTTCTTTTAATTCTTTGAAAGATCAGTGGACCAGATGGCAAACTCTCAAGTATAGCTCGTTTCTTCACACCTGGATCTGCAGTCTGTCAGGTGCCTTCCTTTCCTCTCCATGCACTCTGGAAAACTAACGCCAAGCTCCCAAGTCCCGAGGTCATTTTCCTCACCAGTGGCCAGTTCCGGGTTTGTGGCTGACTGTGTGACCCTCAGAGCTTACACAGTCTCGGGGGAAAGGCTTATGTTCTCAGGGCTGCAAACGGAAATGCCCAACAAGAAGAAACTGAGGTAGGAAAGGCTGTATCAAAGAACCATTTGGAACTGGCCAAGCCAGAGGTTTCCCAGAAGTACAGATGCTTCACAACCAAGAGGCAGAGCCCCCAGTGATGGATGACTCACCAAGATTTTAGCAGCTAATGAAGGTGTCCTCTGAGAAACCCTATAAATCCAGTAATTTTCTCTGATGAGATAATGTGGTACAAGAAAAAGGCCCCTTTCTAATCCCAAGCCCTCCCCTCCCGCTCTGGCCCACCACCAGTGCCAGTGGCTCTCCCAATTCTCAACAAGCTGAACATAATAGCATTTCTTTTCTCTAGTTTTTATGGTCTTTTTAGTATAATTAATGATCTCTTATAAAGCCCGCTCAGAGGAATGGCACTTGGAATTATTGTTTCTTTTAACTATTCCCCACATCCTGCTGTCTGTAAAGTCAAGTCAGTAAGCTAAGTTGCTATATCAAAGCAGAGACTGGCGTGATTGTTTAGGCGGGAAAGTGCCAGCTACACAAATATGAAGACTCAAGGTAAGCCTCTAATGTCCACAGATGAAGCCAGGCATAAGGGCACACGCTTGTAATTCCAAAACCGGGAACTCAAAGGCAAGGGCATCCCTGGCTCTCAGTGCCCAGCCTGTCTTGCCCAACTGGCAAACTCCAGGTTCAGTGAGAGACCCTGTCTCAAAAAAAAAAATAGATGGAAAGCAGCTGAGAGAGAAACCTCAATGCCAACTTCTGGCTTCCACACACAAGTACTCACACATTCACTCGCCCTCTCTCACACACATACATGAGAAAAACTACACCAAAGATTTCCAGGCTAACAGCAGATATTGCAATACCATCTATGGGTAAGGCCCTAGAAAGTACAAAGGAGCAAAATCTGCATGGATCTTACCTGTAGAGCAGCTGAAACTACCACTAGATATGTAATCAAGCTAGCAATACGATAAGGGGAAGCATTGAGATCATATGTAAAATATATACAAGCATATTTGTGATAGTTTAAATAAAAATGTCCTCTATAGGCGCATGTATCTGAACAGTTAGTCTCTGGCTGGGGGTGAAGTTTGGAGAGGTTACGGAACTTTTAGGAGGCACAGCCTTGCTGGACAAAGTGGTCACCGAAGACTGGCTTTGAGAGTCAGTTAGAGCCGCACTCCCTGTTTGCCCTCTGCCTGTGTTGGTGCGTGAGGATGCCAGCTGCCACATCTCCCCAGTCACTGAGGACTTTCCCTCTGGAACCATTGGCCCAAATAAACCCTTCCAGAAGACTTCGGTGATGGCATTCTATCTCTCACAGCAGCAGAAGGTAATGAATATCGGACCATTAGGTCAGAGGAGAGAGAGGCTGTTTGTGGCTGGAAAACTCGGGGTGGAGGAAAGGAGAAAAAGGTTTGGCATAGAAACTTCAAACAGAACAGGGGTGGTGAGGTGACTCTTCCAAGATGGAGCATGTCCTTAGATGAAAACCAGAAATTACACCTGGAAATCCTCCTCTGTTGACATACAACAACGTAAGAACTGAACAGGACTTTAAGGGGGGAAAAATTGATCTCTGCTTCAAAACTAAGAACTTTCGGGTTTCTGACCTCAGACTAACAGCTAAAGAACATCCTCCTTTGTGTCTGCTGAGGGTAAAAATTTCTGGGTGGTTCTAAGTTCTAGGTTCTCTGGACATCCTCACCATTTACCCTACCCGCCGAGGCTGTTTCTATGTATAATTGAGTCATGAGACTTTCTTCGTGGTATTTAAGAATCATACACGCTGCCTGACCGTGTTTACATCTATATTAATAATTAGGAATGGGAAGGGTCTTAAGGCCAAGTAAATACAAACCTCAACTCTTAACCATATGAGTGTGGTCTGTTCTATATGTTCTTGAGTCAAAAGATGCACAAAGTAGTACATACAGCAACATCCCCCAGGCTAGTCACCAAATGGAAGCAGACCAACTACCTCCCAACAGCTAAAGGGCTTGGTGGCACACGCCTGCAATCACAGTGCTGTGAGGGCTAATGCAGGGGGCTCATGAAGTCAAAGCCAGCCTGGGCTACAAAGCTAGACCCTCTGTAATATATCCATGCTATATTTGGCACCCAATGTGGGGCTCAAACCCACAACCCTGGGATTAAGAGTCTCATGCTGTACCATCTATTAATCTGGTGGAATACTACTGCAAGCAAGATCAACTTGACAAGCATAACATTGTAAGGTTGGTTGCCAGAAATATAACAGAAAACCCACTATAGGGTTTTACGTCAATAAAAAAAATAAGTAAAATTTATATGTGATATTGAAATCAGACCATTGGTTACCCTGAGGTGTTGGGGACTGAAGGTGACTCTAGAGAAACCTCTAAGATCCTGAAAGTGCCTGTTTCTTAGACAGAAAGGTGGTTATTGGAAAACCATAGTTCATAAAATCATCAAGTTAACTGATAAACTTTTCTACACACTGCTTTATCTCAGTAAATTATCTTTAAAAATTCATTATATTAAAGAAATATAGTAGGATGAGCAACAACAACCTTAAAATTGAAGTGCAGTACGTATATTCACATTCATAACTTTCTCTTAAAATTCTTCTGTGTCTGCTTGCTCTAGCTTCGTATTAATGTGCACATTTAGGCGGGGAATAAGCATAGGCTCACAGTAACTGTACTAAAACTAAGGATCTCTGCTTGCACAACTAAAAGGATTTATTACTCTTCTTCACTGGTCCTTGGAGAGGAGGAAGGTGGGGGAGGAGAAGGAGCAGAGGATTTTAAGAGTTAAAGCAGCAGGGGTATGGGAAGAACTTCAGGCCTTTTAAAGCATCGGAAGAAGGGGGGGAATACCAACACAAGGCCACCAGATCATTTTCAGCAGCTGAACAATTGTTACTTTAAAAAATGTTACAAGCCAAGAGGGAGGGACTAAGTGCCTAGCAACTACCACTCGGCTTGAACCACGCCTCACTCAGGGAACAACAGATCCGGCTATGATGGGATCTCATGCTAGAAGCTGTAACCCTAGCTCCAGGCTGCCATGAATACATCACTAGCCCATAGATGCCATTAAGTATAGGACTGCCTCATCAATAACTGTAGCACACATCCTTTTCTGCAAGTTAACACTACGTAAAGGAAAATATCCCTTTCCTACCCTTAGGTCAGGTACCAGAATGAGTGACCGCCCATCCACACAGCATTCAGAGCTCTGTGTTTTCCTTTAGCTGTGAAAACCGGGAGGGAAGGGATCATGCTCTGCAGGAAAAAACAAAGGCGCCTTCTTAAGCCAGATATAAGATGAAGACCCCAGGCCAGGGCTTGGCCTCTAATCCCCTACAGAGGAAAATACCCACCTACCAGTACAACTAGCACCTGCTTGTCCAAGGTCCCTTTGCAGTGACTGCAGCAGGCAACCTTGCCAAAGATGCTGGGGACAGCCTAGGCAGAGGAGCGCGGGCCTCACACTTGGAAAAGGCCAAGTGTTCTCTAGCTATACTCTCAGAAAACTGTCACCTGTCAATCACTTGACCTAAATACAACAGTCACTGAGGGAATGGGGGGAAGGGGAGGGGGTAGTCCGAGCATGCTCAGTGATGGAGATGACATCACTTAATCAATGCTGGAGTCGGGAAGGCTGCATCAGCAGCCTGGAGCTGGCTGCCAGGAACGTGTCAGTGGGGACCTAGAGGCTCGCATTAACTCAGTCCCTTCCCACACGGCTGGAATACAAAGAGGGCACCGTGGGCCACACACTCGAGGGAGAGCAGACTAAGAACGGGGGTGGGGACAAGGCTAGTTTATTTCATTTGGTATATTCCCTTAAGAATTATAAGCCATTAGTATCCCCTCCCCCTTCCAGCAGCCAGACTGCAGAAGGGGAGCTAAGTTGGGGAGAGGCACTTTGTGGGGAAAGGCAGGGAAGGGTGATCAAAGGGGAGATCCTGGATATGCTGAAATAACTTCTGCTATTGTCACAGAGTGGCTATTTAGGAACTCCCTCTTTCAGCAGATTGGACAGTCCTCCCTCCACCCTGAGCAAGGATATCAGACTACCTGCGGACACTCGGGAGAGAGGATGGGGGTGGGGGAGAGCATCTAGCAAAGAAAGCACGAATCTAGGACAATTTGGGGTAATAGGAAGCGGGAGACTTGAGAGACCTCCTAGGGATACCAAGAGCACCCCTCACCTTCCACACGGGGAGCAAGGTGAAACCGCCTATGCGAGGCCCAGGCGAGCATTTTGTCTTTCTTGCACCTTTCCCTCCCTACCTTTTTGGTTAAGGTCTTAAGACAAACAGAAGCCTGGATGCATCTGCGGGTTGTAGAGCTTATACTTTTGACCAAGGCCCGGGCATCCCGACTTGCTGGCAACCCGAAACACTGCCCACGCGGCGGCGAGCGTGGGAACAATAGGCCCACCCGAGCCCCCACCCGCGAACAATGGCGGACCTCGCACGCCCCCGCCGCCCCGCGCCACCGCCACCGGGAGGGAGTCATCGGCCAAGTGCTCTCGTCTGGTCCAGCCGCGAGCCCAGCCCCGCAGGGATGTCCAAGGGGGTGTCCGGGAGATTTCTGCAGTGCAAACCCAGAGGAGGGGCGAGATACCAAGGCCACTTACCCCGATCACCACCGTCTCGTCGCCTTTGAATTTAGGGATGAATTTGTCCCCGCGGAGGATCTCCGCTTCGTTGAGGGGCCGGAACCGGCACATCACTTTGATGCTGCATTCGGCTGGATCCGCCATCTCGGGACGTTGCAGGAGGGGACGCGGGGATGGGTGGGGGGCCGGGCTGGGCAGCGCCACCGATGAGGTCGCGAACCAACC
Organism: Arvicola amphibius; assembly: GCF_903992535.2. Classification (NCBI taxonomy): domain Eukaryota; kingdom Metazoa; phylum Chordata; class Mammalia; order Rodentia; family Cricetidae; genus Arvicola; species Arvicola amphibius. Next base: position 31,673,142 of record NC_052053.1, read on the forward strand.
GTTGCCCGCAGCTAGGCCACCTCCCGCAGCCTCCCGCAGCTTCTCAGCAGGTCATCGCTAGTCTGCGCTGGACAGCCGGGCTGCTCTGGGAAGGAGAGCAGCCTATCAGCTGGGCCCCCTTGCTGCTGTTCTCCAGCCCGGTCCTACGCCCTGGCCCACCTGGCCGCTGGAGGACTAGGCGATGCGCAGGGAGAGATCCCCGCCTGGCTCAGACCTCCCGGGCTCCGGCGCGCTCAGCCATCCTGCGTCAGCACCAGGGTGCTCCGACACCTCCAGGCCCGCCCCTCTGCCCCGCCTCGGCACGGTGATGTCACTGCAGAGCCCGCCCTACCCTGGGTGTGAGCGCTGCGCATCCTGGGACTTGTAGTCAGTCACCCTACCTACAGGTAGGATGCTTGGATTAGTTTGTGAGGACACCCCCTCATCCCCACTCCCCACCCCCGGGGAGCTACAGGACTGATGTGACTGCACAAGCCAAGAGCAGAATGGAAGCCATAGTTAATATTCCCGGTTAAACACTTCATAAAAAAAAAAAAAAAAAAACAACAGGTCACATCTTTTCTTGATCCCAAAGAGAAAATACTTATTAACACAGTGTATAACTCAACAGCCGAAGAGTGTTTCTCCGTGTAGCAGTTTTTGCAAGAGTTCTAAGGAAAACAGGAAGGAAATGAGATTTGCATGGAAGCCAGTGATGTCTGGAAACGCCTGCACATAGGTAGTTCTTAACAGTTCAGATTCGATGAAAGTCAAGGACTTTGTCACTGCAAAACTAAGTCAGGAAACAGATCCGCACACACACATATTTGGCATGGTACTTTAGAGCTTGGAGATTGAAACTGCCTCTTGAGTCCCAAATCAGGAACCTCTCAACCAAGTGTGATGGTGCATGCTTGGAATCCCAACACTCAGAAGACAGCTTGGGACAAGTGTGTATGTGTATGTGTATGTGTGTGTGTGCGTGCGTGCGTGTGTGTGTGTGTGTGTGTGTGTGCATGTATGTATGTATAGGACCTCTCAGTTACAACCAATCATACATCAGTTTCTAATTCTGTTGAGAATCCTGCAGAATGAACAGAATGTATAGAAAATCAAATCCAAAGTTCTTGACAGGCCCAGGCCCCCATAATCACATTTATCTGAATATATGTAAGCTTCCTTCTCTTCTGTAACTTCCTGTTTCAACAATTACAATCTAATAGGTATCAAACTTCTTGAAAGGTCTTCCACTCAACTGTCCTGCTTTTTTCCCCTAATATTTGTATAGGCCATTTGCTCTGCTGGACTGGTGAATTCCTGTCCATCCAGGTCTTGGTGACCTTATGAAGGATGATAGAAATGTGATAAGAGTCACCAAAGCAAGTGGAGAACTTATTAGAATACAAATGGTCTTACTTATCTATTCAAGAAGGTACTAAACAGCCAAGCCAGAGAAAGGGTGGGCTACTAGAACTCTGCCTTTGGGGCTATTATCTCAGTACTGATCTTTTTCTTACTCAGGACCAATCCCCACCTGTCAGGAAACCAAGTGCCAACAGCTTATCATTCTCCAGCATAGATACAGATAGGTGGTTTTTCCAAGTTTGGATTTGAAACCTCCCAGGAAAGGTCTATGGATGGTCTAGGATTAGGCTAGCATCTGCCACTAGCACAATAAACTAGAGTCAGAATGTTTGGAACTTCATGAAGGACTCTCATAAGAGGAAGGTTCCAGAAAGAAAAGTGATGCATTCCCATGTCCCACAAGAACACACTGTCCCACAAGGACACCCAGTAACTACATGTTCGTCACAGTTTGCCAACACTTATTTGTCAAGCCTAAGACTACCTCTACAGAAAAATGTTCCTAAGGGCCTGCGGCTGGTTGTCCTTACTTAGTGCCTCAGGCTTCTGTGTCTGCATCATTACGTTGAGACAAAGAAAACCTCCTTGCTTTGTGCCACCTGCAACACGGAGTGCAGAGTGGAAAGAACACTGAGTGAAGAAGTCACCAGAGCACGAATACTTCCTCTCTCACCTGTGGCAAGGTATTTAGTTTCCTTCAGACTCAGTTTTCTAGTCTCTGTCATTAGAATAGTAATAGTGCCTCAGAACGTTTTCAGCAAATTAAGAACAATATTACTTGTAAAGGTTTAGCATGGTGTTTGATATATATATATATATATATATATATATATATATATATATAAAATATTACACACACACATATATATATTGGCTTCTATATATAATAAGGCAATTTTTAGATGCTGTTATTATTCATTTTTCAAGACAAGATTTCTCTTGTGAAACAGTTCTGGAATGCAAGCTTCCTGCCTAACTGAGAAGACAGATCCACTGAAGTGAACATTTCTAAACCATAGTAGGCAATACCCATTTGGTCTTCTCTCCTCAGAAGCAGCTAAAGTGGTGATGGGGGACCTGTGATGCCCCTTCTCATCTGTGTCAGACTAAGCCTGTCTCAGACTCTGGCTCACAGACCGCTTGTCCTTTGGAAAATCAGCGTCAACATTCGGTTGAGAGCTAGTGAGGCCTGTAAGAGGTGATTAGGTCATCAGAAGGGGATTAATACCTTTCTCACAGGAGTTAGCTCTTGCTCTCATGAGACTAGGTTAGTTACCATGGGAGTAAGTGCCAACCAGGCTCAGCTCCCTCTGCTCTTTCTTGTTCTCTCTTTCCCTCCCAAGGGATCCTTCCCATGGATGTTTCTTCTGGCTATTCACCATGTGTGAAGCAGCAAATGGCCCTCACCAGACAGAAGTCAAGCAGGTGCCAATGTCACACCCATGCCATCCCGGATCCATGAGCTAAGTCAAACCAATTTTTATAAGCCAGCGAACCTCAGATGGTTTGTTACAGCAATAGCAGCAAAACCAAAACTTAGTATACCGGCAATGACGTAGCAGGCTTTCTTTTGGGCCACCAGCCAGCTCCCAGATCGTGACTCAGAGACTTATTAGCTATAAATGTGCGACCTTATCCTATGTTTGTCCCACCAGCTCTTATAATTTAGTTTAACCTGTTTGTCTTCATCTACATTTTGCCTTGGGGATTTTTACCTTTCTTTCCTTCTAGATGTGCTAGTTCCCTGCTTATTCTGTGTCTGGCTGCCTGGAGGCTGCCTGGCTGCCAGGCTGGCCCCGGGTATCTCCCTTTCTTTCTCCCTCATTCTCTCCTCTTCTCAAACTTGAGCCTAGATTTGTTCTCCTACTTATTCTCTTTGCCCACCAGCCCTGCCTATTCTTCTACTGCCTAGCTATTGGCTGTTCGGCTTTATATTAGACCAATCAGGTGCCTTAGGCAGGCAAGGGAACCAAATGCAACACATCTTTACATAATTAAACAAATGTAGCAAAAACAAACGTAACACACCTTTCCATATTTAAAGTAATATTCCGCAACATGAGGATATTCCTACTAACTTCCTTGGGTCCAATAAAGGATGCTCACAACTCCATATACACTTGTTTCTTTGAGAGTCTCATTCTCACACCTATGTATAATCCAGGATGCTAAAAGACCTGCCTGTGTGTTGATGGGCTCCCTCTTCACGCATCAATTCATCCTTTCAGCCATCTACTATTTACCAGGCAAGAACATTTGTTCTCAATTGCTAAGTGTATGAAGTGAATTCTTACCGAGAAGGTCATCATAGGGACCCCATTGAAGAGGTTACAAATACAGACAATAAAGCATTCACTGTACCTGAGAAGATAGGCTAAAGAGGATTCAAGAAAAAAAAATACCAAGGCCCCCAACGAGTAACAAGAGAGAAAATCTGAAACATTTAAATACATAAAAGTGTAAACTGTGGGGCCTAGCGAGATGGCTCAGTGGGTAAAGACAAGCTGTCAAGCCCAACAAGCAAGTGCAGCCCCTTTCACCTACATGATGGAAAGAGAGAACTGACTCCCGAGAGTCGTTCTTGGACCTCCACAGGAGCACTATGGCTTACGTGTAAACACACACACACACACACACACACACACACACATGTATGCATGCACACAAGCACACATGCATGCACAGATGCACAGACAAAATAAAAAAAATAAAATGTAGCTTAAAGCTTTTATGCATTAAAGAATGGTAATAATGACAATAAAAAGTAATGTAATAAAATAAAATAATTTGTAAATAATATATATATATACATATGATATACAGGTTATCATATATTCAAAATATATAAAGAAAACTCCTGCAACACACCCAAAACCAAACAACTTAAGTTTAAAAAAAAAAGTTGCAAGAGAATTGAATAGACCTTTCTCTGAAGAAGATGTACAAATGACTAATAAGCACAGGAAAACAGAGAGGGAACAGCAAATTAAAGACTCTAAGATACATTACTTAAAACCTATTAGGATAAGAAAGGAAATGAGGGAAGAGAGAGGGAGACAGGGATGGGAGGGAGGAAGGAAACATTCGCAGTGTGAAGAAACTGACGCTCCTGTACACAGATCTTGGTAAAAATGGTAGAACTATTGTGAAAACAGCATCAGCCCTCCCCCCCCAAAAAATGAACCATAGAATTATCACACAACCCAGCAATTCTACTTCTGGGTATATGTTCCCCGATCAACCGATAATTGGAAATTTTGACATCAGTGTTCATAGCAACGTTATTCGCCAGAAGGTGAAATCAATCCAGTGTTCATGGCTGATAAATGTATAAACATATAATGAAATATTGTTCTGCCTTTGAGTGCTAGGAAATCCTGATACATACTGCAATATGAATGAACCTTGAACAGTCTATGTTGAGTAAAATGAGTCACTCGCCAAAGAAAACAGGCAGCTGTCCTCCGTATCTGGGGGTACTGACTCCTGGATCCCTTCTCTGAAGATATCATAAGGAAGCTGAAATATCTCGTAGAAAATGGTATAGCATTACATAGCACCTTTACAAAGCACATAATGCGTCTTTCTGTGTTCATTAAGTCGTCTCTAGGTTACTTTTTATATCTGTACAATATAGACACTATATAAATGGTTGATAGACTGCATTATTCAGCAAACAACAGGAAGAAAAGCTTTGCCCAGCTTAGCACACACAGTTCTTGAGTGTTCTCCCACTGCAGCTGGTCAGACACACAGATGCAGACTTCCTGGATTCAGAACCATGACAAGGAGGACCACCAATGAGACCACCAATGCTGTATGACCCCACTTGTGTGGAGTGCCGAGACTAGTCAAGTTCACAGGGATGGAGGCAGTGTCGGTTGCCAGGAGCCAGGGAAGGAGGGACAGGAAGTGATTCTTTAACAAAGGAAGTGTGAGTGTGATGATGATACAGCTTGATTTCTGTTCACAGTTTCAGTTTTTGGCTTTTGGCTTTTTTTCCTTTATTCCTGACACAACTTTAGATCAATAAATGTTTTATTAAAAATGTGTCTTTCTTATAATGGTGGGGCTCCACAGGCCTTGGCTATCTCCCAGGTCTTCTCCTGCCCACCTTCCACCTGCTTCTCCACGTCTCAGAGTAATCCATAGAAACCAGGGTTTTTCTTCCCTGGGGTGAGCCTGGTGGCTATCAACTTGACAGGCTCCAGAATCACTCAGGTGACAATCTCCTGGGCCTATCTGTGAGTGGGTTCTAAATTAGGTTAATTGAGCTGAGAAGGGCCACCCTGAATTTGGGCAGTACCATTCCATGAGCTGGGGTTCTGGACTCAATAAAAGGGAGAAAGTAAACTCGATGCCTCCCTTGTTCCCCCTTCCTTTGGAATGGTAATATTTACTCTAGGCTATTTCTCCTGGTTGCTTGTTTGTCGGTTTCACCTCAACAGAAGCTAAATTTATCTGAGAAGAGAGAACTAGCTGAGGAAAAAAAACGCCTCAGTAAGATTAGCCTGTAGGCAAGTCTGTGGGTCCTTTGCTTAGTGATTGACATGGAAGGGCCCTGCAATGGAGGGCGGTGCCACCCCTGAGCAAATGGTCCTGGGGTTTGTAAGAAGGCAGGTTGAGCAAGCCATGAATGGACGAGCCTACAAAGTAGCATTCATGCCTAGCTTCTGCTTCACTTCCTGCCTCCAGGTTGCTGCCCCAAGTTCGTGCCCTGACTTTGATATGAAAATGTAAGATGCAATAAACTCTGCATGCAATAAACTTTCTGTCATGGTGTTTCATCACGGACAGCCACGGAAGCCCTAAGACAGCCACTGCACAGGACTCACACTTAAGGGATTGCCTGAATCTTAGACTCTTGGAGTATGCACATTCACGGCGAGGACTTCTAAAGTAAGACTGAATGCATTTGCTTGTAAGATAGCCATGAGAACATGAGCCATGAGAACAGGGAATGATTTGTCTGCATATCAAGTTAATTAAATGTCTTCCTTTATAAGCTGCTTTGGTCATGGTGTCATGGTGAGTCTTCACACAATAGAACACTAAGACAACTCAAAACCAAAACAAACAAAAAATAAGGAAACAAACCAACAAAACAACCTCCCCTAAACTATAACAAAAAAATCAATAAAGCACACACAAAAAAAAGCATGGAACCTATTTTGTGTTGGTCAACCACTGAGCACGGGGCCTTCCTTGGAGTGTGGTTAATATACCCAGTGACATTCCATTAGACAAAACTGATTCTTCCCTTTCCCAACAGATATCAATCACAAAGAGCTTCTAGGCTAGGGGTGGGACTTTGTGCCCACTTCCTCTTCTCAGAGCTGAGACTTTGTCAGGCTTGAATTGGCGCAGGCCTCCTGTGTGCTGACCCAGTCTGAGAAGTCACACGTGCATCCGCCCTGCTGTGTACGGAAGATGCTGTCTCCACAGAGTCCCTCACCATCTCTGTCTCTCACACTGTTTCTGCCTCCTCTTCCATGGAGGTTTCTGAGCCTTGATGGGAGGAGTCTGACATAAACATCACATTACTGAGTGCTCCCAAGTCTCACTGCACGATCTCCAGTTGTGGGTCCTTGTGCTAATTCCCATCTAATTGCAAGAAGAAGCTTCTCTGATGAGTGCTGAGTAATGCAGAAACATGGGTCCCAGCTGAGGCTGGTAGAAGTGGAGGCTTAGGAGAGAGCAGCTGTGCAGGAAGGAGTCACAAAGGAATTTTTTTTTCTTTTATTTCATTGGCTTCTAGGAAAGCTGTTTTGTTTGTTTGTTTGTTTGTTTGTTTTAGCATAAATGGCTCACGTGGTATTTTGATTGTTCAGCATTGGTCTTGTTGCTACTTCCCATTCAGTGTGATAAATAAGTGTGCAGAGGAGAGTGTATCGGCAAGGAACTGTGTGACCTGTTGATGATCTTGGTTATCATGAACATTAGAATACAGTCTTAAATATCCCCCACCCATGTTAGGGTATTTTGCATAACAAAGACCTAGGGCAGGCTTACTTCATTTTTAGGAGGATTATTTTGGCTCAGATTCTGGAGGTATGGAGTCAAGAGTCCAGGTATCTTTTGATGGCCCTTTTACTATTAGAATCTTAATGGGTCATCCAGCATCATATGACAAGTGATAGGAAGGGAGGTGTGTGTGTGTGTGCGTGTGTGTGTGTGTGTGTGTGTGTGTGTACATGTATCTGGTCCCTCTTTTTATTCTTCTAAAGCCACTGGGATTAATCCTGACACCTCTCCCTAAAGGTCACCTCCCTTTTAAACATGATTAGATTAAGTTCCCACTGGGCTCATACTCACACCAGAGATTAAATTTCAACACCTATACCTTGGAGGACACTCAAACCACATCTAAGCCATGCAACCCCATGATGAAATCTCCTCTAGGTATCTCTACCCCACAGTCTTATAACAAAGATGCCAGGAAGAATGACAGCTGGGGACAAGGACAAAGGACTGTTTGCCACATCAACTCCTGGCTGAGACCTGCATGGGAGAGCAGCAGCAGTAGCACATTGAAGGAGAATCATACCTGGGGCATAGGGGCTAGGATAGGGCAAGACAGAGTATGCTGCTCAGCGGAGTTGAGGCAATGTTTGGGAATACACCACCGAGGAGGAGACGTGCTGTTCCCTTAGGGAAGAATACAAAGCCAATATCTGCTTTCCCCAAACCTATTACTGGAAGATATGCCAGGCATGTTGGCACATACCTTTAATCCCAGCACCAGGAGGCAGAGGCAGATAAATCTCTATGGTGCAAGGCCAGCCTGATGTTATTCAGAGAGTTCCAGACCAGTTGGGGATATATAATAAGACTCTCTCTAAAACACAAATCAACTCCTGGAAGATGATCCTGAGAGAAAAAGAGGGAAAGCAAGCCCTGCTGACAGGAGGGGAAGGTCCCCATGGGTCTGTGAGCCTCTCTGCTCATCACAGTGCTTCAGGACCCGGGTGCCTGATGCTCCTGGCCCTGCTCACATGATTACTTCCCAGTCTGTCCATGCCTGGTACTTTTCTCTCACCTTCCCCAAATCCCAGATAGCCAAGAACCTATCCAATATTCTCACATGGAGCTGGCATTTGGAACCATGAAAACATTCTGAAACTAGATGATGATATGCTTGAACATTATGGATGTACTTGATGCCACTGAGTTGGGGCCCTGGAGGTGGTTTAGAAAGGTAAATTGTGTGATCGCTTTATTTACTCGTTCACTTTCTGCCGTCGTTTCCCTCCAACTCAAAACCTAACAATTTGGCAGCCTTACCATGACCTTCATGGTGACTCTGTGCCAGTTCCCTTCCCTTCATAGCCTTTCTCCACGTGTCAAATGCTTCCTGTGTGTGTGTCTTACTCCATTTTTATGTTGTGAGAAAAGTGTGTCCTATTTACTTGCTTGATTGCCCTTTTCTGAATGGCTGATCTATTTCCATCACATTCCTGGTGAGGCTAAGAACCAACGAACGCACACAGGACCCTGCAGGCCATAGTGCTAAATTCTGGATGGAGCCTCAAGCACAGGGTCCTTCTCTTTTCATTCCAGATTTGCTGCTGACAAATTCTGGTAGAGATAGAGTCTATTTTTGCAAAAATTTTCTTGTCTATGTTTTTTAGCCCATCTGCTGAAATGGTACTAAAAATATCTATTCTGTATATAAAAGAATTGAAAAAGAAATATTTGGGGGGAAAACGCTTTGAAAACAAAATCTTAAAAAGGGCAGTGATTGAAGATTGAAAGACGTGTTCTTCCCAAGAAAATCTGAGACAAAGGAAGAAGGAATCATAAATATGTGTATGTATATTCACATGTGTATGTATATATATATCATATTTTTTATTTACTATTACTGTAGGGGAGGTGTGAAGACGGAGGACTCTTCTGAAGAGTCAGGTTCTCTCCTTCTACCTTCACATGCCTTCCAGGGATGGAATCAGGTTGCCAAGTTTGTGCAGTGAGTACCTTGACCTTCTGAGTCATTTCATTGGTCCCTAAGTATTTTAAAGTACCCCCAGGTTAGCCTCAAACTCATTATATAGCTAAGAGTGACCTTGAACTTTTGCCTCCACCTCCCAAGTGCTAGAATTAGAGGCGTGAGCCACCACCCCTGTCTCCAAACAGGCTCACACAAATATGAAGTTGTTTTCCACCTCCAAGGCCCAGCTTAACGCAACCCAGCCAATGCTTCTTTGTGAATTCCCTCACCGTTTTGGTTTTTCTACAAATGCGGGTTTCCAGTTGTGGAAAATGGATTCTGAGGACTCCAGTCAACAAACATTTGTTTCAGAGAATGCTGGTCCTTGAGTTCAGCTCAGGGCTCAATTCGCAGTATGATTTATTAGCAGGCTGCTTGCCCACTCTTTTTTTTTTTTTTTTTGAAAATGGCTCATTTATTATTAGCAAGCAATGGGAAGAAGGGGAAAACAAAAGGAAAGTTATCACAAAGCAGTCTACTAATTATATTAGTTAGGTTTCGTGAAATACTGGACATCATAGATGTACAACAAAAATATGCTATCCTCTATAACGGGCATTTTCAAAAAGGAGATTACAGGGTTGAGGATGTGGCTCGGCTGGTACAGTGCTAGCCTAGCATGCACAAGCTCTAGGTAGATCCCTAGTATGACATAAACCAGATGCAGTGACTCACACTAGTAATCCCAGCACTCGGGTGTAGGGTCAGATTATACAGGCCAGGAGGTATTAAAGTAAAAGAGTATCCTTGGCAACACCAATTCTGAGGCCAGTCTGGGATACATAAGACCTTGTCTCAAAGAGAGAGAGAAACAATGCCCAGTGTGGTAGTGTATGCCTTTAACCCCAGTACTCAGAAGCAGAAACAGGTATCTCTAGGATTCATGCCAGTCTGGACTCCTTAGTGCTTGCCCACTCTTCAGCTTCCGGGCCCAGCGAGGCCTCCCCACAGCAAGGATTTGCGCGTGCTTTCAGAGGGTTAATGAACCGAGAAACTCACAGCTAGCAAGGAAAGGGCCTCAAACAGACTGGAAAGTCCTTGGTCTCTCCCGCCACCTTTACTAGCAACACTTGCTCAGCCTGAAGCTTCATTGTCGAGATGAAACAGAAAATGGAGAAATCTCTGGATCACTCAGACAATGAACAGTCTTGCTTTGAGCGACTTGCACCTGATAGAAATCGAGGCCAAAGCACGTGAATTCTTTCCATCCTTGTGATAACCCTGCTTTATCAGAATCATTTTCCAGCACTCTGCCTCCCTTTATTCAGCCTGCTCCTAGAGAATAGTTTCTGTCCCCGTCTCTACTGCCAGTATGAAGTGTAAATGGAAGCAATTATCTGGATTGTTCAAGGGAAAAAAAAGCTTCAGAAATTCTTCTGCCTGAGTGACCCAGGTAATTGCTTCAATTTTCACGTCAGCTCCTGTCTTGGCAGTCCCCGGGATGGCCATTTAACTGAAACCATGGGGTCCGCAGGTTACCATGTGGGTCTAATCACTCCTGATTGCCCGGGCCCAGCCCCATTCTTATAAGCGTGTAAAGGAAAGATCTGACCCTAGTAAAGATTAAAAACCAAAGAAGCAGATGAACTAGTTTTAAAGATGCTGGGGGAAAAAGTCCTTTTAAAACGAGCAAAAATAATGTGCTATCATTGAACAGAAAAATCCGGATGTCTTTCAAAAGGCATCACCTCGGCTCGAGCTGTACCGGTCAGCGAGGGAGAAGGACCAGCTATCACATCCCTCTAGCACGACATCATCTGACATGAGAGCGAATCCTTTCTCTCCTCTGAGGACTGGCACATCGGCTGAGGCGTCACCGGACTAAACCCTTCGTGTTCTTACAGAAACATGGTGAAAGAGTTGGGAAAAATCACACGGGGGAACCCACTGGGCCGAAGAAAGGCCAGGAAAAGAAATGTCAAGTTGCTCACATGTGAGCAGGACGGCATCTGTGAATGGGGATTGGCCCTCCCGGGTAGCTGAGTGACAGGAGGCAAGGGCCACTGAAGCACCCAGCCCTCTCAGGAATAGCCCGCCACAGTCAATGTGCTGTAATTTATCCAAGACCCGCTTGGGCATCCAATTCCTGTAAAATCCACCCACAGGAAGTCACTATGAGATAAACTCTCCCAGAGTGAACCCAGAAACACAATGGGGATATCTGCTCTCCGCTCTACAGCAAGCTCCATAGACATCCACCTGATACTTCATGTTGTTTTGATTGTCACTGTGCCCTACAACCTCAAGGAACCCTTTCTCTTACGATCGCCTACATAGCTCCTTCCTTCTGCGGAGAATTCTCCCCGACAGATTCATTCCATGGTGGCCCAGCTTTGTCCCAGATTTGTGGTCTCAACTATGACACCATACTGCAAAAAACCAAAGTCTGTTACTGCGATCAGCACTCTGGCTCCTAGACCGTGGGAAGGAAGAGAAAGAAACGTGACTTTCTATTGCTCACAATGCAGCATCCAGAGCTAACTCCCTCCATCTACATAGTCACAGACACTGCAGACAACGGTGGGGGCACCCCTCCCATAGAGCTTCCTTTTCTTTTAGAAGCCATGAGCCATGTTTTCTTCAACAGAGGACAAAGGAAAGCATTCAGACGCTGGGACCTTTTCCCCCCCAACGCTTGTGTTTGTTTTCTATTGCTGATAACAAATCGCTCCAACTCTCCAAGCAGCACCTGCTGTCCTTAGTTCTGCCATCTTGGAGCCATATACTTTGGTCTTGTGGCCAGGGCTCTGCCACCCAGCTCCTTCTGACATGAACAGGTGAAGCCATTGGTCTATGGAGGAATTAACTGAATGAGACTCTGAACTTACCCAGAACACTGATCGGTTTGAACGGTACTTTAAAACCCTCCCCTGTCATCACCGGCCAGGATTCCAGGCTCTGCTAGTAGAAGCACATAGCTGTGGCCAGTGCAGAAGCTTGCAGTCATTGGGCAACTCTCCCCAGCCCTGCTTGAAGGGCTCCTTTCGCTTCTAGCGCTCACGGTAGCAGTGCTCAGCCTCACAACCCTGGGTAATGTAGATCAAGTCTGTCCTATTTATTTGTCCATGTTTTTAGCATTCAATGCTAGCACCACAGTGAACTCTACTGTCTCACAGGATTTCATCTGTGCTATAGGCTTATGTGCTGATGATATGTTTAAGTATGGGTGTATACATGGCACATTATATATAGGGTAGAGATCTTGTTCTAGCATTTAAAAAATGTGTTCATTTATTCATTCTACATATATCTTTATCTATTTATTTATTGACGTTGCATCCAAGTATTAAGAATTTATTTTAAATATATTTGGAGAGACAGGTGGTGAGAGATTCCGGAAGAGAAAGTTAAGATTCAGCGAAAATACATCAAGAAAGGTATGGTGGTTTGAAAGAAAATGGCTCCCAAAGGGAAGGGCACTATTAGGAGGTGTGGCCTTGTTGGAGGAAGTGTGTCATTGGGGCGGGCTTTGAGGTCTCTTTTTCTCAAGCTTACCACGGTGTGACAGTCAGTCGACTTCCTGTTGCCTGCAAGATGTAGCACTCTCGGCTCCAGCACCCTGTCTGCCTGCACGCTGCCATGCTCCTCTTCATGATCATAATGACTGAACCTCTGGAACCGTAAGCAAGTGAATTTCTGCTAAGTGTCTAAGGTAGACAGATGTGGTCCAAGCCTTCACATGGTTTGCTGACGGGACTAGCCAATAGACATGTAGCTATACGACATGGTACCAAAGCAGTAATAAGGGCCATGAGCTACAGTAAAGATGCAAGGAAGGTTAAAAAGCCAGCAAGGGATGGAATTCTTTTCTAGCTTTAGGACTTAAAATGAATTTGTAACTCTGTTTCAGTTCTTAAGCTTCAGCATACATATACACAAACCAGAAGGGGGCCAGGGAATGGAGAGGGGACTGGGAATCGTCATGTAGCAAACCACCCCGAAAGTTGGTGGCTTAAAAAGCCATTTGTGCTCATGCGCACGCGTGCATGTATGTGTGTGTTATACATGTGTTCGTGTAAGTATATATACATGTGTGTATTATACACGTATTCTTGTGCATGTGGAGGCCAGAGGTCTCCTTAATCACTCTCCACCTCATTTTCTTAGCTGGGGTCTCTCAGTGTACCTGGACCTCAGTGGTTCAGATACACGGGCTTTCCAGTGAACTCCAGGGGCTTGCTGTCTTCACTCGCCCTCCATTGCCGGAATTACACATTACTACATAGGGCTTTTCCTTCTCTCTCTGTCTCTGTCTCCGTCTCTCTCTGTCTCCGTCGTCTCTCTCTCTGTTTCTCTGTCTCTGTCTCTCTGTCTCTGTCTCTCTCTGTCTCTCTGTATCTCTTTCTGTCTCTCTGTCTCTGTCTGTCTGTCTCTGTCTCTGTCGTCTCTGTCTCTCTGTCTCTGTCTCTCTCTGTGTCTCTCTGTGTCTCTCTGTCTCTCTCTGTCTCCCTGTATCTCTTTCTGTCTCTCTGTCTGCCTCTGTCTGTCTGTCTCTGTCTGTCTCTGTCTCTGTCTGTCTCTGTCTGTCTCTGTCTGTCTGTCTCTGTCTCTCTCTCTCTCTCTCTCTCTCTCTCTCTCTCTCTCTCTCTCTCTCTCTCTCTCTGTCTCTACCAAGGATCTGAACTCCATGCTTGAGCAGTAGGAACTTTTACTGACTGAGCCATCTCCTCCTCAGCCCCTTAAACAACGATCCCTTTCTCACAGTCACAGAATATCTGGGCAGGGTTGCAGACCCCTGCCATGGGCTCAGGACATTGTATGTCCGTCTGCTGATCGTGGTATGACCTTGCTCCATAACGCTTGGCCGGGAACATCCTGGTGCAAAGGCAGAGGACAAAGGCTGGCCAAGGCAACTGGGCAGGAGAACCAGTGAACATGTGCCTTACACCTTCATGCTTTCTCTCGCCTCCCAGTTGATAACACTGACCAAATTAGGACAAGTGGCTGCAACCAGACACACTCAGAGCAGACTAAAATATTATGTAGCAAAGAATGTTACTATAGAGTGTAGGCTAAACCTTGCCTCTTCCTTGTGTTCATAAGCCCTGACCCTCACGTGGCTTCATCTGGAGACAGGGTCTGTAGCAGGGAATGACATTCCGATGGGTTCCTAAGTTTGGAGATCTCTCTGTCTCTTTAGTACAGACAGTCCTAGAACTTGCAATCGCCCTAGCACAGCCTCCTGAATAGCTGTGATTATAGGTCTGTCTGTGCCACCAGGCTCAGCAAGTTTGGAGTTTTAATCAAATAGGTATACTATTCTGAAAAGGAAGAGAGAGAGACCCCCTCTCTATGCAAGTGAACTCAGTGAGAACATGCCTTCACCAAACTGAACAACCTTGACCTTAAACTGCCAGCTTCCAGACGGTGGGAACATCACGTTCTGTTGTTTGAGACCTACGATGGTTTGTTTCTTTGCTGCTAGTATTCATTTGGCTTACAGGTTATATAGTCCATCACTGAGGGAAGCCAAGGTAGGAACCTGCAGGCAAGGACTGAAGCTCAGATCACAATGCTAACTGTTGGATTACTCAGCTCCTTTTTTTCAGACAGCCCAGGCCCATCTGCCTAGGAATGGTAATGCCCACAGCAGGCTGGGCCCACCTACGTCGGTTAGCAACCCAGAAATTGCCCCACAGACATGTGCACAGGCCAACATGATGCAGGCAATTCCTCGAGTGAGGTTCCTTACTCAGCTGATTCTAGTTTGTGACAAGTTGACGTGACATTTTGTTCTGGCAGGATGAGGTCACCTCGATAGGTGTGGGCACAAAAGGGTCATTCACTCAGGTCTTTCATAGTCTTCGACCTCCAAAAAGAATGAAGGAAAGAAGATAGGAGGGAGGGATGAAAGAAAGGAGGTGAAGGGAAGAGGGAAGGAAGGAAGAAGAACAGAAGAGACGGGAAGAGGGAGACGGTTCTTTCAAATGTGAATAGCTGGAAGAATAAGCAAAGTCCTCCTCCTTTTATCTGGCAGTCATGTGCTTTGTAACTTATTTACAGTTTCCATCTGTGACCAGACACAACCACGAGGGAAAGAGCATTGGAGCCAGGGACAGAGAAGGAGCCTTGGACTGGCTCATTCTATTCCAAAAATAAATGGAGATGTTTTGGAGACGTTCCACGCATGGAACAAAGATTGTGTGAAAAGCTCTAGTTCTGTCTGGAGGACTCTCGTCATAGCTATTCACGCCCTGCCTCAAAATGGCAGGCAAGCTTTAGGAATAGATTTGTTTAAGAATATCGTTCTGGTCCAACACCTCAGACTACACCCACTCCCCTGAACTCCATAGTCCAGCCTACAACTTTGGAACACAATTTAGGCTTTAGCGGAGACCAGACCAGATTTAGGGACCCCAAGCAAGACAGTGTCCACTGCCTGCCAACACTCCTTAAAGCCTGCCCAACAACCCTGGACTGCGCCTGCCTCCCCAGGCTCCATATTCTGGCCTACAACTTTGGAAGAAAACTTCGGCTTTACTGGAGGCCAGACAGGATCTTGGAACCCAAGGTTCCAAAAATCTCAGTGGAGATACTTTATTGGACCTGAAGACTTGCTAGTCTCTAGAATCCTTGACCATTTAGACCAGAAGACCAGAAAGGAAAGATAAACCAAGGAACAAAACATCCAGCCAGCAAAGACATATGCAGGAATCAACGCCTACACCTATAATCATCCCAAATCCAAATGCTTAAACACCAGTGTAAGAACACAATCAATAACAGAAAGGGCAATGTGGTACCACCAGAACCCAGTTCTCCTACAACAGCAAGACCTGAACATTTCAATGCTGCTGAAGCATAAGAAAAGGAACTTAAAAATAACTTTATGAAGAGGATAAAGGTCCTTAAAAGAGGAAATAAAATAATCCCTTAAATAATTGAGAAAAACACAAACAAAAATTGGAGGGAATCAATAAAGCCCTGAAATGACAAGAAAACCAAGAAAAAATAAAGAAATAAGTGAAGGAAACAGCTCAAGACATGAAAATGGAAAGAGAAGCAATAAGGAAAACACAAACTGAGGAAATTCTGGAAATGGAAAATCTGGGTAAGCAAACAGGAACTATGGACGCAAGTATTACCAACAGAATAGAAGAGATGGAGAGAGAATTTCAGGTGTTGAAAATACAATAGAAGAAATAGATTCGTTGGTTTAAGAAAATGTTAAATCTACAAAATTACTAACATGAGACATCCAGGAAACCTGGGACACGATGAAAAGACCAAACCTAAGAATAATAGGAACAGAAGAAGGAGAAGCATCCCAGGTCAAAGGCCCAGAAAATATATTGAACAAAATCATAGAAGAAATTTTTCCCAACCTAAAGAAAGACATGTCTATAAAGGTACAAGAAGCTTACAGAACACCGAATAGACTGCACCAGAAAAAAAAAAAAACCTTGCCAAATAAAAATCAAAACACTAAAGATACAGAATAAAGAAACAATATTAAAAGCTGCAAAGGAAAAAGGCTAAGTAACATATAAAGGCAGACCTATCAGAATTACACCCTGCTACTCAATGGAGTCTCTAAAGGCCAGAAGGGCCTGGACAGGCGTCTAAAAGACCATGGATGCAAGCTCAGACAACTATATCCAGCAAACTGTCAATCACTATAGATGGATAAAACAAGATATTTCATGACAAAGTCAAATTTAAACAATATCTATCCACAAATCTCAAATCCAAATGTTTAAACACCAATATAAAACCTCCAGTCCTACAAGAGGTTTTAGAAGGAAAATCCAACTCAAGGAAGTTAGCTACACCCATGAAAACACAGGCAATAGATAATTTCACATTAGCAAAGCCCAAAGAAGGGAAACACGCACACATACATACACACACACACACACACTACCATCACCAACAACAACAATAAAGTAACAGGAATTAACAATCACTGGCCATTAATATCTCTCAATACCAATGGACTCAATCCACCCATAAAAAAACACAGGTTAACAGGATGGATAAAAAAACAGGATCCATTCTTCTTCTGTATACAAGAAACATGCCTGAACATAAAAGATAGGCATGACCTCAAAGTAAAGGGTTGAAAAAAAGATTTTCCAACCAAACAAACCTAAGAAGCAAACTGCTGTAGATATCCTAATATCTAACAAAATATATTTCAAAATTAATTAAAAGAGATGAAGAAGGATACTTCATATAAACCAAAGGAAAAATCCACCAAGATGAAGTCTCAATTCTGAACATCTATGCCCCAAATGCAAGTGTACCCACATTTGTAAAATAAACATTACTAAAGCTAGAATCACACATTGAATCCCATGCATTAATAGTGGGAGTCTTTGGTCCCTCATTCTCATCAGTGGACAGGTCATCCAGCCAGAAACTAAACAGAAATAACAAAACTAACAGATACTTTGATTCAAATGGACTTAATATACATCTACAGAATGTTGGGTCTAGAGGGGTCACGCAAAGATGGGGGCAGACCACCAAAGTCTAATAAATCAGAAGCAAACTTTATTCTAGAAACCAGAATCCAGGAAAAACTAAAGTAAATAAAATAAAAAATCTCCATGGGGCATAAAAAGCTTATCAGCTAGCTGAGACCACAACTAGAGATGGTTTGTGTAAGGCTGTGGCAGAGGCCGGTTTCTGAACACATCTTTTTATAGTAGGAGCGCCAAGCATTAGGTCTGAACAAAGGAATTTTTATAATCTCAAGGTAAAACTCAGATACAGATTGTCTTACTTTACAATCTCCATTAACAGAGTTTCTCAGTTAAACTAGTGTTTAACTGAGTACTAAATCTATTATCTTTCTTGGTATTTCCAGGTAATGTTTACTGAAACCCTGTGGTCTCCCCTTCGATGCTGCCAGTTTCATATAGCAGGGATAATGCATAACCCAGAGGTCCTATATCTATTTCCTAAAAGTTGACTCAGCTCATATCCGTAGGCTAGCTCTCAGTTTGCAGAGAGATGCTTTGGCCTTGTAAATAGAGCTATGGGTTGTAAAGCAGAGTAACCCACTGTTAATAGTTAATCCTCAAGCTGCTGAGAAAGCTGCTGACAGTCTGTTCTCTTTCTCCTAGGCTTACAACTTTATATTTCTTTATTTCTACATTCCTATTTCTGGAATCTACATTCTTATTTTCTTATTCTTGGATTCTTCACAGAACATTTCACCCAAACACGAAAGAATATATTTTCTTCTCAGCACCGCACAGAACTTTCTCCAAAATTGATCAAATACTCTGTCACAAAGAAAGTCTCAACAGATACAAAAAAAATTGTCAGATCACCATGGATTAAAGCTAGAGTTCAACAAGAACAAAAACAATAGAAAACCTGCAAACTAATGGAAATTGGACAACTCTCAACTGAATTACCACTGGGTCAAGGAAGAGATAAAGAAAGAAATTAAAGGCTTCCTAGAATTCAATGGAAATGAATGCATAACATACCCAATCTTATAGGACACAATGAAAGCAGTGTTAAGAGGAAAGTTCACAGCACTAAGTGCCTTCATAAAGAAATTAGAGAGAGCTCATGCTAGCAACTCAACAACACACCTGAAAACTCTAGAACAAAAAGAAGCAAGCACACCCAAGAGGAGTAGACAGCAGGAAATAAACTGAGGACTGAAATCAATAAAATAGGAATAAAAAGAACAATAAAAAAAATCAATGAATCAAAGAGTTAGTTCTTTGGTTAAAATCAACAGGATAGACAAACCTTTATCCAAACTAACTAACAGAGAAAAAGTATATCCAAAGTGGCAAAATCGAAATGAAAAGAGGGATATAATAAGAGACACTGAAGATATCCAGAGAATCATTAGGTTGTACTTCAAAAAGCTGTACTGCACAAAATTGTAAAATCAAAAAGAAATGGACAAATTTCTTGATAGATACCATATACCGAAATTAAATAACAATCAGAAAAACAATTTAAATAGACCTATAACCCTTAAGGGAAAAGTAGCAGTCATTAAAAGTCTCCCAACCAAAATAAGCCCAGGGCCAGATGGTTTCAGTGCATAATTCTATCAGACTTTCAAAGAAGAGCTAATTCTAATACTCCTCAAAGTATTCCACACAACAGAAACAGGAGAAACATTGCCAAGTTATTTTAATGAGTCCACAGTCACTCTGATACCCAAATCAGACAAAGACTCAACAAAGAAAGAGTATTACAGACCAATTTCCTTCATGAACATTGATGCAAAAATATTCAATAAAATACTCACAAACCGAATCCAAGAACACACCGAAAAGATGATCCACCATGATCAAATAGGCTTCATCCCAGAGATGCAAGGATGGTTCAACATACACAAATCTGTCAATGTAATCTGCCATATAAACAAACTGAAATAAAAAAAGAACTACATGATCATCTCATTAGATGAAACATGGTGTTGGCATAAAAACAGACAGGTTCATCAAAGGAATCTAAATGAAGACCCAGATGTAAATCCATATACCTATGGATACCGATTTTTGACAAAGAAGTCAAAATTATATGATGGAAAAATTCCAACAAATGACATTGTCATAACTGGATGTTGGCATGTAGAAAGATGCAAATAGATCCACATCTATCACCAAGTATAAAACTCAAGTCCAAGGGAATCAAAGACCTCAACATAAATCCAGTTACACTGAACCTGATAGAAGAGAAAGTGGGAAATAGCCCTGAACATATTGGTACAGGAGAAAACTTCCTGAATAGAATACCAGGAACACAGACACTAAGATCAACAATTAATGGGACCTTATGAACTCAAAAGTTTCTGTAAGGCAAAGAACACTTTCAGTAAGATAAAATGACAGTCTACATAATGGGAAAAGATCTTCACCAAATACACATCTGACAGAGGGGTCTCCAAAATATATAAAGAACTCAAGAAATCAGACATCAACAAACCAAATAATCCAATTTAAAAATGGGGTACAGATCTAAACAGAATTCTCAACAGAAAAATCTCAAATAGCTGAGAAACACTTCAAACAAGTGTTAAACATCCTTAGCCATCAGGGAAATGCAAATCAAAACAGTTCTGAGATTCCAAACTTACTCCTGTCAGAATGGCTAAGATCAAAAACACAAATGACAGCTCGTGCTGGAGAGGATGAAGAACAAGGGAACTCCTCCATTGCTGGTGGGAGTGCAAAGTTATACAGTCACTTTGGAAACTAAAATGGTAATTTATCAGAAAATTGAGATTCGTTTGACCTCAAGACCCAGCTATATCACTCTTGGTCATATTCCCAAAGGATATTCAATCATACCAGAAAGACACTTGCTCAACTATGTTCATAGCAGCTTTTTTTTTCATAGTAACCAGAACCTGGAAACAACCTACATGTCCCTCAAGTGAAGAATAGATAAAGAAAATGTGGTACATTTACACAATGGAATATTACTCAGCTGTTAAAAACAGTGACATCATGAAATTTGAAGGCAAATGGGTGGAACTAGAAAAACAATTATCCTGAGTAAGTTAATCCAGACCCAGAAAGACAAGCATGGGTTGGACTCATTTACAAGTAGATATTAGCTGTAAAGGAAAGGATAACCATGCTCCTATTCACAGACCGAGAGAGGCTAGGTAACAAGGAGACCTCAAGGGGGACATACACAGATCTCGCTGGAAAGGGAAGTAGAAGAGAATTTGTGGGAGGGTTGTGGGCAGGTGGGGAGGGGAACATGAAGGATCAGGTTGGGAGAGTATTGAAAGAGATGACTGGAAAGTAGCTGGATTTCCAGGTGAGGTAGAAACCTGGTGCAAGGGAAACTCCCAGGAATCTACAAGGATGACCACAGCTAAGACTCCTAGAAATAGTGGACACATAGCCTGAACTGACCATCTCCTGTGACCAGGCAAGACTTCCAGTAGAGGTATTGGGACACTAACTCAGCCACAAAACCTTTGACCTACAGTCTGTCTGCCTAAGGGATGTCATCAGGTAAGAGTTGTGCAGAGATTGAGGAAGTGGCCAACCAATGACTGGTCCAGCCCTAGACCCATGCCATAAGAGTGAACTCATCCCTGGCACTTCCTGGAGTGCCAGGGCCTATAGGCTGAATGCACAGAGCCCTAGGATAGAATCAAACATGACTGGAGGAAAAAAATGTCAATGTAATGATGTCTAACAATATTCTGCTATACTCATAGATAGATGCCTATCCCAATTGACATCAGAGAGCCTTCATCCAATGATTGGTGGGAACAGATGCAGAGACCCAAAGCCAAACATTAGGTGGAGCTTGGGAAATTCTGCTGAAGAGAAGGAGGAAGGATTGTATGGGCCAAAGGGGTCAAAGACATCACAAGAAAACCCACAGAATCAACTAACCCAGGCTCAAATGAGCTCACAGAGCCTAAACCAACCACAACCAAGGACCCAGCATGGGCTCTACATACATGTGACAGCTGTATAGTTTGGTCTACTTGCAGGACTCCTAACAGTGGGAGCAGGGACTGTCACTAATGCTTTTGCTGGCTTTTGAGAACCTATTCCTCATACTGGGTCACCTTGCATTAAGGTCCCCAGTCTTAATGCAAGGAGAGGTGCTTAGTCTTACTGCAACCCAATATAGCATGCTTTGTTGATATCCATGATGTCTGCCCCTTTCTGATCAAAAACAGAGGAGGCATGGATTGTGGGGGCAGGACAGAGGGGAGAGGGGATGGGAGGAGAGGAGGGAGGGGAAACTGTAGTTGGGATGAAACATAAATAAGTGTATTTAATTAACAAAAAAAATATCTTTCGCCGGGCGGTGGTGGCGCACGCCTTTAATCCCAGCACTCGGGAGGCAGAGGCAGGCAGATCTCTGTGAGTTCGAGGCCAGCCTGGTCTACAAGAGCTAGTTCCAGGACAGGCTCTAAAAAAGCTGCAGAGAAACCCTGTCTCGAAAAAAACCAAAAAAAAAAAAAAAGAATATCTTTCTGTTTAATAGAGGATACTTGTAGGCTTCCATACCCTAAAATAGAAATAGAAAATTTCTAATGAGAAGAGTTTCTTTAAGACACATTGGTTTGAGCGATTATAAGATCTTACAAAAGGAAAACATTTTCATTCATGTATTTGTTTTAAGAAATTGTACCAAATATCACTAAGGACTGTTTTGTGTACTGGGCGAGAAGGTGTCATTGAGAATCGAACCCAGGGCCTAACACATGCCAAGCAAACACTACCACTCAGCTATGTCCCCATCCTTCTGTAAGGCTGCTTTTTGACTAAAACACAAAATAAAGCAAACATACATCAAGCCCAATGTTATGCCATTTCTATCATGAGAGCTATTAAGGTAAGCAAGGCATTGTTCCTACCTTCCTAGAGTTTACCATCTGGTAAATAAACAATGGTGGAGGGTCACACGGGGCATAAAACTGTATGTGCACATCTCTGAGGTGAATTTGGGGCTTTCTTCTATGCATTGAGAGGAGTGAACCTGTGGCAGTCACAGGAGAAAGCTGAATTCTAGCAGATGAGACAGGCAGGGTCTGTGAGTGGGGAAGGGAAAACAAGCCCATAACTGAACTGCTGGAAGAAGGCAAATCTTAGGCAGATAGGAGAGAGGTGGTGTGGGAGGTCCTTCTGTCTATGTGTTGTGTTATTGGTTAATGAATAAAGATTCTGCCTTGGCCTGTTGATAGGGCAGAACTTAGGTAAGCCGGGTGGGTGGGGAACTGGACTGAATGCTGGAAGAAAGAAAGTGGAGAGAGAAATGCCATGGAGCCACTGCCGGAGATAGATGTGCTAAAATTTTGCTGGTAGTCCATGACTTCATGGTGATATACAGATTAATAGAAATGGGTTAAATTAAGATATAAGAGTTAGCCAATAAAAAGTTAGCACTAATGGGCCAAGCAGTGATTTAATTAACACAGTTTCTGTGTGATTATTTTGGGCCTAACCTAGCAGGGCGGCCTGAAACCAACAAGCAAGGTCCAATTCTCTTGGAATTTTCTGGAAGCTGGGTGCCAAGGGATCAGATGGTAGTGGGGGGGGGTGCTGTCATCTTGTGACCCAATGGAACTCCAAGGCTTTCTGCTTGTCTGCTCAGTGACTCAGGGAGCCCAAAGAGTGACTATTGCTCACCAAGGCACGAAGGTACTGTGCCCAAGGAATGCCACTTGCAGGTTTCCTCAGCCTGAGTTGTTAGAGTAGGTCTCACAGACACTCACTGTGGTGCCTCCTCCACTCCTGCTGGCCCTGCCTGGCCTGGGCTTTTCTCTTTGGATGGTGCAACCTGCCCTCAGGAGCCTCTGCAGCTTCAGAGAGTAGGCTTTCCTCTAGTGGAAAGTCATCAAGGAAGGACAGAGGTGTGTAAGACACACCAGACTCCTTCAGCAGGGTAAGGGTCGTGGTGGTTAAAGCAGAAATTCCTGTGAGCATGATTTCTTAGGGAGTGGGAAAGGGCAGACCTGAGGAACAGGACCAGGAAGGAAGTAAGCAAGGGTGTGGTTCTGCAAGATCCTGCCCTCAGCCCAGCCTGTGATGAAATCCTAGCTCAAAAATTGCATCACTTTGTGGTGTGGTCCTCGATACAACAAGGCTAGTCGGTGAGTGTGGTTGCTTCCTCCCAGACGGGCAGGCTTTATTTTTAGTCCTTTGCAAGAAGGTATTTCATCAGAGAAAAGAGCAGCTAGGAGCTGCTGGCAGAAGCTGAGGGAGGAATGTGACGATGGTGGCCATGCTCAGCTGAGAGGAGGACTGCTTGTGTGGCAGTGTGGCATGCCCAGAGCCCACATACTGGTACCAGTGAAAACATGGAACACTCTGAGATGCCCGACAAAAAACTCCAGATCTGTAATTCTCACAGGGTTGGATGTCAAAGCCAGAGGGGTAGAAAAGATATAAAGTGTTCTCTGGAAACTAGAGGTACCATACAAATGCTCATTCTTGAAGATGTGACTTGAGTTTGACAAGATGTGCCCATGGGTGCAATAATGGCACAAATTATGGGGGTAACCAACTGCTTTCTGATAGGATTTAAGCCTCAATCTATAGTGTAATCCTAGCCTCTGGCCTTCATCTTTGGAAGACCCTCCCCTGTGCCATACAAATCTTTCCCCCAAACCTTGACTCCTCCTCAGGAAAGGTCAAGACCATTCCCACAGGCTACTTAAACTGATCCCCAGAAAATAAACACGTGGTTTTCCCACTTCCTCTCTGGTGGTCACGTTGGCAGCTTTCTGTTTCCCTTTGGGGCCACCGGGGAGCACAGGTGTCTAATTAAACCTGGATACCCTTTAATTTGGTCTGCTTTGGTTTGATTGGGATTATTTTGCACCTGTGGGGAGGCTCAGTAAGGAAATGTCATAAAATATAGGAGGAAACCTATGTCAGGTGCTGTAACTCTGCCCAGAAATAATGATTTGGGAGCTCATATGCTTCTCTCAGTAGTGAACCTACTATTTCATTCTATGAAATGAACGTGATCTCACACTGGTTTCTAAATTCATATCTTTCTGCCCATAAATTACTGTAGGTCTCAGACCTCATTAGAGAAGTTTCCTTATGTAGAGGACAGTGGTTAATGCAGGATCTCACAGCTGATTAAAATACAGGAAGTAAGTATTCTATTCATGGAGTGCTCAGCCACAAAAGGTTATTTGTATCATACCCCTCCTCAAGGCTCAGGGACAACAGAGGAAGAGGAGCACAAAGATTATGAGAGCCAGAGATTGGGGAGGAACAAATCAGAGCAGGGTCTTACAGACATGAAAGGACCCCTGCAATCATCAGCTCACAGGAGCTGTGGTTACCTGCACTAGACCTGAATAACAACAAGCCAGTCAGTACTCATCCTGAAGTGGGGAAGGGGCTTGCCATCCCAGCCGGCTTTCTTTACGGCTGTGGTCCCTGGCAGGTAAACTATTCCTCAGCGGGTGGCCCCACACTCACGAATATATAGGCTGTACAATGGACTCAGTGGGTTATTAAGAAAAAGAAAAAGGATACAAAATTGGGAGCGAGTTGGGGAAGGAGGAGGTAGGGAGTGGATCTGAGACAAGTTGAGGGAGGAATAGGGGTAGATATGATCAAATTACATTGTATACATGTATGAAGTTATCAAAGGATTAATAAAAACACCACTAAAAAAGATGCTTTGGTTGGAGTACCCTGTATCCATCAGGGATGAACATGAGCATCCTGGCGCTTAGGCCCACCTCCCAGGTTAGGTCAGGGAACAGACCACACAGTCACACAAACTCCAAACTGCAACCAATAGAGAGCATGGGAAAGAGGAAGGCAGGATGCTGAGAGGCAGCATAGTGAAACGTGTCCGTGGGCTGGAGCCATAGTGAAGGATACCTTGGGCAGGACCCATTAAATCAAGATAGTAGAAGAATAAATACCAGAATAGGATAAAAACACTTAGAAGGACAGGATGGTGGGTATATATAGATATATATAGAGAGAGAGGAGAGAGAGGGAGCGCAGCTCATAGGTGAAGCCATCAAGTGAAAACGAGGGTGGATAGCTCAAGGAAGGAACACTGAACCAAGGCATTTTAATTTTAAAAACTGTGCTTCATATCTTTTATTAACTATAATTCTAGAGGCCAGCTTGAACAACACTATAAGACCCTGTTTCAAAATAAAAGACAAGACATATGCTAATACTGTTGCTGATGGAGATCTGGCATTCATCTACTGACTCTTAACTCCTTGGACTGCCAGCCATAAGTTCTCAATAGGTTCTGACATTTATTAGATGTTACTGTACCATAGATCTCTTGGTTTCGGGCAGCGTGTGTTTATTTTATTGCTCACCTACATCTCAAGGTAAGGCAGTTCTTTGCCAAGACATCTTTCAAATATGTGGCCTTAGCAGTCATCCTAGATAAACCAATTTGACATCACAGCAAAATTACTGCAATGGCCCCCGCGTTCCCTTATCTCATGGGTTCGTCTGACAACCACCAGGAAATGCAATCTCATTTTTATTATTCCATAAACTAGAGCTGATGCAATGAGACAGAAAACAGAAATGGGAAGCATAGCTACAGGAAGCATGGAAACAAAATCCTGAGACATTATTGCGGGAAACATGGTTACACCCCATACTTCACAGGAGAGTTAGGTAAAATGCTAACAGGACTAACGTCTGATAGGGAAGGTGACTGGGTGAAAGGGAGTAGAGGAGAATATCACTTGTTTTTCTGTTCTGTAGAAATATTCTGCTAGTAGGGCAGAGCGGGTCCCACTGGTGAGAGCTGCCAGCACTCAGGGCTGTAGTCTGAATGTTCACGGCCCTTTGAAATTTGTACTCAAATCTAATCTCCAATATGGTGATATCAGCTGATGGGCCACTGGGAAGTAATTAGAATATTTGGGCAGATACTTCATCACGGTGATGACTGAGCCTACAAAATAAGCCCAAGATAGTATGTCTGTCTCTTTCGTCATGTAAGGACACCAGAGAGATGGTGCTGAGATGAGGGGACCCAGAGGCCTGACCTTAGATTTTCCAGGGTCTAGAACTATGATGTTGCTGTTGTTTACAAACTACCTAGTCAATAGTTTGTTTTACAGCATCGTGTAACCCTGATTTTATGCAGCAATGGAGATAAATGGGCACCTAATCCAGTGTGGTCTCCATGGGGCATAGAGGCACATTCTTTGGTGACCCTCCTGTTCTTAGTTGCGTGACTTTGGGAAGTTACCGAGTCTCCCTCTGCTTAAACTTCCTCATCTGTAAAACAAAGTATACAAAGAATAAGCACTAGAGTTTACTGTTTCTTTGCTTTTATCTTCTTCGTTACCAGGCTTTCAAAAATGCCAGAGAGATGGCTCAGGGGTTAAGAGTTCCAGCTGCTCTTGCAGAGGCCCTAGGTTCATTTCCCAGTGACCACATGGTGACTCATGGTGCCCATAATTCGAATTCTAGGGATCCAATGCCATCTTCCAGCTTCCATGGGCACCAGGTACACATCTGGGGCACACACATACAACGTAGGCAAAACACTCGTGTACGTAAAATACATTAAAAATAGATGTCAAGGTTCAGAACTCAACATGAGCACACCAGACACACACATCTACTCCTTTTCTGTTCCAAAAGTCTTTGAGATAAGGTATCTGTGTCCTGGAGGCAGCAAAGATGCAGTAGGATCCCTGCGTTAAAGATGACGAGTAAGATAGATTGTCCAATGTCATTTACTATCTCCATATATTTCCTCTGTTGCTTCGAGCTCTTGATTGCCTTTGAAAAATATCTTTCTGCCTATCCTTAGCTGTGCCACATGGAATTAAGCAAAAGGTTGTTTGCCTCAATACATGGGCTGAAAGTTCAAAAGGAACGCAGAGGTCCCTGAGGCCAGCCTGTAGGCAGGAGCGGTAATTGGTGAGTTCTAGGTTGAGACTGAATCTTGGGAAAGGAGCTGGTCTTTGAGGTCCCACCAGTATTCCATACTCAATGGCCCTTCCCCAGTAGCAAGCCTTGGAGGGCCCCAGCTAGATTTTATTAGGCAGGCCATCTGCATTCCTTATAGCATAAAACCTAAGAGTATTTCTGCCAAAGGAGAAGCAAGGCTGAGACTCCGTACCGCAGGGAAGTCAGCTGCACATGAAATCTCGGAAGAAAGAGAAATTGTTTCTATCCGTACAGGGATGAGGCAAAATTTCACAAGGATGTTGACATTTGAGGGAAAAAATAGTAACTTAAACACACAAGCTTTGCACTCTTCATTAGAAAGCAACTCGGCATGGACAGGCAGCTCGGCAAGGTTACAAAGGACCACAATGAGACCCAAAGGTTTTCTGTTACTGCTCTGCCATCCTTAGGGCAGAACTTAAGGTTGCTTCTCTGTCCAAGATGACTGTGAGGACACCAGCCAGCAAGGCCAGATTCTAACCGACAGGAAAGGCCAGGGCTCTCATTCCCGACTGAATAACTCACTCTGGCGCCTTTCTTCAGGACACAAGCAGCATTTTCATGTCCACCCCTAGACTAAAATGTATTTTTAGGATCCTACTAAGCAACTGTGATCATTAGGAGGCCTCTAAAATATTTCTGCCTCAAATAATGCTGGGAGTCTGTGCATGAGGGAAAAGGGAGAAATGAGCATAAAATCCCGATCATTTTGAAGATTTCTAAAATAGCCATATCAATCAAAATGCCCCAAAGAACAACATGCCATGAGAAAGGAGTAAGAATGAAGGTTCAGCAGGGAATTCTATTTCCAATGTGCTTGTGCGATGTTCTGCAGACCCTTCTCCAGCAAAACGGGTCAGGTGGGAGAAAACTTAAAAAAAAAATAACTATTTAACTTTTACAGAAAGTGTCCTAAAGACACACAACAAATTAGCATTTACCCAAGGCCAACTATTTATTATTTCTTTTTTATTCTAGATTACTGATTTGTAAGGACCAAGTCAAGCCAAGAAGACAGAGGCTGCCACAGTCAGTACCCACTCAACTGTCAGCAAAGAGGCCTGGGGAGTCTGTTTAAGGGGGAAGGCAATACGACAAGAGGACTCTGGCCAAAGAAACTGACTTCATTTCAAATAGTGACAGGTGGATCAAACCTAAAAATGCACATCTTTGCCTAAGAGCAGAAAGCAAAACCACAGGCTAGCCACTTTACCACAAATAGCTGGGGAAGAAGAACCCTCCTGAATCAGAGGGTGCAACAAAGACTGACCCCAAAATCTGTCCCTGGGGGATTCTGGGAAACAGTGGAAGAAAGAAACAGCAAGGCACCTACCTCTGCTCCTAGACACCCCCAGAGTCTGACTAGGGCACTACTGTAGGTTTTAGCTTCTAGAGGAAGGCTTGGGAGGTACAGTGAAGCTAACTGTGAAGCTAAGTTTAGTTAGTTCCTGCTCTTAGCATAGTAGCAGTCAAACCCCCAAATCCCCAGGAACTCCAGGAGAAGGATGCAATCTGACATCCAGAATTACTCCACTATGGAATCTAAAGGACAGATTTCAGAAAAAGAACATCACAAAGCAAAAAAAAAAAAAAAAAAAAAAAAAAAAAAAAAAAAAAAAAAAAACCTCGGGATATTCAAAGAAAAAAAAAACAAACAAAACAAACAAAAACCTGCACAAAACCAACTCTGGAAAATAAGTGAAGGCAGATAAGGCAGATGTGATTGACAGCGATCGTAAAGCTCCCTCCTCAGAGGTGACAGAGAACTCAAAGAAGACATGCAGACAGAAAATCAAGAAAACAGTTCTTAGGAAACTGGAAATGCCAATAAAGAGCCGTCTGAAACCTAAAAAGAAACCAAAAAGAAATTTTGGAACCAAAGTTGGAATCCATTATAGGAACTTAAGGGCAAATTGGACAGAGGGAAGAATCGATGAATTTTCTTTTTAACTGAATCTGGGACAAAACAAAACAAAACAAAAACTGAAGAAAAGGGAACATGACCTAAGGAAGCCAAGGGACACATCAGTTGGATGAGCTAACAGCCGTTTAACAGCTGGATTGCAGGTGTCTCATAAAAACAAGACAAAAGCAAACATGCTGAGTTGATAGTTGCAGAACCCAGGGCTGAAATCTTCTATTTGCTGAAAGACACAAATAGACTTCCAAGAAACTCAATGAACTTCGAACAGGATGAGCTCACAGGCCCAGTCTGAAATGCACTATAACCAAACTGTCACGAGTAAATAAGGGTTTCTGCACCAAGAAAGAGAGCTCATCGTCCACAAGGGATCCCTAATGAGACCGTCAGCATACATCCCATCAGAAACAATGGAGGAGAAAGGAGGGCTGAGATGTTCACAGAGCCAAGCAAGCAAGAGAAAGGCACACAGAAATAAAACCCTGCCAACTACCCCACAAACAGAGAGAAAAAATGATGAATAAAAAGGAACCCAGCCTCATAAAAATATGAGCATGTTTAGGCACACTAATATGTTAGAAGGGAAGCAAGAGAAAGAAGCAGAAAAAGCATTTAAAGAAATGATGGATGAAAATGTCCACAACTTGCCGTAAAACACTAATCTGCACATCCAAGAAGCCCAACAAACTCTAAGCAGGATAAAGGCAAACATCCTCATTCAGCCACATCATGATAAAAGTTCTGAAAGTATGCCGGGCGGTGGTGTCACACGCCTTTAATCCCAGCACTCAGGAGGCAGAGGCAGGAGGATCTCTGGGAGTTCGAGGCCAGCCTGGTCTACAAGAGCTAGTTCCAGGACAGGTTCCAAAGCTACAGAAAATCCTTGTGAAAGAAAGAAAGAAAGAAAGAAAGAAAGAAAGAAAGAAAGAAAGAAAGGAAGGAAGGAAGGAAGGAAGGAAGGAAGGAAGGAAGGAAGGAGAGAGAGAGAGAGAGAGAGAGAGAGAGAGAGAGAGAAACTCTTCCCATGCAAAGGAAACCCAAGAATAACAGATGCCCTCTTGGCAGGACCAGGGACAGCTAGAAGCAGTGGAATGATGGCTCAGCATGATAAAGGAAAACAGCTATCAGCTAGGCGTGTGTGTCAGCAAAGCTGCCTTTCAAAGACGGAGAAGAAATAGAGGCGTTCTAAATAAACAGAGAGACTGTTACCGACAGATCTGCCATGTAAGAAACACTAAGCGATATTCCTTAACCAGAAACTAAATAAACCAAAACAGAAATTTCAATCTACATGGAAAAAAACAAAGAAAACTCATAAAGGTAATTATGTAACTATTGATAAATAGTATGTATTCTTATTTTCCAGTTAGCTGCATTTTAAAAGCAAGCTTATTAGATTATATGTAAATAACTATGTTGTTTGACCTGTAAGTGCAGAAAGATAATCACGGCGAAAGGAATGAGGTGACAGCAGAGTCAGATTGCAGTAACGAGATTACACGGTGTGGTAATTCAAAACACAGGCACAGGGAAAACCTGAGACAGCAAATTAGAAAGAGAGAATATTAAACTTTTAAAATGATATACTTATTTTCCTTTCTTAGACTCTTTAATAAATATAAAATTAAGTGTGTCATAATTTTAACAATTAATTATTGGATTTGTAACATTTATAGGTATGATGCATACAAAAATCATAGCATAAAAATGGAAAAAAAGGAAATACAGAAACATAAATATGAGTAAAGTTTCTCCATGAAGTATGGTTTGATAGGTTTTCTAAAGCATGCATACAGCAAACCCTGCAGATTGGAGCAGAGACAAATGGATTAGGGATGACAATAAAGACTCAGTGGTATCAGAAGCTGGCTCCCCACCAAGACTAATAGAACTGGTAAGGCTTTCCTAGAGCTGATGAAGAACAGAAGAGAAAAGATCCAAGTTTTTCAAAGCACATTACTATCCAATAGGAGGGATGCGAGGGAATATTTACCAGACTAGTTGAATCACTTGGATGAGGTGAACAAATCCCTAAAGAAACTCAAGCTCTCTGTAGGGAAAGGAGTGGTGGTTGCCTAGGCGAGGAATCACGGAGGACCTATAGGGGCTGAAATCCAAAGGTACAAAGTTTCTTTGAGGCTAATGAAAATGTTCTAAAATTGATTGTCATGATGGTTATACAACTTCGTGACTACACTAAGCATCGATACATCGTATACTTAATATTTGGAATGTGTGCTATGTGAGAATGTCACTTAAGCTGTCTTTATTTTCTGATGCTCTGGATGCAGAGGGTCTAAGATACAAACCTGCTTGTAAGAGCCCAGGCAAGAAGACAGGCACCTGAGCTAGAAAGAAACCGAGAAATGTAAACCAAGAGGAATGAGTTGGCCTGGCTTCTGTGGTAATAGAAGATAAGTCACTTGGAAATAAATGGCCACAGAACCAAAAACCTAACTCTCAAAGGCAAGTTAGGATCATTAAAATACAAGAACACTGTACACGGTGATGACTATGGTTGGTAACAATGTATTGTACACGTGTGAAATTGCCATGACAGCTGATGTTAGGAGTTCTCAACACAAAATTAGCTACGTGTTACACAGGTTCATTAGCTTGATTTGGCTATTCCAAAAATATACATATAGCAAAACATCATATTGTGCTTCAAAAGTAGACCATAATAAATAAATGCTTAAAAAAAGTCTCAAAAATCCCTTTCAAAGTAGAAGAATATAAGAAAATGTTAAGGGCTTGCAAATGACAATAAGTCCCATGGATTTATGAGAATTCGCCACAGGGCTTCCTGGTACTGGAGAAAAGGGTTTATGAATGGCTGTGGGTTTTGAACACAAAGAAAAGATAGTCCTGGCAAAGAAGACAGAAGCTCCTCAAGTGAGTCAGGTATCCATTAACACGCTCATCAAATATGAAGAGTCTGCCACGAGAAACAGTCTGGTTTCACCGTGCTTAAGAGCTAGCTAGTCACAGACATTCCAGTCTAGCAGGGAGATAGCTCTGAGGATGCACACACACTGCATGTAGCACATTGCAGAGGAATAAATGCTAAGCTAGCGAGGGAGACAGGGCAGAGAGATCAGAAGCAAATGCCCTGGGGAGATTTATGTGAAGAGTGGAGGCATAGTCCTATGGCTCCATGGACCAAACATCGCAGAAGAGGCTACTGCAGACAGGAATGACCTCAAGAACTAGAGAAATAGCAAGAGCAGCAGGATGACGGATGGTGGTACAGACAGCAGGCAGGGAGTAAGAGATGCTAGCAGGGACCAGGTTATTAACTAGGGCTGTAGGGGAAAAAGCAGGAAGGTTTAGTGTTTGGGGGATGGGTACAGGTATCTCAGTAAAGCATGAAGATTTGATTTTAATTCCCTGAGCCCGCTCACTTTATAGTTCCTGCACTGGAGAGGAGAGGCAGATGGATCTCTGTGGCATGCTGCCCTGCCTGCCTAGTTGAATTTGGTGTGCCCTAGGCTAGTGAGAAACCCTGCCTCAGAGAAAGTCTTAGCTTCTTAGGAATGACACTTGAGCTTGGCCTCCACATGTGTACACACATATGCATGTAAGCACACATGCATGCATTTTTTTTAGTTTAAAAATATGATTTTTTAAAGATGAGGACTTGGTCCTGATACTGACACATATTGAAAGTAGAGTTAGCAGGCGATCTTTGATGTATTAGGTTGGGCAGGCAGGTGCAAAATTAGTTGGCCAGGATCATGCTTAAGGAACACTTTGCAAAAAAACTCCCAGACCAATTAAGAAGCCTTTGAATGTGGAGCATCCAAGGGATGAGACGGATCAATGGAATCTCTTGAGGTTGCAGGAGCATGGGGAAGATGCCCAAGAATAAACAAGCAGGGTCTACTAGGGTTGCAAAGGTCATGCTTCTGTTTCTATGGCACAGCGTGAAGAAGGGCAGATTATAAAGCGCCTGAAATTGAAAAGTTAAGCACAGCTACCTACATCAATATATGAGACTTATCATAGGTCCTGATGACACTAAGGAGAGACACTGGAAGACAGATGATTTGAGTGTAACGTTAGGTCCAGTTGCCTAAGGAAGCTGCCAAGCCTGTGACTGAGAGAAGTCATTTCTTTCTCTCCTTTAAAAAGACTTATTTATTTATGTTTGTTTTGTTGGTTTTGGTTTTTAGAGACCGGGTTTCTCTGTGCAGTCCTGGCTGTCCTGGAACTCACTCTATAGACCAGGCTGGCCTTAAACTCACAGGGGTCTGCCTGCCTTTGCCTCCCAAGTGCTAGGATTAAAGGCATGTGCCACCACCGCCCCAGCTGAGGAGTCCTTTTTTTATGAGAGGATTTCCTTAGCCACACTGGTACACTGGAGCTAAGGGCTTAGGTAAATTGTGATTTTCTGTGGCTATTCAGTGATTCAAAGCCAGTCACAGGTATCCAGAACCACCAAATGTCCCCGGAGCCCCCGAAATCTACTGAACTGCTGTTTTGGCAGTAGATCTTGGAGGTATGGAAGGTTCTAAAGAATAGGAGTAGAGAGAGCCTGTGAACTCTTGATTGCTGGCTGTGTGTTAACATTATGACACCAATTTTACATTTGGTTAGTGTGGTGGCTTGAATAGCAATAGCTTCAATGGGCCCGTGTTTGAATACTTGGCCACAGGGAGTGGCACTATTGGGAGGTGAGACCTTGTTGGAGTAGATGTGGCCTTGGTGGAGGAAGTGTGTCACTATGGGGGCAGGTTTTGAGGTCTCTTATATGCTCAAGCCACACCCAGTGGGACAGACTCATTTTGCTGCTTGTGGATGAAGATGTAGAACTCTCAGCCCCTCTCCAGCACCGTGTCTGCCTGCATGCTTCCATGTACCACCACAATGATAGTGGACTAAACTTCTGAAGCTGCCAGCCAGCCGCAATTAAACATTTTCCTTCACAAGAGGTGCCGTGGTCATGGCATCTCTTCACAGCGGTAGAAACCCTGACTAAAAAGAGTTACTGTCTCCTGGAAAGCACGACTGCTTCATTTCACATCCAAAGAGACTGGAGGGGTCAGAAAGGCCTAGTAGTTATCCAGTGTCCCTGCCTCAGTACCCCTGACAGCATTGCCAACCATCCATGAGGAGCTGTTGTAGCTAAAAGTGGCAGTCACGAGATGGGAGCTATCAAGGGAGTAGCACTGAGACTAGAGGAGGACTGTCTATCTGTCCAAGGCCAGAAGAAACACAGCGGCCATCCTTACCTGGCCCTGGTCTAGGCTCTTTTGGAGAAGGGGTTATGGCACCTCCCTCAGAAGTCCATGTCCTCCCTCTTGCTTTGCACTGCCAGTGACTGCGGATATGCTTAGGACACAGTTGGTGTTCAGCTCCCCTCAGCTCTCAAAAGCAAGGCTGGCGGATAGGAGAAAGGCACAGGGAAGAGGCAGCTACAAGAGGAGGGCAGCTGAAGGCAACCCCCGCGCTTGGCCCGAGGCAGTCCCGCCAGTCAGCGCTCCAATCCATCATCCTTTAGAACAAAGCGTGCGATGCCCTCAGCAGCTTGTATTTTTCCAAATTCTTCCTCAGGAGTCTGGCCAGTGTGCCAGCACTCCACTTTCTTGCATTAAACCTGTCTCTTCAATTTGTGATCATTGTTCAAGCCACCGAGGCGACTTGACTCTGAGCTCTAATGGGCATCGAGCAGTCGAACTCAGACAGCAAAACAAAAGACAGTGAAACAAAAATGCTCTCTTTAGCCAGCTGCACACAAGTCCCAGCGCTCTCTGCCCTGGACCCTCAAGTTTGCCCCCACACTGGCTGCATGCACCTGCCAGCGGCCCTCTTGTGACTTCTGCACACCAGCAGGGTTGGTGGTCAATGTGTTGTCCAGAAGAGCTGTCATTTGACATTTGAGGTCTCTGAGAAGTGAAGCTCACATGAGGATGACCAAGAAAACCCACGACCTGCAGAGCCTCATACTCAGCCCAACCTGACCCTGCTCGAGGCAAGAACGGCCTCAGAGGCCTGCCTCTGACTGCCCACACATCCTTGACTGCCCATCCTGACAGCCTGCTCAAGCCTGCACAGATACAGATGAATAGGAAACCATGCACGGCCTGTTCTTTTCTTCCACCCATGCAGGACTGTGTATCCCTGGATTCTGAATCCAGCCCTGGCTGGAGTCCTTGAGATTTTTCTACTGCTTTCTTGACCTCAGATTCTCAGCTCAGCCTGTGAATGCACACAGCTTTGCACAGCTGGCCCTCCTGTATGCTGTCTCTGCATCCAAGAACTCAATCAACTGTAGATCAAAATTATTTTTTTATTGATTTTATTGGGCTCTACATTTTTCTTTGCTTCCCTCCCTTCTTCTCCCCTCCCCCCTTCAATCATCCCCCAAGGTCCCCATGCTCCCAATTTACTCAGGAGATCTTGTCTTTTTCTACTTTCTACTTCCCATGTAGATTAGATCTATGTAAGTCTCTCAGTGTCCTCATTGTTGTCTGGGATTGTGGTTTGTAGGCTGGCTTTCTTTGCTTTATGTTTAAAAACCACCTGTGAGTGAGTACATATGATAAATGTCTTTCTGGGTCTGGGTTAACTCACTCAATATGATGTTTTCTAGCTCCAGCCCCTTTATCTCCTTTTGCTGTCTTAGTGTTCCAGCTAAGACCTCAAGAACTATATTAAATAGATATGGAGAGAATGGACAACCTTGTCTTGTTCCTGATTTCAGTGGGATCGCTATGAGTTTCTCTCCATTTAGTTTGATATTGGCTGTTGACTTGCTGTATTTTGCCTTTATTATATTTATGTATGTTCCTTGTATCCCTGTTCTCTCCAAGACCTTAATTATGAAGGGATGTTGTATTTTGTCGAAAGCTCTTTCAGCACCTAATGAGATGTAGATCAAAATAACTTTAAAAGCTGCTTCCATATAGAACATACACAGACTGCTCATTTTTCTCTAGGCAATACAATATAACAGGTAAAATGCATTTCATTTATATTACATTAAGTAGTATCAGCAACCTGGAGATGATGTAAGGTCTATGGAGAATGTGCAAGCTTATGTGTAAACGCTCTGCCGTTCCGTAGGACAGAACTGAGCATCTGAATCCCCTGTGGTACTAAGGTTCAGCTGTGCTCCATTCTCTCTGTTTCCGGGCATCTGCACAGCAGCATCATAGTCTTCCAGCTGTCAGTCTTCTCCCTGTCCAGCTAATTGCCCAAGCCCATTGGATTCCACAATCAATCTGTGCTCAACTTCTCGGCAAATGGCTGTGCCAAGGAGGCTGCCCTCCCCCTCCTCACCTGTGCCTGTAGTCCATCAAAATGGGTCACATTTCAGCAGTTAGAAAGGAAAGAACAACTGTGTGGCCATTTGCCTCAGACTGATAGCTAGGCACATCTGGGGGAAAAAATGTAAATTGTGTAAAAGCTGATACTAGTCACCTTCATTGCATGGCAACATCTGTCTTATATTGTCACCTTTTGACCCAACCCAGGAAAACAAACCTAACTGAAGAGTCAGTCTACAAGACACCCATGACAGATGTAGACATGACCCATCATGTTTGTGAGTTTGGTATCTAAAATGAAAAAGTAGATGAAAGAAAGTTGAATAAAAACCTTCATCCCAAGTCTACTAACCTCGATGTTCAATATCACAGACCGTCAGTGGTAGATTTCAAACCTGGGGCAAACGGCTGAGGTGCCCATTTAATGTATCAAAGAGGACCTGGCCTCCAGGTTCTCCTTGTATCCCTCAATCCCTACCTGTTACAGGGTCCTCCTGGCTGGTATACCCCACTCACTACCCTGACCTCTCCAGCTCAGGGGACTGGGATGTCCTCCCTATATAATCCAACCATTTTTGTTTCATTGACTTTTTGGGCCTCCTGACTGCTGTATCTGGTCCCTTCTCCTCCCCTCTCGGCACATAACTCTGGGTTGTGTCCGCTCTGGACTCTCCCAGCTGGCCCTGCCTCTGACTATGCTCTCCCTTATATTTTTAATAGCCCTTTCCTCTGCCATCCCTAGGGGCAGTCACATTCAGTCAGCGGTCAGATGGGGTGGGAGACTCGCTGTGAACCAGACTATTGACGAGTGAAATCACGAACACTGAGGGAAAGCTGGGCGCTCCTCTTCTTCAGCAACCCACAACCTGTGTTAGTCTCCCTGTGACAAATGGCTGACATAAGTCTCCCTAAAAGGAAAAAAAAATATTTGTTCTAGTTTACGGATTCAGGGATTACAACAGCCTTATTTTGCCCCCATTGGATTTTTGGCTTTGGTAAGGCAGCACAGTATCATGGAAACATGTGAACACGACCTGCCTTGTGGCAGCCAGGAGGGAAAGAGACAGAAAAAGGCTGGAATCCTAATATCCCTTCAAGGACATGTCATTATGACTGGACTTCCATCTAGTAGGTTCGAAAAGTTCTACTACTTTCAGTTGGTGCCGCAGGCTGGGGGCCAACCCATTAGAAAATATAGCACTTAGGAGACATGAAGACCCAAGACCCAAACTGCAACATATCCTAACTTAGGAGACTTCTAACAATAGAGGTGACATAGGAAATGGTTTCCTTGGTAATAGAACTGGCTGAGGGGATGGGGGATGCTTCCCCAGGATATTTCTAGCATAGGGTACCAGTCTAGAAGCTCAAAGAGCAGAGACAAAGGGAATAAAAGATAAATCAGGCAGGAAGGCCTATGCTTACTTAGAAATGATGGGCACAAAACCAGGAGAAAGTGCATCAAGAGGAGGGCATTGAATGGAGTCCATTAGACATCAGCAATATCTGTGATTGATAGGCCTAAGTGCAATCTAAGGAATGGACAGAAGACAGTACGGTTAAAGTAGCCAGGAAGAATACACCGCCATTGTGACAATCCAGTCTGGACAGTTTCCTAGGTTGTGTGACTGTGGATGTTTATGATGTGTTCTTGGATTTGTTTTTGCAAGTTTTTTGTTTTTGTTTGGTTTAGTTTGGTTTTGATTTGGTTTGGTTTTTCAAGACTGGTTTCTCTGTGGAACTGTCTTGGCACTCCTGGAACTTGCTGTGTAGATCAGGTTGACCTCAAACTCAGAATTTCACCTGCTTCTGCCTCCCAAGTGCTGGGATTAAAGGCAGGAGCCACCAGAGCCCAACAGGTTTGCAAGTACTTTTGTATTAATGTTCATAAAAAAGATTTTCTTTTCTTCTTGCCTCTTTATCTGTTAATTTCGATAGAAGTATGTTAATCTTGTATATCTCTTAAAGGAATCTACTTTATTTAATTGACTTCTTGGATTTTTTGTTTGTATTTATTAATCTCAATCTTGATTTTGATTATTTCTTCCCACCCATTATATAAAATGATACAATTTTATACAATTTTCTCAAAGACTCCACTAGGAAATTTGTACAGTTGATGAACACTCAACAAAGTATCAGAATACAAAATCATTCTACAAATATTCTCCTCAGATATTCTTTCTAAAGGAGGCATAGCTTACACACATACGTCTCATGTATGTACAGGTTGCTAGTGTCATTTTTTACCGTTTTGTTTTTGATAAATGCACATTCTGTGTGTCTGTTGCCCTCTTTCCATCCACAAGAAGTCCCCACTCACCCCTTTCCTGTCGATCCTACCCACTCACTCAGAGAGAGTTATTTTTTTTAATTACTGCAGACAGCATTGGAATGGGACTCTGTAGTTTTTGGCTTCTTCCTTGTATTTTTTGAGGCGTATCTCTGCTGTTAGTGGCCTGTTTCTTTTGAACACCGAGTTGCCACACATCAGAACTTATTAATCTTTCCACCATCTGATGGTCATTTGGACCACTTCCAGGTTCTGCCTATGATGAATAAAATTGATACAGGCGTTCAAGCCCGCATTTTATTATGGACACCTGTCTTCATTTCTCCTGGATGAGAACTGGGCTTGGATTTTCAGTATTATATTCTTTATGAGACACTTTACCAGTTTTACCAAGTGATCGCACCATTCCAAGTGATTGGAGCACCGCATCTGGCTACCTTACCGAGCTAACATTCTAACAGTCCCCAGCACTGGGTGGTACCAGACCACTGAATTCTGGCAGCTAGAGTAGTTACAGAGGAGCTTCCACTATTTACACTTCCCTACTAACCCTGCTGATCTGTTTAGGTGCTTGTGAGCTATTCTTGGGTTCTCCGCTGTGGTGTGCCTGTCCTTTGATCCTTGGTTAATGTCCTATCTATCTTTCTGCATTCTAGATACAAATCCTTTGTCAGATAGATGTATTTTAAGAACTTTTTCTTAAGCCATAGCTTGTTGCTTTCCTTCCTTCTTTTCTTCTTGCTTTCCTTCCCTCCTTCCTCCTGTCTTGGTAAAGACTGGTGTTGCATTTCTAACCACACACATACTAGGTACCTGTTTTACCCCTATTATTAGTCTCCAGCCTGGTTTTTATTTTATTTCATGTTATTCTTATAATCCTGGGTCTTCCCTCAACTGTAACCCAAGCCCAAATAGAATATACCATTTTCTGAGCACTAACTTAGGATCCTCTGCTGAGTTAGTTTCTCGATTTCCATGGACTACACTTTTGGAGGCAAAGAGCCGCTGCGTGCAATCAGTCATCCGGGGTAAACAACCTCCCAATGTCTCTAGTTGGGAAGTGGCAGACAGGCCTTGAGCAGTGATTCTCAAACCTGGCTGCAAGTTTGACTGCCTGGCAGCAAGTGAGGTTAAAATGCCTGGTGCCAAAGCACTGATCTCAGCAGCTCAGCTTTAAAGGGCCTCGTGGAAGCTCCCAGACACGGATATTTTAAAAAGCTCCTTAGATGATGCTGATGGCCAGAAAGTCTGGTTCAAAATGTTCTTGGAGTCCCCTGCTCAAGGTTTGGCTCTTAAGGGTCGCCCTCCCATCAGCTCAGGCCGGATTTAAATGGTAGGCCCTCCTGAGCCTGTAATCAGCGTCATCCCAGACTGTGCACCAAGAGCACTCCTAGCTGACGCAGTTCGGCTGCGAGACGGGAACCGCTTTAGGTTTTAATTTAAGAAATCTTGAAAATCAGCTCTGTCTTCCACCCCCACCTCCCAGGAGGCAGCACACCCAGACGTCAGCTCCAGAAACCAGGTCCAATTCTGGAAGCTGCAGCAGCCTGGGGAGCCATCTAAGGTGTCCTTGGAGTCAGGCAGCCTCCGCTGGTACTCCACAATTGCAGGCGGGTCTCGGTGTTCCTTCGTCAACAGCTCTCTCGTGGACAATTTTCAATTTGCTGTCATTTAATGAGGCTTCAAGGAAGGATGCTTTGTGGTGGGGGAGGGGCCCCCCTTCGCTCTGCCGTGTTCTGACAGGATTGTGGCTTTGGAGACTGAGCTGTATTCCCCAACAGCTAGCAAATAGCTTCCTCTAAAATAATACCTGTCTTGATGTTCCTCATTGTGATGTTTATAGCTACTTGCCACGAGCCCCAGTGGTCCTCATTTATTCTAGAATCAGAGCTCCACTATCACTTGGTTGAGGCAGGGAGAAGAGGAGTTTCATGAATGACTCCCTGGGAGCACTGAAGAATGTCATCACCACTGGAGTGTCAAAAACGCGGTATGCAGATGATGCTGGCGGTTTGTTTCCAGGCACCAAGCTCTGCAGTCAGCATGGAAGATTGCTTCAGGGGAACCAAATGAGTCCCCGCAAGACCTGCTCTCTCCAGAAAGCTCAGGAGCCCGCTCACCAGAACAGATCCAGGAGCCAGAGGCATCCCAGGTGGGGTCTCAAGGCCCCACATCCAGTGCGACGGCTTTCAAGAGTGATCCCTGGGCCATCCGTACGGGCATCACCTGGACATGGTAGAAATGAAACACACTGGCCGATTTCAGAGTTCTGGGGCTGGAGACAGCCATCCATGTTTTCACAAGCCCTCCAGGGATGCTGAGCGCTTATGAACCACTGGTTGAGTCTTGACTGTAGAGAACATCTCTCTCGGAAAGCGTGGGCCCTCCTGAATTCAAATCATCTGAGAGGGACCAACCCCCGTTCCCCACCCCCCACCACCCCCACCCCCGCCCCGCGCAACGCAGTTAGTTTTTGGGCATTTCCTTGCTGATGTGTAGGGATGTTCCGGGGAGAGGTGGGTGGTGAAGGCAAGACCCTACCAGGAGCAGAGCTGAGCAGCCAATCTTTGCAGACTGCTGTGCCCGGTAGAAGAATTCTCAGCCACAGAAAGGCTGCTTCAGCAGACAACACATCCCGATGCACCAGGTCTGCAGATAGACCCAGAAAAGATGAACAGAAGTTAGGGAAGTGGGATGATGGGAAGAGGGGTGTCAGGAAGTCTTCCCAGCCCATAGAAACAGACTGAATATCAGCTGACTGCTGTGAGCCATACTCACAAAGACCGTGCTCAGGAAACGGGAGCTTAAATAAGTAAATTTCATCCCCAAAGTGGAGAGGCATGGAGAAAAACAGGATGGGCTTGGGGTGAAGATGAACCCCAAAATCAGGGTATTCTTACATGCTAGCCGGGTTTAGAAAGACACAAACCACAGAGATGGTTATGGTGAAAAAGAAGCTTATTGGACCTGCATATTTGGAAACAGAGGGCGTGGTGTCACATAGGGACCTTCGGAAGAAGCCTGGAGGGGGAGAAAGCCTGGGTTAGAGCCTCCCTTGGACTCCCAGCCGTGCTGCACAGTGTGGTAGGTGGGGCAGGGCCCACAGGCCTAGACCCAGCTCCATGAATAATCCCCCTAGGGCTGGGCCTCAGGGGCTGTCCTTGGCTGCGTGAGGTAGGTTCCAGGGGGTGAAAGGCCTCAGGAGCAGACAATGAAAGGGATGTCAGGTGTCCTTTGCCTGACTGGTGACTCCGGAGAGGCAAGTGTCCCCATGGGGGCGTGGCTAGGAACCCACAAAGCAGAGCTTCTGGTTCTATTTCCCTGTAAAAACAGGTACTACAAGGTAGTGAAGTGAGATTCTGAACGCCTGTACGTGGCCACTGTCATCGCTAGCTGTAGAACCTGCATGATCTTCAGCCACCACACACTTGGGGAATGGCCAGTGTGACTGGGGGATTGGATTTTGATTTAGTTTGTGCAGCACGAATTCTAATTGTTCTTAATAATAAAATCCCAGAGTTAGACATTTAGAGGGTAAGAGTTGAGAGATCAGAGAAGCCGTGCAGCCAGTCACTGGAGAGAGACCTTTCACCTTTACCAATGCTCAGATCAAAGGGGTAT
This sequence comes from Arvicola amphibius, assembly GCF_903992535.2. Taxonomy (NCBI): domain Eukaryota; kingdom Metazoa; phylum Chordata; class Mammalia; order Rodentia; family Cricetidae; genus Arvicola; species Arvicola amphibius. The sequence goes on from NC_052053.1 coordinate 31,715,956, forward strand.
TCCTGTCGGGGCATTCCTGTCCTCAGACGGAGTCCTCTTATTGCTTCAGACTGCATCTCAGACTACATCCTTGGACTGCAGCTGTCTCCACCAAACCTCAGACTGAGCTCCTGTCTCCTCCCACTTACATTCCTCTCTCTGGCCGGCCATATCCCTCCTGTCTCCACCTCCCTAGTGCTGGGATTAAAGGCATGGGATCCCAAGTGCTGGGATCACCTTTGTGTGAGCTCTGTTTCTCTTTCAGACAGATTCATTCTCGTGTAGCCCAGTGTGGTCTTGAACTAACAGAGATCCCTCTGCCTTTGTCTGGGATTAAATGTGTGTGCCACCACTGCCCGCCTCTGCACTCTGATCTTCAGGCAAGCTTTATTTGTTAAAACACAAACAAAATATCACCACAGCTTATATACACACAAACTTGACCAGGGAAACTGTTAAGGAGACTTTACAAGAGTACAAGGTGTCTAATTTCCAGGGAAACTCATGGTGAGCACCCAGGCAGGAGAGGCCCTTGGAAAACGGCATACACATTAGAATCTGAAAGGCTTCTATGCAGTAGGAAGAGGTTGAGAGGCTGAAGGGAAAAACTCAAGTTTCCTAGGCAAGAAAGGGATCTGCCTTGGTGGCTACAAATTATCAATACCCTGGAGCCCCAGGCTCAATTTACAGCTTTCTCAGGCTACGGTAACCTTTGAGGCAGCAAGCCTGCCTGGACGCCTCTGTTCGTCTTCCACGGCAGAGGCTGAAACTCTCCAGGTAGAACCAGACCAGCAAAGAGGAACTGACCACAGTTTTTGATGAGCAGAGAACTTGGGTACCCAACCACCCCATTTGACCAGCCCCTCTCCCAGGCAGCTCTTGTGTGGCCGCCAGCTCTGGGGAGAGCATTTGCTCCACAGATGTTCTCAAGGTCAGGTGTTCGGAGCATCGTGTAGAGAAATTAGCACAAAAGGTTTCTTGGCGTGGGATCCCAGAGCCTTGGCCAAGTTTCAGTAACAGGAACACAGCTCAGTTGATGGGGGTGTGGGAGGCAGAGGAGGCCGTGGCATTGGGTGCCAAAGCTGTTAGAGCAAGGACAGAGGGCCAGGCTCACTAAGGGAGCCCTGAGGTTGAGTAGGGCTGGAGTGGGTGACTCAGAGGAAAGGTGGCAGAGCACACCCCCCCTCCCTGTGCTCCATCCGGAGGTGGGGCTTGGGGAGCCTGGCTGGGAACCCTGTATATCACAGGCAATGAAGTTGTTTTTCTCACACCTTAAAAACTCATCCAAGCAGATCAATGAACCAAGAGCTGACAAACACAAAGATCTGACTAAAAGCCAGAGGATGAAATCTCCATGTCTTTGGATTTGATTGTGTAGTTTTAGATCATGGGAACCCCAAGGGCATGAGCAACAACAGCGGTAGTAAACCCAGCGTCAAGACTGAAGACCTTCCGTCGGCTTTCTCAGGAAACTGAGAAGGCAAGTGTGGAAAGAGGAACCCTTACAGGCCGGGTCGCTCTCAAGGATCTAGTATCCAGGATATAAAGGATTCTCGAGGACCCCAGCGTGGTGGCAGAGGCTGTGCCTTAGTGAGGGTTACTATGGCTGTGATGTAATACCATAACCAAAAGCAAGTTGGGAAGGAAAGGGCGTATTTGGCTTACACATCCATACTGATGTTCCTCATCCAAGGAAGTCAGGGCAGGAACTCAAACAGGGTAGGAATTGGAGGCAGGAGCTGATGCAGAGGGCTTGGAGGATGCTGCTTACTGAGTTGCTCCTCGTGGCTAGCTCAGCCTGCTTTCTTATAGAACCCAGGAGCACCAGCCTAGTGATGGCCCCACCCACAATGGGCTGGGCCCTAGCCCCACCCACAATGGGCTGGGCCCTCCCACACAAATCGCTAATTAAGAAAACGCGCTACAGGCTTGCCTACAGCTCCAAGTTATGGAGGCATTTTCTTAATTGAGGTTCCATCCTCTCAGATGACTTAAATTTGTGTAAAGTTGACATAAATCAATCCAACACAGCCTGTAATCCCAGCACAAGGGAACCAGGGGCAGGAGGACCACACAAGGCCAGCCAAGGTTACATAGTGAATATTGTCAACAAACAGACAAAATTCCTATAATTTAACCAAAAAGGCAAGAAACACGGCCTTTAAAATGCGCAGAGGACTTGAACAGACATTTTTTCAGAGAACACACACAATTAGTCAACAAGCATATTAAGTATTTGAATTTCATTACTCCTCGGGGAAATGCATAATGGCTACAATTTTTTAAAAGAAAGTTAATCTTGGCAAGGATGTAGGGAAATTGGAAATCTTTATATCAATGATAACAACTTCATGTGGTCTGGAATGAGTTCAGTGAGTCTTCCAAAAGTTACACAGAGACAGCAACAGATACACACAACATACACACACACTCATGTTTATAGTAACATTATCCTAAAGGTGTAAATGATCCAAAATATCCTCCAACAAATTGGTTAATAATTATGTTTACATATAATATGAAGCCATAAAGAAGATGACGTGCTGAGATATGTTACAAAATAAGTAAATCTTCAAACCAGGGTGCTAAGTAACAAGCAAAGGGAGCAGAAATCCAACAGAAGCAGAGAGTAGGTGAGAAGATGCTTAGTCTCCTTCATTAGAAGAGAAATTAAACCCACAGAAGCAAACAGGCCTTACTTTTCAGACCGACAAAAACTCCGAAGTTGAAAAACTCTGTTGGTCATGCTGTGAAGAGCAGCCACAAATATTCCTGGCGAGAGCGCACACCCCCCTTTATTCTCTTCGTTGCCACCAGCATGGCAGCTGCATCTGTCCTTCTAACTGACGGGTCCTGTTTGGGGGCTGTCCCTGACCCGTCAGTCCACACTGGGAGTTCATTAAGATGGAGCCCACAAACAACAGCCTGGGATTTGTTTTCATAAGCCATCACATTGGGGGCTCGAATATTCCATCTGGCAAAAGCAAAGTTTGAGACCAAAGTCATGGCTTCCATTCCATTCTCTCCATTGGTGGACATTCAACACCCCCGGAGGAGCCATGCCTTTGGACCCTTTTTATTCTCAACAAAATTGGATTGCCCCCAGGGTGTTTTCGCACAGAAACTAGTCAGTAGTTACAGACAAATAAATAAACGAAGGAAGAAACAGACGTCACTTTGGTCTGATGTCCATTGCAATCACTTCATCAATCTTAATTTCTGTGTCTTGCCCTGGAGGACTGTCACATTGTACCACAAACTGCTGAGTGACTTGGGATGTGGCTCAGGCTCACTTTGAACTCATGTTGACCATCCTGCTTCAATTTCCTAAGTGCTGGGATTATAAAGTGGGCCGCCACAGCTAGAATTTTATAAAGATTTTTTTAAGGTTGTTAGCTGAATTTTAGGCCTCTTCCATGTACCTCTTCCATTTGAAATATATATGTAATAAAGATAAATGCAAAGAAGGGCCTTCAAACTAATGAAATTAAGCTAAACTGGTGAATATATTAAAACTTGATTTTTTTTTTAAATATTTGTTCTAAAAATGGAGTTTGGGCTTGGCATGAGAGTAAATGTTTTTCATTCCTGCTCCCAGGATCCAGAGGCCAGAGAAACTAAGGCCCGAGAACAACCTGAGCTACTTAGAGAGATCCCACCCCCAAATTAAAACTAGACAAATGAAACTGGATAATTTGATGAGCTTCTACTTAGATATAGCAATCTTAAATCTCACCGTAATAGCAAATGAGCATTGAAAAATATTGAGTTCAAAGCAATATTTAAGAAGAGTCTAACCTAATGATTCTCAACCTGTGAGCCACGACATATTTGGGGGTCAAACAACCCTATCTCAGGGGTCACCTAAGACCATTGGAAGACACAGATATTTACATTATAATTTGTAACACTAGAAAAATTAGTTATGAAGTAGCAACAAGATAATGTTATGGTTGGGGTCATCACAACGGGAGGGACTGTATGAAAGGGCCACAGCATTGGGAAAATTAAGAACTACTGCTCTAACCTATACAATATATATGATAAAGTGTTTCAGTGTTGTGGGTAATAATGTCACCTGACATTTTCAGAATTATAACTAAGAACTGAAAGCCACTGAAGCAATTTATGGGGCTGCAGTCTTGTAAGGGAAGCACGTGGAACTGGCGTGCATTGGCACGGGTCTTGGATTGGGTACATCCAGCCTGGTTCAGACAAGCTCTTTCACTTGTCTGGGGCCCAGTTGAGGAATGGGTTGCATTATTTGTAGAGTTCTTCTCCAGACATTAAAAAAAAAAATTGCCGTCTATTTCCCAAGTCATATGGAAGAGAGCGAAAGTTTGAAGGAAAGGGTTTTACACGCGTTTGTAAACACAAAACCGAATTTCCTCAGCTCCTTCCGAAGCGGTGAGAGCAGAGCTGTTTAGAGATGACAAATCAGCTTGAACCAAACCAGCTTTGGATAACCGGTGCTGAGCATCAACCTCTGGAGACAGAGTCCACCCTGCACCCCCTGATGTGGCTTCCCACGGCTGCAAGCAGCCTCCTTCCACAGAAGTAGAAAGCTGACCGCTCACTGAGGGATCACGGCTGGCATGTCACCTTGACAACACCATGCAGAAGGGAACACGGAAGAGGCTGCCACGAGTCTCGCGGGAACCACTGATGAAATGTTACTATCTTACAAGCCCGACAGCCATAGTGCTGCTGTCAATGTACTCCCGGATTCTCTCACACTTGAACGCAAATACTCAGCCGTATAAATAGAGGCAGAAAACCCACTTTGGGGACTCTTCGGTGCTATTTTCTGCCTCTTTGCACCCACAACCATCTGCTAAACGATGGAGGAACGAGGCAAAAGATGATCACTACCTCACAGGAAGGCGTCTTAAGGAAAAGCAAGTTCTGACCCGGAGGGTCAGTCTGTTTCAGCAGGAAACTATTTTACACCTCAAATCTGCTGGCGTAAGATCTGAAGCCATGTTTGGTGGCCACTGCATTTTGTTTTAAAATGATAACAGAATGGGACATGGAAACATCTCCTACAGCTTATTTAAGAGTACTATAGTTATTCTTTCACTTGCTTATTCAACGAACATCACAGCAATTGCCACGTGCCTGGTCCCGTGCCGAGTGCCTGAGAGACAATGGAGAACAAGCCCCTACCACTATGAGGCTCGGGAGACAGATGAAAGAGCCAGCGAACAGACAAATAATAGAGTTATGTCGTGACATTCGTAGTAGGACAGAAAAATAATGATCCCCGTGCTCTCAGAGAAGGATGGCCAGAGGACAAATTCTTGAGATGAAACAAGCAGGAGGGGGACCTTTAAGAACTAAAAGATAAGAGAACAAAGAGAAGGATGCTCTAGGCAGAAGCAAGGAGGTGGTTAAAGGCAAGGACACAGAGCAGGGCAGAAGAACAGAGGGGGTTTGGCCAGGAAGACAGGATAAGAACAACAAAGGTCTTAAGACTTGGGTGGGAACTGTAATGGGAAGCAATGGGGAGGGAGGAGTTCCGATGTTTTTTTTTTTTTCTCATCTGGTTGTTAGAGGGTCATATTTGCTACCAGATTATCAGTGACAGGAGTTGGGAGAAGCATCATGGGAACATTGCTGTAGAAGAGCTGGCTGCCATCTGGACGAGGCAGAAACAGCATGGACAAGAGAACAGGTGGGCTTAATATATATTTTGGAGCATGCATTGAAAGACTTGAGATTTGACTGCAAGGGAATGGGGTGGTACCGTACCCTGAGATCAGGAAGTCTAGGAGGGGATGGGATGGAGAGGTGGTGGCCATGACTAGGAAGATAGTCGGAAGCCGTGTGTAGGTATGTGTGTGAAATTTTCACACAGAAATGCCACGGAGGACTTGTGTGTAAGAGAGTGTGATGTGGAGCAGTTCTGGACTCAAGGTAAACATTTTGAAACCTCAGGATAAAGATGACAAAATAGATCCTAACCCAAAGTCGTAAGTAATGAAGAATGTTATTCATATTGACTAAAGGAAAAATCCATCCAGAGAACAATACAATTCTAAATATAAACCCACTGAAGTTCAGCCGACTTCAGGAAACAAATACTACCAGACATGGAGTCGCAGTTCTAGATGGTGACTTTAATACTTCATCCTCAACAATAGACTTGACTCTCACAAGTTGTCCTCTGATCTCCACGCCCTCACCGTGGTGTGTGCAACTCTATGTACACACACACACACACACACACACACACACACACTTATACACATACACAGTGTAAAAAAGAAAAATGAATGGATTTCTAGATGTATATGATATATCAAAGTTAAGTCAAGATAAATAGGTTAAACAGATCAATAAGTTTGCAGTACTAATTACATTTTTTCCCCCAACTTAAAAAAGAATCCAGACCCAGACAAATTCATTGCAGTGTCCTGGTCCTACTTTAAAGATGTACCACTGAGTCTTTTCAAGTTGTACCATAAACTAGAAAAAGAAGGAATGCTTCCAAACTTATTTTATAAAGCCAGTATTAATTACCTTAACTCCCAAACCAGAAAAAGACACAACAAAAAAGGAAATGATATGCCAATCTACGTGTGGAACATAGACACAATGATCAGCAATAAAATACTTGCAAAGTGAATGCAAAAACACATTTAAAAAAAGAAAATTCATTGCTGGGCATAGCAGCATACATATTTACTCCCTGCACTCAGTAGCAGATCGCTGTGACTCTGAGGCCAGCCTAATCTACATAATGAGTTCTAAGCCAACTATGACTACATAGTGAGACCTTGTCTCTAAATAAATAAATAATTAAAATAATAACATTAAGAGAACATTCATCATGATCAAGCTGACTTCACTACAGGGATATTGGGATGGTTCAACACATGCAAATCAATAAATACAATATATCACATAAGGTATTCAAGGACTGAAATCACATGATCACCTCAACAGGTGCTTTTTAAAAAAGCCTTTGACAAAATATAACAAAACTTCATGATAAATCCAAGAAGAGAGAGGCTGGAGAGATGACTCAGCAGCTAAGAACACCGGCTGCTCTTCCAAGAGGATCCAGATTCAATTCCCAGCACTCATACACAGCTTACAACTGTCTGTAGCTCCAGTTCCCCGGGATCTATCATGTCATAGAGACATACATGCATGTAAAACACCAATGCACATAAAATAAAAATAAGTGAATCCTTAAAAATAATAATTAAAAAAGCCCTAAAGAGATGAGAAACGGAGGTAACTTACCAAAAGCTATAAATGACAAACCTACAGCCAAAATCATGCCAAATGAAAAAAAAAAAAAAACCTCAAGGCATTTCCGTTAGGGTCTGAAGCAAGACAAGCGTTCATTCTCCACTCAGACTCAATTTAATGCTTGAAGTTTTAGCTAGATCAATCAGAGAAGAGCAGGAAATAAAAATGATACAAATGGGAAAGGAAGAAGTCAAGGTACTTTTATTTGAAGATAATGTTATTTTATGCACAAGAGTCCATGAAGAATCAAGCAACCTAACCTGATAAATAGTTCAGCAAAGTGGCAGGACACAAAGTTAACACTCGAAAACCAGCAAGCTTTGAGGTCTCTTTTGCTCAGGTTTTCCTCAGAGTTGGGGGACAGGAAGCAAAAACTTTCCTGATGGGTCACTGGGGATGATAGTGAGTGGAACTATTCTTCTTTCCATCTCTTGATTCCTGGATCCCTTGATGCTGGCTATGGGAGGAACTGTACCATATATTGGATGCAGATTCAAAGCATATACTATCTTCTGAGAAACCTGCCCCAGCCCTCCATGCTGCAGAGGAACCTTGGGTGACTGTCCAGGCAGCCAGATGTCTATAGTTTTGAAAGTTCTTTGCTCTACACTTCCTGTTTATTCAGGTAATATTTTATCCTTCTTGGATCTTTAATGGGTTGAAGACTAGTTAGTTATAGTTACAGTTTTCCTTGTTACCAAATTCAGAAAAGAAACTTACACAAGAGATATAAAGTGCATAAGTTTGAGAAACACAAAAGCCTAAGTTGTTTATCTAGAGAGATGTTTGTAGGTCTAATAAGATATTTTTAGGATAGTAATACAGTTATGATAAACAATGGTTTGGATATAAAACTTTGGACTCACCAAAATAAGATTCACAATGGAGTAATTTCTCTGAATTTGTCAAATACAACTGAACTGGATATTGTAAATGTAGCTCTTACTTGATAATTGTTCTAATGTATTTGCTTTCACTGTGTTAAGTTTAAACTCTTTGTTGTTTACTTAGACAAAAGGGGGAGATGTTGTGAAATGTTTGTTTACATTGTGAAGATGTGTCTTTGCCAAGGCACCTTCTGATTAGTTTGATAAGAGCTGACTGGTCAATAGCTAGGCAGAAAGAGGTTAGTCTCAAGATCTGGAACAAAGACATGTCATCTTCTTGCCTTAAGATCTGGATCACAAGTGTGCCCTCCATTTCTGGATTGCAGTTCATTCCAGATATAGTCAAGTTGACAACCAAGAATAGCCATCACATACCCTCTTTGCTTTGTATTGTGGTTCAAGATGCGAGTGCTTAGCTTTCTGCTTGAGCCACCGTGTCTGCTTGCTGCCATGCTTGCCAGCCATGACAGACTCTTGTCCCTCTGCAGTCATAAACCAAATAAACCTTTTCTTTTATAAATTGCCTTGTTCATTGCATTTTTCACAGCAATAAAAAAAGTAACCAATACAAGATGATAACAGAAAGTTGTTATTTGAATGAGAATGATACCCATAGCCTTATAGATTTAAATGGTTAGTCAGTAGTTGGTGGGATTATTTGGTAAGTATTAGGAAGTGTGGTCTATTGTAGGAAGTGTGTGTGTAAGGGTGGGCTTTGAGAATTAAAAAAAAAAATCTACCCATTCCAGTTAGCTCTTTCTGCCTAATACTGAAGGGTTCATTATAAATTCTCAGCTACTACTCTGGCAACATGCGTACTTGCTGTTGCCACGGTCCTTGTCATGATGACCATCAAGTCTAACACTTTAGAACTGTGAGCCCCCAAATTAAATGCTTTCTTTTATAAGTTGACTTGGACCATGGTGCTTTTTCATGACGATAGAAGAGTAAATAAGACGAAGTGTGTATGGATGTGATTAGAATAAATTCTGTGCATGTGTGAAAGCATGGTTTCGTAATGAAACCCATTATTATGTAAAATTAATGTGGTCATAAATGTTTTTTAAAAGATTTATCTTTTTTATGTGTATGAGTGCTTTCGCTAGCATGCGTGTTACATACCATGTGTATTCTTGATGCTCACGGAGGCCAGAGAGGGCATCAGATACCCTTGAACTGGAGTTACAGACAGTTATGAGCCCTCATGTGGGTGCTGGACATCAAATCTGGCTTCAGCACCATGTGCTGTTAATCACTAAGCCATCTCTCTAGCTTACCCAAAACAAAAACATACTTAAAAAAAAAAAGACTTGTGTGTTTCAAAATGATATAGGCCATGCACCTAATTGCCTCCCAGATCTTGAAGGTAAAACCCTGTTACTGAAGACACCGCACACTGTGGACACAAGCTTTGGAATGACTGAGCTTAAACTCATCTGGAAGCCTCACAGTATCTGAAGATGCTATGCGAGCATCCAAGAGAGGAAAACAACCAATGGTCCTACCAGCTGGGACGCTCACCCACCATAACCATGACCAGCATGTCAAGATGCTCCCAAAGATGCAATGAATGGCACTTGTATTTTGAAGTTAACCAATAGCTGTCTCATTGAACTTAAAACCCACTCAACAGGAGGGAATTTGGGTCTAATACTGTAAACCTAGTAAATTACTTGTAATTGGAGATTATGGGCCTTAGTGAGACACTACTACTTCCACTTTCATAAGCCAGTGTATTCCTAACTGCATTCCACATACTTTTTCTTATGTCCATGGATAAGCATAGCTAACATCCATCATCCAAGAATTTTTTTTTCAGCAGGCAGAGATCATTATAGAAAGCCACAATTGGTTAAAAAGCAAAGGACAATTGATTGTGAGTTGTTTAACCCTGTTCATTCGTCTATACTACAACCCCTCACCTAAGGCTCAGAGAACGTTGTAGATGAGGGGGTAGCAATATTATAAGAGATAAACATGTTCTGTGAGAGAGTGACTTCTATAGATGTTAAGGAAGCTCTATCCATGAAGCCTAAAAAAATGTGGTCACTTAAATAAGACCCGTTCAATGATAACATCAGTTGACATGCCAGTGTAGGTGGGGAAAATCTCACATGGATCCATACCTAGATGAAGAGCCCCAGGAAATAATTGACTACTGAGAGAAGGAGAATATGTCTTTGTTAGTGATGAACTCCAATTGGTTATCCAATCCCAAGTGACCAACCCTAAACATACACTCACATAAGCAACACATACATACGTATAGCCAACAGTAAATGGGCCCAGAAAGTTGTTATTAAATATACATATGTAGATATATAGTTAAAGAAGAAGTCAAGAATTTGAGAGGGAGAGGAGAAGACACAGGAAAAAATTAAGGTAGAGAAAGGATGGGTAGAAATGACATAAATACAGCATCCACCTATGAAATTCTCAAAAGTAAATAAATAAAAAGCTCCTGCGTTAAAAGCTTAGTCCAAGCTGCTGAAGGTCCAATCACTGAGGTGTGATTGAATCTTGAGAGGTCTAACATAATCAATGGACTAATCCACTGACAAATTTTCAATTAGATGGCATTATTGGGAAGTGATAAGCACTTTTGGAGCTAGGGACCTATGTTGAGGCTGTACTCTTGGGACCATAGTTTTTCGTAGGTCTCTCTATGCCTGTCTTGTTCATTGTTTCCTTGTAGGCAGAGTTTTTCATCAGAACCACTGACCAGCTCCCAAATAACCACACAGACTTAATATTAAATATAAATGCTTGGATAATAGCTCAGGCTTATTACTAACTAGCTCTTAGAACTTAAATTAATCCATACTTCTTATCTACACTCTGTCATGTGGCAGTGCCTTTTTTAGCATTGCATACTCATCTTGTTTCTCTCAGCATATCTTGGTGACTTCTTCCTCCTCTCTTCCCCCCAGCACTCTTTCTGACAACAAGTCCTGCTACCTTTTTCCTACTTAGCTATTGGCCAGTCTGCTCTTTATTAATCAATGACAGTGATACAACTTGACAGTGTACAAAACGATTGTTCCACAGCATTTCCTGATCCTCCGAGGTGAGCAGCTTTGCTCTGCCATGCCATTCTTCTAGTGATGTTCTGTTTCATGGGGCCCAGGAACAATACAACTGGCTGATCATGGACTGAAACTGTGACCCAAAATAAATCATGTCCTCTTTTGACTTGTTTCTGAGGCATTTGCCATAGCGATGAATGAAACACTAACCCTCATACTCTAAACACCTAGGGGCTCCAATTTCTTTGATACAACCAACTACAAGGAAAAAAAGAATCAGAAACAAATACAGACTTCTTTGGCTGTCATTACTGAAAGAGCAGATAAGAGCTACCTATGTAGTGCTGGCCTTGTATAGGTAGTCTAGTCAGGACTTAAGTGTATGCAAGAAGACAGCTTTCACCAGGGCCTCACTAGGTAAAGGGATGGAACTAAAAGTAGGTTGAGTGAGGTGAGACCCAGAAAGACAAATGTCACATGTTCTCTCTTATCTGAGGCGCCTTGTTCCAAGTCTTCAGATGTGAGTATGTATACTGGAGTCACTGTAGAAACCAGGAAAGTCAAGGAGGGCCATGAGAGGAAGCCAAAGAGAGGGGATGATAGGTTACGAGAGAATGGAAGGGGATGAGAAAAATGAAGGTGCTTTATTTAGGGATAGGGGAATGCAGGAGGAGGGATGAGGATAAGACAATACTGAGCATTCTGGAAAAGTCATAGGAATCAAATTAGTATCTATCCACATAAAATTACATATAAGAAATCTAAATCTGTATATACATATACAAATTTAGTTTAAATAAAAATTTCCCATCTGGGATGACAATGCTTCCTCCCCCCATAGATCATAACAAAAACTCCAACAACAGGCTTGAGAAGCATCCTCTTGACTTTTTAGTTAGCACTGTCAAAAAGACTCCCCAAACATTACAAGGTAGTCTTCAGTTGGCTTCCAGAGGTGGAAGGTAAGTCCTTATTGCAGGAGACATCATGTACCTTGGACCCAAGACCCATAGAACTCAGCAGGGTCTAATCTGAAAGCTTATTCCCTATAAGGACTAGCTTTCAGGGTAGGAGAGGGTTCCATGCAGGTTTCCAAGGGAGTAAGCAACCCTAGGAAGTAATCCGACCCAGCTATGATGCCTATGAATCACAACAACAAAGGGAGAAGAAATGATGCAGTTTTGATTTAAAAAATGGTATTATTTCAAATATATAAATATATTAAAGTATATGGAAGGGTGTGTGTCAGTCAGTGCAAATTGTTATGGCACATACAGTTGGGACCTAAATATCCAGGATTTTGATACCCCACTAGGGTCCTGTGTTGTTGACTTTTTTTTTTTTTAACTCTTTGGGGGCTCTACCACCCATCTCTCAAATAATCACACAGAAACGTATTCTTGTTGATGAATATCTGGCTTTAGCTTGTCTTATTTCTAGACAGCTTTTCTTAAATTATTCTGTCTATCCTTTACCTCTGGGCTTTTACCTTTATGTCTGTATATATTTTTCTTTTCTTCTTATTCCGTCTGGTTGTATAGCTGGGTGGCTGGATGCTGGCATGCTCCTCTTTATCCTTTTCTCACTCCTTCCTTCTTCTCTCTTCTCTATGTATTCTCTCTGCCTTTCAGCCCTGCCTATTTCTCTCTCCTGCCTACCTAATTGCTATTCAGCTCTTTATTAGAACAATCAGGTGTTTCAGGCAGGCAAAGTAACAAATTAAACAAATGCAACCTAAAAGAATGCAACACATCTTTGCATCATTAAACAAATATCTCACAGCATAAACTAATGTAATACAACTTTGATTAATATTCTACAACAGTCCTGGAACCCATTTCTTTGGTGCCCACTGATTCTGATACCCATTAGGGTCCTGGAATCCATTTCTTTTGGATACCCACTGATGAGCTGAGTAGAGGGTTCCATGCTATCCTGGGCTTCAGGCATCCACTGGAGGTCTTGAGATTTATTCCTGGGGGCCTAACACGACAACACACACACACACACACACACACACACACACAAAACTTGAACACTTGAAAGTGCTCATCATGCTGCCATAGAGGGATAATTTTTTTTTTTTTTTTTTTTTTTGGTTTTTCGAGACAGGGTGGCTTCTTTGTGGCTTTGGAGCCTGTCCTGGAACCAGGTCTTGTAGACCAGGCTGGCCTCCAACTCACAGAGATCCGCCTGCCTCTGCCTCCCAGGTGCTGGGATTAAAGACTTGTGCCACCACCGCCCGGCTACACAAGCAAATAACTGCAATGATCTAAGCACACACCATTAATATCCTGACTCAATCTTGATGGCTCCAGTTCAATCAGCCTGGCATGCGAGGGCATATACCTTTTTTCAGTATCTTTACCCCATTTGGATGGGTATTGCTGTGGCCCAGATTCAGCTTCCTAAGTAGCTGGCATTACAGGTGTGACCTGCCATGTCCTACACATGTAGTTCTCGAATCTTAGAAATTCTTGAAGCCCAGGAGTGCTGCACAGAACTGTCCTCAGGCTTTCTCACATCTCCCAACTGTCCTCAGGCTTTCTCACATCTCCCAACTTGATAATTTCCGTGTCCCAATTTCCTTGCAGATTGCTCCTTTCTCCCCACACTCTGCTTCTGCTGGTTCTATCACCTGACCGCTTGGTTCCTTGGCTACTCTCCCACCCTGCCCATGTAGACGCTCAGGCTCTGCTGCTTGCTGTTCTCACCGATTCCAGCTTCCACAAAGGCTTTGGGGTTGTTGATGTCTTCCTTCAGTCCTGACCTTATCGCTTGCCCAATAAAACAGCTGTTTGTATTTGAGTGTCTTAAATTATTTCTTTATAGAATTTGGCAAATAATTTAAAAGGTATTTTCTCAAGTAATTTTGAATATTTCAGTGTCCTAGTCTAATGCCCCGAGTTGAAGGCGTGCTGGAATAAATTGTAGCAAGATGCAGTTATCTGATCACAAAGTGGGTGAGGCAGACACACCCTCTAATTCCTGTTATTTATGCCAAAATTATGCAAGATCACTGACCCGTTTTAAACCAATATGATATAGCAAATATGAAGGTTTGGAAGATGGGATTAAAGCCCGAATCACTCAATGGAGCTCACCAGGCAGCTGAGTTTGGTTTCATAAACTATGAATTTCATAGCCACAAGGAAAAGAATGGTTACAACCTAAGGAGCTTGGAAATGGACCCTTCTCTATTTGAGCGGCTAGACTAGAACGCAGTCCAGGTACCAGGACACTGCAGCAATTCCAAACCTACACAGTGACATTATTCAGCAGTGTTAACATACTGGTATCCTATGCTGAAACCCAAAGCCTACATCTTGGCTTTCTTAACCTGACCTTTCTCTGTTATGGATCAAAATCAACTCTTTTCCATTCAACACATTCTTAAAAAGTTGTGTGCCATATGTCCTGGTTGCCCAGATTAAGCGTTTTGTATGAGTAGTTACAGGGCTTGAATACCACTGCTCTGAGTGTGTGGCTTTCTGAAATGGTTTGGATTTTCATACGAAAGGTGAAATATTTGATATGGCATCAGACTCTTTTGGAACAACCTAAAATAAGCACCAAATGATTACTGAAATACATGGCTGTTAACTTTCTCTTACCTATGTTAAAACTTTTGACAGCTAAAAGCCCTTCATAGAGTATGAAGTATAGGAGGGCACATACCTGACTTGCTATTGATACTATATGATGGTTTTATAAGGCAATGGATACTGACAAGGGCAGGGAAGATTCTGGAATGCCTTGAGAAGGAGCTGCCCAAATGATACAAATTCAGGGATAAGAGCAGAAAAGGATCAAAACACCCCTCTCAAATTTGTACTCCACATTCTGCATTCTCTGTTGGTTATAGTCATTAAGTTGGTTACAATTACTCTACATGAGTTTATCTAGACATTTGCTGCAATACACTCACTGTTAGTCAGTTTCTCTGTCATTCATGATTCAAAGAGTTCTAGAAACTTAGATCTGACATTGGCAAAATGTCCCAAAAGGGCCAACCTCAGCCAAGTCCTGCTCCCAAAAGTGTAGGCAGACTGCAAGTTTTATAAAACTCATTGGCTACATCTGGAGGACCGGGAACAGCCAGAAGCAAGGCTTGCAAATGCATGCTGCTTGGTGGTGAAGAAGTGTGGGTGAGGTGGAGGTTGTCTGGGTAAAAGCCAAGCACAGGGCAACACAGTGGGGCAGCTCAGGAGGGGACTTTCACATTGGAGGTGGCAGGTATTGACTAGTATGGTGACTACGTGGGTTTAACCCCCAGCTCAGGAGCTCAGCTTGCTCCAAACCTCCTCTGACCGTCAAAATGAGGTATTACCTTGTAAAACTGCTTGTCAAAAAGAGTCAAGGGACAATAAGCACATATTATGTCAGAAGGTGTAATATCATACTCGAATTCAGCTGAACATACCAAGTCAAAGTTTCTAAAAGGTAGATTCTCTTCATTGTTCTCAACTCCTTCCAGCCCAGGCCATACACAGTGTCCTGTATTTTTCAGCCAGCTACAATGCTATACGTACACACTTAAAACATGCACTGTGCAAACACTTTTATTTCCTTTTGGTCTTTTGCAAAAACATACACTATGTCCTCCAATATACGTGAAGCTGTATGGTAATATTGACTTTGATTTACTGAGAAAGGGGGTATTATGCAGTAAGGCAAAAAAAAAAATACAGTTTGTCAGATATTCTGCCTACACCAATTAAAGGATGATCCAGCATATAAATTACTCTTCTCTAAACCAAGGCACACATACAAGTAAAATCTATTCCTGTCCCCACACCCTCCAAAGGAATGTATTTCCACAGTATTCTGTAATATTTCAAGAAATAGTGGAGATGGCAGCATGCTGAGTAGACACACAAGCCACCTCCTTAATTAACTGTACCTCTTCCTTTCAGACCTCTTCTGGGAACCACTCATGAAGCAGGTACAACCACCAAAATAAGGGAGGCTTAGATTTTCTATTTTACTTCAAAAGGAACAAATTGGCCATCAGTCTTTGATAAATTCTGGACTTGCTATCACCTCCAGACACTGTACAAATAAAGAGTTCTCTAGTTTTACTTATTTATAACATAAACGCACGCACACCACACACACACACACACACACACACACACACACACATATATCACATAAGGCAAATTAACTTCATGCTTTACTTCAGCAAAATGGGGGAAAAGCTTTCTCTGAAATTGGCACTGGTTTCAAATTCTTAATAGTAAGAAGATACATCCATCTGTAAGCAGAATGAACAGTCATATACATATCAATCAAAATTATTTCCTTTATATCATCAGCAGTGAACCCCAGAGGTAGTATGGCAGAAACGAGCATGGATCCTAACAGGTCACAACCAATGAAGTAATTCAATTTATTTTTTTTTCTGTGGTTTTGACCATAAATTGCTTTACATTTAGGATCTGAATAAAAACCACTCTTCAGCAGAAATCCTGGTCCATTAATTTAACTGACAATAAGTTTACAACTTTCAGACTGCAGATATAAAAAAAGGTATAAAATTATGTTCAGTTTGAAATGGTTTTAATCGTATTCATTAAAAATATTTACATTTCCCAGGACTTCCAAAACCCCCTTGCAATATAATTCTACACTATATTCTATTTATTTATAAAATGAGGCTCATTTATGAGATTTCAATGACTGCTATACTGCAAATTACCTACATTCTGTAAAATACCTTAAGAACTTTTCATAGCAAAGGTAGTTTATATAGGATTATCTGAAACCCAACTGTCCGCAGATGAGCCTCTTAGAACTCTTGGCCTAACGCTTGGGGAGCACTGTGGGATGACAAGTGCTACCACGTGCTAGCCTGTCCTTCGTGTGCACTCACACTGTGCACATGGTGAAATAAACACATATGCAGCATGGCCGTGTTTGATATGTATTTTTATTTCCCTGCAGTTTTCACTTACCAAGAACAAGTAACAGGGAAAGTTGTCTGAACTAGTGCATAAACAAACATCCTGAAACACCACTACACGTATCTAATTTACAAGAACCGTATAAAAAAAAGTCACTAAAACACTACACTATGAAGGTGTCCAACACTCACAGTCAGACTTTTTCCAACCCGTTACTTGCCTTGTAGCCACAGGAAAACTCTCCAAAATTGAAAAGACAATCTTGCCACAACCCTCCCCCCTCCCAAAACCTGGGATGGCTCGATATATAGACTTCCAATAATTATTGCAATGATATAATGCAATACATACCTGGTAAATATCTTTTATGTGGTGTGTTACAGTTTTAAAGCCAGTTAAAATATGCAGTCTTCAGATAAAATGTAATCCATGAAAAATTTTCATATCTGCACAGTTTAAATGTGCTAGATGCATAATTTTCCTAGTCCACTTTTTCTGTGTAATTATTTTTTATAAACTGGTATTATAAATAGAAATATACATTCAAAATATATGGAAAAGTGGGTCACTCCATTAAATTTGCATGTATCGATCCATCCCTTTCCCCTGCACAGTAATAGAAAATACTATTTTGCCTTGAAGTCGTATTTGACAGTGAAATGCCACTAAAGTATTTACCAAAAAGTCCATCTAGTCAAATTGTGAAACAGAATGAACCGAGTGAAAACTTTACAGTTCCTTTAGAAAAAAATTACAAGAATTTCATTTCCTAGCTATGAATCTTTAACTTTTTAGACACAAAGTTGGATTTATTTTTTTTACAAGATACAAAATGTAAACATGGCAAAATAAATAGTTAAAACAAGTGATGCAGGATCCCATTTCATGCTCATGATCCCATTAAAGAATTATTTTTAAAATCCATTCAGTTGCAAATTCAAGTGCAAAAGCATGATGATGAATATCTACTATTCAAGTAACAGAAATAATATTGATGATACAAATAAACTATTTTACAAGGTAGTGATTTTCCCAATTTTACAAAATATACATCATATATCGATTTAACATCTGATATACTGTAGTCCATTTAGGTCCATTGTTCTGCTCTGTGATCCACAGAGTGTTGCCTTTTGTATTCCGATGGAATATGAATGACTGCACACCATCCACACAGGTCAAAGCCACATGCTGTAGGTTATGTCACTTCCATAGCTACTGTTGTCTCTGCTATTCCATTCAAACCCAATCTTTCTGGTTCATGGTTCTCTCTATAAGAAGACAAGAGTAGAATAAGCTTTAGAACTTTTGAGAATCTATGGATAGGCCACATTTTTTAAGTAACTATAACTAAACCTAAAACCCTCAATTTTCATCTTTTCCAGGCAGAAATGAAGATTTTTTTTCCTTCAGCCCAAAAATTTTAGTAATTTCTAATACAAGTGATAAAATAGGGAATATATAACATGATTAATCCAAGTTTCTTTTTATCGGCTTATGGTCAAAAGCTTATTTACCCATACAAAGAAATTTACTTTCTGCTTCACTGTCCTCTTTACATAAAAACTTGCCCTGCAAAATATTATTTAGTTTTAGAGAGTTCTTAAAATCTACACACATACACATAATATCAAAATAAAAATTGTCTTTAAAAATATAAAGGTCAAGGTCACAGAGTATGATTTCAATTTAAGCTCTGGAATGAACCGATGACAGCTCCAACCTAGATTATCATTCTATAAAGATATGATGAAGTAAGAGTGGAGAGATGGCTCAGCAGAGGACCCAGGTTCGATTCCTAGCACACAATGTTTTATATCCCTCTCTAACTCCAGTCCCAGATAATCTGGTGCCTTCCACTGGTATCCACAGGCCCCAGGCATGCACACATGGTGCACACACATGCATGCAGGTCAAACAGTCATACACATAAAATTATAAGATTCAATCTAAAAAAATTATTTATAAAATTATAAAAAATATGAGGGTGACTGAAGCTTCTAAAGTATCAGTCAGCTTGACATTCTCTTGTCTTTCTATACCTCTGGTTGGCATTTAAGGATGCTACAAGTGTCTGTAAGCACAGAGGTTTCTTTCTGTTCAGCAAATCCTCAAGCTTTTTGAAAAATCAAGTCTGTCACTGCCTTGAGCAGTGAAAAGCCAAAGGCCCTTCTCTTCCTACAGCACAGCTGGTGTAAAGCTCAAGAATGGTCCCCACACCCACACACCTGGCCATGCTGCTGATGGCACTGCTGGGAGTAACCTTTGGCACTCTGTCCATACTGGCAGCAACTGTGGCAAGTTTTAAGGCTGTTGGCGATGGTGCTGAAGTCCGTGTATTGATATGCACATTGACAGGAGAAACAACACTGACGTTATTGAGGTGCACTGCATTGGTCAGGCAGGAATTGTTCATGGGAAGTGGCTGAGGACTGCTTGTGCACAACGCAGGGATCAAGTGGTTTGTAGTAGTGTGGCCAACTGTCCTTACAAGCTGTACAGCTGAAATCCCTGCGCTGGATGATAAAGCCATATTGGTGGAATATAATGTTTTAGACGGTCCTGAAAAAAAGAGGGGAGAAATTATTCAATTGGTATCATGGGACAAATAAAAAAAACTCCTAAAAAATTAGGAATTTAGTAATAAAAGTAAATGTACTCATATTCTAGTTCAATAAATTCTAAGTTAACTTTGCATATCACAGTCGTATAAAGAGACTTCACAAAGCATTTTGCTACCTCCTTAAATGTCAACTTTGGAGAAAAATATAGTAAGACAGATGAAAATGATAGCTGGATTGCCCTAAAGATTTATAGGCATACAAGGATGAGCAAGGGTAGACTAAAGGAAGAAAACTTGACAATTCTGAGCGTGAAAGCCTTGAGGAACAGAGCAGCACGTCTCTGGAGCTCAGGAGGTAAGCAGCAGACAGGCTTTCACAGCCATACTGTATCACAGGAGGAAGAGTCAGGGGAATTATTCCTATGAATACATGCACATGGGAAAGTAAATGTGACCTCAAGCTTTTGAACTGACTGTGCCGTTCTGTATTTCACTTTTTAGTCAATTCATAGATCAATCAATAGGAGTGGTTGATAATGAGCTCAATGGATTTCCTAACACGTGAGACAACTGATAGTCTGAGGATGAAATCAGGATGGATGGAGGTAGGTACACACAAGAGAGCGTGAGAATTCTGGAAATCACTCAGCTATTCATCCATATCCGCCTAACACATTCTGAAGAGCATGTACATACACTTCCTCTGTGCACATGATAAAAATCAAACCAAACTTAGTAAGTGGCAACTTCAAGCTACTAAGTATTATGTGAAACCCCAATTGTACCTGAAGGCTGGACGACACCATTCATGTTGTTGTGGCCAGTGTTCTGTTCCTTGGATACCTCACTGCGACTTGGAACGGGAGCACTGACTACTGCAGATGCAGCAAAGTGGGCGCTGGCTGAGTCAAGTGTTTTAGACATACAGTCAGAGGTGCCTGAGCCCTATAGAATGGATAGGAGCAGAGTTCAGTTTTCCACATTTATTTGTCTGTCTGTCTATCTATCTATCTAATCTAACCCCTCAGTGGTAGGGGGGACATCATGTTCATGCACAAGTCAGAGACAACTGTCAGGAGTTGGTTCTGTCCTTCCACCATGTCAGTTCCAGGAATCCAACTCACGTTGTCAGACTTTGGCAGCAAGTGCCTTTACCCACTAGGCCATCTTGCCAGCACCCTATATTCTCAGTTTTGTTAGATGTGATTAATGAGTACATTAAGGAATGTGTGAAACCCAAAATGATATTGTCTAATTGTGAACAGTTGTATTTAGATTAGAGACATAAGACTTTAGATTTTTTTGTTTATGAAACATGAAAATCACTAAAACTAGCAAGTAATTATTTCTGAGAAATAATTTTTCTAAACCGAAAAATCCATGCTTTATTAATTTTTCTAGGTAATAATGAACACTTTTTGATGAGTAGATACCATAAATAGAGTAAAATCACATACACGATTAATAGCCACTTCTGTCACATTGTAAAATCATAGACTACCCCAACTTTGAGGCAGACTGCAAACACTTCAGGTTAGTTATTCAAAGAGACTCACAAAAAAGCAAAGCAAACCAAACACAGTGGCCACTTTTCTATGATTCTGTGTAAAACTGGCTGTTACTAACACTGATGGTCATAGACTCTAAGTCAAGCCCAGATCTATTGGGACTACCAGAAGTGTGTGGACAGCAACCAGAGTCACCAAGATTGTCATGGTGTTGACTCAAGACTTTAAGGTGAAAGGATCAACCCATTGAGAATAAACTAAAACCACTGTCGGTAGATCCTGGTTTGAGAACTCAGAGTGTGGTTAAACTGAGTAACTCTAGGTTATCATTGAAACTTGCTTTTTTTGGAGTTATGGAACGACAAAACTTAAGACCTACTGGTGCGGGACAATTCTGTATTCTGTCAATTATGTTTTAAATAAACGCTAATTGGCCAGTAGCCAGGCGGGGCAGGTGGGAAGTACAGGCGGGACAACCAGACAGGAAGTAGAGGTGGGCAATGAGAACAGGAGTATTCTGGGAAGAAGGACGCTCTTTCACCAGTCCTGCCCAGACACAGAGGAAGGAAGATGTTACCTACCCTGCTGAAAAAGGTACCAAGCCACGTGGGTTAACATATACTAGAATAATGGGCTAATATAAGTTATAAGAGTTAATAAGAAGCCTGAGCTAATGGGCCAATCAGTTTATAACTTACATAGACATCTGTGTGATTTTCTTTGGGGCTAAACGGCTGTGGGACCTGGTGGGAGAACAGAAACCCCAACAAGCAGGCCCACATGTTACAACCTACAATGTGAAGTTTATTCTCTGATGACTCAACTTTGAGATTATTTCTTTGTATTTTTGTTTGACTTTTAATAGCTTAAAACAATGTATCATATTCTTGCATAGTTCCAGAGGTCACAGTCCACAACGAATCTTATAAGGCTCATGCCAAGTGTTTGCTGTGTTGGTTTCTTGCAATCTTATATAGTATTCTCATTCATATCACTTAAGTCTGCATTTATGCGTAGCTATAAACTTCTGGTGGCATTTCTTTTTCCCTTCAGGAAAAAGTGGTTCAGTGAGGCAAGGGGGGCTATACAGTTTAGATTTACTGCACAATTCAATGGAATTCCTTCTCCTTATGTGCTATCCTGACATAGTACTTAAGCACAAACTTGAAGAAGAGGTTAGAAAAGCCATATTCTTGAAAAAGAAAATGGGAAGTAAGGGTAAGGAATGATGGTTTCAAAAATATATAATAATTTTATAAAGTCTCAACAATCCTTCCAAAAACTAGTTATTTCTTTCTTAAATCCAAAGTACATTTGGCTCTCAAAATAACCAGAGACTATCCTATAAACTAGCCATTCAAAAATAGGTGAGCTAACTAAGGAAATCTGGGTTATGTCAGACTCCAGAGCAGAGGTGTAAAGTCATCTGGAGGAAATGGGAAAAGAGGAGCAGGAGGTCACCTGTGCTTTTGGATGTGTCTGCTGTGAGGAATGCTGGGATTGCTGCTTCTGCTGAAGCTGAGCAAGCTGCTGCCGCTGCATTTGAACTAGCTGCTGTTGGTGTGTCTGGAACTGCTCTTCTGTGATGCCCCCTGTCACTGAGGAAGGATAAATAAGCGAGAATTAAAGCATTTTTAATGACATAAGTAGAATACAATGCAAACCAGTTAAGAAAAAAAAAAAAAACCATCCACAAATCACAATATACATCTGTAAAGTAAAATCATAATGGCAAGTCTTACAGTGTGATATACGTCTACTATCTCCTTCACGCCTATGCAGTTTTGAACTTTATAACAAGATTCTAGCACGAGGAATTTACCATTTACTCAAATTGAAAATTTTCTTTGAATTTTTGTTTTTTTGACATTGTGTATTTAGCACGTGGGTGTGTATACCACAATGCACATAATGGAGGTCAGAGACAGCTTGCGGGAGTAGGTTCTCTCCAGTCACCATCCTGATGATTGGTGGCAAGCCTTCACAGTGGCCTCAGATTTAGTGCATTTAAGATTCTTAGTCCTCCGCAATAGGGTTCCCGTGGAGTAACAATAAAAATGATGATAAACACTCACATTTACTAATGCAAATATTAATAATGACCAAATTACAGCCTTAGTAAGAGAGGGCCACCTGCAAGACAAAGTGACTTCTGCCAGTTTTCGTGACACTAAGTGAAAATACTTTCCTTTCTGATTCTAAACTGGAGTACAAAACAAAGATATTCAGCAACCATAAGCCCAATACATTCAACACCTAAAATAAATTCTACCAAAGGAAGGGCAGGAAATGAGATATTTTCAGAAAACTAGAGTCACAATGGACCTTCAGATGCAACCACCAGTGCTCTGACCAGTGTGTGAAGTTATAGGTTTCAAGTACAAGCAAGAGACCGGTTTCTTAAGTTGACAGAGGATCAGCTCAAAAAAGACAAGATACAATTTTTCTCAAAGAAATGTAAACCAAGTTTCGTGAACTGATACTTAAGTGGGTACTGATAGGCCGACTTAACGAACATAAGGCTCTTCGTAGAAATGAGCACACATTTAGAATACAATGTCCCCCAAACCAGAACACACACGTACTTTCAAGACTAATTCTCATTCTTCTTTTCTTTTCTCTTTGCTGTGCTAGGGGTCCACATGCTCAGCTAAGCAGATTCCACACAGAGCTATATCTCAGTAATAAATTACTATCTATTCCCATGCAGAATGGTGCCCTAGGAATTGCCGTGACTAAAGGGAAAGCAGATTAGGAAAAGGGTTATTAATATAAAGTCCTACAGAAACAAAGTGCCAGTCAATGTTTGCATATGTGCTAAGGGATCTAACAATATGAGCTATAGCCAAGGCTACTTTATTCCCCAAAGTTTCTGTTTAGTAAGATTATCAAATGAGAACATTTTGATATAATACAGACATATAGCCAAACTGTGTCTAGAAAGTCTTATCTTTTTAAAAAAAATATAAAGAGAATTAGGTCTAGATATGGACAAAGCTTTAGACATATTTTCATTTCTCTTATATATCATCATAATTTCTACTGAGCTATGAAGGGAAAAATATTTTGTTTCGAGAAGATTTCAAACTCTGCTATATTTATTATACTGTTCACTTTAGAATCTTTACCTGTATTTTTATAGTTATTTTACTGAATTATCAACAAAAATCAAATGTGTTTCTTTGTATATGTTAAATTCAGTGTTCTATTTTTAAATGAAAAAAATTAACTCTAATGTTATAATCTTCAAAATCAAATGAAAATATGAAGTATTCATGAATTTCCAGTTTGAAAACCTTGGGGAAAACATAGCTTATTAAATACAAAGGCAGGAGGAAAAACCATAAATTTAGCAAGTCTTATATGTCTTCTAGTGCTGGGCCATTTGGAAAGGAAAGGCATGGGATCCAGAGCTAGCTCAGTTCAACGAGACATTGCTCTTTTACTAGAGCTGAGCTTTATGTTGTGGAAAAGTGTGGCCCATGCTGGTTAACTTATGGATAAAATATAAGACACCACACACACAAAAAAGTTGTATTTAGAAACAGATAAGTGAATAAGACTCTTTTTTCCCTTTCCAAAGCCTGTGAGGCAGTTGGTAAAATGGTTCTAATTTAGAATAAAATACAGGTGATTGACACTGCTAATCAGAAATGCTCTAGAACCCAGAACCTTTTCATTGTACTCAAAGAGCTTACACATTCCAAGAATGTTTAAGCTGAGCACTGTGAACTCCTGATATCCTGACTAGGGATGCTTAATCACTTAAGTTCACACGAGTATTCAAAAACTTGAAAATTCACAACACTTTGGTCCCCTTAAATATTTCAGATAGAGAACAATAAACTATATCTAAATTAGTAAAGAGAATAATTTGTCATTTTTAATCAAATAATTTTTGGCATTGAGTATGGTGGTACCTGGCTGTGATCCCATTAAAGTAGCAAGGCTAAGGCTAAGTTAGCTAAGGCTGCACAGGGAACAATTATTCCTGAGTTAGTCCATGGCTAACAAAGTACTGCCAACTAAGAGTTCTGCAAGTGGTCTTTTGGGCATATATAGGCTATGTGTTTATGTATGTATATATGAATATATATATATATATATATATATATATATATATATATATATATATATATATATATATATTACTATAAAGTCTCATCCCCGATCCCACTTCTGGTTAAGAATCACTGATAAAACAACAACAAACAAAACCAAATCCAAAACCTAAAATCAAACAAAACCTAATTCTACAATATAGACAGGCTTTTAAAATTATACCCTCTCTGTTTTACTCCAAGCTTAGTGTGTTCTTTCCATTCCTGACATCCAGTGCTTTACTAAGGTGTTTTGTGTTTCAAACAAACTGATGTTCTTTATCCAGAGTTTTCTAGAGTACTGTTTAGTATCACTTAAATTCCTTTGCAACAATTATCCCCTCCTAATGCCTTCAAGGCAACGTTTCACCTGACCCAGGCTGGCCCCGAACTCACTATGCAGTGGAGGATGATCTAGAACCTGGGATCTCCTGCTTCTATTATAAACACGCGCCTACCTACAGCACAAACACCTTGATTCCTCTGTTACCAGACAGAGTGGTGAAGAAAAGGTGGTAAGAGATACACAGTTTTCATGCTACAGACACAACAGTAAGCTGTTTCTCAGGGCTTACTATTGGTAGTAAAAGAGTAAAACTTAAGATTAAAAACACTTCCTAAATGGATTATTTTTCCTTTCATAAATTGTTGGATTATTTCCAAGAGCGTCTTTTTTTTTTTTTTTAACATGGGGTCATCTAGTGGCACAATTAAAATGCATCAGAAAGGTCACAGTTAACAGTGAGTGAATCCACTTGAGATTCAATGCAGGAAAGGAACTCTGCTTTGGTCAGGGTTGTAGTGGCAAAGGCTAAAGTGAGAATGGACCAAATAATAAGCTCTCTTCTCACCTGCAGCCAAATGAACCCTTTTGTCTTACAAGTTGGCAGCTTAAGAGGAAATTAAGCTCACTCCCCATAGTTCTATTAGGTCACAATTACTACAAACTTGTCTGTACTGAAAGGTGACAATATTTGACTAAGTGCTTTAAGTAAAAATGGGAAGCATTCTTTTCCTTAAGTAAACGGCCTTACAAGTCTTCCTGGCAAACATCCTCTGAGGGACTGGTGTATCTACTAAAGAATTTCTCCCTTTCTGTATTGAAGTCTGCACAGAGTAGCACCTTTGCATTTCTAGCTGTCTGTGTATTACTGACAGTGTTCTCCAAAAGCACCCTTTCTATGCACCAAACTTACTACCCCTCTTGTACTAGCTTAGCCTTGATTGTTCAGATGAATCCATGCGCTCTTTACAGCCACCAACCACCATTCTATTCTTTCCTGCTGTGTGCTTTAGTATGGTGCTTTGCTTGGGCTGACCTCCTTGCACCGTTCTCTCCTAGATTCTGGACAGTGACCCAGGAAAACTACTCTGGGATTCTTCAGAGTTTATAGTAACATATTACAAAGTCCTCAGATTGGATCCACAGAGCTATTCTTGTGGTTATATGAAATATATCTTAGCATTTCTTAACTGTGTATTGCTGTCCACTGATAAAGAGAAAAAACAGAAACATGTTCTAGATACTCTGGAATGATCATCCTACAACAGAATACTGAATACCGAGCTTTTTTTTTTTTTTTTTTTTTTTTTTAAAAAACTTGTGTCCACCTTTGTTCTTTAATCTTTAACAGTGTTTCTTAAACTGGGCCAAGATGATGTACTTTTAAGAAGGCATGTTTTTTTTTTTTTTTTAAAATATTGTCCTAGAATGAGTTTTCAGTTTAATGGAAAGCACCTAATGTGGTAAAGATTATGCTATCTTGTATTTTCTACTGGGAAGGTCTTTGTTATGAATTATAGCAAATGGTTTACATCAACACTGACCACCAGGATTTCATTTTAAAGGACAGATCTGGGTCTGAACTGGGGGTAGGCAGATAGGGAGGTTCTGCCTTAAATCTTCAATGTCACAATGCAGAGTAAGTAGCAGTCCTCATAAGTGACTATGGGAGTTAGGGAAGTTGGAATGAGCGTATAAGCCTACAAACATTCTATAATCATAACTTCTAGATACAGGAAAATAACTCTAAGTGTTTCAAGGGTCAGGAAATGAGGAACAAACGGATACAAGAATAATGAGAACAAACTTCTGATGCCCAAGCATAGTAGTTAACATTAAAACAGTACACACTACAATGTTTTAATACCTTAGGTCTGAGCCTTTTTCTTACCTTTGAAGGCAATCATAATCTCCCCCAAATACATCTTATAAATATTTATGTTAGTTGTTAAAGCAGTTTCATTTGCTAACACTTTTTATGGTTATAAACACTGCATGGCAATGTAAGAATGGAAAAGAAACTAAGTAAATAAAACCTCAAGAATTCCTCCTGGAACACTGAGCAAACTACTAACGACAGTGGGGTATCTGTTGGTATCTATCAAAAACGCAAAAGAAAACGGTAGCCAGTTAACTTGACTGTATCAGTGAAACCATGTTACATGTAAATCTGGCCCTTCAAGTTTGAACAAGTAAAGCTGTTTCATGTATTTAACATATTTTTTGAACTTTATACTACAGAAAAAAATCTAAAAAATTGACAGTATCAGTTAAGTAACTATAAATTAGTATGCTTTACTTATATTAAGAATGCAATACTGCCATGTGCTATAAGCTCCTTGGAGATGTTTTTCTTCCTCACTTTTCAACTGTTAAAAAACATGCTTTTTATATAAAACAGAATGTAAACAATTTTGTATTATTTTTCTGCTTTTTCACTTATTATGTTCAAATCCAGCCTGTCTTTACTTCTTCTGTCCTGTTGAGTTTTTAAATTAAGAAAGATTATTTTAGCCGGATGGTGGTGGTGCATGCCTTTAATCTCAGCATTCAGGAGGCAGAAGCAGGTGAATTACTGAGTTTGAGGCCAGCCTGGTCTACAGAGAAAAAGGAGGAAGAAAGAAAGAAGAAGAATAAGGAAGAAGGAGGTAGAGGAAGAAGAAGAAAGAAGGAGGAAAATCTTTAGATAGTAATTAATTATGTTTGTCACTTAATTCAAAACAAGTTTTCTGTTTTAGTCTAATACTTAGGGCACACATTTAAATTTTTCTTGAAGCATATAAAAATAATAAATATAAGTTAGATATGAAGGGATACACAGGTAATTAATTCTAGCACTCCAGAAGCTGATGCAGGAAGATCATTGAGTTTGAGGACAGAATGGGCTATACAGAGACCCTGTCTCTAAATAATCAATACATTAAATAAGACATATTTAACACAGTGACTTTAAAGTTAACCATGTTTATTAGTAACATGAAAGTAAGAAGACGCTAGGTCACTTGGCCTCGATGCATACAATATAGCCTCCTTACCTGATTTCCTTAACAACTAAGAACATGCCATATAAACAAACACTACTGCTAAGTACATGAGATTCCATTTCTGCGTAAACACTTCATTTATTAGGATTTCTCAGCTGGGAAAGAAAACTTAGCATTAATAATGTAGAAATATTCTCCAACAGGTAAAAATATGTGCCTGTCTTATTAGTTTTAACAATGTACAGCTTTCAAGACTAACATTCACTAAAATGAGTAAATGACAAAATTGAACAATTTAAATTCCCTTCTAGTTGTTATTCAGCTGCTGTTTACAAAATGACTTCTCATTAGGTAACTACATTCCCGTGTCTGACCCTGCCCCTCCCCAGTGGTAAAGGAACCTAACCTAGGTCTGCTAGGCGAGTTCTACCACTGAACAACATCGCCAGCCGCCAATTCCACTACTTTAAACCAAAACCCTCATGATCAAGGATGAAGAGGACCTCAGAAAATCTAGAAGGAAATAAATTCTTTGCATTACCAACAAATACAGAGACCTGATTTTAAGACTGGCTTCTGGGGCTGTGGACATGGCAGAGCTAGCAAAGTGCTTGCTGTACAACCATGGTGACCCGAGTTCAGGTTCCCAGATTGAAAGCAGGGGAAGCAGAAAGCACCTGTAATCTCAGTACCAGAGAGACAGACAGGCAGATCTCTGGAATGTACTGGCCAGCCAGAATAGCTAATTGGTGAGCTTAGGCTCAGTAAAAGATCCTGTCTCAAAAAAATACAGTGGAGAGCATCAGATAACTGACATGAACTCCAGTCTCCACACATGCACACACATGCTGATACACATACATACATATACCACATAAAAATAAGCAGCAGAATGCCCTCTAATGTACCTTTGTTATTACTTAAACACAAGCATTGATTCTGTGTGTAGACATGCTCACGTTTGTGTGCAAGTGTATGTGTAGAGGAGAGAACAACCTTGGTGTTATTATTCAGGTGCTGTCCATCTTGTTTTTTTGCTTGTTTTAAAAAAAAAGAACTGATTCTAATTACTGGCTTGGAACTTCACAAGTAGGCTCAGCTAGATATCAGAGAGCTCCAGATGTGTCAATCTCCACCTCCTTAACTCTGGGATTACATGTATGTTCTACATGGGTGTGTGTGTGTGTGTGTGTGTGTGTGTGTGTGTACACATTCTAGAGACCAAATTCAGGTCCTCATTCTTGAGTCATTTCCCCAAATTTATCAAGGAAGGAAGTTATGCTATTATAGCAAATATATTTAAAAATACATGAAAATGGTAAGACATGCACGCACACTTGTGATGGTAATTTAAATGCTTTCTCATGATGACACATGGATAACATACCTCATTATGAGAAAACAGTTTCAGTTACATTAAGTAATAATTTTGGACCAATATATATTCAGAATTGATATAGCAACAGAGAATATATATAATCTAGAAAGCAGTCATCAAATCCAGAGTTCATATGGAACATATACTAGAAATCTGTAAATACTCAAATTGAGAATTCATTCAAATCATTTTTAATATGCTATATTGATAGACTAAAAAGTTAATATATAGTCAAAAACAACTGTAAACACCTAAATATATGTTTTGAATTCCCTTTTTGAATGTTTGGTACAGAAAGTTCTATTCAGATATTTTGAACAATTTTGGAAGTTGGCTGGAGAAAGACTCAACCTAGTATTATTTAACTTTGTTATGACTAATTTCTAGAAACTCTATGGTCTCAAATTATACTACATATTTTTATCCATTTTAGATAAATGGCCATCAGTTTCTTAAAGTTCAGCTAGTAGAAAATAAACCAGCATATTCGGGGAAATACAGGTCAACTTCCACTCATTCAAACAATTCTAATTTTCTACTGCAATGTTTAAATGGATGAATGTCTATACCAAGTTGGAAAACAGCTCAATACACACAAGATTGTGAACATCAGATTCCAAACTGAAGGATTTCAAAGAAGTCTACTATAACTAATCTAACTGCAGATATGCATACATTTGCTTGTAGCCAGCAGCAGTTAATGCAGAGAGACTCATAGCTAGTCAAAAGGCAAAGAACAACTGTCTGCTTTAAACCACACTTGCGAATCACCCCATCCAAGGTTCAGGGAACACCGAGGGAAGGGGATAGAGAGAATTAAGACAAGAACAAAAGGGAAAGAGGCTGTGAAATATGCCTTATGCTTACAAGACTGTGGTCATGTCATTTAGGAAGTCACAACAGCTGTGGCGGACTGCATGGGATATATATAAGAATGAACTGAAATACAAACATTCACAAAGAGGGGCGGGTCTCATGGGCCCGGCACCATCCACGGGAGCTAATGGCAATCTAGGGGTGTTGGAATACACACACACACACACACACACACACACACACACACACACACACACACACACACATGTATATATACACATACATACAGAGAATCTTGATACTGTATGCTATTATGCTCTCTTTGAATTGTTTGAATACTGAGGAAGGAGCAACAGCTGCTAAAAGCTATTTGTTTACAAATGCTGCTGAACTAATCCAAGATAGATATTTTGAAAATACCTTGACTTCAGATTTTGGATCTAAGGATATGATACTTTGTAAAAGAGATTCTTCTTTTGTTTTTACAGAAAATGAGACCCTATGGATTGCTTCTATCCCAATTTGGTATGATAGACCACACCCTCCTGAAAGGTTGCTGTGAACACCTTCAGAAAATTACTTCACCCAACTGATGACTGAGATGAACCTGGCACACAGGTTACACCATGAAAGATGTGATTAGCAGCTCCCCCATTCTGCAGGAAGCAGTTTGGAGAGAAATAACTGCGTCCATGTTCCCAAATATTGTTTATAAATGTTCTTTTACATTTAAAGGGGGAAATGATATATATGAATAATTTACATTGGTATAAATTTTTCTCTATTGATATAAATTTAAGGTCAATTTTGTTATATGTATATGTATTTCTGATATTGATTAAGGTATTGTTATTGTGTAGTTCATTTAAAAATGTAATGTATAATTAGGAAATATAGGTTGTTAATGGATAATCATCAATAATAGTCAAGCTTGTAGTCATGTTAATTAGATTTTCTAGATATATAGAGATATATTTCAGTTAGATAGGCATTCTTCATATTTTTCAAGGACTACAGAATATGGCATTTAATGTTTTAATAACTTAGAGCTTTTCATGACAATGAGACACATCTGCTCCTGTCAGCACCAGTCTACTTCAAGAGGAGGATGGGCATCAAAGAGGATCCTTATGGAGTTTGATAGCCATTTGGGCAAGAAACTGCTCTTGCCTGGACTGATGCATAGACTGGACACAAAGAACCCGCAGAGAGAGGACTGCTGAACTTGCCTAAAGGTGAGATGGTCTTTTGGGGTTCCTGATTCATGAAAGAGTCTGCGAGACATTCTGCAGGACACAGCAGATAGTGACTGAACTGTCTTTGGAATTTCCTGCTCCATGGAAAAGTCTGCTGGATTCTGTGGGCATGAAGGCTGAAGATGGATGCCCCAACAGTACCAAAGAACTTTGGGTGACTGTCCAGACAGCGAGATGTCTCTGTCATTTCTAGAGTTTGGAAGTTGCTTATTTCTTGTTTACTTAGGTAATATTATATCCTTCTCGAGTCTTTGATGGAGTTGAAGAATAGATAGATGGTTATGGTTTTCCATAAATATGATAAAAGATAAAATAGATATAAATATTGTAACTGTAATTCTTGCTTGATAACTGTTTTGTTACATGTAATTTTACTATGTTAAGGTTAAAGCCTTTCTTTTTTGTTTAAACAGAAAAAGGGGAAATGATGGAGGACTCTCATTGCTTAATAAAGAAACTGCGTTGGCTTTTTGATAGGGCAGGATTTAGGTGGGTGGAGCAGACAGGACAAGATGCTGGGAGTGAGGCAGACATCTCGGGCAATCGCCATGCCTCTCCTCTCTGGGTCAGATGCAATGAAGCTCCGGCCCAAGATGGACTTAGGCTAGAATCTTTCCGGTAAGCCACCACCTCGTGGTGCTACATAGATTATTAGATATGGGTTAAAGCAAGATATGTGAGAATTAGCTAATAAGAGGCTGAAACTAATGGGCAAGGCAGTGTTTAAATGAATATAGTTTGTGTGTTATTTCAGGGCATAAGCTAGCCAGGCAGCCGGGAGCTGGGTGGCAGAAACACAGCCTGCCGCTCCTTACTACACTGGAAGAAGTCAGTTGTCTTCAGTGATGCAGCTACTCTAGTGGATAGATTCACACCCATGCACACAGCAGGGACCATGATTAAACCCAGTGAGACCCCAACTAAAAGCACAACAAAACGAAAGGACAGAAAACTGGGATAGGGACTTGGTGGGTGGAAGAGAAGCTTTGAGAGGGCTTGGAGGAAGGCAAGAAAAAGGGAAAAATGAATTATTTTAAAAATAAAACAACACGTTTTATAAGAAAGGCTACTTAACAGTATTAAATTACACATTTTACAGAATACCATGCATAATTGCAGTGCACACATTATAAACATTTATAAATTACATATACTTGTAAACACGTGATAAGATTAATCACAGAATAAAATAAAAACTACATTTTAGAATGTCTAGGCATTGAAATTATTTACAATATATACATCATAAAATCACTAAATTAATTTGACCACAAACTCCTATTTTTTCTGAGCCTCAAACTAGCTATAAAATCAAGGATGATCTTGAACTCCTGATCTTCCATCACATCTAGCACAGTATCTCTTAAAATGAAAAAGATCTTTCTGATCTCAACTAAAAAGTTAAAACTATCAGAACAAAATCACTATTCAATGAGGCTCCTTTAAAATTTTTTTTTCCCAGAAAGGCTTTCAAAAGAATTCTCAAGGAGCAATGCTTACATTCCCTCCAAGTTAATGAATATACATTATTTAAACATAAGTAGACAGCATTGTACAACGATTATCAGGCGGCAGCTAGTAAGCAGTAAGCTCACAGGGAACACTGTTCAGCCCACACATTCGCCATACCAGACATTCACATGCCAAATTCAAGCCTTTTAATAGGGTTATGTTTCTTATGCTTAAAACTAAAAATAAATCTATTTCTTAAGTAGAAGCAGGAAATAAGTCTCCACAATTGATTATGAATTAATTTATCATATAATGGACACGAAGAGAAGGGCGGCAACAGACCTTTGATGCTCACCTGATATGCCATTCTTGCTGGTGTTCAATAAAGCTACAGATGCTGCAGAAACCCTTCTACTGCTCACAGTCTGTCCTGGTTTTCTTGAGGTACATTCTTCATTATCAATGTCCTGTACATTTAGTAGCCTTGGCTGGAAACACTGTAGTCGACATGATCTGATATTGCTTAATATTTCAGAAAGGGACAGTCTATTTTCACAAGGTTTACTGGAAGCATTGGTCCGAGAAAAATTAGAAGAAAAGTCTATAGTTTGGGAAGAGCTTGAAGAACCATTCAGCATCTCAGGGTCTATCTGTTTGAGGACTGGGTCATGTTCTGTAGATATTCGGTCCATTATGACCCTGTAAAGCAATAAGACATTCATGTGCATGTGTATACCACATATTAAATACTTAGCTGTTTTTTTAAATCACTTCCATTTCAGCTAGAAAATGAAAACAAGGTCAAAGTAGCTTACCTTCCACCTCTGCCAATTCGCCTCCGTGCAAACCCTATACATCTTCTTGGAACTGTAAGTGTTGTAAGACAATGCTTATACCTCAACTTATCCAGGTCTGCCAGCTCTGAATTTTCACACGTATGGTCCAAACGAGGCTGTAAAGAGAGAGAGAAAATAGAGTAATTAGGAAAAAAGAAAAGTCAAATCATGATAAAAATGACTGAAGGTAGTATCAGGAGAATAAACAAAATTTAGATTAAAAAACTGTAAAACTGGGGTTTAAATGTATTAATCCAGTTAAAATTTATAAAATTATATAAGAAGTTTCCTGTTCAAATCATCTATACTAAATACATTTAGTAATGCATTTTAAAAAACTTAAGAAGAATATATCTTAGTATTTATTTATACATAGAGAGTGGATATAATTATTAATCAGTTTTTTTCTATCTGATAAACTAGAATTCATTTTTTCTGGGGGGTGTGCTAGAGACAACAAAAACTTGAAGTGTATGCACAGGTTAAGCTTAAGCTTTCTCTTTACACTTAAAGAATGCAGAGCCTATTTCTTGGCCTTCCCATTATATGTATCATTCTGTTTTTCTGTCTCACCACTTTGTCACCCTTCCATAGTAGTCTTATCTTCTTTTATCAGTGTAACTTGAGGACAAATCCCCACCCTTCCTACATTAAGTCTACTCCCCAAAAAGTTATCTGTACATACAACAATGCAATCACATGGTTTCTATAAGCCATGTTAAAAGGATGAAACCACCTCCACTCTGCTCTATAGCTCCATGCTTAATGGCATTAGTATTGCAAAATCAAAGTCATTCTCTCAATACTGCACCCAAAATATGACATTAGCAACACAAAGAGGTTTCTAAATGTGTCTGAAACTTATGGATACAATTATAAGACAACAATCTCATGAAAGAAGTTTAAAAATTATACTTACAGGGTATTTTACACACACACACACACACACACACACACACACACACAATTTCAGTGAAAATCCAGAAACCACCAAAGTTCCAAAGCCTACTTAGACATGTGCAATTTTTAAAATTGCTAATGCTAGAATTAAAGCTCCAAATGAATAATTTTTAAAATATAAATTGTCTAATTCCAAGTAAAGGATTCTAAGATCCTTTGAAAGAATTTGGTATCTTCCATCTACTTTTGTTGGTACTGACACACTACAGGAGGCATTAAATAAAAAATATTGATGCACTTCCCACTTTTATTTTTTTTTTTTTTTTTTTTTTTTTTTTGGTTTTTCGAGACAGGGTTTCTCTGCAGCTTTTTTAGAGCCTGTCCTGGACCTAGCTCTTGTAGACCAGGCTGGCCTCGAACTCACAGAGATCCGCCTGCCTCTGCCTCCCGAGTGCTGGGACTTCCCACTTTTAGACTCAGCCTAAGTTACCTTGATATGAATGCTCTCTTAATTCCAGCTCACAAAAATATCACAAAAAACAAAGTTCTTACAGCATAATACTGGCATCCTGCCCTCCTTCTGAAAGCACAGGGACCATCGGGATCATTTTCTTCCTCAGGTTCTGATGCTGGAGATGGTACCTGGATAAAACAGGTGTTCTATTTAGCAGTTATCAAGTTAACTGATGAATGTACATAATAATCAAAAATAAAACTAGATCACAACACACTTGCCTATATCCATTGAATTGCTAATTTGTCCTAAACATTTAATAACTGGTAAATGTTTTCTGTGGCTATAAATCCATTATTTTTAAGATTCACTCTTGCATCTAAGTACACATGGTATTGTTTTCCTGTTTCTGAACGTAAAGGCTAGACTTAAAAATTATATGTTTATATTTCCCATTTTTCTAAACTGTGCAGTCATAAATACTTGATGACAATTATGCTTCCCCTATCGGTAGTTGTATTTTTATATGGAAACTTCTTTCTATAATAAAAGTCAAACGGTAGGAAATAGAGGATATTAGATTCCTGGGAACCAGAGAAATAGCAGTGAGGCACATTATAGGTACTGGAAATAAACCCAGGTCCTCTTTAAGAGCAGCAAGTGATCTTAACCACTGAACCATCTTTCTAGCCCTTTAAATCTGTGCTTAAACCTAACAGGTCAGAAATAAAATGGAAGACAGAAATTTGCTAAATTATAAACAGATTCGTTGCTGAGAAAAAGCTTAAGACCACAACAGTAGAGTAAAGTATAAAGACTTGAGTTGCTACATTAAAAAGGATTTTGCCAGGACCAGATGCTACCAGTCAAATATCCTTATATAATCTTATGGGGACTCTTAGGGCAGCATTGACTCACTAGAGCACAATTTATGTCATAAAAACAGGTTAAGTGACATGCAAAATATACTTTGACACATCAGAGAAACAATAAATATAAACGTTCGCCCTAATAACTAAATACCATAAAACCTTAGCACATAAGTTTTCGTTGTCTTACTTTACTTTGCAGTACATCTTTTTCTCACAAATGTCTGCTTAATCATATTTACTTGGCAGTTTTAAACATCACAAATCCTTTATTCCTTTTTAGAGAAGATTTTCTTTTCTCCACATTAATTCCAAACTGTGTCACCTTGGGAAAAGGGCATTTGTTTGAGGTTCCAATATCTGTTCAATTGCCCATGGAGGAGAAAGGCACAGCAAGCCAAGGTTAATTCTCCTTCCTGAGGTATCAGTTCCCAACTCAAAACTATAAAGAAACCTTAACTTTACATTTTGATTCCTTTGCAAGTATCTAACTCTTCTAAAACAGACAAGAGGTGATACGAAGTGTCCAACAATTCTTTGCATAAAGCACTTCTTCCCAACTTACACTCTCTAGGGAAATACTCCAACATTCATAGAAAGGTAGCACCATGGCGCGATGATGACAGTAGGACTGGAACTATAACCAAAGGAGGCATAGGCCTTCTTCCCAACTACAATCTGTCAGCCTGGCTACAATGCTCTCTTAAAGTTATTGACCCCCTTGTTCCTTTTCTACTGGACAACATGCTATCTTTTCCTACGTGTCCTGCAATCCACCCCTGGGAGAATTTAGAAGAATTTAGACATCACATTATTTAGTGATGCCAAGGAACAGGCAAGCAGTCCCCAGTAATGTGAAAATACCATTAAAAAATACTGAAACTTGACTAAGACTTAGTAAAAAGTTCCAGAAAACCCTAAAAGTTGTATGATGCAATTTTAATGTGGGGATGGAGGTTAGGGATTATGTGAATAAATATAAAAATTTTGAGCTGAAATGAAGATTTCTTGATATACAAGGAATGTATGCTGAGTGAGCCCTTATCTAAGGCAGTAGATGGAATAGCAATCAGGAACACATTCCCCTTATGGTTACAGTGTCTCATGGCACCCTTTTTATAGAACACAGAGCATATGCAAGGCTTTCTAGGTTCTCACAAGTACTGACGGTAACCTACTCTGCAAGTTTTACAGACATTTATTTAACCGTGTCATTTTCTGACTTAAGCTTTTAATAATTTCCCATTTGCCTACTCTTAATACCTCATCCCTTCCACCTTTTCCTCTCTCTTCTGACTTCAATGCTAAACTGTCGCATTTATCTCACAATGCTGAATCTGTTTCCAGCGTCTTTATTTCCTCTACCTGGAAGAACTTGATAGATCCACTATTTGTTACATTTCTCATTTCTTCAAAATCGTCATCTGATGACCGTTCTATGCCTGCAAAGGGTTATCCCAGACTAACTGGACAATTCTTCTGGCAAATGTAATGACTGGTTTCATTAAGTGGTTCCCAGTAACATATAAAATAAAGCGTATTTTTGTGCATTTATTAATACATATGAATGCCAGAACATCATTTGGGGGAGAAAAGTCAGTGACAGGGCAAAAAAATAATATAGCCACAGGAGGCACATTTTTATGAACTGGGATTTTAAATGGCTCGAACAATAAAAGTCTTTACAAGCAGTCTTGTAAAGTTATATTTTTGATGTTGGCTTTTAAAAGAAAAGTGATTTTAAGTAAATAAAAATATTAAAATATGACACATCTGATAGCAGATTCAAACTTTTACAGCATTTTCTTTTGCATGCTTTCTATATCATAATATAGAAAGAAAAATAGATTACTGTCAGACCAGGTGCTCTGTGAAAAATAAACTGATCCTTTATATATAAAATAAAAATCTTGTTTTAAAAAAAAACACCGATGAAATGAAATTCAAAAAAAGTAATCCTAAATACTTTGCTATGAAACTGTCAAACAGTTGACAAGTTTTCACAAGTAAAAACTTTAATTAGTTCTTTTAAATCTTCTTTAAAGTAAAATAGCTATTACCTGACAAATAAATAAAATTTACATTAAATATAAAAAACTATTACACTGGTAGAATTTGACAGAAAGTGAACTACCGGTAAATATTTGTACTCATGTTTAAATGTTTTCAAATACTGACATCTTGGACTCAGGAACGTTATTTCTAAAAGGCCTCTTTACCAACAGGAAGAAGACAAAGAGGCTTGTTTTTATAAAGGGGAAACCTGAAACTATCTACAAGCCCCACAGAATACATCTCTACAGCTGATAGAAAAACCAGAGTAAACACTGTGAGTGGCAACGTGTGTGTTTCCATGTACACTCATGAATATGTAGAAAATGTTTTATACCACTATGTGAGCGAAGCAGAAGCAAGACTAGGATGCCAATTACGTTGCAAAATACAGCAAACAAAGAGTAGGAGGACATGTGTTTAAAACAGTTTCAAACAAGCACCTGTGGAAATTCATCTTCATCTGAGCTCTGAAAGTCATATTGCTTAATGTCACTCTTATTGATCACAGGCAATGTCTCAGGAGTGGGCTGCGGAGGAGCTACCGCAGCCTCTGCCTTAGGCTTCTTTGGGCACTTCTTCCTTTGACGAACCACGTCAGAAGCCTCTTCTCTCAAAGACAAATGCTGAGGGTGCTGCTTACGTGTCGGGTTCCCCCAAAAGGAAGAAATAAAATCATTTTAGAAGTCATGAAAAACTATGCTGCTCTTTGAAAAACACACACTTTTCTTTAGGAGTTAATCTGAATTATTGTTTTAAGTATGAAAACTTTATTATGGTCATAAACTGAAACATGATTTAGATTTACTTTCTGTAATTTATAATGAAAAATAATTATGGTGTTTAAGTTTGTTTTTATAAATAGTTTTAGATTGTTATATTATCAAACCATTCAGTGTTTTAAAGTATTTAAATTTAATTCTTAGTTAAATCCACTGTGCTGGTGAACAAAATTCATTACTTTATTTTAAAAGTAACTGAATAGATCACAAACTTATTAATTTAGCTCTACACTTATGTCCAATTTTAAAACTGTCTACATGTGGTAATCTTTTGAGAAAAAAAAGCTTTTGAGCTAAACAAACACTTTCATTTTTTACAACATATAATTATTGCCTTGACTGAACAATAATCAAATGGTCCTCAAGTACCCCAGGGTTCTGTGGAGTCCATTTGGCAAAGGGGCCTACTGAAGGGCTGGGCCCTCCTTCTTTCCACAAAGCAGAGACCTGTTTCTGTTTTATAGACTGGCTGGTATTGCTTTTGATAAAGGGAGAACTGCCACTTTAAAAAAAAATGCTGGAAAGACTGTTCTGAGCAACAAAGAAAAAAGATATTAAAAGTGTAAAATTATTAAGGAAATTATATATTGAATCATATAGCCAAGATATTAAAATTACCTTAGAATGAGAAGCAGTGCACACATCAGAAATGCTGTTTGAGGGACAGATCATACTAGTGAAATATAAGCTGCTTGATAGAGATGGATAATTGGGTATAAACTATTAGATCAAAAGGAAAACTCCAAATTCTCAGTAATTCTTCATGTTTTAAGGTCAGATGAATGAAAATTAAATATAGTAACTATGTGTGCAGGGTAAGACAATAATATATTACATTGTATCTCTAAAAATAATAGTTAGGCTATTTCTATTTACTTAGATAAGACCTAAAGATTGATTCAATGTAATTCTGTCAATAATTTTGGGTTAAAATTTTATATTCAAATGCTTAGTAATCATACTCTTAGGAAAGGCTCTGACTAATACAAAGTGGATTAAAAAGTAGTTTTCAAAGTGTCATTTGTTGTTGCTAACTTTTTTTGGCTATCTTTGCGAGTGTGATCCAAAGGGAAGTCGATGTGGGCTAGATGCCTGTGATTAATAAGAACCTGCTGGTTAAACTGACATGAGTTGAATGAGGAGGAGTCATACTGCTCCACATTCTTCCTTGGTGTTTAAAAATGAACCCATGAAAAATAATGACATTTTTAAAAGATGAATTTTCCACAAACACCCCAAGTCACTTATAAAATCTTGCTGCAGAGTAAGTCTCTACTTACTGTTCAGATGCTTCAGGTCAATACTTATCTAAACTTATTAAAGGCTCTATGAATTTTTACATACCCAAGTTAAATAATACTTGAATATAGCAAATGAGCACTAAATAAAAACAATTCTTTAACCTAAAAATAAAATGTTCACCAAGGCTAGCTCTTTTACTTGGAATAAGCCATATTCCAGAACGTAGAGGACTTTCTAAAGTCAACCAAGGTATGTAACTGGCAAATGCTGGTTCTGGCAATGACCCTGTTCTCTACAGAAGCAGACAGCACATCAAAACAATGCACTTTGGTAGGCATGACCTCAAACTGTAATGTGACACTAGCTGTGAGCTGGTGTCACAGAGGTAGAGCACTTGAGGTGACTAACAGGTCAGCTCTA
Source organism: Arvicola amphibius (assembly GCF_903992535.2). Lineage (NCBI taxonomy): Eukaryota > Metazoa > Chordata > Mammalia > Rodentia > Cricetidae > Arvicola > Arvicola amphibius. The sequence continues at coordinate 31,756,909 of NC_052053.1, forward strand.
TTTAAAGACCCCTCCCCCCCCCGAATGGTGACAGGACAACAACAAACCATGCCATTTACTTCCTTCCTTTACCACCATATCATGTGATTAATATTACCACCCATGATTCTCTCCAAAGAATTATTTACCTTAGTTTTACATTCTTGAACTTTGTGATGGTTTCCATTATGAAGAGTTGCTGGTGTGGCATATAACTCTTTTTCCGATCTATTAACTTTTACTTCATTAAGGATTTCACCCCCATAGTCTCCCAGATGATATCTTGAAAAGATAATAAAGTATAAGAAAATAAAGCAGAGTTTAATGATTAAGGAAAACATATTAAAAATTAGGGCATTTTAAGTAACTGTTTTCTGTTTTTTGAGACAGGGATTCTCTGTGTAGCTTCAGAGCCTGGCCTGGAACTCACTCTGTAGACCAGGCTGGTCTCCAACTCACAGAGATCTGCCTGCTTCTGCTTTCCAAGTGCTGGGATTAAAGGCGTGCACCACCATTGCCAGGCCATTTTAGGTAAATGAATGAGCAAAATAGAACTATCAATTTGGGGGGATGGGAAGGGGTGAGACAGAGCCTCAAGTGTCCAAGTGGCCTCAAATTTGCTTCAACTCCTGATCTTCCTGTGTCAACCTCAACTGCTCAGATTTCAGGTATGGACCACCAAGCCTAGCTTTAGGGTATCAGATTATTGTTAAAGAAAAGTTACAGAGGGGGCTGGAGAGATGGCTCGGTGGTTAAGAGCATTGCCTGCTCTTCCAAAGGTCATGAGTTCAATTCCCAGCAACCACATGGTGGCTCACAACCATCTGTAATGAGGTCTGGTTCCCTCTTCTGGCTTGCAGAAATACACACAGACAGAATATTGTATACATAGTAAATAAATAACTATTTTAAAAAAAGAAAAGTTACAGAAACAACAAAGTTTATATTTGAAATTCAGTTAAAAACACAACAAACGAGAAACTTTTAAAAAGTCTAAGGCATATGATAAACAAATTTCTCACATAATGTATTTTTTATCAGGCACTGGGAATATTCCTTAGAATGTTTACTTCAGCAGTAACACAAACTCACTAAAACTTAATGGAACTTCAGTCTATTTAATTATGCAGGAAAATATTTTTGTAGATACTAATTCTGAAGAATAGAAATAGGAAATTTTGCCTTTCAACCATTCATTTCCTTTAAACAGTGTTGAAGAAAAACTAATATAAAGAAAAGGGCAAAATAATCCTTCGGTTTTGTTAAAAAAAAAAAAAAAAGAAGTACAATGATTCTGACAATATCTAAAAAGATTAATTCTCTATACCAAAATTCTCCCAAATGAAATCTAAACCATAGCACATTTATTTTAAAAACAACTAGTTACTATAAATGTAAAGCTAAAAATGAAATTCCACTATATAATCACTCTCTATGGACATAAAGCCTGGCTAGCATGGCCCTAGTATGAACAGTGGCAATGTTACCTTTTCTCCACGACTTCCAGAGTTAAGTGCAATAATTCCCTTTTGGTTTTCTCTCTTCTCTTAATCATTTCCAAAATTGTTATGGCTCTGCTGAACTCCCGCCTCAGCTTCAGCATCTTTTCATAAGAGGCTTCATCATTCTTACGGTTCTTTGGAAATAATAACAATTTTAGAGAATAATGAAATTATCCATGTTTCCAGTTTCATTTAACAAGCTCTTACTAAATCTGAGTAAGTTTTAAATTATTAAAACAAACAAATACCCAATAGCAACTCCACAAGAACTCATCTGTTTAACTTTGAAAATTTATGTATTTTGATAACTAATGGCACAAAAAGAATAATTCTAATATAGAAAAAAAATCCGGGCTGGAGAGATGGCTCAGAGGTTAAGAGCATTGCCTGCTCTTCCAAAGGTCCTGAGTTCAATTCCCAGCAACCACATGGTGGCTCACAGCCATCTGTAATGGGGTCTGGTGCTCTCTTCTGACCTGCAGGCATACACACAGACAGAATATTGTATACATAATAAATAAATAAATATTTTTAAAAAAAAAGAAAAAAAAAAAGAAAAAAAATCCAACTGACACAAAATGTAGTATATAAAAATTATGAAATCCTTTTACTGCAGTAACGTGCTACCCAATGCTAAAAACAGTTCTACCAAGATCAAGGTACCTAAAAAATAGACTAAGTGAATGTCTATCCATCAAATCTGTAGGTGGGAGCTAAAAGGTTCACAGCAATACAATATACTCGAGAAAAGTGACAAAGCTTTACTTCTAGCAACTCAGAAAACTAAAAATAGTACATTGATAGCACCTCAAGAAATGGCATTCTCATGCTTTGATAGATACATCATTGGAGGGGATGAAAGAGATCTAGCAAAAACTTTAGACTTCAAAACATCGGTAACTTTTAACTTGTAAGCATAAAACATAACTTCAATAAAAGATGGCTCATTGTAATAAGCAGCAGTCATCAGAATATAAAATCACCAGTGACGTGTGCTCTCAGTACATGTCCCCACAGTGTCTGACTTATAAAGAGCCACATTTAAATACAGACCTCTACTTCTCATCTAATACTGTCTGCTAGGCAGACCTACACTTATGCAATCTTCTCATTCTTGAGTTAACAACTAAATATAATATTAGAAAGAATTTGAAGAATATCAAAGGTTTACAAGAGATTATGAATGAAAATATTAAGTCCTGAGTTTTATTTTTCTTTTTTTGCATAGTTCCTTGGACTTGGAAAATAATCCTCTACTGAAAATAGCATAAATCATATTCCTTTATGTTATTGCATATGGAGTATTTTTAAATGCTAATAGATTACCTTATTTTATCAAAAGAAAATTGACCTTATCTCCCTCCCCCACATCAGCACTCAGTGGCAAAAGGTAGCATGTAGATCATAGTTGTAAGCAATTTGAGGGTGAACGGGAAATAATTTTTAACTGAAAAAAATGAACACAATCAACAGCAAACATTAAAATGCCTACTATTCTGCTAATACTCTGTGTGCTTCCCAAATGTGCACAAGAGATACAAAGAATCAAAAAGTAAACATTCATGATGACACACCCACCTAAATTACCCTTCCTAGCCTTTTCTTTTCTCTGCTGTGTCTGTTCTACTCTTCAAAACATTATTTTAAAATAATTTCAAACATACAAAGTTACAAAAACAGCACAAATATTTTCCATGGATATATAACCAGATCTCCCAAAGGTATAAAGTTTAACTACCTTTTTTTAAAATCTCTAGTTAGGTGTATAAATATACATAATATTTGCAGTATTTTCCAAATTTGAGATGAACAAATGTCCCTTAATAGTCTAATCTGCTTTTCCAAAAACAATGTTTTTATATAATCACAGCAGAGCAACCAAAATCTGTAAACTAAGATCAACAGAAAATTAGTGAGATGGTAATTTTATTTTCAAAATTAACTCTTTAAAAGTTTGACTCCAAGGTTAAAGACGTTTTTTAGTTCCTATGCTTCTAATACTCTTTATTTGAACAAGTTCCTTTTTCTGTGATCATCATGACCCCATTTTTAAAATGGAGAATATATATTTTTATAGTGTATTCTTCAATTTAAGTTTCATTGATATTTCCCATGATTACATTCAGGTTGTATGTTTTTGGCATAATTAACACAGAAATGATACTGACTCTGTCTCACAGCCTATCAAGAGTTAGATAACACAATTTGTCCTTTATTGCTGATTACTCAATTAGGATGGTGCCTGTCAGATTTACCTGCTAAAATATTATTTTCTCTTTTAAACTAACCTGGTATGCTGTATAATTACATAAGCAGTGTTTGTCATTAAAATTTCTCTCACGAGAAATTAATGTTCAATGGTTCTTTCACCTGGAGTAATTATTAGTATTATGGCGGCCAATTGGTGAAGTTTAAACTATTCCTGTTGATTTTTTTAAGTTATGTATGACATCTAAAAAAAGATGTAATAGATGGATAAAGAAAAAGCGCATATACATAGTGAAATTTTTTCAGCTATAAAAATGAAATTAAGTTTAAAAGAAAATGAATAAAATTGGAGATCATTATGTTAAATAAAATAAGCCAGGACTCAGAAAGACAAATACATTTCCTCCAATGTGCAGATATAGATTTAAATTTTTGTGTACACAGATGTGTACATGTGTAGTCATGACAACAAAAAGAGGATGAGTAGATCTTGAAGGGAGGCATTAATATATGTGACACAGAACATAGGGGAAGACTGTGGTTGTTTGAAAGAAAATGGCCCCCAAAAGGAGTGGCACTATTAGGAAGTGTGGCCTTGTTGGAGGAAGTGTGTTAACATAGGGGCAGACTTTGAGGTCTCTTGTTCAAGCTTCCAGTATGACTGTCAGTCGACTTCCTGTTGTTTGCAAGATGTTGGACTTTTAACTCCTCCAGCACTACAGCTGCTTGCATGCCACCATGCTCCCTGCCATGTTGATATTGAACTAAACTTCTGAAACTTTAAGCAAGCCCTCTCAATTAAATGTTTTCCTTACAAGAGCTGCCGTGGTCATGGTGTCTCTTCACAGCAATAGAAACCCTAAGACAAAGACTATCTGCAGGTGTTAAGAAGAGGACCAGCAGGTGGAGAACAGCGTTAGGAGTGGGGGAAGACAGCACAAAGACAAACATGAAACTCATCACTTTGAGTACTGACTTAAAAATATTTATATGTACCCAGTCTCCTCCCATTTATCTTAAGTATGGGCTCACGGGCTATTTTATGAGTTATGATTCATTACTCTCATTATTTTGATGCTTAAACTTTCCCGGATCTCTTCAGGCTGGCTCCTGTGCCCTACTATGGCTCCAAGGTTATTTTCTTGCACAGCAGACTTATTCTCCCAGGCTTATCTTTCTACTTCATCAATATTAAAAACAAGTTCACACTGACACTGTTTCTATTCTCTTCAAACGGCCTTACTCTCTAGTTTCTAACTCTTTACCCCTTCTTATAACTGTCTCAGCGCCAACTCGTGTTTCTTTTGAAAAACCTTTTCATTTATGTTTTATTTTATCTTAATGATATGTGTGTGCACCTATGTATATATGAGTGCAGGTGCCCACAGAAGCCCCAGTGTTGAGTCATCCTGGGATTGAAGTTACATAAGTTGTAAACTACAAGCCAAACTTAGGTCTTCTCTAAGAGCAGCTTTTAACTGCTCCATCTCTCCAGCTCCTGAGGATTAACTCTTTTCTTCTTATGCAGCTAAAAATTATACTTCTGTACCTAACATCAAATCCCTAGGGAAGTGATTTTTAAACTGCTGTCATTTGAAATCAACTGCAGATCTTTTTGTAATAAAAGATGATTCACAGATGATTGATGTGCACAGGTAGAACTGGGAACCTGGGAGTTTCCTTTCCCACCCAGTTATTTTTTCTGAGTCAGAGGTAGACAGATGGCACAGGCAATAAATAAGACTGTTTCTATATAGTTAACATATTAAATACACGTGTTGATTAGGACTTTCTAGCCAGTACATTCAGATAAGATCATCTGGTGTAAAAACGTCCTAAAGCACTTATTAATGTCCAAGTTAATTTTAGTTCAGTGACTTGTGGCTAAATTCTAGACTGCCATGCAAGCACTGTTGTGCAAACAGTAGTCTTTTTGACCTCTGAACAAGTTATAAGTGTTTTTTAGTTTATTTAATGAAGCAAAGAAAGGGAGCAAGGCCTCGTGACCAACAGTATTATCCATCCCTTCATGCCCCACCCTGCCCACCTCTTCTATACCTAGTGTGCATGATCTATGGAGCACTTCCCCATCTTTCTAATTTTGAAACACAATTGTTTATAGCACACAGTGCATGGCAGGGATAATCCATCTAGTCTACAATAGAAAAGAAGAATGAAAAGCAGTGAGTACTAAAAAGGAAAATGTAGTATCCTGCAGAGGAAAATGAAAATAGTGAACTAGACAAAGGTGAGAAGCAAAGTCAGGAAAAATTGCTTTGGTGATTGTGGGGTGGTGACATGCCAAATTTAAGAAACAATTACTAGTAATTTTTACAATACACAGCTGAAAAAGAACAAAGTATATTTTTACATCTGGAATGTCACTTATATGCAAATAAATCATCAATTTCAAAGATTTCACACCCTCTCACTAGAAGAAGCACAATCCCACTTTCCCTCAAGAAATGATCATTAACAGTCATGTTCATGGTGTAACCCAACCAACAGCACTGCTTTCAAAAGACAACTTCAGATTGCCCATGCTGACAAGCCTTTCTTCACAGCCAGTCCACATGCAAACAGTTACTGTGGTCACAAATTTAACTCATCTCAATCTTTTCTAATTAAGATGTTACAACCCCCAAATCCTTAGGTCTTCTATGCTAAAACTGGGGCACTAAACTAGGCAATAGGTCTGTGCTAGTGACAGCCATATAACATTGGGAAATCCATCCTCTTATGTTTAGGAAAACAACATTCATAAAAAAGACTCATACAAAAATTCTAATTATTAACCAGTAGGAGAGTTTTTCCTAAAATAATACAAATCCCGGCATCTGCTGTACTTCACAGCTGTTACATTAACAGCTGACAAAGATAAGCTTTCAATGTTAACAGAAACAAGAATCCACAGAAAATGCTTTGTTCCAAATTATAATTCTTCAGTTTTTATCTTAAGTGTTCCTGTTTTCTTGTGAAGTTAACAGACTATGATACCATGTGTTGTATTTACTGTTCCTTCCTTATGATAAATGCAAGCCAGCGAACAATCCTCTGAAACAATACTTCCATTTTATTTTTAATATATCACTCCACAGCCCTAAATTTTAGTTCTCTTAAATACTCACACTTCTGGAATTCAGATGTAGACATGTCTGTTAATTTATAATCTGACACAACTGACAATTAAGAAAGTGAGGAAAAGATGCCATTGTTACTTTTGGTAATTTTCAGAACAGGTTTGAAAGAAGTTTTCCTTACTTCCTAAAAGTCCATAAAACTTAAGAGGCAACAAGACCATTTTCAATTGTAAGAACAAGAATGCCATTTCAAAACTCCCCAGTAACCAAGGAAAAGTAGTGTTCAGATTCTTCGTTTCTCCAATAGAAGTGATTCATAAGTGAACTCAAAACCTGCAAGTGTATAGGCACACACAGCTTTTCCTATAGTTATAACTGGAAGTCTAAACTAGTTATTAACAGACTGCTAAGGCAGGCAGGCACAACAAATGCTCAAAAGATCAAATGAAAGGTAGGCTTTCAGGTCATAGTGTCATGGTTTTCTAGAAATACAATCAAACTACAGTCAATGAAATACAGCTACAATCAATGAAATACAATGTTGATATTACCTTCCGAGTCTGCATTTTCTCCGTTCTCCTTCGAAATGCAACGTAAGGATCATTGTTGGTAGAGCCATCTCTTTTCTCTTGCTTAATCTGGGGGATGAGGGATGGCCCCCTGCAGTTTTTCCGCTTTCTTACCCAGTAGTCATATACAGCTTTAATAAGGTAATCGTCCTCATTTAGCAGCAGTTTTGCTTCTTGAAGTGTTACAAGCTAAACAGAAAGCACAAGATGGCATCAAGGGCAATGCTGAGAAAGAAATCAGTTTAAGCTACAGCAATTGAAGAAAATGTGATCCATTTAAATAATTACAATTAGATATTGGAGTTGCTGGTGAAGATGTAATTCTATTCAACCTAACAAAATATACCTAAGTTGGGATGTTATTTAATTTATTTATTTTTAAAAATCAGTATTTTGCCCAGGGAGGTAGTGGTTCTACTATTTAAAATATTTGATAAGGGGCTCGGGAGATGGGGTTCAGTAAGGAACTACAACTAAAAAGACAGAGGGTCACTGAAGAAGAAAGCACGTGTAAACCTCTAGACTCTACACACATACACACGCATACACACAAACACGTACATACACGCACATGCAAATTCATCAAATTGTTAAAAAGTTCTTGGAATGTTAATATAGAGTACTAAAGTCTACAAGAACAGGACTAGATCAAGAACTGAGCTTTCACCCTGATTTCTTTGTACATCTATGTGTCCTTGGGAGGATGTAGTAGATTGAATTTAGGACCTAACTCAGGCTAGGTGAATGCTTATCTACTGAACTACACTGTTGTCCAGAGCAGACTTCCTAAAGCTCATAAAATCCTACTTCACACTGACAGCATCACAGCAGCATCATGGGCTGCTCTCATGTTCTAGAAGCCAGGAAAAACAATGCTATGCTGTATGTGTTGCTGATACTATTTTGCAATCTTTGCTAATTAAATCAACAACTTAGTCTATTGTAGAGCGAGGAGAACAAGAGCGCCTTTCCAGCCAACAGACCAATAGATTCCTACCCCACACCACACTGACTACTTTCTATGCTCTAGCATGTGCAGAAGACTAAACCATCTCCTTTCTGGTGTTCGTTGCTCCAGCTTACAATGTCCTTTTGTTTTCTTTTTAAATATCCTATAGTACAATTAATAATTTAACATAAAATTTATAGTTAAACACTGACATTTTTCCAATGTCAGCTATATTTTACAAAAATCTATAAAATCAAAACCCCACGCCATTTACTTATTGGTGCTTGTTTACGTGTGGTCCTCAGCTCCTTACTGCTGCAGTTACAGGCAGGCACGAGTATGCTGGGCTTTTCCTACCACTTTGATAGAACCTTTAAAAACCCCTATCACTTAGCATGCACTTTAGTCACTAAAAAACAGTGGGAGTGAGTAGGGGCTGGAAAAAGGTCTGCAGTAAATTTGCTCTGAGCTGTCTGGTCACCTGGGTATCAACAGACAGGAGGAAACAACAAGCTCTGTGGTATCAAGGACCATTAAGTTTGCTGGCAGATAAAAACCCAAGGCCTTGCAGTGTCAATATATTTTGAATAAACAAATAAATTACAAAAGAAAATTGAAGTTTTTTTATTTACAGAAGTAAATCGGGCAAAAAGGAAATATTTCCAGCTCACCATTAGTTCAGATTGTAGAGAAGGGGAAAATAAACTAAGATAAATTCTCTAGCTAAAGAAACTTACAAAATATAAATAAAAGACAAACATAAAGCTGAAATAGAATTTAGGAATTTTAGAATAGATTATTGATGAAATCAGATACAGGCAGACAGAGTGCAGGAGCTCTTCCTTTGGGAGAGCTTCCATTTCTTTTCTGGGAGGGGGACTCACTACAGACCATCTTTGTCTTACCTTTCTTTTTCCAAATCTGCTGGTTTCCAAATAACTATAATTATCTACATTAAATTTAAAGTGCTAAATGATATTTTTTTACTTTATGTTCTTTTAAGAATGAGCAATAAAGGTTGGTTTACATTGGACATAGTGAAGGATGACATAATTTTATGTAGATAACACAAACATTTCTACTTATCAAATGACTCTGAATACACAACTATGGAAAGCCAATGCAAGGAAAAAAATATCAGCATTCAATTAAGTAGAAATATACACTGTAACACACTAAGTAATATACATGTATTAAATTGAAGAAAAAGCAAGACTTTTATCAAGGGCCCAGAAAATGGAAAAGGTTTTCAAACTACAGCAATGAATATTTGATATAATCACAAAGTCTCAAGGACAGGATTCCTGAGAAAGCACAGTAACATCAGCCATGTATTACTTTTCAAAGGACATGTGATCAAATCAAAAAAGTCTTCTATTTCAATTCTAAGCCTATTAATGAAGCAGCTAAATAACAGTACGTTCCTTGTTCATAGGGAACCAAAACTAATCCATATGATTGCCAGGCTTAATGGCAAAACACCTGTAATCTCAACAGTTAGGAGGTAAAGGCATGAGGATTAGGAGCCTTAGGCTAACCTGATCTACACGAGACCCTAAATAAAACAAACAAAAAACCCAAACAGCCAAATAAATAAATCACACTATTCCACTACCAATATATTTGAGAAAATTACTAAAGAAAAATCTGTGTAATCCATTCTGTCATTCAAAGATTTCACTACAGTTTTCATAAATGAAAAACAAATTTTCCTAGCCACATAGTGCTAAGACAACTAACCTCTGCAGCAACGTGAGCAACGCTGGTTTCCCAGCAATACAAAGTTAAAACAAACCTGGGGGTAACAACACTTTGAGCTGTAATGGAAACTATAAACACTATTGAGGGCAGGAATGCTGGCTCCACAGTGAACAACACATGTTGCTCTGCTGTGGACCCTGGTTTGTTACCCAATGCCACATGGGCACAACCACCCCGGACTCCAGTCCAGCTGATACAACACCTTCTTATGTCTACAGCACCAGACATGCACACGGAGCACATACAAACAGGCAAGCAGCACTGTGTTCATAAAATTTTAAAAATCTAAAAAAAATTTAAATTTAGAATCTCTTTCATTGATTTGCTAACACACATGCACTAAAACTATCACTGCCTATAGTGCAACTATTAAAAATTATGTTTTGAAAGCCAAAGAGAGGACGAGACAACAAAATAGCCCAGAATCAAGATATTTTTCTTATAGTCAAATAACCATTTGACTATTCAGGATGTTCTACGAATCTTCCCAGGAATATGATACAGAAATGATAAAAGGTAGATAATAAAACCTACTTTAACCCCCAAACACCTGTTAATCTCAAAATACTTTATATTGGTATGGATTTTGGCTTATTGAAAAAAAATTAAATTATTTTTCCATTCCTGTTTAAAATAATTTGTATATTGACACAAATGCAAAATTATGCCATTGTATATATATTTCTACTTCTCTTAAAAATATTTTGTACACTTTTTAAGTATAAGATTATTTTTGCCATATTGTATGTATGTTTATACTTATGTTTAGGATATTTGTATACTGATGCAAATTAGGGATACTTATGTCACAATGCACTACATATTTCTACCTCTGATTACGGTAGTTTTGTATATTGTCACAATTTCGAGGTTATTGTCCTCTGTACATCTGTTTACAGATTGTTTATTTTTACAATGTGAAACTTTAGTTTTTAAAGCTATATAGGTATTAAGAATTACAGGTTAATAGTCACCCATATTTGTCATTGGCTAAACAGACTGAGCTCCCACAACACAGGAAGATGCCATAATTCTAGCTTCTCTTCTGTTTCTCATCTCATAGCTTCTGGCAGGAATCTAGCACCAGAAAAATTGAACTGATACAAATCCTGGAACTTCACTATGGATTTTAGCTGAGTAGAAGGAGCAGGATAGAAATCAGTGTGGCTACTTTTTCAGACTGTGAAGATGATAGACTTTAAGCAACTGTGAAATGTTTAGTAAAGATCATCAGACTAGGATTTAGACGACTGCATACCAAACCACAGATTAGAAATGCAGACTTGCCTTCTGGGCAAAGGGAACAGGGAAGATCTATAAATAGGCACAGAGCATTGGGAACCAGAGAGTTACACCAGGAGCCAGGTGGAAGACAGTCTTTATCATAAACCACCTAATAACTTTTTCTCCTTCTTAAAAAATGGTTTTTAATAAAACCACAACTAGCATAATGAAAAGTCCAGATGAGACACCATAAAAATGGAAGAGGTGGATAAGACAATAGGACACTTCAAAACAAAAATCACTGGTTTTATTTAGTATACACTGGCTGTGGGTGGATATAAATAAGTCAATCATCAAGTACAATGCTGGTCAACTACATGAGAGACAATGCCCTTAATTAAGAAAGAAAGAGATGGGTGTGAAAATGATGAATTTGAAAATTCTGCTATGTTAGAAATGTTATAGAGAAATATTGCCTGGAGCTTAGCAGGTAGAAATAGAACTTGAGGGCCAGCAAGAAGCTGATGGGAACTTAAGACAAAAGAGTAAGCTGAGGACAGGACACCAATGTGAATATTAACACATGACAAAAAAGGGCAAAGGAAAAGGAGAAAACCAAAATCATCAAATGTGGCTAATATCATCTGTTATAACACAGGGACACTGAGGTGAGCACAGGTTGAAAGAGGCCCCTGGATGACAATCTGGAGACTACTTGTAACTTAAAGAATTCAGTGGCATGAGTAAAAGATTATGCTATGTAGAAGGCACTAAGTATTTCAAATTATCCTTTGAAAATTAATATATGACAAAAAGAGAGAGACAAGATGGAAGTTTGTTGGAAAAGATGAGATTAAATGAAAGAGTTATCTTGGCAACAGGGATCCTTAGATACTTTTTTGAGAAGACAAAGACTTAAGAGATGTGAGAAAAGGTAAGTAAAAATGAGATATGTTAAGAAATAGTAGTTATACAAGAAAATAGTAAGGGCTGGGATTCTGCCTTTGTAAGAGGATAAAAAGAGATACGAAAGTAGGAAGGAAGGAAACTGTAATTCATGGGTGATGGGTCTCTATTTCCCCCACATACTGTTAAAAACTTTCTATCTGGGGCAGGGGTAGTAGAAGGCAGGAAGTAAATGGTCTTCCTATGAGAATTGTGCTCCGTGAGGAGCAGTGTTAGAAAGTATGTGAGAAGAGGGTGTTAGGTTAAAGAGATAACAGGATTAATAATTGAAAACATTAAAAATCATTTTAGAAAATGTTTGCTTTAAAAAGTGGGCATGATTCACAAACCAGCAATCCCAACACCCAGCAGGTAAAACAGGAGGAACTACAGCAACTTTAAGGCCAGCCTAAAAAGACCTTCTGCTTTACAAAGTATTTTATTAAGGTATTGATACTGAGAGGGAAGTCAAAGAAAAAGAATGCTACTTAAGGTAGCTTATGGCAAAACAACAACAAAACCATTTCACTTAGAAATGACTACAAATGTACAAAGAGGCCTACAAGAATAAACCATTTCAAAGAACACCTGTGTGCTTTTAGACCTAGACTCATCCACTGTTATCTTTAATACTTTTATCTAAACTAACAACTTCTTTTTCTTTTGATTTTTAGAGACAGTGTTTCCTGAAACTAGCTCTGTAGACCAGGTTGGCCTTGAACTCAGAGATCCGCCAGTCTGGGATTAAAGGTGTCCACCACCACCGCCTGGTATTAGCAACATGTAATTAATTATCAACATTTATATTTACACTATATATTTATATAATATATTTATAATTTTGCCAAGTAATTAGAAAAATGATCCTATTATTTCCCCCTTTTAAGTATGAGGTGCGATCTAAGTTCCGGAACTATAATTAGCTGTCTCAAAGTAAAGAGGATTTAAAAAAACATGGAAGACCATCCAGGATAAGACAGTTAAAGGGTCTTGGTGGAGATGCCAAGAGGTTTTATGAAAAGAGGGAGAAAAAAAATCCAGAAGTCCCTCAAAGAAGTCATGAGCAGAGGTACATGGCTTATTATATCCATTAAAATCAGCAAAAAGGTGGTATCACTCCCAAATGCACAGGGTAAAAACACTGAGAATAAAATTTCAACAAGTCAGCAACACTCAAGGAGGCTGCGGCCAACCCGAGCTACACAGGAAGCTCCACAACAGCCAAACAAGGTGAGAGGTCTTGCCTCAAAGAAATAAAACAAACAGAACAAGAGGAAGCAGAGTACAGCTGAGAGAGATAAAATCAGAAGGGACAAAGCTGCTTAAGAACAACGCTGGAGACAGTTTTATGATAGCGAAGTGTTTAGGAATAGCCAAATTTCTTAGCATGCACAAGGTCCTGAGATCAGTCTCCAGCACCACAGAGGGAAAAAGGGTAAGTGAACAGAAAATAAGCAACAGATGGAGACTGACAGTAACCATAGCTTTTGGTTAAGTCTCAAAAAAGACTTCATTGCAGCCACCTCCAGCATGACAGAAGCAGAAACTTTGCCTGTCTTTTTAAGTTTTTCCTCTATTAACCTATTAGATACTAGTTTACTACAAACTCAATCCTCTGCCTTGTGATATCATGACAGCCCTCAAAAGGAATTAATGAAGCAGGGAGTTAGTAGGAGGACAGTTAGCCTTTCGGGGTCTGTAACTCCTTAGTTCTGATAACAGGCTCTTCTCCTGGTCCTCTGTTGACCACTCTGCCACTACTTCTGTGTTTTTAAGTAGGAGCTATCATGTCCTCTGTTTAGCAACTTGTTTGAAGGCCTAGAATCTAATTCCTAAGCAAAGAGGAAACAAGATGGAACTAAGCATACGTGCATAAATGAACTACCAGGTGTGAGCCTTTTTGTTTATCCTGTTCCTATTTGATAGTTTATTATTTTTTATGTACATTGGTGTTTTGCCTGCATGTATGTTTGTGCGAGGGTGTCAGATCTTGGAATTATAGACAGTTGTCAGCTGCCATGTGGGTGCTGGGAATTGAACCCAGGCTCTCTGGAAGAGCAGACAGTGCTCTTAACCTCTGAGCCATCTCTCCCAGCCGCGTTCCTATTTGAATAAGCTGTACAAAGGTAGCGCTTGTTTATCTGTCTCATTCAATGTTATCATCTATTTGTTTGCCTAGACACTAAGATAGTAATCAATTCAACAGGGAACAGAAGACTACTGATGCTATAATCTCAGCCACACCAAGTGAATTTCCATTATGGAAAACAATAAATTCCAAAAGGCTAGCCTAGTCTAGATTTGCTGGGAACATTTATATATAAAAGGACCCCAGAAACTGTTTGATACTTGTGGATCTGAACTCAGAGCAACTGTGAGCATTTTAAAACATGGTCTCATGTTTCCCAGGCTAGTCTTAAATCTGCCATGCTGTGAAACTTTGAATCCTAGTAATAACTTCTGACTGCCTCTGAAAAGCTGGAATTATATGCACATGCCACCACACCTGATTCTATAGCAGTGTTAGGAATCAAATTCTAGACCTTGAGCATGCTTGCTAAACACACTTTTCCAACTGAATTTTAGCTCCACAAAATATTGGGTGTTGCTTTCAGTCAAAACAAGGGTAAGATTGGTGAAAAGTACAGTCAAATAATTTTTTCAATGGAAAGGCTCTGAAAATGTTCTGAAGAGCTGGTACACTTTAGAACAGTGGTTCTCAACTTTCCTAAGGCTGCAACCCTTTATAATACAGTTCCTCATGCTATAGTGACCTCCAAACATAAAATTATTTTTGCTGCTACTTCATAACTGTAATTTTGCTACTGTTATAAATTGTAATATAAATATGTGATATGCAGGATATCTGGTATGTGACCCTCCAACGAAGTCATGATCCATAGGTTGAGAACCACTGCTTAGAGATGTAAAGAATTTAAGTTGTAAGGGGAATCAACTTTTATAGGTAAACTAGTGAAAAAAATTAATAATCGATTGTATAGTTTATTTGCAATTTTTGTTATATCCCTAACTTCCTTATAAATAATTAGCACATTAATATACCACACAGGTACACCAAAAGTAATTTTAAAGACAGTTTATTTAATCTAATTATGCAAAAATACATCTTTTATTATAGCAAGCTTGCAAAACAAAAATAGCATAAAGAGTACAAAAATCCCCAATAATTTCATCATCCAAATACAACCATTGTTGGCATTTTGTTGTATCTTCTTTTTCTTACTGTACATGTGCGACTATGCCTTACCTAAACCTCAGTTTACTGAGTCAATTCTATATCCTCTTTTCAAAACTTGGTTTATGCAATAAACAATATCCTCTGATATTAGTCACCTTTCAACTCATTCTTAAAATGCCCATATTATATTCCATCATACAGGTAAATGTCTCTCTTTTAATTTTTGTGGTGCAAAGGAGATGATACCAGGTTTTCCACATGTTAAGTAAGAGCATCCAATCTGAGCAACATCCCCAGCAATTTATTTATTTTTCTGCAGAATAATTCTAGACATGAGGTCATTAAGTCAAAAGGATAAGCATTTAAAGTCTCCTGACATGAGCAGTTTAATTCTTTCTTGAAAGACAGTTACTACTCTAAATTCCTTGTGAAATTTTGCTTACTAAAGAAATTCTCATTACTTTGTGAATGATTTTCTATAATTTAGCATTTTGAGTAATATGCGAGTTATTAAACTTAAAACTCATTGAAAATAATGGAAACTTGTATACATTTGGGAAACTAAACAAGATTTAAGATAACTACCTCAGAAATCCAATTGAAACAAAATTAGGTATGGAAATATCAAGAACATAGCAACTACGCAAAGGATCAAGGCACTCAAACACTATTCAATCCATATGGAAAAAGTCAGGACGTTATTCTCCATGCTCCTATTCAAGAAAATGATAAAATATTTAGTTCACACAGAAATTCTAGGATGTCAGAAAAACAAAGAAATTCAACGAACAGTAAAATGCAGCACATTCCAACAACACACTTGGACGAGGGGAAGCGAATTAGTTTAATTATAAAGAGATATTTTTACATGGTACAGTACCTGGTTAGAACTGGCTTTTTCAAGTCTGTCAATCATAATTTCAAATTGCAAAGGTTTAATTTCCATCTTTCTGTTAAGTCTATTTAATAATGTCTCATCTTCTGAATCCATATCATAATCTGGTTGCTCGTTGTCTAGGTTAAAAGCTAGAAAAAAAAAAGAATAATTCTTTAAACTGAGTTGAAATCATGAAGTTATACACACACAAATTAGTTTTAGAGAATGTAAAAGGGCAGGCATATGGCTTTACACATGATTTAAAGTTTGACAGAGTAAAACATCAACTGAGTTTAAAGTATCTCACACATAGGACAAAATATAAAATAGTAGTTATAAAAGAAATGCACATGCCAGTGTAGTACAGAAGAACTACAGGAGAACATTCAAAATCCGCAATTAAGCTTAGCATACAACAAATAATGCGAATCACTGAGATAAAATGTACAATAAAAGTGTTTTAATGGTGTTAGAATGGCAAACTAATTACAACATAAATTGAGGCTAATTCCTATTCTTATTATAAAGTTAATAAATTACTCCCTATATCTCCCTATATTTTTTAAAAAATCAAGATTCACTAAAATATAAGAAAAAATTGCAGGAGGAAAATATATGGATAGTTTTAAATTCAAACACCATAATAACTAATTTAAAATACTTGACTATATAAAAATTTAAATTTCTATATATAAAGTTTTATAACAATAAGTCAAGAGACAAAGAACTAAGGGTAAAGTAACATATAAAGGGCCACTTTCCTTATGATTTCTCAGAAATATAAGCAAAAACTAATCTTAAAACTGGCAAAGAATTTTTAGTGGAGAATACCAAAGGACTTTTAAACATGCAAATTAGGCAGACACAGATACAATATTTGTCACACATCAGCTAGATAAGATATAAAAGCTGACATTAAACTAGTTGGAGGATAAAAGGAACAAATTATAACTGATATTTATCAATTAAAATACATATTCTCTGACTTAGTGATTCCAATAACTTAAATTTACATAGAAAAAATACATAAAGATTTTTTTGTGACAGTATGAGAAATAAAAAAAATTGCAAACGAAGCATTCTACAGAGGAAAAGAGAAATGACAGTGGATACATGCTCAGACTGTTAACAAAGCCCAGGCGGCAATGAGCTGTGAGCAGTCACAATGAGGTGAGGCTGAAAGGACTGTGCAGAAGGCCAAGGTGTAGAAAGGACATGGGTGGGCGTACGCACATATGTTTTATGTGCAGCGTATTTTGAGAAAAAAAATTGTAAAAAGTTGCTGATAATTTGCTACTTCTGCTCAAGAGAGGCTATCAAGATAGGAGTTCAAGGATGGAAAAGGAATACCAATTTTCTCTCTGATATGCATTGTTGGGCATTTAAAAATATCTGTGTCTTTACTGAAAGGGCTAAAGTGCACAAATAAGTCCTGAAAATATGTGGTGAGAATTGAGAACAAAGCAGTAAGAAAAGTCAGTCCCCAGCATACTGGTTACTTAATGCTGCCTGCACATGAAGGTGGACCCATATGTAACTATCCTCCACATCTGTACTATTTGTAGAATAAAGCATGACATTCTTAGGGGTAATTCCCAATAGTGACAACAGAAACAGGGGTGTATGCTTATTAAGTTTAATAAAACCAGTCACTACAGATAAGATTTGAACTCGAATTCATTCTTTAAAATACTTTACCACTAAAAACAACAATAAAAATAAATGTTAGCCAATACTTCTATACTTTTATACCAATTATTATGGGCTAGGCAATAGCTAATTAATGTACTAAATCAACTGTCTCAGCTTCTCCATGTAGTAGATATTTAATGCCCCAATGAGTCTTAGATTCTGAAATTTTACAATGTTAGTGTATTTAACTTGTACTATATCCTACACAATGAAACTACAAAGTCAGGATTCTAGCTATTGCTTAACTTAGGACATACTACACTGTACTTATGATTGATTTAAAAATACACTTGAAATTTTAAAAAATGTAGTTTTTAGCCTTTATAATTATTTTGAATTTACATGACTATCATTTATTCAAAAAGGCAGCCCAATTCATATCAAACTCAATGAGAGACATTATAGATCCTATAAACTATACAGATTACTAAACACTCGTCTTTCTTCCATAAGAAAATGCTATTAGCTGTTGTACACAATGAACGCCTTTGTAATGCAGATTAACAACAGTTAACCAGGTAGCTGATACAGTAGAAGCTAAAGAAAGACTTTCCTAACTGCTAAGCAGCATTAACCCAATATGCTACTTTCCAGTCATCAGAAATTCCCAAAAGTTCAAGGGCAAGACTATATATAAGATTTGCATGACCATCTTGTACACACCTACCTAATCTTACTCACCTCTTGTTCCTCCACCTCCTATCTGCTCTATCTTCTTATTCTATGCTGACAAAAGCCAGCACCCCCACTTGTGAGGCGGGGGGAAAGGACAAGAAAAGCTGGGAAATAGTTTAGAAAAATTAATGGTGAGAATTGACAGGAGATCTGACAATGCGCTAAATCAGAATTAGGGCAAAGACTAGCTTAAACTAGCACTCTAATTATTCTAGCACTACCATTTTCCCTTTTATCTGATAACTATACAAGCGTCATTAGAGACTTCAACTTTCTGCTGGTTCCAAACCAGGTACAGGTGTTTCAGCATTCTGTTTACCCCATGCACGGGTTTTTTTTATATTATCAGATAAAAGGCAGACTCTCTTGTAGCAGCTGTCACTGCTTTCATCATATTTATATAGCTCTACATAGTACTTGGGGAAAATGAATACTAAAGACTGCTGGCTAAAACAGTATTTGTTAAATATGGTATAAGACTCAAACTATAAACAGAATATTTCTAATTTATTGGAACTCAGATTTTGAAACCCAGAAAACATCTTTCTTGCTATATAAAAATGATATAAACAATGGGTTAGTGTTGCAGGTCAGTCAATTAAACAAAAAAGTAAACACTCCCTATATACAAGAAAAAGAGAGGTAGAGAGCTGGAAGAGCTAGAAATTTTCTTGTACTTCAGGGAACATTGAGGAAGTGGGGGCAGAAAGATTTTAAAAGCCAGAGGAACAGGGAGCTTGCTGATTCTGTGTCTTCTAGTAATGTTAGAAGCTATATCCATAACCTCTCATCAACATGATTGACCAAACATGGGCTGAACAAGGACAATAGACATGTCAACGTAGATGGGGTGAAAAGTCCACAAGGTAACCCTACAAGCAACTAAAGAATGCTGGGCAACGGAGAAACCATTTTCTCAGGGAGGAGCGCATCAATTAGTTGTCCAGTGCCAAACAGTCAGCCCCAAATATATATACACACAAATAACACAATATGGACCAAACAGATTATATTTAGGAATACCTACACATACACATTATGCATATATGATTGTAATAATAAAAAAAGAGGCCATGAATTTGAAGAAGAGTAGGGAGCGACTATGGGAGAGTTTAAAGCTTAGAGGGAGGAAAGGGGAAAAATGTTATAACCTCAAAAAATAAAATTTAAATAAAAAGGCATCGACAAGGTTAATAGGGGCATATATGTCCCTGCATGTAAATGTCTTGTGGTAAAAGTGTATCAGCAACAAAACAAAAAAGAAACAAGAGAATTTAAAGATGTGCATAATCATGCTAAGAAGGAAAAATAAAGCAGGAAAGAAAGCAGAAAATTCCCTTCAGTGTCCACCAAGAAAATTTGGTTACTTCTGTAAGAAGAGCAACAGCTGCTGCATGGGAAAAAAATTTGTATAGTCTCTTGACAGAATATATAAATTCTTTTCAAGTTGACTGGTTATAGCTTAAGGAATGAATATATGCTTAGTTTAGCTAGGAGTACCTATCAAAGTCAGTTAGCATTTGGTCATATTCATATCCAAGTATCTAATAACCATAGTAGCCTAATGGAATGAAAACACGTATAACCAGAAAGATCATATTTTCAATAGCAGAAAAATGGCGAGATGTTTTCCGATGGAAGTAGCTAACTAAGCATGGTATAAAGCGAGTGGTATCCAATTCAGTGGAGCACAATAGTGAGGCAGCTGCTCTCATCACTTCACAGTACCACGAACAACATGACAGCTAACTACTATATATTGTCATGCTCATTACATGTTGCATGGTACGGAGAAACATTTATTCTCTCCCCCTATTTTCCCTCTCAATCTCCAGGAGGGAAAGATAAGAAATGGTAATAACTAACTGAGTTTCTTTCTACCCCTTCACAGTTTCTTGACTGGTGGAGCTGGGAGAACTTAACTGGGTATATGATCTCTCATGTATGTCTGTCCTTCCTTCCTTTTTTCCTCTCTCCCTTCCTTCCTTCTAAGCCTCTACCGAATGGTAAGCACAAGAGACTGAAGCACCTACAAGTGGAGACCAGATACCATTGCTTCAGTAACGAGTGGTACAATAAGTGTTTCTAATGAAGGTCTTAATTAGAAAGTCATTTAGGACACATTATTTTTTACCTTCTTTTTTTTTTTTTTTTTTGGTTTTTCGAGACAGGGTTTCTCTGCAGCTTTTTTAGAGCCTGTCCTGGAACTAGCTCTTGTAGACCAGGCTGGCCTCGAACTCACAGAGATCCGCCTGCCTCTGCCTCCCGAGTGCTGGGATTAAAGGCGTGCGCCACCGCCGCCCGGCTTATTTTTTACCTTCTAATGCTACTTTAAGTACTATTAAAACTGTTTCACAATCTTAAAGTAGGAAAAGGAAAGGAATGGTACTTTGCTCAATATAGTATTTTTAAATAGTCAGTATTTTCTGCTACTCCTTTTTGTTTGTTGATGTCAAAACATTCTATTTTCTATAATTTGGTCTCCACCTCATGGCCTTTAGATAATACAGCCAACTCTTCTATTTGTTTTACTTATGCTCTTATTATTGACATAAGAGTGCTGCACCATGTGTAGTCTAAGTATTCTCTGACATACTGTACTGCCAACCAGAGTCCTTAAAAATCAAGGTTTTACAAATAACAAAGCCTGTACTGTTCACCTCTCTACTTATTTGTGAATTCATAACTCTTTACACAAATCATCTTGTATTTATAAAAGTCTATCTTGCCCTGGACACTTACCCAGTTCTGTCTGATACCTTTTCATAGATTACTTGACCCAAACAGGGGTGTCTATTGTTGCAGTAAAACACCAAGATCATGAGCAACATGGGGAAGAAAGCATTTAATTTAGCCTACAGTCTACAGTCTATCGCTGAGGGAGGTTAGGGAAGGAACTCAAGGCAAGGGCTAATGAAGAAGCCATGGAGAAACACTGCTTACTACTGGCTTACTTTCCATGTCTTACTCAGTCTGCTTTCTTATACAACCCTGAACCACATGTTCACGGGTGGCACATCAATCACTGATTAAGAAAATGCATACAGGCTTGCTCATGGGCCTATTTGATGGGGGCATTTTCTCAGCTGAGGTTCCTTCCTCTCAAATTATTCTAGCTCATGTCAAGTTTATATAAAACTAATCAGCACAGTAATAGATACAAAGAGAAGAAAGCCATTTCCTTTGAAACTACAACTTAATCAAGAAACAACATGAAATCACTGCTAATCACAAGTATCAGCTGAGTATACTGAGACATGAAAGAACTAAATTCTAATCTTAAATAGTATGAAGAATTTTTTTGGGGGGGGGGGCTTTTCTAGACAGGGTTTCTCTGTGTAACCATCCTGGCTGTCCTGGTATTCACTTGGTAGACCAGGTTGGCCTGGAACTTATTATTGAGATTCACCTACCTCTGCCTCCCATGTGTTGAGATCAAAGGCTTGTGCCACCACTGCCTGGCTGGAGATAACGTTTTTAAAATAGTTAAGATAGTAGTATCATTATTTGGAATTTTGAAGACAAACCTTTCCTATTCTATAATAATATACTGTGACAAAAGCAACTTAAGGGACAAAGGGTTATTCTGGTTCACAATTCCAAGTTACATCACAATAGGGAAGACAGGAAGGAGCTGAGAGCAATGGGAATGATGATGCATGCATGCTAGTACTCAGCGAGCTTTCTCCATCCTCCTACAATCTAGGATCCCCTGTCAAAGGAATGATGTCACCCAGAGTGGGCAGGCCCAACAAACATACTCACAAGACATGCTAATATAGACAATCCCTCTGAGACTCCCTTTCCTGGACATTCAAAATGCTGTTAAATTGACAATTAAAACTAAACAACATCATATGCTAAGTTTAATAGCTGCTACTTCAATAGAGACTTTCTCTCTTCTTTCTTTCTTTCTTTCTTTCTTTCTTTCTTTCTTTCTTTCTTTCTTTCTTTCTTTCTTTTTTGGTTTTCTGAGACAGGGTTTCCCTGTAGTTTCAAGAGCCTGTCCTGGAACTAGCTCTTGTAGACCAGGCTGGCCTCGAACTCAGAGATCCGCCTGCCTCTGCCTCCCGAGTGCTGGGATTAAAGGCGTGCGCCACCACCGCCCGGCTGAGACTGACGTTCTAAGATGTTTTTATTACATACATTATGCATAATAGATTTCATAACCTTCATACATCTAATGTACTGAATTTGCACCGCAAACTCTTACTGCCTCATTCTCCTACCACTATCTCCAGTCCTCTTTTCTTTCCAACAATCCCACTTCTACTTTCTACTTTCATGTCTTTGCATATGTGGTTCTATGATTGCATTAAAGGTATTTCTATGTGATATGATTTGTCTACAGGCACATGGAACATCTTAATAGTGCTTCTTCCATCAACCTGCCTTATCAACCTTAACTGCATGTAAATCCTCAGAAAGGAGTGGGCCCACGAGGCTTTACAGGGTACAGAAGGGCCCCATCTTGGGTAGATTTTGTACATGCAATCACAGTTGCTGTGAGTTCAGGAGTGCAACAGCCGTGCTGTATCTGCAAGTCCATGTCTGACACCAGACTGACTTATGTGAGAAAAAAAATTAAGTTTAATATTATATATACTGCTTTTATTTTTTAAATAAATTTAAAGTAAACCCTAAAAGAACAAAACAGACATAATAGTTAATGATGAAAGCAAAGATGCAACTTAAAATAGGGATCATGGAAGATCCAGCTTTGAAGCAGTAAGGATGAGGAGGAAAAAGGAGAAATAATTCTAGATCCAGCTCACAAGCATTAAAAATTGTAGCGGCCCTAAAATGTGAGCCTATTTCCACCCTGTCTGAGGTCCGAGAGTTTGAAGTTGCTCAACTGTCAACAAAAATCAGGGCTATACATTCTGAATCAGGATGTGGTTACTTGGTTCTTTTGACATTAAGAAGGCTTATACAGGTAGATCCATTCCATCCTGGAAGACGGTCAGGATATACAAACATACTTCTACTCCTTCTTTTGTAATATTACCTGGGGAATGGCTGCCTTCAGGATACTTGGTCTAGAGTGGCTTCACTGCCTAAACAACAGAATGCTAATGACTTGATGTTTCAAAGTGTTAAAGTTAACTGTCGAGCTGTCCTTTGTATCATGTTAAAGAAGTTTGTTGCGTCTCCCCTCTTTTGTACTGGGATATAAAACTGTATACAAAATTAAACACTGGAAATTTCAGTATTCACTGGAACTCCCTCCTAGTACTATTCTATGTTTTCTGTTTATTTTTAAACATGTCTTCATATTCTATACTTATATTTTTGATTCCCATGCTCCTACCCTGGCCAAGAGGTGTTTTTTGTTGAGGGTAGTCCCCAACAAAAAATCCATTCAATAACCCCTCTTGATTTCTGTTTTCATTACTTGAATAGTCATTAGCCTTATGAAAATTATCCTTATGAAATATTTTATCCATTTCAAAAGGCTGAGCTTTTTTTCTAGCTCCAACAATCTTGGTGAGGATAGAGGGTAGAAGCTATCCTTTGATTTCTTTATAGCCTAAATATTTCTAGTTAATTTTAAGTACCTAATCGAGTCCTAATTAACTAATATTATAATACTACAAATTACAATTATGCTTACTTCTGATGTTTTTCTTTTGTGCACTTGTACATATATATTTTCTTTTCTTTTCTTTTGTTTTCCGAGACAGGGTTTCTCTGTAGCTTGGAGGTCTGTCCTGAAACTGGCTCTTATAGACCAGGCTGGCCTCGAACTCACAGAGATCCACCTGCCTCTGCCTCTCGAGTGCTGGGATTAAAGGTGTGTGCCACCACTGCCTGACCACATATATTTTTTCTAATCCACAAATCCAGAAAACTATTTTTAATTTCATTTGTATATACTGACACTAAGATTCTAGAAGTGTTTTAATCAGCCTATGTCAAATCACACATTCTTAGCACCCAACCTGGCTGGATTCTGAAGAAAAGATATTTTATTTTCCCCCTACTCCCTGCTGCCTGGAAGATGTGCATTCATTAGTGTCTCCCTCCAGTCTGAGTTCTATAATGTCTTGGTTATCAGAAAGCTAAATTTTTGTAGTCTTTGCCTTTATAGTTTATGTTCTTTGCCTGAAGAATTAGGAGCAAGGGAATTAGCTCAGTGAGTGAAGTGCTTGCCATGTGGGCATTAGGACCTCCTACCTGAGCTTCATCTCTGGCACTCATGTCAACAACCAGGTATTGGCAATGCCTACAAGCTGAGCAGCATGAGGTTGGCTGGGTCTGTCTGCCTTTCTAAGGTCCTAACAGAAGGGTCTTGAAAATATAAGCTTTTTTTTTTCTTTTTCCTTTTTGTTCTTCCTGTTTCTGCCTTTCAAATACCAGTCAGAATGGAAGTATGCTTTTTTGGGTGGGGGTACTTTGGGGTTCTCTTTCTCTAAAGCTCCCCTCCCCACCATGTAGCTGTTTGTGGGCTATATGCCTGATATCCATGCCAAGCTTAAAGGACACGGTCTTCCCTCCACTTCTCCTCCAGGGAGCTGCTGAGATTTTCAGCTTGATTTTCAGCTTGATTGCCCTGTTCGTTTTGTTTTTCTTAAACTCCAATAAAACTGTCCTTGAGCTTAAGAAAACAAAACAATAACAAAAAATTAAAACAGGTATGCTTATAAACTCAGTGTTGAGGATGCAGAAGTAGTGGTTTGCTTATGCTTGCTTCCCAGCTATCCTAGCCTAACTGGGTAGTCACAGGCCAGCGAGGGGGGAGGGGAATCAATGTGGAGAGTTACAGAGGCTCAGCATTTGAGGAAGACTTCAGGCTTCTACATGCACAAACACATGCATACACAAACATGTATATATATTGTCTTCTGTATATATACTGTCTGCACTTTTAAATCATGACGATAACATTATATAATCTCTTCTAAAACTGTTAGTACTGCTGTTCATATTTATTCTTTGTTTCTGTAATTTTTCAAATGGAAAACTAACTGACCTAGTACCAGCTACCAAATAATTCCACCCTTTCCCAATGATCTCCAATTGTTATTTGGTCTTTGTGAAGGTCAAAATTGCCAACTTGACAGGATATCAATGAAGAGACAGGTCTCTGACCATGGTTGTGAAAGAATATTTAGATTAAGTTAACAGAAGCAAAGACTCAACCCAAATACGGGTAGCATCATTCCATAGGCTGGATTAAGATAGGGAAAACTAGGTCAACACCAGCATCCATCACTCTCTGCTTCCTGAATGCAGATGCAACATGACCTCCTGCACTTGTCATCTCTAACTTCCCACTGTCATTTCTAATTTCATGATGGACTGTCTTTCCTGAAATCACAGGCCAATATAAGGCCCTCCTTCCTTATGCTGCCTTTGTCAGGTATTTTGCCACGGCAATAAGAAAGTGACTGAGATTCTCTAACATTAAAGTCCCACTCCTGTGGGAGTCTTCCTGAAATTTCTGAATGAAAGTTCAATATCCTAAACCATGATTTTAGGAAGGGATTAATTTACAAGGAAGAAATAGAATAGCGGTAGGGGCAGGAGGTAGAGAAATACAGGGAAACATCTGGTTTTCTTTGAATACAGCCTGTATCATTACACTTAGAACCATTTTACATGCTCAAAAGCAAGCCCACCAAGGCAGACAGAGAAAAACATCACATATATAATAAAAGAAACATCATCAAAACAAATACATTTATGTAACACATAATTCATATACCGAGATAGTTAGAAGACACACAAAAGGGGTTTTCAACCATCACATTTGCTAACAGCCTCAACAAAGTTGTCAGTAGGAATGCACAAAACCACCTCAGTATGTTTATTCAGAAAAACAAAATCAATAATTTGTCAATATATACCTGTCATCTGTATAAATCCTCTATTCAAACCCAAAGACCAAGAATGGGTCAAGCTGATTAGAGCTCATCTTTAGAAACGGAGGCTTGTGTTGGAAGAAGGTTAAGAACCCTTAAAAGTGAATAGCATGTAAAATGTTTCTAAACATAATGATATAGGCTGTATTCAAAGAAAAACAGACCAGAGCCCAGATGTTCATATTTGCTGGAAAAACAACAGGTGTGTAGAAAACTATGCAATTAACTATGGTTGCTCATGTAATATGTAATAAAGGAAAAAAATTAGTCTTAAACTTGATTGTTGTGCTTACTCATTTGTGGAATCCAGTTTAAACAAACTTTTTATTTTTATTTTTTATTATTTTCTCCCTACCACCATTTTATTCTGTATGGAATACAGAAACAATCAGAGTATGCCATCCTAAAATATGCCACATTGGCCCTTAAATTGTTCCCAGATAAGGTCATTTGGAAAGCAGAAGACCCAAGAAAAAGACTACCTTCCCTTTTTCTTTCCCAAAGCAAACAAAGCTCTCATGTGAAGACACCTCCCCAAACAGGAGATGGAGGACAAGATGGTCAAGAGTAATGGTTACAAACAGACCTGTTATCTGTGTTTAGTTTCCTCATATATTTAATTACTTTTCTACAACTGCTACTCCATATTCAACACACCACATCAGTAACTGGATCCATCTATTTTTTCTGGTTTTCATTTACCTATGAAGGTCCCCCATGCAGCTGTAATAATCTGTGTGCTTTTCTTCTAATACTGTATTTTATGTGGCTGTACCCCCCAGTCCCATCCAGAGCGCTATAAAGAAGCCATGTTTCACGATAAAACTCCTGTTGAGGTCTTATTTTCAAAAGAGCAAGAATGTTAAAAGAAGACAGACATAGGAATTTATTTATGTGTTAACACAGCAAATTTGTATAATTTAAAGTTGAAACACTGCACCTTACAGCTCAGAAAATGGTCAAGAACCCTGGTGAGCTGAGCAAAGGCCTCAGGGTCATGATATAAAGACTGGTATTTTAATTATGCACAAAAGCTAAATCACATCCTTCTAGTCTTATGAGCAGTAATGAAAAAGTATTTGGATCATCAAAAGGGAATAAAGACATGAATATGACAAAAGATAGTTTTTGTTTGACTTTGAATTTAAATATTTAAGCTTACAAATTATATCTAATAGCCAAAAACAGCAAACAGATTAAAGTGGGTTGGTGACATGGCTCTGAAGATCCAGGTGCTTGCCTTATAAGCTGATAACTTGAATTAGAGCCCTGAAACTCATTTAAGGGTGGAAAGAGAAAACTGACTTCACAAAGCTTTCCTCTGACCTCCACACATGTGCTATACTTCCAACATTTTCCTATGAATTATAACAGTTTTAGAATGCATTAGTCATATCCATCTATTTCCTAAATGCTTACCTATGGAAACCACCTTAAAAATCCCTCTAACTGGGCCGGGCGGTGGTGGCGCACGCCTTTAATCCCAGCACTCGGGAGGCAGAGGCAGGCGGATCTCTGTGAGTTCGAGACCAGCCTGGTCTACAAGAGCTAGTTCCAGGACAGGCTCCAAAACCACAGAGAAACCCTGTCTCGAAAAATTTAAAAAAAAAAAAAAATCCCTCTAACTTTAGGAAACAAAGACAGAAGAAACACCAGTACTTCTTGTCCTGAAAGGCTCATCTTTGAGCACTAATAACAGTGCTTTCTAAGACAAGTATGTGTTTAGACTAACCAGGCTATGTTTTCTGTCCAATTTTTCAGTTCTTTCTTATGGCTTTTCAAAAACATTATTACTTCATTTTATCTAATAATAGTTAACATTGGCTCCTCAAGTACAACATGTATGACAGGCTCCTCTTGGAAACAAGCAATGTACCAATACTACAAAACACAGAGAAAGTAAATGCAAAGACATTCTAGAAAGATCAAAAGGATCAAGGATAGAAATGTAGAAGAGACATATTTAACTAAAAATATAAATTGCCAAACATGAGACTGGACAAGTGGCTATGTGACCCAAATCTACCTTCAAAGTAAAACAAGTATCCAGGACTACAGAGCCAAGGAAGTTGTATGAGCAGAGATGAGACATACGTCTGAACCAAAATGCTATACAAGTTTAGCATTAAAATGTTCTATCTACATACATAACATATATATATATATCATATATATGATATCACACACACACACACACACACACACACACACACACACACACAAATTCCAAGTCTCAGTTAAGTGGAATAAAACCACCTTCCAAAAATTTCACATAAGATATAAGTCCCTCTTTACATGGCTATCAGCAGTCTTGAAGTCAGTTTTTTTCTCAAAACTTAGCCATCCACCAGAAACCACATGGAGGACTTGTTAATTCTGTGATTAATCACTGAGGTTTATAAGTCTGTATTTCTAACTCTCAAGTTGATACTGGACTGTGTTCTGAGAACCACAACTCTAGTGGTCTCTAAAACTTCAGAATTATTTTTTGTGTCTAATTTGCAAAATACACCGAATTTCAAGAATCTGTAAATCTTTCAGGTCTTCTGGGTTAAAATAACTTTTTAAAACAGCTACTGAAAGCTAAGATAGAAAGAAGCAAAGAAAGCGCCTGTTTGGAGCTCTCCAAGGTTCTGATTCAACACACAAGAATGGCTGAGAGCCATCAAGTGAGTCTGAGTATAGTAATCAGAATGCAGTGATTCTCTCAGACTTATAATCCTTAAAACTATAAGATTTAACCAGGTGGTGCTCATACCCACAGGGGAGTTTATCTGAGAAAAGACAATAAAGGAACTGATAAAGTAGCTCACCAGAAGAAGCATGGTTGCAGTGCAAGATGAGCATGCATGATGCTTGTTTCACATGTCTTTTTTCTTTTAGAATCAAAATGCCATGTTTTATTTAAAGCCATCTTATTTATTTTGTGAGCATAAAAATCACTTTGTGTCTTAACAATCTTGGGTCAGTGGTTCCTATTTACTATCTGACATTCTCCTATTTTCCCTCTAGACAATAATCATTCTTGTTCACTCTCAACTTT
Organism: Arvicola amphibius; assembly: GCF_903992535.2. NCBI lineage: Eukaryota > Metazoa > Chordata > Mammalia > Rodentia > Cricetidae > Arvicola > Arvicola amphibius. The sequence goes on from NC_052053.1 coordinate 31,786,477, forward strand.
GGCAAGTAGGGAATGAGAGCAAAAATTCTTACATAGACTGAGATCATGCAGCAAGTGAGAATCAGAATAAACTAAACCCCCATACAACACATACATGAGAATAAAGTTCAGTTGTATCTCATAATACAATATCAAAATTCAAAATGTATCTTAACCAGTTGGAAAGAGGAGCACTAACAGTATTTTCCAACAGACTGGATGTTTCAACATTAACAAGACAACAATGAGCCAGGTTTGAACTCAGTGCATAGTAGATATCAGAGAGACCTGAAGTAGGCATAATATATCCAAAAAAGCTTATAAGGCAAAATTTGGTGGGCAATTAATAATTTTTCTTTACTAATGACATTCTTTACTAATGATTATACCAGTTCTCCAAAAAATAAGTATCTCAGGGGCTGGAAAGATGGCTCAGTGGTTAAAAGTACTGGCTGCTCTTCCAGACGACCTGGATTCAATTCCCAGCACCCACATGGCAGCTCACAACTGTCTGTGGCTCCAGTTCCAGGGGATCTGACACCTCCACACCAAACCACATAAGATAAACTTTATAAAAAAAGTCAATAAAGAACTTAAAATAGATAATAAATAAATAGCTGTGCTGAGGATATGAAAGATCTAAATAGGAAAATATAAACTGCAAAGTTACAATAATTCAAACAGTATGATATGAATGTAAGTTTGTACAAAGTAGAGAACTCAGAAATGAATCCCCATGTATATATTCAAATGACTGCCAACATGACACAATTGGAAGGTACAGATAATGGAAACTGAACATTCACATGGGGAGATGAAGTTGAATTCTTATCTTTATACTAGAAAAAAAAAACAGCTAAAAATGGATTAAAGATCAAGATATAAGACCAGAAACTACAAAACTACTAGAAGAAAACACAGGAGGCAAATTCTGACAGAATTTCACACTAAATCTTCCTTCCTGTACTTCCCACCCCACCTCTAACAGGGCCTTACGGTATAAGCCAGGCAGACCTGCAACTTGTCAGCTCACAGCACTCCCACTGCCTAAGCCTACACATAAAAGGCTCTCATTTGTTTGCTATGACTAAAAACACCACAACACACTTTGCTTCTGCAGAGCGAAGGAAACAATGAACAGTAAAAGAAAAAGGGAGACAATTCAAGGCATGTATGTGATAAGAAAACACTGTCCATAGCACACGAACTACAAGAACAACCCTCCTAAATAATCCATTTTATAAAAGGACAAAAGGTCTTGAATAGGTATTCTCTAAAGAACAAACCACTAAGCATATGAAAAGATGCTTAACATCAATAACCATCAGAGACTGCAAATCAAACCATAATAAGATCTCACTTTCCAAATGTTAAGATGATCACTAACACACACACACACACACACACACACACACACACACACACACACACCACCTAACAGAAAAGGGACTGCTGATCATTATCAATGTGTATTAGTATATTGGCACTTAGATTGCTTCTACCTGCTTATTCTAAACAAAGCTGCAGTAAGTGTGTGTATATACAGCTCTTCAGGATCCTGTTTTCAGGTTTTTTGGCTATAAGCTCAGATTGGTTCACTGAATTGTGTAGTAGTAGTTAAATTTTTTTATGTGCCAATATACTAATGAATGATTTTATAAAAATGTAGTAGAGGGCTGGAGAGACGGCTCAGAGGTTAAGAGCACTGACTGCTCTTCTAGAGGTCCTGAGTTCAATTGCCACCAACCACATGGTGGCTCACAGCCATCTATAATGAGATCTGATGCCCTCTTCTGGCATATAAGCATACATGGAAGGAATGTTGTATACATAATAAATAAATAAATAAATAAATAAATAAATAAATAAAAAATGTGGTAGAAACATACAGTGGAATATTATCTGGCACTATAAAAACAAAATTCTGTTATAAAATACAACACAAATGAATCTTGAGGACTTTATGCCAAGTTACCAAGTCACAAATGATAAATACTGTTGAGATATCTAAAATAATCAGGCTCATGGGACAGAAATTAGAACAGTCAATCAGGAGCTGGCGCTGGGTAATTAAGCAGTAAATATCCAAAAGATAAAGAGGATTAGTTTTACCAAATTAAATAGAAGTTTCAGAGACTTTTTGAACAAAAATGTACAAAGCTAGTATTAATATGTATATAAAATTATAGGCCGGGCAGTGGTGGCGCATGCCTTTAATCCCAGCACTCAGGAGGCAGAAGCAGGCGGATCTCTCAGTTCAAGGCCAGCCTGGTCTAAAGAGCTAGTTCCAGGACAGGCTCTAGAAACTACAGGAAAACCCTTTCTCGAAAAACAAACAAACAAACAAACAAATAAAATTATAAAGGTAAATTTATGCTCTGCCATTTCTTTACTATAATGAAAAGGTAAACAAAAACCCAACATGTACTCAGAATCATGTCATAACTGGTAAATCCAAATTAAGGAGAGGTCTATTAAATAATTAGGCTGCCTTCTAAACACATTACTGACATAACCACAAGAAAATTTAAGAATAATCTGAGAAGACATGACAGAAAATGGGAAAAGTAGTTCCTGAAATTTTCCTTTGTTATAAAGATTATATATAATGACAGCTATTAAATTATGTACAAAGTCAAGAGATTAGCTAATCATATTATACAAAGGACGATTTACTCATTTTGATAACCATGCTGTGGTTAAATGAGAAAATGCCTTTGTTCCTAAGAAATATACACTGATGTGTTTGTAACTAAATCTAAAATTTACTCTAAAAGGGCTCAAAATGAAAACTACAGCAGGAAGAAAAGAGAATGACACAGGAATAAGGAAAACTAGAGAAGCAGCAGCAAATACTGCTAATTCAACATTTACCGGATCATGGTGAAGGTTCTACAGGTTTGTTATGTCATTCTGGCAACTTTCCCATAAAGTGGACATTATGCCAAATTGTTAAGAATTTAATTTAAATTCATCAAAATAAAAAAGGTCTCAGAAAGTATGTTTAGGCAGAATTTTCTCTCACTACCAATTTCATCTTCTAATATGAACCTAAGAAAATTTAAAGACAAGAAACCCAAATAAAGAATCCATAAATATTATAATTTGGCTCTTTTCAAGGTTGAACTAAGCACTACTAGTATCAGAAGAGAACCATAGAAAGATATCAAAGAAAAGTAAACTATTTTCTACTTCTACTGTCTAGTAGCACAGTTGTAATACTTCTAATAGTAGTTCAGTACTTCAGAAGAGGAGATACATCTACTGCAAACATTAGGCATGATGAGGGATTCTCCTCTGTATGCTTTTAATTTAAACAGGAAAGGGGAGATGATGTGGGATGCCCTTCTGTATATGTGTTGCTGTTCTTGGTTAATGAATAAAGCTCTTTTGGCCAATGGCGAATAAAGTCAGGTGGGAAATCCGAACCAAGATAAAATAGAGAGAATAGGCAAAGTCAAGGAGAAACACTATGTAGCTGCCAAAGAGAAAGATGCCTAGAAACTTTTCAGTAAGCCACAGACTTGTGGCGATATATAGATTAATAGAAATGGGTTAATTTAAGATGTAAGAGCAAGCTAGAAATAGACCTAAGCCACTGGTTGTTGTAATTAATATAGTTTCTTTGTGATTATTTGGGTCTGGGCAACTGGGAATGAAAGAGCAGTCTCCATCTACAATTGGTGCCCAACATTTGGCAATGTACATCTACATAAAATCTAAAAAAGCTTAAGGAAAAAAAGGAGGGCTTCTAGACCCACAAAAATGAAAACCAAGAACAGCTTCTTGGCAGCTGCGTTTTTGTTGCTCCTTCCTGGTTCACAATGGCAGCAGGAAGCGCTCTTTTGGGAGGTCCTGATAAAGAGCACTTATGGGGTTTGTGAGCAGCATGTGGCAAGTTCCTTAATGGCAGTAACACAGACCTGAGGCATCCCAGGAGTTGGGGCAATGAGCATGGCTCACAGAGGCAGTGAATATACCTCCTCTTAAAGGATGGGGAGGAGCCAACAGGTAGGGCTGTGGAGTCGACCCTAGCCACGCCTGTCAGAAAATGATTACATATATGTAATAAAGACAGATTGAGGCAAAAATAAACCTCTGAACAGGTCACAGTGTGTTTAAAAAATGTACGTACGCTTAGGAGAGGAAAAAGAATACAGACAAGAGTACAGACAGCCATAGATTAAAGGAGTAAAGATAAAATATAAAAAATATTAAAAAATAATAGTTAAAAAATAAGTCACATAAAATGTAAAATACATAGAGTCACTGGATTATGTGTATTACTGTGTTTGTATGAATTTCCTGACTAGAGAGATATTTGATTCTGGCAGCTGCTAAGCTAAACCAACATACATATTTTAAAGGTATCTTGACTTCAAAATTTGAGTCTAAGGATGTGTTACTTTGGAAAAGAGGTTCTGCTTTTGTTTTCTTTCAGATGAGAGCCTGAGGATTACTTCCAGACTAATATGGTTTGATGGAACAAGAACCCCTGAAAGGTCTCCTACAACCCCAAAAATACTTAACCAAACAAACAGCAGGAAGCAATTTGGAGAAAACAATGCCCAAATCCCAAAATGATTCTTTATAAATGTTTGTTTTCATTTAAAGGGGGATATGACATAGATATGAATACTTTGCTTTGATACAGATCTCAGTCTACTGATACAGATTTAAGGTTGATTTTGTTACACTGTGTATATGTATTTCTGCTCTTGTTTAAGGTATTGTGTTTGTGCAGCTCATTTAAAAATGTAAATGTATAATTAAAAATTACATGATGTAGGAGGGTCTTCTATCTATCTGTTGCTTTCATTGGTTAATTAATGAAGAAAACTGCTTGGCCTGACAGGTCAAAACATAGGTAGGCGGGAAAGACAGAACAGAATTGTGGGAGGAAGAAAGCAGAGACAAGAAGATGCCCTGGAGCCAGCCGCCAGATCAGACATGGTGAATCTTTCCCCATAAGCCACCACCTAGTGGTGCTACACAGATTGTTAGAAATGGGTTAATCAAGATGTGAGAGTTAGCCAATAAGAGGCTAGACCTAACGGGCCAGGCAGTGTTTAAATGAATACAGTTTCTGTGTAATTATTTCGGGTAAAGCTAGCTGGGAGCCGGGCCGCAGTCTACCGCTCCTATCACTACAATTACAGATTAATAGTCATCTACAATTGTCAAACATAATCACGTTAGTTAGGTTTTCTAGATACACACAGATATATTTCAGATGGATAAATATTCTTTGACCCTTTCAAAGACCTACATAATATGGCATTTAAAATGTTTTAAGAACTTAGACTTTTCTCAACAGTGAGACATGCCTGATTCTGGCAGCACCAATTACTTCAGAAAGGTTGAGGGACATTGAAGAAACTAGTCATGGAATTTGCTTTCAATGGGACAGGGCTAGCCATTTGGCCAAGGAATTGGTCTTGCCTAGACTGCTTATAGTATGATGTATGAACTGGACATGAAGGACTCATAGAAACGTGACTGCTGAACTTTCCAAAAGATGGGATGGTCTTTCAGAGTTCCTGCTTCACAGAGGAAACTACAAGACATTCTGGAGAACACAGAAGAAAGTGACTGACAAAGTGCCAATATAGGCAAAACAGTCTTTCAAATTTCTTGCTTCATGGAAAGTCTTCCAGATACAGGCTTGATGGGTACAGGTGACCAACTCCAGTCCTATTACTAGTCCTACCAAAACAATTAAAGAAAAAAAAAAAGGAAAGGAGGTAGGGACGGAGGAAAGGAAAGGAAAGGAAAGGAAAGGAAAGGAAAGGAAAGGAAAGGAAAGGAAAGGAAAGGAAAGGAAAGGAGGAAAGAGTGATCCGGAGAAACACTGCTGAAGCTCACAATCCAGACACCCAGGACCAAAGACAACTCCATCTGTCTTTTGTACTATTAACTAAACCTCCATTTATATCACTAAAGTCATCTTTGCTGCAGTTCATTTTGCCCAATACATCACGTCTATAAGATAAGGGCACTGAGCCGGGTGGTGGTGGCGCATGCCTTTAATCCCAGCACTCGGGAGGCAGAGGCAGACGGATCTCTGTGAGTTTGAGGCCAGCCTGGTCTACAAGAGCTAGTTCCAGGACAGGCTCTAAAAAAGCTGCAGAGAAACCCTGTCTCGAAAAACCAAAAAAAAAAAAAAAAAAAAAAAAAAAAAAAAAAAAAAAAAAAAAAAAAAAAAAAAAAAAAAAAAAAGATAAGGGCACTGGCCGCTCTTCCAGAGTTCCTAAATTCAATTCCCAGCAACCACATGGTGGCTCACATCTACCTCTACTAGTATCTGATGCCCTCTTCTGGTATGTAGGCAAACATGCAGACAGAACACCATATACATAATAATAAATCTAAAAAAAAAAAGGTTTGTCCCCCATTGGTTCTACTACAACCCCTTTAGAATAATAATGTCCACTGTGTATCAGAACTTGGAATTTACAATGATAAGCTACAACCAAGAGACAGTATCAATGGTAAAAAAAAAAAAAAAAAGGCAAACAGTAGAGCTATTAGGTCTCAATTCAAATCTTGAACTCTACTTGATTATTAGCTGCAATATCTTGAGCTCTTTGTAAAATCTTGGGTTCTAAACTGGGTGTCAATCTTAAATGAGTGTCAAAATATAAGATGCCTCACAGCCTTCCTTTGATAATAGCTCTGGTAGGAGAGGAGACATCATAAAGATGATGCCCTTCCTTTATGCATCCTGCTGAAACAATGGATCCCAAAAAATTAAAATTTCCAGGAATTCCATGCTGAGGAAAGGGAAAGACTGAAGCCTGGTGCCAGACAGCAGGAGGAGTTGGCCTTCCCAAAAAGGGATTGCCACACAATTTTGATGACTTATGGGACCACCTTCAAGAAAGACCAGATCTCGTCGGGCGGCGGTGGCACACGCTTTTAATCCCAGCACTCGGGAGGCAGAGGCAGGCGGATCTCTGTGAGTTCGAGACCAGCCTGGTCTACAAGAGCTAGTTCCAGGACAGGCTCCAAAGCTACAGAGAAACCCTGTCTCGAAAAACCAAAAAAAAAAAAAAAAAAAAAAGACCAGATCAAAGACAATGATGACTCAGCGATGGGCAAGACAACATCCTAATCAGTACAGTTAATTATGCAAAGCTTTTGCCCTCGATTTAAACCTAAATTTCATGCCCTGTATCCTAAAAACCGCTCTATGGGTCACTAAACACCCCCCCAATCTATTTCTCTTCCCATTGTGGCAACACTCGACAAATCTGTTCTATACTTTTCACAAAATTACTTGTTCATTTGACATAGAGGATGGGTGACTGAACTTAGCTTATTGTGGTTGACAGTGTGCAGGCTAATACCCTAAAACTCTGGGCAACCGTATAAGAAACAACTAACTGGCCCAGTATAATTAAAATGTATAACAGCAAACAGAGCCTAGACACAGGACAGTTTACATGAACTATTTCACTACATAAGAAAAAAGGTTTAGTTTCCTATTAAGAGTCTAAGAAATAAGCATTTTCAGGAAATTTTAGGGCAGAAAACAGTTTTATAGGTAGGTGATCCACAGAATTATAAGGCAGGAAAGCAAACTTCCCTTAGATTTTATTCCAGATAGGGAGTCAAGATATTGAATGGTGCCAACACCCAAGGTAGGATGGCATCACTATAGCATCATCAGGAGAAAAGCTAGCTGCTGGGTGAGTGTCCTGGTTAACTCCTACTAGCACAACCAGACATGCTCTATTTTTCCATAGTATATTCTGTAGGAAGACACACAGAAAGGTTCTAAGTGCTTGCATGTAAACAACAATAGTGCCCTCCCCATCCACCCACCATGCCTAGAACCTTGCCACTTCTCATGCACAATGTTCTGCCACTTCTGCCACTCATTAGTTCTCTGCCAGGCAAGCAAAAAAAAAAAAAAAGAAAAAGGTATGTCCCATCAGTTTTTTCTTTCAATAGGCAACATGTTCTCTACAGCCAATCTTATTTTTGTGTGTGTGTTTTATATACTTAAATAGCCAAGTGGTGCAGATGGGAGGCAGATGGATCTCTGAGTTTAGGGCCAGCCTGGTCTACAGAGCAAGTTCCGGGACTGCCAAGGCTACACAGAGAAAGCCTGTCTTGAAAAGCCAAAACAAACAATAAACCACAACCCACACACAATACATGCAACTTAACTATTAGAATGGCTTTATTTCTCTCAGTTTTAATCATGATATTTAATCTATTTTCTTTTGCTTTTTAAATTCCATCTCCCTCCTTTTAAGTATCAGATATACGAATCTCACTGAGGTCAAAGAAGCATGCACTGTCCTGAACTCAAGACATTTTCATCTCCCCACCACGATGGCCAAGGGATTTATTATTTTGCTTTAACCCAAATACCTTCACTGGGTAGTATCTTCCAGGTTAGAAACATTCTTCCTTACTGAACTAGCAGCCATCCAAACACTTTAAGTTTCAGAGCCGGCTGATCTCAGCAGCAGCTGAGACTACTGTCTATGTCTGCCTTGCTCACTCTGTCAGTCATCCTTCTAAATGCCTGAGCCAACTTAACCTGGAAAATTGTTTGCCACAAATCTGATATGATCTGCCTCAAACTAATGGCACTGTTTTCTAGAATTTGTGTATTTGAATAGGGGATGTCATTTCATGCAATCTACGATCAGTTTGATTTCTTAATATTCAATGACATTTAAAAAGATGTCCCTTGAAATACATTCTTTCTGCCGTGTAATTATAATGCAGAAATGCAATAAAACTCAGCAACTTCCTTGGACTGTTTTTTCAATCAAAGGATATTTAGATCATCCCTAACTCTTTTCAATAAAACTATGCTTGCCCCTGTCTCAAGGAAAAGGGTCAATGTTCAGTCCTATTCACTGGAGAAAACAATGAAGAATATTTCAAGGATATCAAAGTAAAATTAGATGTTAGTCTGGCATATATTTCACACACGTGCTGAAAGCAAACAATATAATGGTCTAGTTTATTCTGGGTGTCGTTTCACCTTTTTCAATGCAGACTGAAAATAATCAACTTCCCAAGGAGCCTACGCCAAGTATACTGAAGTGAAAGCAGTGGCCACACATACTTATCTTCCCAGGCGTCAGGATCCTAGGAGCAGATTAGAACAATTCAATTCTCTGAGTGTGGTTCTGACCTGACAGGTAACAAGGAGCTACTTCACCAACTCTTTCTCCTGAACTCTCTTTAGTCTAGCAGGGGAGGTGATCTATAGACATATGGCCAAAGGTATTAGTGAAAGAGGAGATGGACCTTCCTTTTAAACCAAGGAATAGAGGCTTGCTTCTAAGAACCATTTAACTAACTGTAAAAGCAGATGCAAAATTAACATTAATGCAACATTTCAAATTTATTCATATTCTATAATTCTGACACTTGACAACAACTGTAAAATATTTCCCCACTAAATAAAAGAGGTAATGGGAAATTAAATAACTGACTGCAAGTAACCAACACTGTCCTCAAGAGGTCCCGAATTTAATTAACTTATTGAAGTCCAAAAGGAATACCCTCATGTGTTATGAGTAAATTCTCAGAATGCCAGTGTGGTGACTACAGAAAACACACTGAAAAGGACAGGAACAAACAAGATGTTTATCTCACATCCAGACTCATTCCATTCTCAGCACTGGGGGGTAGGGGGTAAGATAGGGAGTCTGTGCTGGGAGTCAAACCAAGGTTTTGTACATCCTAGACAAATGTTCTACCACTAAGCTACATTTCCGGCTTTTGGTTTTATGAGACAGGACCTTACTATGTAGCTCAGACTGGCCTTGATCACACAATCTTCCTGCCTCTACCTCCCATATGGTGGGATTATACATATGTAGCATAAAACCTGACCTACTCTCAATTCTTCTACCCTAAAATAACACTGCTAATGAGTAGGAGAACACACTTTTTAATTTCTGACTTGGGTGCCACAGAGCAAGTCTTCAAATTTCACTGAATGTGTTAATAATTTTAGTTTTATATTTAACTCAGTATACAATTTTTATGTCTTGCAAAATTACTAAGAACAATCAAGGCATGTATGCATTTATCCTGAATCATTAACTCATTTACTCATTTATTCAACAAGCATTCAATTTAATCAAAATCATGTTAAATGGCATGCAATGAGATTCAGATTTTAAAAATCTGAGAGACAACAGAAGGCTTTTGCCTTCTTTACAACTGAAGAGGCTTTTAAGCAAACAGCTACAAAAACTTTGTTGAAAGGAGACATGAAACACTCCTAAAAGCAATCCCAGGGACAACACTTATCTTAAAAATAAGAGCAGAAGGACTAAGAAGGTACAAGCAAATAAGGTATTTTATATATAAAGTGAGTTTTAGAGCGTTCCCTACCCCTATAGCTCAAAACATGAAAGGTCAGAAGCATTAGCAAACCAAAGCTCACTGAAAGAGCAGCTTCAGACTGCATGGGTAATGGAAATAATCAAGTAAATGTAATGGGCTCCTTCTAATGAGCTTAGAATTCAGAGGAAGAAAAAGACACCCAATTTTAATGCAGTTCAATAAAGTTGGCATTATAGTAAAAACACAGAGCCAAACGTTGTTGGAGAGGTGAAAGAAAGTCATTACATTATACAAGTATACTAAATATTCTGTCCTATAGGCAATGCAAGGTGCTGAGAGATCTGGAAATGTGGTCACAATCATAGGAATCACATGATGGATGCATTCTGTGAGTTCTATTCCAAGTAGTCCTCCAGTTAAGCAAAGCCACAGTCACAGAAGATTTTAGCCAATGCCTACCACTGTGATTTTTTCCCCTAGCTAGGTAAATGGGATGCTTACAAATCTTTTAGTAAGAAGGAAGGGAAAAATTTAGTGACATTTTCCAAAATCCCATATATTTATAGGGTTTGTAAGAAGTTGTATTTAGGGCTGAAGAAATGATTCAGCAGGTTAAGAGGACTGATTGTTCTTCCAGAAGACCTGCTTCAATTCCCAGGACCCACATGGCAGCTCACAACTGTCTGTAACCCCAGTTCCAGAGGAACTGACATAAATGGCAAAACACCAATAAATATAACAAAAAAAAGAAGTTATATAAAATTTACATTATATATACACAACCTTAAAATTTAAGGGGGAAAGGTAGAATATAAAACTACCATGTACAATATGATATATAATAAAATACATACTACATTTTGACAAACTTAGAATAAAATATAATGGAAAGATTTTTAATAACTGTTCTTGGTATTTAGCTCTGCTATTAAAACACAAAACAACTGATATTTTTAGCTCAGGAAAAATGTTTAAGATTCCCACTGTGAAAATCTGTCTCCTTCCTCATTGATATAAAGGCAAAGGCAAATTCAAGAAACTGAAAGGATTAAAAGTCAAAGAACACAGAAAGCAAGTCACATAAATAATGTTGGTGAATATATTCTCCCTGAATGCTTCAGAGGAAGGGCTGGGGTGTGGCCCAGTGGTATGGTACTTGCCTAGGTCTATTCCATCCTGAGCACAGAAAGAAAACAAAATGAAAAAAGGTCTCTACAAAATGATTCTTTTCCCACAGGGCTTAATTTTTAGCATCATTTGGAAACGAGTCAATAAGCATATAAACAAGAGAAAAGTATCTGCTCACCAGGGGGATCACAGTCTAAAAGACAGAAGAATGATTACCAATGGTTACTACACATAGAAAATCTGAAAAAGATTTACACCCCCACCTCCACACACAAGCACAAGATAAACAAAGAGGAGAGATAGAATGAGAAACGTCAGGGTAAACTTCCTAGGGGAATTTAGTCTTAAATGAGCTGTGGGATGGAAAAGAGCTTTTGAGTACGCACAGGCAAGGAAATGTAGGTAATTTGCAGTACTTCCTAGGACAGAGTAAGGGGAAGAGGAACAGGAAATGACTCTAAAGATTAAGGCATGACCCAGGCCACAAAGAAGGTTATATATTTACTCTATGATTGATTCTATCTAAATTGTCATTAATTACAAGATACAGCATTACTATATGGGTCCTAAAGCTTTATGACTGAGTCCTACTATTAAAATGTTTAATAGTTTACTTTAAGTGTAAGATAAGTCAAACATGCAGAGAGACAGAAAAAAAAAAGAATTGCTCAATTTACTATGGTAGAAGGAGGGGGGCAGGAATCCTTTTGAGAACTGAACTCTGAGTCGGTCTGTAATATGAATTAAAGCTAACAGCATAGAGCAAAGCAAGAGATTGAAACAAACAAGCAACTGTTTTCAAGTAGCCTTAAGTTGGCAGTACCCTGCTGTCTCTCAGAAATACATTAGGATTCTGTTCAGAGGGGCAAACTTCAGTTAGGGACAACAGCAACTGAAGACAAAAACTCATTTCAAAGATAAAAAACCAAAGATGGACGTCTTAGGATCAATGAAAAAATAACCAATCTTAAGTGTGACGTTTCACAATTACCTAGGAAACTTTATTAAAAATTGTCATCGCTGGGAGGATGGCATCCAAGGGTATAGTACCTGCCAGGCATCAACAAATCTAAAACCCTATGCTGTCAAAATATACATCTCTAGTCCCCATACCCAAGGATAGTCAGAAAGATAAGCACTTCAGCAGGAATTCCCAAAATAGAGCCCTGGAGTCTCATCTTAACAAGTCATCCACATGTAAAATGTAAAATCTGTTTACAATTCTGACAAGATATGAAGGCACTGACACTTGTGTCTATAATATTAGCAATAAGGAACAGTAGGATTTTAATCAAGAACACGACTGGATCAGACTGAAAAGTCTGGAAGACCACTGGTGGAAGGCAAACTTTGTAGAGCTGACAGAATAGCCTAAGAATGGAGAACAAGGGGTAATAAATGTTATAGTTAGGAGATCATCAAAATAATAAGGTTAAAGATGATGACCATTTATGTATTAACAGTGAGAGTAGAAGAGTAGTAAAAAAATTAGACTTTATAAAACGTAAACAAAAAATGTTATTTTGAATTTTCTAAAGATAAAGCCCTACTAGTGAGCATTATAAACACTGGCCTTTAAAAAATAAATCTTATTGAGGATTATAGCCCACCATCTTTTTACCTGTATAGTAAACTGTGTTCTATATAATCGTATACTATATAAACATTACATGGTTCAAATATGATTAAAACTAAAATGATCTTCAAGCTCATGAAAATATAAACAAATTTAAATCTCTAATGTTTAACATTCTATTAATCAGAGTATATGAACTGAAAGTTTAAAATCTCAGACAATATAAAAGATTTTCAGTGAGTGATAATTTAAAATTACAAACAGAAAACAATCAATTAGCAAACTTACGCTGAATGTGAATGAACTGTTTGGGCTGTTTAAACTCTCCTTTGTACAAGCGATTGTAATAGTTGACGTTGCTCTCTGCCTCGGGAACTGGAATGACCATGCTCTCTTTTTTTTCTCTAAATACTTGCTGCGCTGAAATAGCTCGCTGTAAGTGATGTTCCTGGAAAATGTAAAGTAGGCAACATAAGCTGTGTTGGTAACAGTAACTCAAAGCATAATTCTATTTAAAAGCTACTTGGTTAATTAACTGCAAAAAAATCAATTATGAATAGTCCCTCTTTGCTAAGTCATAGGATTTTTTTTCTGCATGCCCAAGAAAGCTTTCCCATCATTCTCCCTTAATAACTGTGGCTTATTATTAGTATCACAACTTAATAGAGTTTAAAAAAGACAAACCCATATATGTTCATAACCTAGAATTTTAATATTTCCATTATAAGTCTATATCTTGTTTGCTAATAAGTAGAGGTATTTGTCACCACTACCAGGTTAAGAAAAAATTCAAGTCATAGGTATTAATTCTTAAATATCATCTATACTTTAAACTTAATGAGTACAACATTATGAATAATTTAAAAACAAAGATGAAATTATGCCCAACAAATAGTATTATAACCATGGCAGGAAATATTTAATAAATATTAAACAAATAGTTCCTATAAAATATACACATGTTCTAATGACTTCTCATCAATAGCCTCTGAATATCCTACTATACTCATTCCCATTATAGCAGTTTCCCTTCTGGAAGGTAAATCAGATCATGCCATTCCCACAAACATTTCTATCATATCAGTGTAAAGGTTAAAATTCCTCAATGACCTTTAAGGCTCTGTAGTATTTCTCTGACACCTCAACCTCTCATCTTTTGCTCTAGCCACAATGTTTCTTCCTGTTTTCAAGTAGTATCCAAATAGCCTACATTTAAAATCCTTTAGTTTCATCTTCCTCGGTTTTCTTCATCTAAAACAGGCCTTGCCCATCACACCTTGGAAAGCTTTGTTTTTTCTCCATTCCACTTAGCTACAGATGATACACACACAAAATCTCATTTTTCCATTCACCTACTAAGCATTAAGCATGCTCTTTGGGAGCAGCTATTTCTGCTTCTTTTATAAATATTTACATCTATAAATTACACAAAACAGTACATACAAAAACAGTTAAATATATACTTAATAAATTAAACCTACGATATTGCTAATATTTCAGAGAATGCAAAAATATATTGTTCACACAAAAACTGAGCTGTTAAATATGCCTAGTAACTTGTCATGGCTACATAATTCTAAGTGGCAAAACAGATATGAACTTGGCTATATATGGGGAAAGTCAAATTCTTCACACTATCATTTTATACCATTTTAATTTATAAAGTTCTACAGGATCTAAGAAATTAGATAACTTCACTCACGTCTTTTATGTAGGGGTGCCCAGTCCCAGCCACAGGCTGACAATAAACAAAATAACTATGAATATGACCTAACATAAAATCATAACCTTACTTAAAACATTAAGAGATCTTGATAATATTTAGTAATTCAAGTGAGTGGTTCTCAACCATGTACTTTATACATTAAACACCATCATAGAGTCATGCAAAATAAACTTTATAGTCTCACTATTTGTATGTATACATGGGTTCAGTCTGAAGGTGGTATTCACCTTTACAGTGTCGGGTTCCAAGCACAATCCAATTTACACCATCAGACATTACACGTGCTCATGGCGGCATGATAAGTGAAATGCAGCAATTATCAATAACATTTTAGCCAACTATTATAAACAATAGGTGTTTAATGTTATTCAAAAGGCAATATACTTGATTATTAAAATACTTCCTTCCACACCTTGGTCATGCCTCAAGCATCATCTGCTGCATTTTGTACGTTGGCAACCCATTTGAGCTGCAATGGCAGCTGAAGGGCTTTTTGCTTTTCTGTCAATTAATGTTCATAATAAAAGTAAATATAGTCCCTTAGCTATTATTTTTTTTTTGAAGTACTAGCATGGCTTTTGTAAGAGCTGAGAAGAAAAGGAAAGGAAAGTGTCTAAAGGAAACTTGCAGAAGAAAAGGATGAGTCATCAAACAGTGGCAGATGACTAATATGTCAAAGCACATAGGAAGGCACTGCACTTTTGGGAATCTATCCAAACTTTTGAAAACTATGATTTGAAGAGATATCACATGCAAAAGAATATTGCCAAATTTAGTGAGTATCAAAGATATCATAAAGACAAAATGTTAGAACTGAAAAAAATAATTCAGATGGATTATATTATAAAAGCAAGATATGTGGTAAGACACTTAGAAAAAATAAAAGTCATTTACTTTGATAGTAGACTTACTAAACAATGTGGTAGACATAATATGCTCTGGAAAGATAGGAAGGCATGTCTAAAGTGCGTCTGTCTCACAAGCCTACAACCAAGGGGAACTGGAGCATAGCGCTTTTAATCACAGATATTTTGGTGATGACAACAACACTGATGGCACAAATAAGACTTGGCTACTACCACTTTTAGGAGAGATACTGATGAAGATCATGACACAAATAAATCAAGAGTTAATACAAAGCAGTAAATTTCCTTTGTTCATTGTCAAATTATGGTACAGGTGATGGGAGGCAAAGAGAAGGACCTGTAAAATTAATAAATCACAATGCAACTGCTACCCAAACTCATGCTGATCACTGCATAGCAAATCAAGAAAACTTATGTGGTGGAGAGAAGGCTCAGCAGTTAAGAGCACCTTACTGCTTTTGCAGAATACCATGGTTCAGTTCCCAGCGCCCACAATGTGGCTCACAACTGCAACCCTTGGAGCTGGAATTATAAGCGACTGTGAGCCACGTGGGTGCTGGGCATGGTGTCCAGGTCTTCTGCAAGAACAAGTGTTTCTAATGCTAAGTCATCTCTCCAGCCCCCACTGAGTCATGTTTCTTTCTTTACGTTGTCATTGTTGCTTGGTTTGGTTTGGTTTTTTGAGACAGGATTTCTCTGTGCAGTTCTGGCTGTCCTGGAACTCACTTTGTAGACCAGTCTGGCCTCGAGTTCCCATTTCTCTGCCTCCCAAAGTGCTGGGATTAAAGGTGTGTGCCGCCACCACCCAGTGTCATTTGTCTCTTAATACAATGTCAAATACCACACTAGATTTGCTGCTTAAAAATTTTTTTATAACTAAAAAGTGTATTTTTAAAATAATAACTAAAAAATTTAAATAGAAAATACTAAATGGAGAAAGAATGTTATCCTATAGCCATTTCAATAACATATATGTATATTCTTAATCAACTACAATAAAAACCTTTAAAGAATTCCAATACCATAAACGTGGTAAAGTCTTAGTGCTTCTAATGAAATTAACTCATAGCCTTCAAAAGATTTGGAGAGTCTCAAATAGCAACATAAATTGTTTTTCTGACCTACAGTATCATCCACAATGAACAAACAATACCCTATTTCTAAATAACAGTGTCTGTAGGATTCCTGTTTAAAACAGCACATTTGAAATGAAATTTAACCAAACACTTTTCCCTCCTGGTATTGAGAACTCTAGGTTCTATAAATCATCCTCAGGCTTCTAAGTTCTCTTTTCATTAAAGTTTTTTTTTTTTTATCATTTCTCAAATTCATACACCTGTCTGCTATAAGCCTCTCAGACTTACATGCTTTTGTTCTGTTTGTCTATTTATTTATTGCTCTCATGCTCACAGAGCTTCTACATCACATTGGAATAAAAGAAGACTACTGTCTCATTTTCTGAGCTTCATGAACATGTGCCTCCTCAACTAGTCAAACCTCTCATTCCATCTGCATGCTTGTCCCTAAGCATCCTTCCCCTAGTACCACAATTTCTACCTTTTCCTCTGCATCCTCCTACCTTCCTTTGCCTCTCAAAATCCTGGCCCTCTCCTGAAGAGAAACAACTTCTACTTTCCAACCTTAATTCCACATACATCGCCAATCTGTTAGCAACAGTTTGTTCCCCAATTTTAAGAAAAGCTTCAGTTTCCTATGAAACTCGCTCATCACCCTCATTCCTTATCCAGGTCTGGAACACACAGCTGAGACTACTCATCTTCTCGCAGTGCCCTCCTGTCTATGCTTCTTCTGCTCTTCTATTCTATGTGAAAGTATCGACCAACTTAATATAAATATTGTAAGACCTTAAATTTATTTAAGCTTTTAAAACATATTCAAACACTAATACACACAGCACACACACACATACAAAAATGAACTGAGCTTCAAGATACAGAAGTATACTACACTAATACAAATGAAGATCAGATGATAAAATAGATAAATTTTAAAATTATTTATTATCAGTCATCCTTTTAACAAGTTTAAGTGAACCAGTTAGTACACTGATATTATCTTGTCACTCAAAAAATCTTAGAGCGAATGAGCACAGTCTCTGCTGTTAAGAAGCTTGTTTGACAGAAGTGAAACACTCGGGTTACAATCCTGTTTGAACCTGACAAGTATGTCTCCTCTCAATAGTCAAACCACTGTTTCAAGAGAACAGAAAAGATGCCCAAAGAATGTAATATATATTATATAATTAGATTATATATCTATATATAATATCTATAAATAAATTCTAATTAGATACTCTTAGGAAGACTGACAATTTGACAAAACAAAAAAATCCCAGGCAGCAAAAACAACATGAACAAAATGGATATAGGTGCAGCCTAGCAACAAAAGCTAGGTAGTTGAGGACTGGACTAGTTGTCTCCACACTTTCAATGCACTTTTCTTCACAAGGTAGGATCCCAAGCTCACCAATTACATTTTCTCATATATTAACAACTAATACTATCCTATAAATTTGAAACATATTAATGGTACAAATTTAAGTCAACCAAATGATTATGAGGATCACATAAAACAACACAAACTGCATTCTGGAAGGCAAAGCTTTGGATAAGTAATGTCTAGTATCTAAGGCTGTATTGTGCTATAACCTTGCTGAGTAACTCACCTTATGGTCACAGAAAGTCAGACCACAAGTAACACCTTCCTACAGTTACATAGTGCTTTCTAGCTTTTAGAGACCATTGACAATCCCACAAACTCACAATAACCTTAAGATTCAAGAAACAAGTGATCTGTTCTTAGATAAATTACATGCATATTAAAGAATCAAATTTCAGGGCTCTGGTTACAGTGTTGTTTGACTATTCCATCCTCACAAGACAAGGACATCTGTTAAAGTAGAGATGAGAAACCATAATCTTATAATACTAACAGTTTGCAACACGGGTGGAAATAAGAGGGATTTAGATTGAATGGCAGCATGTTTTAAAATCTGCACTCTTCTAATATAAATGTCACTTTCCTCCAAATATAAAACATTTTAAATCATTAATATCATCAAGCTTTAAAGTATTAAAATTATCAAAACATTTTTAAAACATGTTAATTCATAAACATTAAGACATTTATTTAATTTGGTGAACAAAGGGCCTCCTGCTTGAAATTACTTGTTTACTATTTACAGTTCTAAACAAAAAAATTTTAAAGTAGATCAGAAATTATTTTATTAGAAGAGTTGGCAGATGACAGAGCTGTAGCCAGAAATTGAAAAACAAGACTACAACACTCTGCTATTTTAACTTAGAGACAAAATTTGTCTCTAAAAATAAAAACTCAGCTATTATTTCCTTCATCTCTCAAAAAGAAGGTAGGGCAGATGGAGAGAAGGCTCGGTATTTAAAGGCACTTGGAGCTCTTGCAGAGGACCTGGGTTTGGTTCTCAGCACCGACACAGTGACTCACTACTATTCGGAACTCTCGTTCCTGCAAATTTGATGCCCTCTTCTGAGGTCTGTGGGCACCAGACTTCCATGGAGACTCCCAGAAACTGGAGGTAGAGGTAGAAAGATTAGGTGTCTGAGGTCAGTTTGAACTACACAGCAAAAACTTTGTCAAAGTAACAACAAAGACTTGGGAATACTGGAGCCTGACTATTTTAATCCTAATATTTAAGAGGCAGAAGCAGAAAGACCTAAAGTTCAAGTTCAGCCTAGATTATATAGCAAGATCCTGCCTTTTTAAAGAAAAAGAATAAAGTTAACAACAAATCATATTCCTTGAAATATAAAGTATAAAATTACAGATCAAGCAAGGTCTCTCTATTATATAGTTCCCCCGGCCCCTGTAGACACACTGTAGACCAGGCTGGCCTCAAATCCCAGAGAGATCCGCCTGCATCTGTCTGCCTCCCAAGTGTACCACCACATTCAAAATAGTCTGTGTTTTTGGAAGAAAGGGAACAAGCAAAACATTTAAACAACATTCTGTCCACATGGAAAGTTTTCCATGCCTATCTTAGAGCATCCATTTCACTAACAGCCTTATATACCCGGGGCTACTGAGAAAAGAGTTCTACATCCTGCCACAATATTGGAGACTCAGCAGTACATAAGACAGACATCAGAGGGTGCATGCAATTTCGAGTACCTAAAAAAAGTCATACAGCTTTAAAAAGTTTTGGGAGACCCTCAGAATCAGCTGGACTGATTAGTTAAGGTCTTCCCCCACACAAAGTCAGTCCTCAAGAGGTGGCTGCTTCCTCAAATGTTCAACTGACAGAGAAAGAGAAAAGGGGGGGCATAAAAAAATCTGGGAAGTATAACCCAAGAAAGGAAAAAAAATGAATCAATGAGTTGAGGAGAAAAAAAAACTGAATCAACAGAAATTTACACACTATCTAATAAGAATTTTAAAGGCACTATCTTGGAGATAGATGCAATACAAACAAGAGAACACCCACAGGCAAATAAATGAAATTAGGAAGGCAAGGGATGTGCCAAATGATAGTATCAGGGAAGTGAAGAAAATTACTATAAAAAAGAAAGAAAGAAAGAAAACTAGGCCTAGTGACACACTTACAATCTCAATACACGGAGGCAAGGAAAGAGTTCAAAGTCAGCCTATACTACGTAACAAAGTCTTATCTCAAAAAAAAATATAATAAAATACCATCATAGTTAGCTTCAGTTGTCAACTGACACAAACCTAAAGTTAGACTAGCCAGCAGGCTTGTCTGTGGAGCATTTTCTAATTTTTTAATAGATGGTGGAGGATATTAGGTCATTGTGGGAGGTCCCACCCTAGGGAAGTTGGTCCTGTGTTTCATAAGGAAGACAGCTGCTGAACAAGCCAGAAGAAGCCTAAAAGCAGCTTCCATGGTCTCTGCTTAAGTCCCTTCCTTGGCTTCCCTCAATAACCAAAGGGAAAACACTTTCCCCAGCAAGTTGCTTTTGGCCAGAGTAGTTCATCAACACAACAGAAAAGTAACTACAGTAAACACCAAAAAGAACCTTGGAGCTTTAAGGGAAAACAAAACAAAACAAAACAAAACCTGAATTGAGAACTTAAGAAGCTCAATAACAGACTTAACCAACCAGAACAATCTTTGAATTCAGAAGACAGGTATCATGAAACTATTAAGAAAAAAAATAGAAAAAAATGAAAAAATCTAATCCTAACGGTACACAATCAAGTGGGAAAATAATACATTTTAAAGGAAATTAAGATGGAAGCAGGAAAGAAAAAGCAGCAAAGTACTTACTTGAGAAAAAAAAATGGCCACAAAAAAAAAAAAACCCTTCCCATATCTGATAAACAAGAAGGAAAAGGGAAAGATAAGCACACTGTGAGACTGTTAACAGCCTAAGATTACTGTGGAAATCATATAACTTATTACAGTACTCAGAACAGTTCATTGCATAACACAAGGAATGTTGCAAACTTTTATAGGAAAGGCATGAAAACAGAACAATGAAATTTTAAGAAAAGCAAAAAAAAACTTAGAAAAATTAAAATGTTTAATTACTTTTGAAAACCTTTCAGTAACTCATCTATATTTAAAATTTCAAAGACAGGAACTTCCTCAACTTGATAGAAGACAAACAACCATAGAAAATTCACCTCTAATATCACATTATGTAACCAAAGGCAGCACAAGTCAAATATCGCGAACCTCATTATTTCTGGTCACCATTTTACTTGAGTGTCTAGTTAGTGTAAATAAAAGCGTGCAGGTTAAAAATGGAATAAAATCATCATGCACATAATAATCATTACTGGTATAGTGTTTACAGTGGTATAATCATTACTGAAACACAGAACTGTGCAGGAAATATTGTGTTCAGAGTATTCTATAAACTTCAAGATCTAGGAAAAGAAATCTATGAAATGAACAAAACAAAAGGTAATATTGTGATGTTACCTTAATAAACTAACAGTTAATTTATTAAGCATGTAATTATTGTAACTGGAAATGACCTATCTATAGTACTAGAGTAATTCTATTTTTACAGTCCACATGAAACTGTTACACTGCCATTTAACACTTTTTGAAAAATTTAAGAACTTCTATTTTTGATAAAAGGTCTCACTATGTAGCTACAGACAGCTACAGGTATCTTGGAACTTGCTATATAGAAAAAGATAGACTTGAACTTGGCCAGATCTACCTGCCTCTGCCTCCTAAGTATAAATCTGGCTTAATCTAAAGACATTTTAAAATGATTTTGCATTAAGCAGAAAAAGTAGGAAACCAAGTCATACACCCAAGATAATCTCAGTAAGTAGTAATGTGCATAGAATGAGAGATAGTAATATGTGTGAATGAAATATTAAAAAGAAACACAGAAAAAGAGATGAAAAGGTCTGAGGAAAATGTGTCTAAATATCAGGCATTGTAATTGGTTCCCAGCGTCGTTGTCCAAGTCTTTCAGTGTTTTCTACATTATCTCAAAGGGCAGGTATTACAAAAAGCAATCAGCACCAAAGTTTCAAACTATTTACATGTATTTAGCAGTTTTGCTCAAAAATCAAAGAAAGGAACACATGGAGAAAGATACACAAGAAACAAAGACAAACAAAACTCTAGAAGTCATTTTCCTAGTCTAATTAAATTTGCAGTTCTAGAACATTTTAAATCTGACTTTCAGCCCAGTGGTGAATTAAAATCACCTTCAGCCAAAAATGGATGCAACTGGAACAAATTAATGCTACAGAAAATGAGACTCAGAAGGACAAATACCACATTTTCTCTCAAAGATGAGCAGAAAATAAATTTAAATATGTGTATGCACTTATTTGTGTGTTTGTAGGTCATAACACTAGACAGGGAATCATGAGAGAGAAGAAAGAGCTTAAGGGAGGTGGGACAACAGAGTAGATCCAGAATCCTTAACAATAGAGCAAAATCTAAAGGTATTGAACTATTTACAAGTAATTCAGCTATACCCTCCCTCTGAAACAAATGTTAAGAACATTCATGAGAGTACAAAAAATATCTACCACCCATCAAAATAAAACTCAATAGGATAAAAATAATTTTTAAAGTGTCAAATCTAAGTGGGTGGTGGCACACGCCTTTTAATCTCAGCACTTGGGAGGCAGAGGCAAGTGGACCTCTGTCAGCTGGAATACGGCTTGGTCTTCAGAGCCAGGGCCAGGGCTATGCAGAGAAAACCGGCTTCATAAAATCAGGAAGAGGGAGGGAGGGACGGAGGGAGGGAAGGAGGAGGAGGGGAGGGAGGGAGGGAGGAAGGAAGGGAGGGAGGGCGGGCACAACAAATGCTGATAAAGATGTGAGAACAGAGGAAACAGTATTCACTGCTAGTGGGAGTGCAAACTAGTACAACCATTATGGAAATCAGTATAGAGGTTACTTAAAAAAAAAAAAACTAGAACCACCATGTGACTCAGCTGTATGTATCACTTGTGATAATCTGAGTAAGAAATGCTCCCCGCCTCTTCCAGGCTCACGTATCTGAACACTTGGTTCCTGACTAGTGATGCTGTTTGTGGAAGATGTAGAACCTGTAGGAGGTAGAGTCTTGCTGGAGAACATGCATATGCGGGGGGGGGGTGGCTTTGAGAGGTCACAGTCTCACCCCACTTCCAGTTTACACTCTGTGGTTTTGTTTTGCATTTGAACATGTACTCTTTAAGCTTCCTATTACAGCCACATATTGTCATGCTTCCCCTGTCACTGGGGACACTTTCTGGGATCATAAAAATCTCTTCTTTCTGTAAATTGTTTTGGTCACGGTGCTTTCTCACAGCAACAGAAAAGTAACTGATACAGTATCTGGCATCAGAAGAGTGGGTTGTTGCTGTGGGAAAACTGAGCCATGTTTTTTTCCTGGAGGAAGACTCTGGAGGTGTGGACTTAAGAAGGGGTTCAATGCTGTAAGTAAAGCTTATGCAGCTGTTCCACTAGCAGTCTGGAAGATAGCAAGGCTGAGAATAATTCGGGTAGCATAAGTCCTGCTGAAGAGGTTTCAGAGGGGAGCAATATTAATAATTGGGGTAGAAGCCATTTATATGGTATGTTGGCAAAGAATCTGGCTGCCTTCTGCCCTTGTCCTAAGAACTTAAATGGGCAAAATTAAAGATTTTTTTTGGCAAATTCAAGAGAACATAAGTTTAATCAGTGGTATGGTTATTACCAATAGCTCTTACGCAGATTTGCAATGAAATATAACAAGAGGTGCAGAAAGAAATACAGATCAGATTGTATGGTTGTACAATTGTATAATTTGGAGAGAAAGAGTGCAATAGGAAGCTTACAGTGGGAAGACAGGTACAGAAAGACTGTAACAGAAAGGAGAATGATGCCATTAAGGAGATGCCTACACTGCACTGGAACAAAGGGAAGTGCCCTGAGGGCAAGACCCTATGTAGCTAAGCTTCCAACCTGTGAAAGAAAAAGGCCTAAGTTTTCAGCTCCTAGAAAACAGCACACTAAAGCTCGTGCTAATATGACCCAAGAGGACAAGAGTTCATCCCAAGCCAGCAGTCAAATGTGGCAGTGTCATCCATATGATATATATGGCTTTGGAAGATTAAAAAGTGATAGTGGGACTGGGGGTCATGACTCTTCATGATTCTAGAGGGATAAGGCTTGACTCTTCCTTTTCACTTAGCACACAGTTCAACAGTATAATCTTGAATTCTAATTACACCTATTATTTCCTAAGAATCTGTTAACAGGGCTGAAGCCCAGTGGTAAAGCACTCGCATAACTAAGGCCCTAGTTTAATCTCCAAAACTTGTACAGATGCAGACATGCGTGTGCATATGTGTGTGTGTATGATTAAAATGTCATAACCAACCCAACCTTTAAGTCTTCTATTTACAAAATGGCATTCAAAGAATTAAATTAAGACTTAGTAAGAGTGATCTCCAGTTCTGACTAAGTGCATCCTAGATGATCAGCATCTTGAAATGGAGAAAATCCAATCATGGCTCTCAAACATTTGTGACCGTTAGGATGATCAGACAAATTGTTTCAACAAACTCTAATACGAACTTCAGTCTCTGGTTTAGGACATCTGGGATGAAGTTAGACAATGCACATTTCTAACAAGTTCCCACAAGATAATGATGTTGGGGGTTGAAGACTACACTGAGAACCACCAGTTTAAGAACCACTCGCTTAAAGCAGTACAGCTCATAGAATGTGGTCCTCTGTAATCACAAAACTTCCGAATAAACATTTGGAAACTTTAAAAGCAATCTGGTTAACAATTTGGTGCAACCAAAGGTTTAAAATATGTTTTTGTATTTTCTATCTCTTTTACTTAATTTTCTAGTAACATATTTTTATTGTACTTGACAAAGGTTGTAGTGAGGGGCCGCTTGTTGGTTCCCGGCCGCTTAACTCTGAAATAATCACACAGAAACTGTATTATTTAAATCACTGCTTGGCCCATTTGCTCTAGCTTCTTATTGGCTAACTCCTACATACATATTAATTTAACTCATCTCCATTAATCTGTGCATCACCACGAGGTTGTGGCCTACCAGCAAAGTTTCAGCACATCTGTATCTGGCAGCTCCATGGCTTCTATTTGACTCTGCCTCCTTTCTCCCAGCATTCCGTTTAGTTCCCCCCGCCCAGCTCTGTTCCCCTATAGCTTTGCTATAGGCCCAAAGCAGTTCCTTTATTAACCAATGATATTCACAACATACAGAGGGAAATCCCACATCATAAGGTATAGCCATAAAATTATTAAAATTAATGTTTATAAAAATGTTTCTCAAAATATCTGGGGACTTTTTTTAACCATACACTGTCTTTGAAGGTAACATTTACTTATTTCATTAATTTTGCCTCCTTAAGAAACATACAAGTGCTCGGTGGTGACGCAGGCTTTTAATCCCAGCACTTGGGAGGCAGAGGCAGGTGGAGCTCTGAGTTGAAACTAGCCCCATCTACAAAGCCAGGACTACACAAAGAAACCCTGTCTCAAAAAAGAAAAAAGAAGGAGGAGGAGAGGAGGAAGGAAGAAAAGAAACAAGTTTTAGTTTGAAATAATTATATTATTAATTAAAATAATTACTAAACTTTATTATTTCTGTTAATGTATATTTAAGGATATTTATCAAGAAAATTAAGTGTTCATTTGCAATGAATTCCCTTTAGATTGAAGAACAGGGTAGAGATTTTTCTCTCTTGAAAAACAGCTGATAACATTTTAAGTGATTCAGAACTGAATCATCCTCAGCTTCTCTTTTTATTGTAATTAGCTGGGAGGTGAATGACGGCAAGGTGGGAGTAAGGGACTTTAGTGCAGTGAGTTACATTGTAAACATACATGGAAAACTGGAAGCAATCCCACTGTGTGGAAATGTCATTCTAAACAATTTGACTTCTAGATCAACATTTGAAAAACCTATTATGTTACTTTAACATTAGCTTGCTCCTCTTGATAAAGTAACAAATATCTGTCCTTTGTTACTGTATCCAACTTTCTGAAACCTTGTTTTGAATCATGTATTTCCTAATTCTAGTTAAGAACATAATCTTCAACACCAACAACAGGTAACACAAACAACATCCATATCATTTAGTCTAATCATTTACTCAACAGAGAAATGAGCAAAAGATTCAAACCAACAGGCAAGTTATTGACATTTGTTTAAAAAAAGACTTATTTGATGATTAATTTATGCATTGCTTTATACTTACTTCTGAAATTATCTTCCATCCTTTTAACACTAAGAAGAGACACTTAATCCCATATAGTATTTCAAGACCTACATTTAAAAACAGCCAAGACTTGAAGTCTAGGAGATAGCTTAGTGGGCAAGTGCTCAACAAGCATGAAGACATGAATTTGAAGTCAGTTGTAGCCATGTGTGCCTATAACCACAGTGCTTGGGAAGGCAGAAGAGGATGGAGACAGAGGATTATCCCTGCTGGCTGGCCAAGCCAACCTAACCAAAACAAAGGGAGTTGGGTGTTCAGTAAGACACCCTGTGCTGAGGCGATAAGGTGGCAAGTGGTAGCACAGGATACCTGACACCCTTCTCTAGCTTCCACACAGCAGCCAGCACACTCAAACATACCCACTACAACACACAAATATAAAAAAGAACTGACGCGGATCTCAGAGAGTTTGAGGCCAGCCTGGTCTACAAAGTGAGTTCCAGGACAGCCAGAGCTACATAGTAAAGCCTTGTCTTGAAAAACCAAAATTAAAAAAAAAAAAGAATTTAAACCAAGAATTGCATTACTGTGTGGTGGTTTGAATTAAGATTGGTCCCCCATAGGCTCATATATTTGAATATTTGAATGTTTATTTCCCAGTAGGTAGACCGTTTAGAAAAGGTACGGACTTGCTAGAGAAGTTGTCACTGGAGCTGGGCTTTGAGCTTTCAAAAGCCCATAAGGGGCCCAGTCTCTCTCCACACCCCCTCTTCCTGCAACGTGTTGATCAGATGTAAACTGTGCCATGCCTGCCACCATGTTTCCAAAAATGACGGAAATGAACTAACCCTCCAAACTAAGAACAATTTCCAATTAAATGCTGTCTATTGTAAACTGCCTTAGTCATGATGTCCCTTCACAGCAACAGAACAGTAACTAAGGCACAGTGGTTGGGAGAGAGATGGAAAGGGTATGGCTAGCAGACTGCCTGACATACCAGCTGTGGAAGTCTGAATGAGAATGGCCCTACAAGCTTAGGTTTCAATACTCCCTCCCTAGTTGGTGGAAATGTTTGGAGATGTTCTGGGAATGTTCTGGACATGCCCAGAAACCAGTCTCCCAGGTGATTCTAGATCATGTCAAACTGACAACCTTAGCCACAACACTCTCCATTATCAATACTATATCATACTTTTTAAATTAAAAGAATTTTTTACAACTTTTTACAATCTTACAACTACCTCCAAACACATGTCAAAGCCTTTATGTGTTCTATAGCAGAAAAAGAACAACGAACAGAAACGTGAGAGTTCTGCTCTCCAATCAAAGATTCTTGAATCCTAACAAGAATTTGAACTATGTAGGGAATCATAACAATAAATAAATTACATTATAAAGTGCACATTTTGACTGTCTACCCTTAGGATTGGACCTGATATTTAATATATTAAACATTCTCCCAGGTAAGACCAAATCTCTATCCCAAATTTTTGCGTAACAAGGTTTTCAACTATATACACACCTTAAAAAGGTATCACTATGATAGAAACACTATGGAAAACAAGTTTGCCACTTCAAACTTTTATATAAAACTACCATTACCTGAAGCCATTTTGCTCAAGGCATTTATTTACCAAAAGTCATTATTCTCATAGCAAATTTATTTTTTAACTGTCAAATGTCACCTAACAGGTTACTAGTGTACAACAACTATAAAATGGAGTAATATTCAGCAAGAAAAAAGAATGAAGCTTCCTTTCAGAAGTGAGAAGGCTTTTTTAAAAAAAGTGTCTCACTATATATCACTGGCAGGCCTGTAACTTCAAATTTGTGGTAATTCTCCTGCCTGTCTCCTGAGGATGAATGTCATAATACGTATGGATCTTAAAAACAAGAAAATGCTGAATAACCCCACAAAGAGGGTTAAAATTATGCTACATTTACATAAAACTCTAGAAAATGCCATTAATCTCCAGTGATAGGAAGACTTGTTTACAATTCAAGGTAGAAGGGAGAACACTTATATTCATTATTCTGACTGTGGCAATGGTTTTACAGGGACACAAATGCCAACACTATCCAATTACGTAACTTCATATATATACTATGTTAAGTATAAATAAGTTTATCATTCAAATACTAAATTCCAGCTTTAATAGGTTATTGTATACAATATAGATATATGCTAATTCTCTGAAAACCACATAGTATTCAAAAGTATGCCTCAACTAAGAATATAAGAGGTCTTTTAAGGGGTTGAGGGTGGAAGGTGGTTGACTCTGAAGGTCATTTAGAAATGTAGAACTAAGTTACCACAAAGCACATGTATTGTGAAGTAAAATAGCCAGTCATCGGTGATCCAGGTGTCTGACACCAGTTACCAGGAAGAGAAACAACAATCCAGATAGTCAAACTGGCATTAATAGCTTATAGCTATGAATTTTGTACTACCAAATATAAAATTGCTGTAGGTATCTCTGCAGGCGTCTGTCCCATTCTTTAAAGTCAAGTCCCATTCTCTCCCACAAATGGTATGGCCATCAACCAATCACCTCACATGCCCAAAGTCAGTTAACGGAATCAACTAGATACAGGACCTGAACTAGCCACTCATATTCCATCTGTCAGTAATTTAGAAGAATGAATTACAGAAGCTTTGAAGTGACCATATTTGGTCAAGAAGATGTGAAAGCTCTGTTAAGACCCTTTGTCGATAATAAAACTAAATTAATTTTTGAAAAAGGTAAACACTTCATTGCCAAATAGAGTTCATTCCAAGAAAGCTAGGATAGTGCAGGCTCACAGTACTTATCATTAGTGAAGGGAAAACTCATGTGGCAAATCTACAGAAACAAAATGCATTTAAAGATATTTACACTCATTTACAATAGATATATAAAAGACTTTATATATACACATATTACATTTTATGTACCACATAACATGTACAACATGTAGTATTTTCTGTTATTAATACGTAAAGTAACTATTATCTTTTCCACATCTATAAATCAATGAAGAATAATCTACATCTTATTTAACAGAGAAGTACTATCGGGGCATATAATCTGGTGATATTACAACACATTGTTATCTTCAACGTTCACCCTCAAGAACTACATAGTAGGAACTAGAGAGAGGATGGCTCAGCTATTAAGAGCACTTCCTGTGCTCCCAGTACACATAGCAGGTGGCTCATCAACCTATCACTCTAGCCCTAGAGAATCTAATATCCTCTTCTAGTCTCCACGGGCACCAGACACATGTGACATACACTCAGACACACATACAAAATAAATTAGTTAAAAGAAAAATAAAAACCACACAATAGAATTACAAAATAAAAAAATTTCAATTTAAAGAATTTTACGGTTTATTTTGAATACAATCAAAGTTACCCTTGACTGCATGCCCAGCCCATGGGTTGTACATACTTGCTTAGAGACAGACATTCATATAAATGTCATTAAATAAGAATGCTCATTATTCTCCACAATTTTTCAACCTGAAGTTACCAACAGAATTAAAAAGGGAAAAACAATCTGAGGCCTAGTGTTTGAAAAGTAGAGGCAAACGATCTCTATTAGCAGATATATATATAACTCAATAAACCCAAGGGAATCGATGCAAAACCTAGTACAATTAGGTAATTTAGTAATGTTATAGAATTTGAAATTAACATATAAAAATCAATAGCTTGGTTCGAGGCCAGCCTGGTCTACAAGAGCTAGGTCCAGGACAGGCTCTAAAAAAGCTGCAGAGAAACCCTGTCTTGAAAAACCAAAAATCAATAGCTTGGGCTAAAGAGATGGCTCAGTGGTTAAAAGTACTTGCTACTTCTGCATAGAACCTAGGGTTGGTTCAGAGCACCTACATCAAGCAGCTCACAATGGTCTATATAACTGTCATTCCAGGGAATGCCCTCTTCTGGCTTCTACAGGCATCAGGCATGCACAGGGTGCACATACACATGTTTAGGCACTCACGGTACACATACAGAACTTTTTTTTACAAGAAATCAATCACGTTCATAAATATAATGACAAGTGGGAAGGAATACTGAAATGCTATTTACAATAAAAACTCCTTCAAATAAGTCAACGAAAACATAAAAAAATCTGTAAGAACATTCCTCAAAGATAAACAGACTTCATAAAGAGACAATCTATGTTCTTGGATGAAAAGTCAATTCTCTGTAAGTTGATTTATCAATGTATGTAGAGTCCTAACAAAAACACTGTGGTGGTTTGAAAGAAAATGGCCTCCAGACATGGTATTGCTGGAATAGGTGTCGTCTTATTGGAGGAAGTTTGTCACTATGGAGGCGGGCTTTAAGGTCTCATATATGCTCAAGCCACTTCCAATGAGACAGACCACTTACGGTTGCTTTTAGATCAAGATGTAAGAATTCTTAACTAGAGCACCATGTCTGCCTGAATGCTGCCTTGCTTCCCGCCATGATGATAAAGGACTTAAGCCCCAGAAAATGGTAAGCTACCTAATTAAATGTTTTCCTTTATAAGAGTTGTTGCAGTCATGGTGTCTCTTCATAGCAATGGAAAGCCTAACTAAGACAAATGCAAACACTATTGTCTGGATTCTGGCAAAATAATTATAGAGTTCACATGGAAAACTATGCAATGGTAAGGTACTTAGGAAATCTCTGAAAAAGCAGAGTGGTGAGAGGCAGTGGTGAAAAGTCCTATAAGAGGTAAAATAAATAATGGAATGGAATGATGGAACTATAAACAACAATGAAAGCAGTAAACATTCTGCTCAATAAATCAGCAAAGAGAAAGTTATGTTAGGCGTAAGAGGGGTGTGCTGGCACACACCTATAACCTACACTCCAGGCTCACATATCAGCTTGGATATATGATAGAAGAGCAACACAAGAACCCTATCTCAAGAAACTCAAAGGCCCCAACACCTAAGAAATTTCAGACAAAAGAGGACTTTATTTTTTCTTTAAACAACTGAATATCCATCTGGATTGGGCAGGGTGGGCATTGGAAAGTCTAGGGGCTTGGGATGGGACTCAGTGAAGAGTACTACATCTAGCATAAGCAAAGAACTGGATTTCATCCCAGTACAAACAAACAAAATAGCACATACTAGAAACCATGGAAATTCTATAATAAAGCTTAAGGTAATTAATAACCATAGAGAGGGACCTTTAACTTTAATTACATAACTAGAATAATTTTTTTAAAAAATGAGCATTGCATTTTGCCCACTTGTATGTCCTTGTGAGGGTATCAAGACCCCTGAAACTGAGGTTACAGACAGTTGTGAGGCACCATGTAGGTGCTGGGAATTGAACCCAGGTCCTCTGAAAGAGCAGTCATCTCTCCAGCCCCAGAAACATTTTTTATTAAGAACTAAACTTACTGACTGCATGTCAATATTTGTCAATATACAACAGTCTGACAGTAAATGCATACTCTGAACTATCTACCACCTAGTTACATCAGTGCCATAGAGCCCACAAGGATTTAATAAACATATCTACTTCTAGTCCCTTTGTTTTTTGAGAACCACTACTCATCCCAAGCTCAAATTAGAGCAATGATCCAAATAAAAGCTGGATTGTTTCTGTACCACCCACATCATAGGCTTCAGTGACAAGACTAACCCAAAATGACAAGACATCACAGACTCAATCGAAGAGATTCTTTTCTTAGATTTTCAATCTAACAGAAACAAGTTAAAAAGCAAAACAAAATAGGCATCTGTTCCCCTCTCTCTTATTCAAGGGATGCCTATACAGAAAAAAGGCAAAGATAGCAGTACACTCACCCCCAAAAACCAATCATGGACTTCTCAAGGTGGCTGAGATTTACGGGTTTTGTTTTTACCCCCCATACTTTTCTGGAATAATCTGGACATCTTTATAAACATGCAATATTGTTATGATGGAAAAATGGGTAAGGATTCATGAATCTAATCTGGAAATCCAAAAGAATGCCACACGTGGAAAACTCCACACCTGTAGTTCATGGCGTGCAAGTTAAAAGTGACACTCCACTATAAACAAACTGAATTATAAATCCATATGACCAGCTCAACAGATGCAAAAAAGGCACTTAAAATTCAAACCTTCATAGACAGATGCTAAATAAATTAGGATTAGAAGAAACAGACAACAATATTTAATGGTAGTCTACACTAAGCCAACCCCTATCACTAAAGGAATGAGGATGTGTTTAAAGCTTTCACATCAAGATCTGTAACAAGACAAATGTGCCACTTTCACTGCTTTTACTCAACACAATGCTAGACGTCAAAGTAATCAAGAAAAAGAAGAGTATCTAAACTGTCACTCTACAGATGATATGATCTTATACACAAGAAACCCCAACAACACCAAAACACTAGAATGCATCAAAATTGCAGAATGCAAAATCAACAAAACAAAATCAATAGCAGAGCAACACACCATAAGTATCTCAAGTAGTAGAATGACAAAGCCAGTACCATTCACAACAGCTACCAAAGGTGGGGGGAGGGAGAACCATAAAACAAATGCCTAGGACTTAATATGTTTAATGAAAGAAATACATCTCTCCAGTAAGAACCATAAAACACTGATGAAGAAATCCTGCAATTAGAAAGAAAATTATATATTTAGAGGCTGGAGAGACAGCCCAATAGTTAGCATATACTGCTCTTGAATGTGACCTAAATCCCAGAACCCATGTTGGATGGTTCACAATTGTCTCTAACTCTATTTCCAGGAGATCCAACAGTCTTTCGGCCTCTTTGGGCACCCCTTACACATGTGACATATGTAGATGCATGCACATGAAGAAAAAAGAAAAAAGAAAAAAGAAAGGGGGCTATCCTACATTTTAGAGACTCTAGACAAATGGCATCAGAATCTCTTAGTAAATCCTCATTGTCAACTTGACTAGACTTAGACTTAGCATCACCATGGAAACATACCTATGACTTTGCCTAGAGTTTTCAGAAAGGTTTAAGTGAGTGAACTGAAAAAAACAGGAAACCGTACTTACCTCCAGCATTCTTCTGTGCTTCCTGGCTGGTCAGTCACATTGTGACCAACCAACCAACCCACACTCCTGCTGTGCACAGGCTAGTCAGTCACAATGTGACCAACCACCCCACACTCCTGCTGTGCACTGTCTTTGCTATCACAGTGCAATGCATCTCTCCTTAAATCATGAATCAAATATAAACCCTACCCTTCATAAGTTGTTTTTGTAAATTATTTTGTCACACCAGGAAGAAAAAAAAAAAAACTAGTACACTTGGGAAAGTCTTAAAAATGAAAATTCTTAAGCTACATATTAGACCTATTGATTGAGACACTGGAGAATACAACCCCCAAAATCTGTTTTAAAAAAACCTTCCAAAGAATCTGACACATGGAAAATTTGAGAATTGCTGAACAGACCATTTACACTAGCTTGGGGTGTTACAGAAGCCCTGACAAGTCCTGCTAAGCTAGTTCACATGTCCTACCTACCAGGTACTGCATGTGAACAACCTCATTCCCAGTCTAGGAAATCAGTCATTGTGCTGTATGGTAAAGGACAGGAAATCAATGCATCTCCTATATGACAGGCAAGCAACAAAGTTTCTTATGGCATCCTTCATAAATTTCTTTTCCTTGGGAATCATACATCGCCAAAAAAAAGTCACAGAAAATAACTGAAGGGTCCTCAGAATGGGTAAGAAAATAATAATCTTTTAATTGCTCCAACCTCACGCAAATTTTGCATTTCTTTTGGTTTTACTAATGTGATCGACAGTAAGAAGCAGTATAAATCTTTTCATGTCATGTTACAATGCTACTTGTCAAAATACTGTTTATACCTTCACTACTCAAATTTAACATAACCAGATCCAACTCTGCATCCTGCTTTAATGTTAATATTATTTCAATTTTTCCAATATAACTTTCCTATGATTTTGTATATTTAAGGTATCATTCTAAGAAGTTTCATCAGACTGCCAAAAGAATTCATCACACAAAAAAAGCTGAGAATCCCAAGATAAAGGTTCTCACATCAAGTGTTAACAGCTTCCATTTGAAAACTGAGAGAGAAATCGTTTCTTAATTATACAAACTGGAATACGACCAGAAATTAATGAGCAGTGGGTAGATGTAAAAACTTCTCATTTTGCCTGCAATAGTCACTACAGACTGAACTGCTAATAATGTTCCAGCTGAAAAATATTACAAGAATAAAATATGTAGCATAGCTACCCTCATCAGTAACCTTGTTTTCCAGTTTTCTAAATATGCTAACACTGAAGCTCACTAGTATACCAGATCATCCTCTTCAGCCACTCTGCGTGTGTCTACAGCCACTGGAGAGGCTGTCATCACACAAATCTACTTTCTCTCATGACTATATATTTATCCAATCTTTAAAATTAAAAAAACCTGAAAAACAAATACAAATACTCAACTATTAATTTAGAGCCCAATTACTGCTTTAGAAGTAGCTAAAAAATTAGTTCTCTTAGCCAGTAATTTCAAAACTTTTAATTTTTAAGTCAATTTAACAATTACCGTCATAAAACAGAGAAGGAAAGAGAAAAAATACATTATTAATTTGCTAGTGCTTTTAAAACTAAAGCTTTTAAAAATAAAAATAGTTTTTCAATCGGCAGGTGAAAGAAACTAGGAGAAACTATAGGAAAGAATGTGTTTGGAGATACTTTATATTTTATTCTTCCCATTCCTTCCTACTTTATTATTATTATCAAACAGCATTTAAGGCAGATTTAAGTCTTGCTAAAAATAAACTCTTAAAATTTAAAACTATCCTCTGAGAGGCTGATGAGATGGCTCAGTGGTTAAGAGCACTTGCTACTCTTGCGAATGACTGGGGTTTGGTCCAGCACCACATGGCGACTCATGACCACCTGTAACTCCTGATCCAGAGGATCAGACACTCTTCTGGTCTCTGGGGTCACTAGGTATGTACCAGTTTACTTACATACACTCGAACAAAAACACTCATACACATTAAATAAAAATAAATCTTAACAAAAACGACCCTTTAGAAGTTATCACTTAATTTTGTTCATGAGAAGAGGCAAAGACCAAGGTTATTTTGCCAAATTTATAGTACTATTAACTAATCTTGTGGTTCAACCAAAGTCTTACACCCTTTGCCCAAGGAGGGTCAAATAAAAACGACAGACTGATTTTCACTCTGCAGCCTTCTGATTTCAATACAATATTAGTTTATGGCAAAAGGGAGCCTAAGAGTGGATGGCTAAAGAAAATGCTGCGGAGGGAAACCTGGAAGTGATCACCATTTACTTTCACAATATTAACTTCACAAAGACAGTCCTGTTCCATTTATATAGTACAGTTGTCTTCTATTTACATAGTACAGGCAAGGCAAATAATCAAAGAGTAACTTTAAGCCCAAATCAAATAATTCTAAGAAGCCTCCTGCCATCTGTACTAGCCTCCCTTGTGACTTATTCCTATCAGCCCTTCCTCCTCTACTGGTCCTATCATTTTTACTATTTCTCTACTTCCACTCTACTTAAAATGAAGGTGCAGGGATGTATGTTCAATCATACAATCAAATTCAGCCAAGTAGCTATGACCATGCCAATGCCTATATGACAAGTCCTCCATCATATATTCTGTCATATAGCTATGACAGAAGTTCCTGCTGGATACCAAGCTTGTGCAAGGTAGTAAATAAAACAAACATAATAACTTTCTTATGCCAATTAGTCTAATTGGAAAAATGTATATTTATTCTCTCCCCTCATAGAATTTTACGTTCAAACCCAAGACACGAGGAAGCTGACTAAAACAGTTAATAGCAATGAGTAATAGCAGTAAAGATCGTGCAAGAAAACTAAAGCTAAGGAAATATCTGAAACAGAGTAGACTGCTCTATCCCTTTATAAGAGAATCTCAGATAGCGAATAAACACAATTCTCATTTAGAACAATGGCCTCAAGAACTGCAGAGTCCAATCTTCTAAAGGGGTATTCCTAATACCCAGTACTATATTTGTTAGTTCTCTTCATCTAGTTATGTCTAGACTGTTAGGCAAAATGGAAACTCACAATGCAAGTTAATTTTACAGCTAAAAGCCATCTAAAGCTCAGTCTAATTCAATTTCAGAAATAAGGACACTAAGGGTCAAGAAGGCTCAGTAACTTCTTTGAATCCCAGAAACTCATACCTTACAGTTCTGCAAAGTATGAAGGATTGGCTTTCTTTAAATAAATTTCTTCTAGTCTACTCTTTCAAATTTATGGCTTGTACATGAATTCACTATGTGTCAAACCATGGATTTAAAATAGCCTGGAAGAGGTGGCATGTGCCTTAAATCCCAGGTGGAGGCACTGTGAGTTCCAAGGCCAACCTAGTCTACAGAGAGTTCCAGAACAGTCAAAACTACACTTAGAAACCCTGTCTCTAAATAAACAATATATATGTGTGTGGTGTGTATGTGTGATATATATCACATATATATCACATATATGTATCATATATCACACACAGACTAAATAACTGCAGTTAATTTGTAATTAAAAGATAGTAATTCCTGATATTTAGTGAATGCTCATTCTCATGCCACTGTTAACTTTTCTAAGCACACTACAATCCATCCTCCAACAAACTGATGGAATCTTATAAATAGTAGCATGCCCAAGAAAGCAAAGCTAGATAGCCTGAACAGGGAACAGGTACACTTAACCAAGGAGTTTCTCAGAGATAATTGGTTATCAGTGGTATCAATGTCATTTGCTGCTAAAGGGAATAGCACAACCGTGCTGGCTTTGACTACTCAACCATTTCTCGGAGTCTTGTGGACAATTAATTCCCAGGACACCTTAAACTAGTCAGCTTTGTTTTCTGCTACTTGAAACCAACAAAATCAATTGTAAATGTAATATAGGGCCTCATTTTAAGAGACTGGAAACAAATATTTAAACTCACACCACAGATCAAGCACTTCTTTACACTTTTAAGGAATGTATGTACAAAAGGAATTTAGTGTCTTTAATAATACTGTTTTAAATACTAATTTAAGAGATGAAGCAATGCAAAGGTGAGGTTCGAGTACCTAAGTCAGACATGAGACCTCAGCCTTTGACACGAAGGTATTTTAACTTAGATAGATCATGTTAGACGAGTCATTTAATTTCTAAAGTGCTACTTCTGCCCTCTGGAAATAAGACATTTGCACATACATATCCTAGTGCTATAATGAGCTCTAAACCCTGAACTTAACAAAGTGAAGTTAACTGAACTTAACAAAGACCTGGCACACATTCAATACATGTGTTAACATACTCGCGGGGTTACATAAGATGAGCAATCTGAGACTCAGACAAGGTAGGCAACTTCCCTCATTAAGAGCCACGTAATGACCAGAACTAGAAAAGTTGACTCCCGAACCACATCAGAGAAATCCCTTCCAGACTACTCTATAAATTCCTGGGCCTAACACTCAAGCTACCTAGAATCTGGTATAGTTCTATGCTTTGCTCAACTTAACGTCAATTACTTATCAAATATTTACTGAATTTCTACGATATTTTAAACATCACTGAAGATAGAAAGCATTCAGATAGGATGAGTTAGAAAAAAAATAAAAGATGTCTATATATCCAAAAATAAGAAAAAGTTAAAAGAATAATAAAATTAGGAATAGCACTGCCCTCTCCTAAATTTTGGATCAGCGAGAGGAAAGTGAGGGTTGCACAGGAGAGGCTCTGGAGGGGCCCTCCTTTTGTCTGTGTAATAGCCACAGACCTTTCTTTAAATACCTCATGCTCAAGTATTTGTACCAATATATATTGTACAGCCAAGCTTGAAAGATCAAATTGGGGGGCCGGGGCAAGCAAGATGGCACACTGAGTAAGGACACTTGCTACACAAGCCTGGTGCCCTGAGTTTGATCCCCAGTTCCCACATGAATGTGGGAAGAGAATGATGTAACAAAGCTGTCCCACGCTCTCAGGAACACCCTGCCATGTGTGCACTAGTCACACAAATATCTTTTTAAAAAGAAAACAAATTCTCTTTCTGCATGAAGCCTGCTCTATACATCAGAAGTTTCACTCACGCCTCGCAACTGTAGTGGCATTTAACTTTTTCTGACATGCCCGGATTTCTGCCATGTTAACCTGGCCCCCTCGTTTTTGCCGATACTGTAATGATTTTTACTTCAAATGACAATTTTAATTTTATGAAATAAAGACATGTATTTTTTTGAAGAACAAAGAATACTTCAGCACACTGGCTTATATATATAACTTTGATGTCCAGTGTTTCAATAACTAACATCCCAGTGTTTTATTTAGGTAATACTTGGCATATAACAATTTGTTGAAAAAACATACTTCATGTTTTTTACAATATCAACTTATAAAACTGTACTTTACATTCTATTATAAATCATAAAAAACATCAGTGTCTCAGTTAATTCTGAAGAGATATTAAGACTCAATATATTTCTTTCACTGAAATATCACTTAAAAGATAAATGATAAAAATCAAGAAATAATGGGGAAAATTACAACTTCAAATGAGTCATGTTCTTTTTCTTTGAAAATAAGCTAAAGGGTGCAGATGCAGGAGGACAGTGAGTCTGAGGCCAAGCTGGCCACAAACCAAGACTCTTCTTGTCTTAAAAACACTGTACATGCATATATGTAGGTAAAGGTATGTGGGTGTATATATGGTGAATGAATACTGAATCATGATTCATGTAGACTTTTGCTCGGGCACATATAAAGATCTCTTTCATAGAAACCTACTTATAATTATAAAATAGTTATTTAACACAGAACAAAAAAATAATACTTCAGCCACATCTGTGATCAAAAAAACAACTGAGGGGGGGCTGGAGAAATGACTCAGCTGTTAAGAACATTAACTGTTCCTCCAGAGGACCTGGGTCCAATTCCCAGCACCCACATGGCAGCTCACAACTGTCTGTAACTCCAGTTCCAAGGGACCTGACACCCTTACACAGACAAAACAACAATGTACAATAAACAAATAAGTTAATTTTTAAAAACTGAGTAGCAAAAAAGGCCTCAAAATTAAGAGAAAAACGAAAGTATCATATTTGGTTGTGTGCAGCATCAAAGTAAAGCAACAAAAAAAGGCTTCTACAACCTCCTAGTTTTTGTTGAATTTTCTATATACATGCACACAGAGGCAGAGAATGTACATGAGTTGAGTACAAGAGTAAGAGTGCATAGAAAAACAGGTCTCAATATTGAAAAGATTATCAACAAACATTTACCAAGCATATACATTATGTGCTAGGCACAGTTCTAGGCACTTGGAATATATTAATGAACAAAACCAGCAGAAATCATTACAAAGGTTATATTCTAACAAGAGAAAAATCTAAATAATAAACTAGGATTGTTTCCCACAAATTTCTTATACACTTAAGGAAACAAGATGTCTGATCTAATGGTGTCAATAGAAGAAGCAAACTCAAGTAACTACTAATAAAAAAAGAGAATCTGAACAACAAAGAGCAAAGCAAAGCAGAGGAAACAGCTCAATGGAAGAGTGCAGAGCCCATGGTTCTATCCCAAGCCCTGCAAAAGAAAATAAAGAAAAGCGGCCAAGCCAGACAGAGTTAAGTGATGAAAAAACCCAACTTAGTAACTTAATAGTCTGAGCAAGTCAGTATCAGTTCTGAAAGTTCTCAGAGTTATAAAATATATTATTTACAACAATTCTAATAAGTATACTAGTATAGATAATTCTGAAATCTAATAAATATAATAGCACAGATAATTCAGGATCTAATAACTATAATATAGATAATTCTAGGATCTATAAGAATCTTAAGTATGAAAAAATGGGGATTCTGACAATGGGGTTTTGTGACATCAAAGGCAAGGATTTGATGACCATTACTATCAGGGATACCTTTTAGGTTATCTATAAAAAAAAACTGCAGCAACTCACAAGGCTGTCATTACTAGGACTAAGAAATAATAAGCCAGGAAAAACTCAAATGTCTAGTAACAAGTACATATGGATTATATATTATTTGTAATTATTCAGCAATAAAAAGGAATACATGATGTATGAAACAAGAGGGAGGATAATTAATAGCATCATGCTGGGCAAAGAAGCCATACACATACAGGCATCCTCCATTTACACAAAACTTCAAAATGCAGCACCAATCTACAGCAAAGCAAGTTGACAGTTTCCTGGAATTACAGTCCCGGGATTAGCTACAGAGACAAGAACACTTTCTGAAGTTGGAAATGTTTCTTATTCTTGGATGTATACATTTGTGAAACCTCATTAAATCTTTATTGTAAACTGCTGCATCTTTCTGAACTTATAGCTCAGGAAAATAGATGTTTAAAAAAGGTTTATATTAAAACACCTAGAATTCTTAGCACAGTATCTGAGATCTGAATACTCGACAAGCAATAATATTAAAAACAATAGCTACCACTCTGTAACATTCATGAAGAAACAGAAGAATAACTGGTACCCTGATTTTCAGGTTTAGAGTAAAAACAATTACAGAGCTTTAGACCGAGCACCATGAGGAGCACTACTGGGATGGAGACTCAGGACGACAACTGGCAAACCTTAGACAAAAGACAACATAAGGAAGAGAAGAAAACAATGGAAAGACACTCACATGTCCAAAAGAAATGGTTACGAGAAATATGTGGCCAGCACAGACAGTAACATGCTACCAAAACCAAGCAACTTCTAAATTACCATAGCAAGACACTGCCAGAAGGTAGCTCAAAATTGAGTCAATGACTACCTAAGCAAATTTGTCAAGCACGACTAAGCTCTAAATCTTAGGTATAAGAACTTGCCTTTTTTTTTTTAAATTAAGAGGTTTAAAAAGAGGCCCTATTTTATCTTCTATTGAAAATGTTAAAGTCAGGTAATCAAACACCAAAGAGAAATGTGATTAACTCAAAGCACCAACACAATGAGGTCAGAATTCGAGCAGCCAATCAAAGACTTTAATGCATTTCCTGCACTATTAATAGTCAAAAGAGAAAACCAATCACAAAAACCTCCAGCTTTCTTTTGACAGTCACAGAAGCAAGGGAACCAATCCACACACACCCGAGGTTGACAATAAGGCGGGACTGAAGGTTCATTGAAGAAATTCTTCAGGGTGCAGTTACTATGAACTTCGCACGCAAGTAACAACACTCCAGAGTCGTAAACACTGTCAAACCAGAGGAAAATCATTCTTAGGTAAAATTTAACCCCTGGGAAGAGGGAAACAGCATTTTTTGCCAAAAGAAAATTTTAGCATCCGGTCAAAAATGCAACTGTCAATGTGGACGCGCTGAGTCTTTCAACTTGGAAATGGCCATCTCGCACGCTAGCTACGTCCCCGGACGCGGCGCCGAGAAGCGCGGGCCCGGAGGTTGGTTTCTAGCGCTCGGGCTGCGTCCTATCGCCGTGCAACCGAGCAGGACCAGCCCGGCAGGCAGAGCCCGCGCGCGGTGCAGCAGCAGGCTCGCTAACGCAGAGTCCCGCTCGGGAGTCACTGCCCCGGAGCAGGGTTGCACCGCCTCTTCCCGCCGCATCTCCTCCGGCGAGCAGCGCAGACCATCATCTTGCCAGCACAGACCGTATCACCCCGCTAGCACGAAGGCTGTTTGTCTGGAAAGGGCTTTACTTTTCCTAAGCCATTTCAAAAGCACTCGAATGCACACCAGGATTTTAAACTGTAACGAAAAGATCGCCTAGCAATCAGTTAAACCCGGCGCCGGGGACGGGTCTACAAGGTAAACAGAGGCCGTACGCCAAGTGCGGCCCGGCGGATCCCTGCGCCATTCCCGGCCGCTGCTTACGGCAGAGCCCCCTTACGGCAGCGTAAGCGCCGCCGAGAGCTAATCACAACACTGGGACGCAACAACATGGCGGCCGCGGGCGGGCGCTGCGCCGGCCGACAGGTTTACGCTACTCCGCCGGCGTAGGGTCCCGAGCGCGCAGCGGCAGCGGCGCCCTCCAGCGAGCGTAGAGCGCTCTGTGAATGGCGAGGCCCGGCTGACAAAGGGGAGGGGGGAGGAGGGAAGAGGGGGGGGGGTAATAAACACTCGAGTCCCTACCGATTCCTCCTCCTTCTCCATCCCGGTGGGCATCTGGGGCACGGCCCGGTTGATGGAGACGCAGTCGTTGAGATCAGGCATGTCCTTGCCGCGGTAGATGGGCAGCGGTTTGGCGGCGTCCAGCGCCCGCGCTCGGAAGGAGAGTTTACTCATTGTCTCCCCGCCTTACAGGAACAGCCCGGGCGGCGGCGGCGGGGCGGGCGGGGAGGGGGGGAGCACTCCCGCCGCCTCCTCCACCTCCTTCCTCAGTGCAGCGCGGCCGGCCCGCTCCTCCTCCTCCTCCGCACTGCCCCCGGCCCCAGCATGGGCGCCCACCCCGCCCCAGAACAGCCCCCCGCCGCCCGCGGCCGCTTCCACACTCTAGATCCGCCGCTCGCCCGCCCGATCCGCTCCCTGCGCCATGGCCAACATGGCGGACATTACCACAGCGGCGGCGAGCGATCCCGGCAGCCCGCGCGAGAGCGCGCCCCCGCCGCGGGGACGCGCGTCGCCCTCTCCCTCCCTCCCTCCCTCCTTCCTCTCCCTTTCCCTCCCCTGCCTGCCCACCCACTCTCTCCTCGGCGCGGCGCGGCGCGGCTCGGCTCGACGCGCCCGGCCGGCCAGCGGGCGACAGCGAGCCGAAGCCGGGTGCCCGTCCGCTCGGCGCGCAGGCGGGGCGGCAGGTGCCAGGTGCGCTCGCCCGGGCGCCGGAGCGGGCGCCGAGTCTGGCTCGCAGGGCTCCCTCGGGAAGGCGCGGCGCTCAGGACCGCCCGCCCCAGGGGGGCAAGGGGGCCGGGCCACCCGGGGCCACCGGCCGCCACTCGAGCCTGCGCTTCGAGAGCTCGGATCTCCGGGGCGCCTGCTGCCGGATTCGCGCCCCGGGTTTGCGCATCCCGGGGAGATACGAAAAGTCCGTTGCGGCTGCCCACGCCAAGAGGCACACAGCCCTGCTGCGTCTCGCGCGCGGAAAAAAAAAAATCGGGCAGCCCCCCCCCCCCCCGACCAAAAGAGCGCCCCAAAGTTAGGCACCCTCGGTTTCACCGGGAGGATGCTGGTGGTAGCCTTGAGGGTTTATGGTTTGAGACTGCTGGGCGCAACAAGCGGACTTGCACCTGTCATCCAAACTTCCCTAGTTATTTACTGGATGGGAGGGAGTTCTCTGATCTCAAAGAGGAAAACGCCAGTTCTTGAAGGTTCCCTCTTGAAATCTTTTGCCAAAAATACTGGATACTGTGACGACTCGAAGAGTTTAATAAAGTTCCTGAATCCAATTAACTTGCGTGTTACTGTGTTACAACTGTTGAATAATTAGCAGTAAGAGTCGTAAATACTTGAAGAAAG
Organism: Arvicola amphibius; assembly: GCF_903992535.2. NCBI lineage: Eukaryota > Metazoa > Chordata > Mammalia > Rodentia > Cricetidae > Arvicola > Arvicola amphibius. Next base: position 31,830,156 of record NC_052053.1, read on the forward strand.
GGGCAGCTGAAAAAGATTATAGTCCAAAAAATATATAAAGTGCTTGAATACTTCTACTTCAAGAAAACGATACAGATGACACAGGAGAGTATTGCCACTCTAATTACCAAGTGGCACCAACAGACAGTTGCTGTGACCGGCGAGAGTAAGCTTTGGCCAGAAGAGGTAGACTAGTATCTCCGCAAAATAATTAAATGCAGCTACTGTTGACACAAACCTCTTTGTTGCCTAATTTCTTAGTCTTTAAGCATTGCAGGTTTCTCGGAAAATTTCCACGAAGTGTAAGAATTTTATCATTTTCTAATCATTGACTAAAAAACTTAACTCAAAAAAGGGTACGTAGATGGTTTGCTAAAGTCCAGCTGTAAAAACTGATTTCTTGCTGGGCGATGGTGGTACATGTTTTTGATCCCAGGACTCGGGAAGCAGAGGAAAGCGAATCTCTGTGAGTTCGAGGCCAGTCTGGTCTACAAGAGCTAGTTCCAGGACAGGCCCCAAAGCTACAGAGAAACCTTGTCTCAACTGTTTCTTCATTGCCACCTGCTTTTTTTTTCTACTTCCTTCTCTGCTTGTGTTTTCTACCCTTCTCCCTTCCCTCTTTCTCCTTGGTCTCCACCCTTCCCTTTGTAGGCAGGATGGTTAATATGAACTTCCTCCAACATGTCAATAACCTAGCCAGGTTGTCCCACCAGCACGTGGGAGCATTGTTCAGGGGACCTGTGTTTTATGTCCACTGTTGTTGGGAACGGTGCAAACGCTGTGACTCGCTTCTTGTAAGCAATACCTTTTTCATGCTTGTGGACGCATCCTGCTCTGGGTGCTACCCTCTGGAGTATTTCCTACCCTTTGTAAGGAAGAACAAAAAGTTCTTAGATGGAGGGGAGTGGGGGGGGGTGTCATTACTGAGTTCAGGCCTGAAAGGCAGGGGAAGATAGTAGTTGAAAAAATGAGTCACCCAGGCCTTTTATCTGGATGCCTGACCCTTCTCAGGCTCAGATTGTGTGGTGAAGTCTCAAGCTGTTGAAGTTCCCTCAATTCTTACAGCTCTATACTCCTCATAGGAAAAATACTGTCATTTTTACAAATAAGGAAACAAGTTACTAATAAGGGAGCTTGTCAAGTTCCAATACGACTAGTGGGTCACAGAGCTGGATTCAAATCTGGGTCTATCCTGAGTCCAGAACTCTGCGCTCACAGTGGCATACTTTAGGTGGTCTGTTGACCATCCAGTGTTCAAAAGTTTCTGACCCAAAGTTAATCGGTGAGAACTTCTGACTGATGGCAAGAATGGCATCTCCCCTTTCATCCCTATGAACCTAGTTCCACACCTCACACGAGGCAGGCATCTGGTGTGTTTGCTGATTGATAAGAAGTTGTATCATGTCAGTTCCGTGAAGACCTGCAGTACTGCGGACCCTAATCCACCCCAAGCTGGAGCTGGAATCTCTTCTTGACCTGGCATCAAGTTCATGGGTGCTAATGTTTCTTCTTTGGCCTGCCTTGTTCTTCAGAGTCTTACCTCTGACCCTCAGAACTTTAGAGCCCACAAGAACATCTTAAAGAAACTCTTTTTCCCTAGTGTAAAACTCAACCATGGGACTGAACGGCATGTGCATCATAGTTGGCTTTGCTGTTGTTCTTTTGCTTTGAACACATAACAAATTTCCCCCAAAGGCCCGTTTTCTTTTTGCGGCGTAGGCAATGATCACAGAGCTAAGACTAAACAGTTTGAAGCAAACATCATGATGCTCTTTCACCTGAGTCACAGTCTGTGTTTCCTTAGCTTCTAATTCAGTACCCAAACCCAAATGCCTGTTTCACATCTGGAAAGTAGTTTTACTTGTCTACAAATGTTATTTATGATAAAGTTTATTTCTATTTGTTAAATACTTTTGTTTGCTAGTGCTAAAGACACAGAAATCTTTTCAACTTTTGAAGTAAGTCCTCTTAGGAAACTTCTTTATCAAAATCTGTTTCAAATGGTTACACAGCCTAGCCTACTCTAATTTCCACATGCAATGCATACGCACATGTACAGCCATCCTAAAAAAGAAATCAGTCGACTTCAAACATATTCTGGGTCAGTCCAAATGACAGTCATCTAGTTTAGCAAATGTAATATACAAACGCCAAGAATTAGAACCAGTTTTATAACCATACAAAAATATACATATTAAGTAACTGTAAAGAATTGAAATTATATGTCAGTTTCCATTTCCCAGTACCATAATCAGGGCTTCCAAGTACTCGACAAGTCACTTTTTGAAAACAACCTTTAAACTAGTAAACACAGTTGCTATTCAGCGATCTCAGGGTTTTGCAAATGTCACGTTGTTTCTAATTGATTCCAAGTCTCCGCAAACCCAACGGAAAGTTAATTGGGTTGGTATGTGAACGGCATCTCCACCCTCCCCCTCCCCACGTGCCTAGGAATGAACCTCGTACTAATAAAGCTTCCTTGTTCCCCATATGTCATCTGAACGTGGGAGTCTGCATTCATCACCATCAACTGGAATCGGTCCTGCAGTCCCAGTGCGCTTGACGAAGAGCGCTCTCGATCTTTTTGAGATGTTGGGAGAGAGACCGTGCTGAGGGGACACGTGACAAATACCTACTTCCACCCTTCATTTGCCACTGGGAACGTGAGTCAGTAAATAAAAATCCGTCGCTGTGGCTCAGATACGGGAGCAGCATCTCCTCTCTCAGACCTGGTTGGAATCACAGGGTGCCACCTTGTGTATAAGCTGACAATTTCCTTCCCCGCTCCACCAAGCCTCCAGAGGGACTCAAAAATAGTCGGGCCCCAAACCCCTGCATTTCATTAGTCGAGGAGAGATAGGACAGATTAATTGAAGGAAACAAATTTTAAAACACCCAACTCCAGAGCATCTACAACGCTTGATTTTAAATCTGACAGCCTGTCTCATTTGTCTCCCCACCCCTGACCGGAAAACACACCCGATGTCCCACATATGGAATAGATTGACGCCGTACACTCAGGCTTTTAAGTGGGGGAGGGAGGTAGAAGTAATTAAACTCTTGTGATGGGGCTATTATTTCTGACTTGATCTGTGTACTCAAATGCGAGCAAGAGAGCTACTTAATATCGGGACTTTGAATTTCTTAGAAGCACTAGGTTCTTCTGTTCCGCTGATGAATATGGTACTACTTATTTTAACTTATAGCTCTGTTTGGAAAAAATGAATTGGAGACAAGGAAATGCAAGCAAAGTCGTGAACGGTAAAATAGGGTCTCTTTCAGCTCTGCTACTTGAGGAAAACAATCACCACCTTTAGTACTGCTCCCATGTAGCTAAGGCTACCGCCTCAACTCAGAGAGCTTCCAGCACCTTTTGTGTTTTTCCTATAAGGCATAGGAATGAAGAACCTGGGGGCTTTTCTGGCGGTGGGTGCACGCCTGCTGCTGGATAGCGCTCCTGTAACAGGCTCATCTCAGATGCCTTCCCCAGTTTCCCCTACTGGCTCATCATTTTCTTAACCACGCAAGAAAGGTAGCTGGGAAGATATATTCATTTATTCATATTCTCCCTCTCCTCCCCGTCCTGGTCTCTTTGACCATGAACAGGCTCAGAGCACTCAGCTCTCTGAAGTGGAAAGTGTTAGCTGGGAGGACTCCATTGCTAGGAAACCAGGGCTCAGCTACTTTAAATGCAGCTCCCTTCCTCTTACCTGTTTTGTTTTGGTTTGGATTTTTTAATCTCTCCCACTAACAAAGAGCTGATGTTTACCATATAAGCACAGGTCTGTGAATAAAGTATGCAGTTGGAATCCTGCATTAAAGAAAATGGTGAATTGATTTAATAGTGCCTTGTTGACCTTATTGTTGTGGTCCTAGAACATGGTGTTTGCAGGGTGTGGAGAGCCCCTGAATTCCACAGTGAATCGTCAGGAGGCAGAGAGGAAAGCAACTCTGTATGTCCAAATCAAAGGGCCATTTACTTACCTTTCATCTGCTATTAGAGGAAACTTTGCTGGAAAGAAACCCCTGAAATAGATCACTAATTATTTACATTTTTCCTGGCTTACCTAAGCCACTCACTCACCTTGTTTCAGAAAGAGGTTCCTGTAGCTTTAAAAGGTAGCTAACGTATATAGCAGGATGGCAATTTGAACTCTAAATTCCTAGCGTCCTAAATTATAAGCATGTCAGTTTCACAGTTCACGGTGTCCATTAGATAATATGATTACTCTGAATATTTGCCACTATTCTCAATCAGAATGTGCAGGAGTAAACAGAACAGTTAGGTGGCGTCATATTATCTTAACAATATCTTTACAATAGACACAACAGGGTACCCTAGTGCTGTTTCCTACAGTGAGCTTCCGTATAAAGTAGGAGAGTAAAACGAGCCTGGGATGTCTGGGGCAATGAGCACCAGCCCACACAGGTTTCAGGGTAAATGGACACCATGACCCCCAGGCAATCCTTCATGAGTGCGTTTTTCTCTCTACTGTCTCTTGATAAACTGGATTGAGCTGAAAATTGGGTTCTGTTCTTTTCACCTGAAGTGTGGCTCCCCTAAGTGCCCAATTACACTCACGGGCCTCAAATGAGCATGTTACAGGAAATCAAGTTGGGGTTCTTCTCTGAAAAGAGCTTAACGAGGGCTTCATCTTGCCTGAGGGTGACCTGAGGGTGTGACCCCTGGCAGAGCCGAAAGGCAATTTGACCCCGGATAACTAAGGTAGGTATTGCCCTCTCAGGTTAGATGGCATTGGGGGATGGGGATGCTGAGAACGTGTTCTTGTATTTGCCATGGAAAGTTTCAGTAGCCCATCAGACTGTGCAAAGGGTAGTCTTGAAGAAACTGAGTTCACAGTACCAAGTATCCACTTTCCACTGAGGGACGAAGTCCTCGTCTTCCATACTTCCCCAGGCTGGCAGCCTTTGCAACTGTGGGCATTCCCTCTAAGATTGACATACTGGCCTGTGCCTACATGTGACCTAGATCCACCATTTTCAATAACAGAAGTGAACCTGTGGAGACAAGGGATTCTGGGCATAGAACTCATGTTATTAGACACACATGGTTTTAAAGTCAACTATAATACATGATATCTGAACCCACTGAGTCATCTCATGGGCCCAGAAAACTACATTTAAAACTTTTTTAGAGTTATTTTATTTTATATGTATGGGTGTTTTTCATGCATGTATATATGTGCACCTGGGTGTTTGGTGTCAGAAGAAGGCATTGGATACCCAGTAGTTCTTAGCCAGCTTGTGGGTATTTGGAATTGAACCTAGTTCCTCTGCACGAGCAACAAATGCTCTTAACTGCTGATCCATCTCTCCAGTTCCTAAAGCCTACTTTAGGCATAGAAGTAAGGCCGGAATTTTTTCCCCCAAAATATCCCCTTAGTGGGAGAACTCTCAAGCAATTCTCCAGCACCATATCTGCCTACATACCACCATGCTTCCCGCCATGATGATAATGGACTAAATCTTTGAAACTGTAAGCACACCTCAGTTAAATACTTCCTCTTATAAGAGTTGGTGTGGTCATGGTGTCTCTTCACAGCAATAGAACACGGACTAAGACCCCCCCCCAACTGTCAGCCTAAACGAATTCTTCCTTTCTAAAATTGCTTCTTGTGACCTATATTGTTGCAGAAAGGAGAAAAGTAACTATACAAGGTTCATTTAAAATGTAAATGTCTTATATTTAAAACTTAACAAAATGAAACATTCTATCTCACCCTTGCTTTAACACCTTCTTCTCTGTGCCTTTTTGGCTCCTATCAACTAGCCTGGTGTAGGCACGAACTATTGCCACCATGGTGGCCAAAGATGGGTACAGAGGTTCCTTACTCATAATCCCAGCACTCAGGAGGATGAGGGAGGAGGAGTACAAGTTGGAGGCCAGCCTGGGCTACATAGTAAGACCCGTTTCAATGGATGGAGAGGTAGACAGACAGACGGACGGACAGACAGATGAATGGATGGATGGATGGATGGTTGGATATGTTGGGGGCAGGGAGGCTATGAAGATAGCTCAACCAATAAAGTACTTGCTATGCAAGCATGAGAACCCAGCAACCATGTAAAAAGCCAGGCACTGTGGTACCTGTCTGTAATTCCCGAGCTGAGGAGGCCGAAATAGGAGGAATCCTGAGTACTGCTAGCCAGCCACTTTAGCCAGTTGGAATCTCCAAGTTCAATGAGAGACCTGCCTCAAAAAAAATGAAGTGAAGGAAGCTAGAGAGGTAGCTCAGTTAGAGCACCAGCTGCCCTCCCAGAAGGCCCTGGTTCAATCCCCAGCACCCACATAGCAACTCAACAACTGTCTGCGATTCCAGCTCCAAAGGATCTGAGGCCCTCTTCTGGCCTCCTCAGGCACCAGACACACAAGTGGTGCAAAGACATACATGCTGACAAAAACGTCCATACCCATAAAATAATAAAAACATCTTTAAAAAAATGAGGTGGAAAACAACAGAGGAAGACACTTAATGTCAACCTCTGGCTTCCACATCAACATGCACATCTGTGTGCATATACTACTCACAAATACAAGTAAACACACACACACATACACAAACACACACACAAATATTCATGGCCCATCAAAAGTGATGAACTTAGAATTTTGAATTAGAGAAGTATTTCTTTCTTAGGGAAAAATTATATATTTATGGAGGCCCACTTGTACCTAAACCTTGAACCAGACTCTCTAAAGTAGCAGTTCTCAACCCGTAGGTCATGACTCTTTGGGAGGAGTCTGAACAACCCTTTCACAGGGGTCACCTAAGACCATCAGAAAACACAGATATTTACATCATGACTCATAACGGTAGCAAAATTACAGTTATGAAATAGCAATGAAAATAATTGTATGGTTGGGGTCACCACAGCCTGAGGAGCTGGATTAAAGGTCACGGCATCATTGATCTAAAAAGCCTGATTTGCCAAAACTTCTGCTCCAGTCTGGAAAGTCACGCTTGTTGCTTTTGCAGAGTAATTGGTTTGATTCCCAACGACGACATGGCACCGCAAAACCATCTGTAACTCCAGTTAGATTCTAGGTTATTTGTTGTTGCTGTTGTTTGTGTTTGCATTTTTAAAGGATGTTTTGTTTGTTTTTGCAACAGGGTCTCACTGTGTAGCTCTGTAGAGCAAGCGGGCCTCTAAATCACAGAGATCCACCTACCTCTGTCTCCTGAATGCTGAAATAAAGATGAGATGTTGTGTTGTTGTGTGTTTCTCTCTCTCTCTCTCTCTCTCTCTCTCTCTCTGTGTGTGTGTGTGTGTGCGTGTGTGTGTGTGTATGCGTGTGTGTGCGTGTGTGTGTGTGCGTGCGTGTGTGTGTGTATGCGTGTGTGTGTGCGTGTGTGTGTGTGTATGCGTGTGTGTGTGTGTGTGTGCGTGCGTGTGTGTGTGTGTGTGTATGCGTGTGTGTGTGTGTGTGTGTGTGTGTGTGTGGTCTGTGTGTTCATGAGGGCCAGGAAGGGCACTGGATCTCCAGACTCTGGAGTTGGGGAGTTTGAGGGATTCCAGACTTGTTCTGGGGTGCAGGGATGGAAGCTCCAGTCCTCGTGACTGTGTGGCAGGCTCCTAACGACTGAACCATCTCTCTAGGCCCTCGGCTTGGGCTTTTCATTTTCCTGTCATAAGGGTCAGAGACCGATTGGCTTACAGGATTTGTGACTAACTCTGAATGCCTTTCCAAACGGAGTTCCCAGGATGTAGGGAGCTTTCCCAGGTCTCCCCTGTGAAAGAGGCTGCTGTTGGATACACATATTGTGTATTTATTAAACCAGTCTCCAGGTCAGGTGTGGTGGTGGTACAGGCCTAGAACCCGAGTACTCGAGAGGCAGAAGCAGGAGGATAAGGAATTCAAGGGCAACTTAGGACGTGAAACCCAGACTCCAAAACAAACAAACAAAAATAAAACACAACAACAAACTAAAAGCCCAAACCAATAGGATCCTACTTACTGACCCTCTGACCTCTTTTATCAAAAAAGTTTGTTTGTTTGTTATTACTTTTCCAGTCTTGAGACTTGAAGAAGTGTCTCACGTGTGTGCTAGGCAAGTCACTGCTCTTCCCCTGAGCTATGGCCTTAGTCCCCCTCCCTGTCCCCTTTTATCTATCACTGATATAAATAAATTCAAAGGAAAATTTGAGATATAAGGCTAGTAGGCTTAGTTGGTTTTACCAATTTTTCTGAATCCTAGGAAGTAAGAAAATTCCTCTAGCTGGAATTTTGCAAAATAAAATAATAATATAAAAGGACAATAAACATCCTGCTTGTCACTGTTTTCTTTAACGAGATACTTGTTCTTTATTAGTTTTATGAGTTTATGAATAGCTCCAATGTTCTACTTAAATAAACTTGAGTCAAGTTTGATGTCATTTGTAAATTTTAATATCACTGTTAAGTCTATATGTATTTCATCACTTTTAGACCCACTTTCCATTACAAATAACTTGTTACACAAAGCAGAAGTATAATTCAGATACTTAGAACTGAAAACATTAACTACATTTTCTTCCTCAAACCAAAGATTTGTTTCATACCCTCAAAGGTCATGTTTGCTGTCAGTTGTATAACCAGGAGCCATGAACCAGCACAATTGGTTTCTCATCTGCTCAACCACATAATCTATAATAATAAATAAAGAAGCCATGCACTTACACACAACATAGTCACTATCATAGCAGGCTCATCAAGGTTCAGATACAACCTGATCTCTAATCAAGCAGGCATTGTCCAATATGATAGGATCACATGATCACTGCCCAACAGGCCCTTTCAACATGGCCCCCACCCTAACTGTCTTAGTTAGGGTTTCTATTGCTGTGAAGAGACACCATGACCACAGCAACTCTTATAAAGGAAAGCATTTAATTGGGATGGCTTTTCAGAGGTTTAGTCCATTATCATCGTGGTGAGACATGGCAGTGTGCAGGCAGACATGGTGTTGGAGCAGGATCTGAGAGTTTTCCATCTTGTGCAGGCAACAGGAAGTGGTCTAAGACACTGGACATGGCTTGAGCATATGTGAGACCTCAAAGCCCACCTCCATAGTGACACATTTCCTCCAACAAGGCCATAACTACCTTAACAAAGCCACACCTCCTCAACTACCACACTAGCTCTGACTCTAATACCAGACCACTTGTGAGCACCAGAAACTCGACACTATTTCTACAGAAGTGGTTTGATGACATACCACAGAACACCCGACTCCTCGGCACACTCAGGTGCCAATGTCCTGTTCGCTGGCACAGCAGTTTCTGTCATAGGGAAATTTGGAAACAGGCATAGCAAAGACAAAAAGCGATTACAAAAAAAAACATCCTGGATGCTAAAATGATCCTTATAATATACACATGCCTCAGTTTATATTAAAGGATTATGTAAGAGTAATATAGATTCTTTAAAACATTTTCAATGGCGCTTGTTCGCCTATTTTGTGGAAAGAGGGCAGGCAGGCTATGGCATACATGTGGAGGTCACAGGGCAACATTCAGGAGTCAATTCTCCTTCTCTCTCATGTGGATCTCAGAGCTCCAATCCAGGACACCAGGCTCGGCAGCATAAGCCAACTCACCAACCCCCTCTAACTTCTTTTTATGCGCTATAATTCCAGCGTGAAAAAATGGGCAGGGTAGACAACCCCCTCACTCTGAGCCTGTATACGAGATGTCAGGGGGGCATGTCAGGGGGCTTCCAGGGGGACAGCAAGCATGACAATATTCCAATCTTTACTTTTACCAAGTGTCCATAAGAAAATGTCCAACGATGAACAAATGATCCATACTTAGGAACCACCCCCGCAAGTGGACTGAAGGAGAAAGCAAGACACACACACTGTTGCGGTTCATGAGTTTCCTGCGTGCCCAGCTCCAGTGCCTGTGGCAGAAGAGAAAACACCTTTGACATTATCGTGCTGCTGTTCTCAGAGCGGAGCCTTCTGATGAAAGATGCTACGTTTCAGGGCTGCTTTGATGTGTGCAGAAGCACACCAACATCTTCGCCAAAGTAATGGTTATCAAGTGAATTAAAGAGAAAAAGCCTTTTAGGTGAGGAGATGAACTATTTTTTTCAGCTTTAAAGAAGCAAATGGATTTTAAAATTTGAATAAAATACAATTTGAAATCAAATTAACAAAAGAGGGAGTAATTATTTTATCAGAAAGCTTACTCTTAAATCATGCTGTTGCCATGGATGCCAATTTGGCTAATCTGGGATGTGGCCCAGAATGAACGATTTCACAATACAGGTGATTCCGCCTCAGAATAGCTACACTGTCTCTACTCTGGTTCCTCTTTCAAGATTACTCTTTTTCTTTTCTCTAATTTTTATTTTCCTCTTGTTTCTCTTGTGTTTCTTTGTACGCTCTCTCTTTTTCTCTCTTCTCTCTCCTCTCTCTCTCTCCTCTCCCCCATCTCTCTCCTCTCTCTGTGTCCTCTCTTCTCCCTCTCTTCTCTCTCTCTCTCTCTTTCTCTCTCTCTCTCTCTCTCTCTCTCTCTCTCTCTCTCTCTCTCTCTCTCTCTCTCTCTCTCTCTCTCCATATGCTCTTTTTCTCCTTTTATTTCTTACTCCAGGGATGGAAGGAAGACATTGAAGGAAGGTGGCAGTAGATGCGGAGAAGAAAGACAACTGCCGATTCCATCCCCTTCAAGCTGTACTATCAAACAGTACCTGGCCTCACTGTGTTCTCCATGCCCCTGTAAGTGTGGCATACATTCAGGCCACCTTATTTTCTACGGTCACGGTTAACAGAGGGAGGCCACCAGAGGCCAGGGGAAATGGGCACGGGTCTTGGATTAAAGCCTGCAAACGTCCAGATTTAGTCCTTCCAACTTAAAGAAGCTGCATTAAAAATGCTCAGAGGGAACCTAGCGTTAGAGCAGCTATTGCCGCCTTCACTTCCCGACAGTCATTATTCTGATCTCCGGCTTCTCTACCGCCGCTTGCCTTTGTTTATTTCTGCTGCACAGAGGCTTGTTCAAATGCATTTTTCCAACATAGTAAACTAATATTGTTTGAAGAACATTGACCCAGGAGTCAGAGGAAGCGCATCCACACCTGCCCCTAGCATTAGCTAGCCTTGGTCCTTGGCACACCAAGCAACCTCTCGGCTCTCATTGCCCATTCCCATCAAAGGGAGGGTGTTATCGACAAGGCTCATTTTGGTGCTAGAAGTATGCTAAATGAAATTATATTAATCTTTTATGATGCTCCAAGATAAACAGGATCAGGCATGCATAATGATAAGAATAAGTGAGTTTTTATTATATTTTAATTTTTTAAAGCTTTATTTTTAATTTTTAATTATGTATATGTGGAGGGGTGCACATGCGTGAAGGTGACTTTGGAGACAAGAGGTGTTGGTCTCTTGGAACTGGAGTTACAGACAGTTGTGAGCTGATGAAGGTAAAACTAGTAAGCAAAAGGAAGGTATCTCCAAAATCCAGTGTAGGATTTTCCCTGGCATGGCCCTGAGTGAGTCCTCACTGTCAATCAAAAATGATATACGTACAAGACCCAAGGATCATATGGGTGTTCCAGATAGCTAGACTCAGATGTTCTATTCCTGGGTGACTACGTAAGAGGTTGAGCAGCTTCTTATAGCGTGACAAAACGTTTCCTGGGGAGATGCAAACCATATCTACTCGCAGGAGGATCTCTGAGTTTTAGGCCAGCCTGATCTACAAAAGTGAGTTTCAGGACAGCCAGGGGTGCACCGAAAAATCCTATTTCAAAATACAATAATAAAATGAAAAAGAAAGAAAATTCATATAAATTCTCAGTGTTCAAGTTGTATAAGGGCAAGCCACACGTGGCAGAAACATGTTCTTTCTATGGAGGCATAAATATTAAATTCAATAACAGCAAGCAATAATGAGTAATCTGAAGTAAACTCACTCCTATCTGCTACACCTGGTGTGGGGGGAGCATGAAAACCTATCACAAGAACAATTCTGTGGCTTAAAGAAACTGAGGTCACAAAACTCTTGTCTTGTTTTCTAGGTTTTTTTCTCACAAGCGTTCCGAATTCTCCTTGCATGACTCCATTCTAGGTCTGTGTTCTGACACGTGGGGGGGGGGGCAGAGAACCTGATCAGTTTCAGGGAATTCCTGAAGCTGTTTTGAGCTGTTTACCTGGCTCTCTCAAAGCTTCCCTGCAAGTGGAAAGTTTCAGTCCCAGTAGATATGTCTACAGAAGAGCCCTCTGTGAAAAGTAGAAAGTCAGCTAGCTGAACAGCTTCATATTATCTTAAGGGAACGTTCCTCCTTTCTGTCTTGGAATAAACAGGGGATATCAGGGAGGATGAAAAGCATGCAATGTGTTTCTCCTCCTGACCGTCATGTCCCTGGGACTGACTTTTCTCCTCTTGTTCATTCCTCCACTCCAGCATCAGTAATGTCTACTACGCCTTCCGCTCTCCATTCAGTAAAGGCTTGCCACCAAGTTCTCTGAGGATTTGCAGAAGAAGATGCTTTTTCTTCTGGTGCCAGTCGCCTGCTAGAGGACCTAAGGTGTAGTGAATGTAGCTGACTACACGACAGCATGTAAAGTGATGGGTACCACATGGAAAATGTGACACTAAACACAATGGGGAGAGAGAAACTATGAAGAGCTTGCTCCTGGCTGATGGGGCTGGTGATATGTCAGAGAAGTCGAAGAGAGGAAATATGACCTGAGCTTTGTAAAAGTTGCAAGCAGGTAGATACGGATGGGAAGTTTATTGCTGGCTGAGAGAAGAGGGCGTGCAAGCAAGCACACCAGGAAGGATGGGAGGCATTCCAGACTCGGCAACTCAAGGAGTGGAGCGGAGGGAGTGCAAACACATACGGATAATCCAGTGATGTTCCCAGGCTAGGTTTGGCCTACTAATGACCTAGTATGTTGCCAACATAGTTAGCTTCTTTCATTTCCAGCTTTCCTTATGGCAGATGGTGGAGTAAGCATCTGCCAGAACCACAGGGTTATTGTGAGCACGAGACGCAGCGAAGCCTGTGAACACTCTTCAAGTCGTGCGGTCTGAATGCCCCTCAAAGTGCCTGTGTGGGAACTTAATTGCCAACATAATGGCGTTTAGACTTCTTGGGAGTGTGGCATCCTCGTGTCTTTTGCCCAGCAAATCATTTATCTTGTGGCATCGTTTCCCCACGAGCAGAAGCTCTGCCTGATCTAACTCCCCCAGTCCCCTGCATAGTGTCTCCACCTGTCCAGTCTTGCCCTCCCAATCTCCACGAGTATCAGAATGGCTATTTTGTGTGTTAATCTGGGCATGTGTTTCCTGCATTTCCTGCGGGCCACACAGCTCTCCATAATCTCTCCCTTCTTCGTCACTTCTCCCATTTGTGCCTACCCCAAGTCCTGGTGACAACTTCCTACACGCTGGTGCCCACCGCTGCCCTGCCAGCAGAACACGCTCTTTTGCAAATTCCTTCTCTGCATTGCTCTTCCCTGGATTTCCCACTCAGTGCCCCTACAGTCCACCATCAAATCAAAATATCGGCTTCTTTCCCACATAGACAGCTGGTGGTGATGCTGCTCATCCCTTGGCCTCGGTGACTCAGTTACTCTCTCAACATTTCACACACACATAAGTTATTGGAGTATTTTCTGTGCACGTTGTCATTGTTCAGTGATCTCCCCATCACACCCAGTGTCCTCTGGTTTTTTTTCTTCCTAGCTATTACATTTAGAACAGTTGAACCTAATAGACACTTATTAAATGGATTAACAACGTACCCATAGAGTTGAACTTCAGAAAATTCCCCTCAACCCTTGGTTCTTTGTCAGCCTTTCCCTGATTGCCTATTCTGTTTAGTTCTTAGAACCACCATGTCCATTCCAGTTCAACCCAGCCACAGATGTCTTAGGTCAGGAGTCAAAAGCTGTACTCTGTTTTCAAGCCACACTAGTGCGGAGTGAAATGAAGCCTAGTGAAAACTCGTCTGCTGGCATCAAGGTCTCAGCTGCACATACATTTTGAAGACGAATGGTTTTTGCCACAGTCATTCCTACCCTCGACTTGCAAACAGAATTTTACCCAATAGAAGTAGCAACAAAAGAGGAAAAAAAATGGAAGTAATATATCCCAACCTATTCAAACTTAAATCCAGTTCAGCTTTTTGGCATTGTCTCTGTACCGGGCTGAGTGTGAGGGTACATCTCCAGACACGCTCTTCTTCGGCTATAATCATTTATCTAGTTGAGAGGTTTCAATTCCGGCTCCGCAGATGTTTAGAACGACGCACCTATTGGTTAGGAGGGAGGGGGATTCTTGTGGTATCAGAATATTCCACAGCATCCGTTGCTTCTACCCACTAGATGCCAGCAGTGTCCACACATTGTAATGATAAAAAAAAAAAATGGCTCAAAACAATTGACCAGTATTTCCAGGGCAAAATCACTGTTGGTTGAGAATAGCTGAGTTAATTAATTCTGGTTATCATTTAGATTTTAGATAATGTGTTATCATATATCTGAAGCCTCTCTGAGCTCCTTTTATCAAATGCCCTGTCCTGTTACTTTATTATTTTATGGGTGTGGGTGTTTCGCTTTCATGTGTATCTGCACCTTCATGTATATCTTCGAGCTATAACTGGACATCACGCTCTCTGGAACTGAAGTAACAGTTGCTTCGTGTGCTGTGTGGGCACTACGAGTTGAACTTGGGTCCTCAGCAAGTGCAGCCAGTGCTCTTAATCACTGCACCACCTCTCCAGACTCATGGTCTCAGTTCTTTTAATAGTGCATGCTATTCCTTCATAATAGATACTAAGATTTGCAATTATCTAGTTACTAGCATGCATATTCGAGTTCTGTACAGACAAAACCAATAGGAGTCACAATAGTCTCCAATAGGAGAGGGTTTATTTCATCAGAACAATTGGCTGATGTGCTCATGGAGGTTGAGAAGTCCCTGGACAGGCTCTCTGACAAGTGGGTAGTGGGTGCTCTCAGCCAGGAAAGCCGACGGCATCATTCTCAGTCCCCACCAATGGCTGGAGAATCCTGGGACTACTGAGTCAAATCCTGAGTCTCAGGACTAGGCAAGCTGCGATTTTGAAGTCCACTGGCCAGAGGAGGAGGAGTGTTCAGGCCCAGGAGGAAGGAACTCTCTCTCTTTCCCTTTTGTTCTTTCTGAGCCTCCAGCTCATGTGATGGTCCCTGTCCAAGTCTGGCGCAGATCTCCCCCTCATCCCACTGAGTCACATGCCACTCTCCTGCAGTCATGCCTTCTCAGACACATCCAGCAGTAACGAGTGCCTTTCAGTTCTCGTAACATTCCTCGGGTCAGGCATGCTGACACCTAGAATCAACCATCACCACGTGTTCCTAGGCTAGCAGAGCCGAGACAGCACAGACCTGCCGAGCTGTGCTTTGCCCTTAGCACAGTTCCTAGCTCATATGCCTGGCTTCATGAAAGAACTATATCATTTCTGCCTCAGTAGCAAAGTTCTAGAAAACTCCAAGAAATCCTAAGTGTGGCCCTGTGACCAGAGAAGTCTTTAAACAACAGTGTAGTTTGCAAAGGACGGGGGCTTTTAATATTCTTTCTGAAAACCTAAGAGACAGGAAGGAGAAACCATAAAAACCAACAAGGTAGAAGAGTCTGATAAGCCCTTGGGGAAATGAGGGGACAGGCATACAAAGATGTTTGTTTGTATTTGCTGTAAGTGTTTATGGAAGTTGGCACCCTGAAGAACCCACAGTTCCCATAAAGTCCTAGTCTACAGAAGGACTTTCTGATCTGGACCATGACAAGCAACAGTGGCCAGGGACCCTAGGACAAGGGAGGAATTTACTCCCGGCTTCTCAAACATTCTGCACGTATGAATAAATTCAAAACAAAAGCAGTTTTCCTTCCCTTCAATAAATACCCAATAGATCATTCTCCTTTCTGGAGATGTAAACAAAACAGGAAAAAAAAAAAAAGCCCGTTTTCTCTTATCTCCCTGCTATCAACAACACCTTTCCAAATAAAAGATCCTAAACTTGCTCTAAACTGTTTATGCTTCGTCTTGTTTATTACTTGAAGGGTGTTAAGAGTCAGGGTCTGGGCAGGAATAATAAAAACACGATAAGAGATGGTTTACAAAGTGTGTTAGGAAACCACAAGGCCGGTGCTGTAACTAAAGTCCAGTGAAAGGAACCGGTTCTATCTGGTTCTCTCTCTCCTGGCTATGCCTGAGGGGTGATGACAGAATGGGGAGGGTGGCTGTGTGCAGTGGTCTGTGGCCTTCAGAACAGGGATGAGGTGACTAGGGGTGATGGAGCACAGAAATAAATCAATAGTCAACGTTCCCATTCTTTGCTGCCTCATATTGTTCTCTTTTATTGATAGCGATCGAGTCTTGAAGCGGCAAGGTAGCCCACTGGAGTGCCCAGCGGCCCAGAGAGCACGGGAAAGGGCAGAAAATATACCCCATGCCAGAGAAACCTTACTGCAGACCTAACTGCCAGTGATTTGTAAACGAACGTGGATTTCCCAACGAAGCAATTAGGAGATGGTATATACTTTGAAAGTTGGTACATCATGAAGAAATTGTGCGTGGCTACGTCAAGGGATTTGGTCACTTTCATTGTCCTTGTGGTTGCCTGTCACACTGCAGAGCTTGGCCCAATGACAACTACACGGGAGGTATTAAACTAAACGCCACATCTGTCTCCCTCCTGCAGGCAAGGGTGTTAAAGGTCTCACAACACCACCGCTTCCCCTTTACCCTTTTTCTGTGATGGAAAGAGAGACGTGAGGAGAGCCACCAAGACCTAAAGTATGTGTAAGAGTATGAGGAGATTGCAGGGGAAGCAGAGAGAAAAATGCAGCTGATTGGAGGACGAGAAGGACCTTTGGACCCTAACTGGGTCAAAAGGATAAGATGTTTGCCTATGTGTGGTGCAATACTACGTCTTTCCCCTTTGGAATTTCCTGAAGCATTTAAGAGAAGATTTAAACTGCCTCCCAATTTTGTTTCTAAATATAAATGAAGCTGCTCAGACAGACACCGTAAATTACCCTAGCCTTCATGTGGGCTGCAGAAGAAAGCAAAGAGCAGATGACCATCTGGCCAGGGATTATTTTCCAGGAGGAAAATGCAGAGGAGATGCAGGCCGAGAGTTGCCAGGCTCTATGTGAACTCCTCTGCCCTCGCTCTTGTTTCCAGGAAACTCATGAGGACCTCTTCATTAGGGCATCCTGGGAGATTCGGAGGAGAGGAGCAGTCCTGTGTAGTAGCCGAGCATGAAGACAGACACGGAGCAGAAGAGCTGTGGCCGCTCTTCTAAACAGAGTGCCTTTAAGAAAGCAAAGCCCAAGCCCCACTGGTACTGAGACCCCTGCTCTTTGAGAGCAAGCCCCTACTTCTGCCTGCCCCATCTCTCAAGTCCTGATGTAAACTGGTTACCTATGCTCCTACCTGCCCACTTCAGTGTTTAGTAACCTCAGCCTTAGCTATCAGTGCCTTCCACAGGTCTCTTCTGCAAACTCTAGCCTTAGCTTGGCTGTGCTCAGAAATAAACCAACCTTCCCTTCCTCCCTCCCTCTCTCCCTTCCTTCTTTCCTTTCTTCCTTACTTCCTTCTTCCCTGCCTCTCTCCCTCCCATCCTCCTTCCCTCCTTTCCTTCATTTGTTGTTTTCTTTTTTCCTTTTTTTTTGGTTTTTTGTTTTTGTTTTTTGAGACAGGGTTTCTCTGTTTCTCTGTAGCTTTGGAGCCTATCCTGGAACTAGCTCTTGTAGACCAGGCTGACCTCGAACTCACAGAGATCCTCCTGTCTCTGCCTCCCGAGTCCTGGGATTAAAGGCGTGCGCCACCACCGCCTGGCATTGTTGTTGTTTTCTTTTTCTTTTTTGAGACGGGTTTCTCTGTTTAGCCTTGGTTCTTCTGGAACTCTCTCTTAGACCGGGCTGGCCTCTCTCTGTGTCTCTGGAGTGCTGGAATTAAAGGCGTGTGGCCCAGCCTCCTGGATGCTGAAATTACAGGTGTGTACTACCATGGTTAGATTGTTTGGAATTTGTGGCACTGTCCTGGCTCTCAATGTATGATTCATGTATGGTAACCAGAACATGACAGGGCTTGATGCCAAACCAAGTTCAGGACACTACCATTAGGGTACTTGAGCCTTGCCAAATCCACCTGCAGCCAACATAGAATCACTTGACATTTATTGTTTTTTTTCTCCTTATGATCTCAGGACTTGGCATAAAATATCTTCTAGAATCCACAGGAATATGCATCTGTGAATGACTGTTCCCATTCTTATTTTATAAATGGTAAAGGTGCAGTGAGTGCATGTTAGAACATATGTATCTGCTGTAAAGAGGATTAGCTGGGTCTGAGACTTCTCTTCCACCCCAGGCTCAAGGAAACCTGAGTCAGGCCTTCGTAGCCTACCTAATACCCTACTAAGTGCTGAGCTCCCCGCACATGGCTGCCCCACCTCAGGCCACCTTATTTCTAGTGAGGGACACCTCTCCTTTAAAGTCTATAAAAGCAAGTAAGAAATCACCTTTATTCTGTGCATGCTGGATCTCCTAACTCAGTTTGCCCTATTACCAAGGGCTGGTGTCACTAAAGATGTTTCAGCTGAACTCAATTTCAGCGCCTCTCTCTGTTGAACCTCCAAGGAATATCTCTTTCTTATGTGAAATGGTAAGTCTGCGTAGCCAGCTGGGAGTAGAGTTGGAGCAAAGCCCAGGTAGTAAGACTGTGTGCCTGTGCTCTCAGCCACGGGCTCCAGCTATGTAGGCTATGACCCTCACATGAGCTGCGCCTCTAGGTGGGAACTTTCTGGACATGGTGGGTTCCTCTGCACCCTTTGCGGCTTCTCCTTAGAGGGGCCTTCCTGCTCACCAGTCTGGGGACAGGCTCTTGTCTTCTTCTTAGCATCCCTTTTCCTTTGTTATGCTAATCCCCGTATATGTGTGTACCTGTGTATATTTACCTGTCTAGTGTTTTATCCTGATTCGTAAGATTTGGGACTGGGTCTGTTTTACTCAGCGATACATTCCCAGGAGTTAGCTTGGTAACTCACCCAAAGCAAGTCTCAGTCAATCTCTTTTAAATGAAGTACCGAATGGTCTCCTTTTGGGCACCCTTCTTATCCAAAAACCTCCCAAGTTTCCATACACTACCTAAATTGTGGCTAGTGTTCTTTAGTGTCTGCTGCTAAGAAAACGAAACTTCTTCTCTTTTCAAAGAGAGATAAGCATCTATTTAGGTCAAATTTACAGCAAGCAGGTTGGCCATGATTAGATAATGAACTCTAGTTCAAATGTGGTAAGATGTGTGTGTGTGTGTGTGTGTATGTGTGTGTATGTGTGTACACATATATGTATGCATGTGTGTGTCTGTGTGTGTGCACACATGTTGCACAGAAGTTGCAGGGATCTAAATGGGTGCCCAATGGCAGAAATCCTGAGCTATGTACAACCTACAGAAAAGAATTCATTGACTGATGACTTCTAGCACATCTGTTCAATGATTTTCTTCCTTTTTAAAAAATTATTTATTTTTATTTTATGTGCTCGTCGCTGCTCTGCCATTTCTGTAGCCTGACTTCATTGCTTTCTAATTAGATTTCCAATGTACCTCGTTTAGTTTATAGTTTTCAAATTTTCTCAACTTAGAACCCGAAAGATACTCTTGAAAACCATTGAGAAGTGAGATTAGTGAGATGGATCATCAGGTAATATTTCTGCCACCCAGTTTGATGACCTGAGCTTGATTCCTAGAACGCACGTAAAAGTGGAAGGAGAATCAGCTGTACATAGTTGTCTTCTGACCTCCACACACATGATGCGGCACGTGGCCACCCTCCCCACACACAAAATAAAAATGATACATAAAAATTTTAATTAATATTAAGGAAACCCAACCATTTTGACTTACTAGTACCTTGGAAGGCTTGTATGTATATCTAAGAGGCTGAAGATCACCCCGAGATTGGCTATATCCACCTACTTGCTAATCAATTTCCCAAACGCCTTCTGCAAATTTGTGGCATTACCTTCTAGCTCCAGGTAAACACCTTTAAAACACGTTTAAACTGTGTAAACCCGAAACCGAAGGAAGGCTCAAGAACCACGGAAGGAAAGAAAATGTGGGCGAGCAGAAATTATTTATAAACAAGATACGTGATTTTCTGATAACATCTTTGGAAGCATCTGGTAGTGGTGATGATTCTCAGCTCTGCCTTGCTTGGCCTGTGAGGACAATGCTTCAAGGGCAATCTCAGTGGTTGCTATGTTCTGCTGTGATGTGGGAGAGTCTTCTGTTTGAGAAACTGCCTGGCCCATTTGATAGACCGCCCCTTAGGTGGGTGGAGTAGACAGAACAGGAAGAGGAAGTGAGGTAGAAGGATCAGTAAGATGCCACGCCTCTCCTAAGTTAGGCAGACTGCCGTGTCTCTCCTCAGAGAGAGGCCAGACGCGATGAAGCTCCAGCCCAAGATGGACATACGCTAGAATCTACCTGGTAAGGCACCACTTTGTGGTGCTACACAGATTATTAGATATGGGTTAGTCAAGATGTGAGTAAGAGGCTGAAAATAATGGGCCAGGCAGTATTTAAAAGAATACAATTTGTGTGTCGTTATTTTGGGGCATAAGCTAGCCGGTGGCTGGGAGCTGGACGGCGGGAACGTGGCCCGCAGCTCCACACTACAGAATGGTGCCCACGTGGATAACCGAATCCACAGAAAGCTTGAGAAAGCTTGGGAAAGAATAGAGTAAAGCTCTATTTTTCGGGTCTGGCAAGCAAGCACTCTCATCTAAGAGAGGCTTCCTGACTCAGCTTCAGCTGCAAAACATTGCAGCTCCTTTAAGAGGTTCGGCTACGAAACACTTAAATGTTGTTGATGAAAATTAACTGCATGCTTTTCGGTTTTCAGCCGTAGCAGGAAAAAAGCTGTGTCGTTTTAAAATGCCGGCTTTCTGAGCCATCCTGACAGGGCAAACTCTGGCTCTTTCAAGCAGGCGGTCCTGACTATGGAGTTTTTGAGTGTTGTTTAACACTGTTGCAGCTTGCTTGCTGGCAGGGACCTTGAACCGCCAAAGAGTTGTGGTACCTCTGCCATGAGGCTGGAAAGCTGGGGAATGGGCTGGATCTAGCCGCCAAAGTCACGGCTTTAGTCCTACTGATATTGTTTGGTAAAGTAAAGACTCATGTAGTCAGAAAGAGAGATATACAGTAAAAGAAAAATTCAAAGTTGAAGAAAATGTCTAAGTGGTTTACACTGTGTTAAAAATATATGCAGGCTAAAGGTTAAAGTTCTTAAAAGTAAAAAAAAAAAAGGAAGTAGTTTGTTGTGGTGGTACACACCTTTAATTCCAACACTTGGGAGGCAGAGGTAGATTGACCTCTGTGACTTCAAGGTATGGCAGCACACACCTTTAATCCCAATGCCTGGGAGGCAGAGACAGACAGATCTCTGTGAGTTCAAGGTGTGGTAGCATACGCCTTTAATCCCAGCACTTGGGAAGCAGAGGCAAGTGGATCTCTGAGAGTTCAAGGACAGCCTGGTCTACAGAGTTATTCCAGGACGAAGATATACAGAGAACCTGTCTCAAAAAGTAAAAGTAAAAATAAACGAAATAGAGGTTAAAACAAAACTGCACAAAGATGGAAAATACACGGAGAACCTTGATACTGTATGCTATTATGCTCTCTTTGAATTGTTTGAATGCTGAGGAAGGAGCAACAGCTGCTAAAAGATATTTGTTTATAAATGCTGCTGAACTAATCCAAGATAGATATTTTGAAAATACTTTGACTTCAGAATTTGGATCTAAGGATATGATACTTTGGAAAAGAGATTATTTTATTTTTACAGAAAATGAGACCCTATGGATTGCTTCTATCCCAATATGGTATGATAGACCACGCCCTCCTGAAAGGTTGTTGTGAACACCTTCAGAAAATTACTTCACCCAACTGATGACTGAGATGAACCTGGCACACAGGTTACACCATGAAAAATCTGATTAACAGCGCCCCCATTCAGCATGAAGCAGTTTGGAGAGAAATAACTGCGCCCATATTCCCAAATATTGTTTATAAGTGTTCTTTTACATTTAAAGGGGGATATGATATAGATATGAATAATTTACATTGATATGGATTTTGCTTTAGTGATTTAAATTTAAGGTCAATTTTGTTTTATGTATATGTATTTCTGATACTGATTAAGGTATTGTGGTTGTGTAGTTCATTTTAAAAATGTAATGTATATAGGTTGTTAATGGATAGTCAATAATAGTAAAGCTTATAGTCATGTTAGTTAGATTTTCTAGATATATAGAGATATATTTTAGTTAGATAGGCATTCCTAATATCTTTCAAAGACTACAGAATATTCCACTTAAATGTTTTAATAACTTAGGGCTTTTCATGACAATGAGACTTGCCTGCTCCTGGCAGCACCATCTATTTCAAGAAGATGATGGGCATCAAAGAGGCTCCTTATGGAGTTTGATAGCCATTGGGCAAGAAACTGCTCTTGCTTGGACTGTTGCATAAACTGGACACAGAGAACCCACAGAGAGGACTGCTGAACTTGCCTAAATGTGAGATGATTCTTTGGGGTTCCTGACTCATGAAAGAGTCTGTGAGACATTCTGCAGGACACAGTAGATACTGACTGAACTGCCTTTGAAATTTCCTGCTTCATGGAAATGTCTCTGGATACTATGGGCCTGAAGGCTGAAGATGGATGCCCCAACAGTACAAAGGAACTTTGGGTGACTGTCCAGGCAGCGAGATGTCTCTGTCATTTCTAGAGTTTTGTAAGTTGCTTATTTCTTATTTACTTAGGTAATATTATATCCTTCTGGAGTCTTTGATGGAGTTGAAGAATGGATAGATAAAGTTTTCCTTTGTTATGATAAAAGATAAAATGGATATAATATTGTAACTAATTCTTACTTGATAACTATTTTGTTATATGTAATTTTACTATGTTAAAGTTAAAGCCTTTCTTTTATTGTTTAAACAGAAAAAGGGGAAATGATGTGGGAGAGTCTTCTGTTTGAGTTGATTTCATTGGCTAATAAAGAAACTGCCTGGCCCATTTGATAGACCGCCCCTTAGGTGGGTGGAGTAGACAGAACAGGAAGAGGAAGTGAGGTAGAAGGATCAGTAAGATGCCACGCCTCTCCTAAGTTAGGCAGACTGCCGTGTCTCTCCTCAGAGAGAGGCCAGACGCGATGAAGCTCCAGTCCAAGATGGACATACGCTAGAATCTACCTGGTAAGGCACCACTTTGTGGTGCTACACAGATTATTAGATATGGGTTAGTCAAGATGTGAGTAAGAGGCTGAAAATAATGGGCCAGGCAGTATTTAAAAGAATACAATTTGTGTGTCGTTATTTTGGGGCATAAGCTAGCCGGTGGCTGGGAGCTGGACGGCGGGAACGTGGCCCGCAGCTCCACACTACACTGCTGGCTTTCACAAATTCGATTCCTACCTCTCAGCATACACAAAATTGAGTCATTTGTCTATTTTTGAGACAGAGTCTCACAATGTAAGCCTGGCTGGCCTAGAATTCGCTAGGTACCAGGCTAGCCTAGAACTCATGGAAAGCCACGTACTCCCAAGTCCTGGGATTAAAGTGTGGATCACTACAGCTGGCTTATGCTATTGAGGAAAAATCAGACGTGTCTTGCTGTGTAATCCGAATTTGCTTGCTGATACAAATTCACTTGCTCCCCACAATATGAGCTGAGCTCTCACTTCTGACCAGTTTTGTCCCATCTTGGCTGTCGCTCCAGGATGGTTACAGTGTATGTTACGGCTGCTTATACATGATGACATCTGGGAGAGGACGAGGTTGGGAGAAAGTCAAGTTTATTTTTGGCAGAAGGGGCTTTATTTTTAAAACGAAGAGTGCATTCATCCTTTTAAATATTCTCAGAGCCACAGAGTCGTTCTCTGAATGGAGCCCAGGAGTTAGCCATAGTCAAGCTGAAGTGAATGGGAAAGTCATAGGGATCTGTTCCTGCCCAAATGGCCCTAGGGGAGGGGACCTGGGGGATAGTGCCATCAAGGTCGAATCTGAAAGTAGAAGAGGACAGACTAAAATTCATCACATCAGTGTAGCTCAGCTATCGTTGCTATCTTCTCGGGCTCTAAACCACGGAGGTGGACCCTCTGGGCAGGACTCAATCTACCCTGCAACTAGATTTGCACCAAAGCCTCACCCTATCTCCAGATCAGTGACCACGAAACAACAGTAAACCAACACGTCCTCCCTTAAGACCTTGGTGGTGAAGCATTGGAATAGATGTGGTTCTTAAATCCGAGAAATGGGTCGACATTTGCCCTAGGTCCCTGCCATGTGGTCAATGACTCAGAGTCTTATGATTCCATTGTTGAATCGGAGCCAAGGGAGTATACTCAACCTGATGTATCAGCGGTCTGAAGAGGAATCCATTTAGAAATGTGAACCAAATGTGGAAAAGAGAGAAAACCAACATTTCTTTTTCTCATGAGGCAAAACTTATGAAAGAAATCTCAACTTCCACCAAGTTGTTCTTTATAGAGGAACAGTGTACTTCACACTTTCAGAAGCATTTGCCTTTTTGAACTATTCTTTTTCTTACATTTATGCATTTGCAACATTCATATTTTGTGCTTCTCTTGAACCAACTGGAGCAGGCCAAGGAGAAATGAGCCCCTCAGCTTGCAGAAATGCCGGGGAATGTTTCCAAAATAAGGAAATAAAAAAGCTGTAAAATCTTCACGTTTGCATCTCAGGCTGTTCCTTGGTACGGAGGCAGAGCTGGGGGACCAATCTCGGTGCTTTTAGAAAATTTCTTTGATGTTACAAAAAATGAGAAGAACCTAAAATTTTTTCCAAATACGGTGCACTCACAACAGGAGTGGGAGGCGTTCTGTCCTGGAGACTTCTGACGAGATCATTTACATTTTTCTTTTTATTTTCTTCCAAACAAGAATAAAGGCTTCTGGTGATCCTTGCTTGTTGTCGTCTTTGTTATCCCAAGGCCATTAAGAATTTCCAGCACACACACTGTTTGAATTTGCTACCTGGGTAAAATTCCAGTATTCGAGGCCATTTCAAATGCTTGAAGGAATCATGGGTCTGCTATTGTGCTCAGAATAAAATTAATAATAAAAAATATAAAAACAAACAAACAAGAAATGGGTTGTAGCCTATAGCTGGGGTGGGATGAGGACAAGATCTGCACTGTGTGGCACTAGACTTCTGTCTTTGAAACACAATGGGAATGCCTAGCTTCTAAGGTGTGCACACTAGAGAAGAGGCGGGGCCTATTCTGTGTAATGCAGGTCCCTGGAAACACCAGGGTCAGTATCTTGCTGGAATTAATTGACACATGCTTACAAAAGTTGACAGCTCCATTTTTGGGAGTTCTGCTAGCCCATTGCTGAACAATTGACAGTTTGGAAGGACAATGGTAGGGATACTCACTCCATAAATGTCAGCAATCACAAACAGGATTCCTCTCAGTTGGCAGCCAACGATTTGTAAGTAGTCCATCAATGCTCCTAATAAATGTAAGGGTTTTTTTTTTTTGAATTCAGTTTTCTTTCCTCCTCCCCATTTTGTATCTGAGTTGACATAGGGTTTTGCTATGTAGCACAGGTTGGCCTTGAACTTAGCTTTCTTGCCTCTTCTTGCTCGGCCTCCCCAGGGCTGGGATTATAGGTATGTTATGCCCTGCTCAGTTTCTTGCTGATTTCCTAAAAATATGGTGGACTAAATAGTTTGGGCATAAATGTTTTGAAAGTGTTACTTTGTTCAATGGGATAAGATCTCTCTCTCTCTCTCTCTCTCTCTCTCTCTCTCTCTCTCTCTCTGGTTTTTTGAGATAGAGTTTCTCTGTGTAACAGCACTGGCTGTCCTGGAACTTGCTGTGTAGACTAGGCTGGCCTCAGATTCACAGATATCTGCCTGCCTCTGCTTCCCAAGTGCTGGGGTTAAAGGTGTGTGCCACCACTGCCTGGCTGGGACAAAATCTCTTTTAATGAAAAATGTTATTGGGTGGTGATGGTGTATACCTGTAATCCCAGCACCTGGGAGGCAGAGGCAGGTGTATCTCCCTGAATTTGAGGCAAGCCTGTCTACAAAGTGAGTACTATGACTATTACACAGAGAAACCCTGCCTCAAACAAGCAAACAAGAAGGAGGGGGAGGAAGAGGAGAAGAGAAGAAGAAGAAGAAGAAGAAGAAGAAGAAGAGGAGGAGGAGGAGGAGAAGGAGGAGGAGGAAGAGGAGGAGGAGGAAGAGGAAGAGGAAGAGGAAGAGGAAGAATATTAATGCAATGCAAAAGCTAAGAGACATAATTCCAGGTATCAGCAAGCTTTTTGGTTACAGTCTTTACTTCAGGCTGACTACTGTACCAAGCCTCCCTCCACACTGAAGAACTACCAATAGTCTTGCTTTGAGTGAAGGTTGGACCAGTGTTAATTCACAGTCCCGAGGTTGATCATGACAGATTCTTCGGGCATGGAGATGTGATTTCTCTCCAATAGTGACTTTTTAAATGGTGCACATGTGATTCTGCTGTGGCTTCCATTCCAGATACAGAAACAGATCATTACAGAGATTGCATCCTTTTGTGCTTATGTACTGTGGTATGAAGATGTAACCTTCAGGCAATGGTCTGATGGGGAAAAAGCCAACTTCCTATGGGCTCTGAGCAGAAAACTAGGGCATGTATTTCTGTGACATCATTGTGCCACCACCTAAAGTCTGAACTTGCCTTTCCTCAGTAAAAGTAATTTAAACCACAGTTATATCTTCCTTTTATCTGAAGCCTGAAAGCTTTCAGTTTAATACATGGAAGGAAATATATTGCAAGTACAACTTTCTTTCACAGGTCCACTGGCTGTAACTTGTTGTACTCAACACCTCCTTATAGAGACTATTCTGCTTCCAAATCTCAAAAGCCCAGAGAGCAACATTAGAGCAGAACGTATTATGGGGGAAAGAAGAAAGGGAATGGGGGTTTGTTTAGCTAGTGTAGTGAAGTCAAGCATGGGTAGACCTCACCCATGTACTCTGGTACAACCACAGGGGCCCTTTTAGAGTTATTCTTGAGGCTCTTTTATCCTGGGTCATTCATTTCTTACCAGAAATGGTATTTTGGGAATTCACTCACTGCGGAAAAACCGATGAACCACAGAAAGGAGTGGTGAAGATGGCAACGGTTGCTGTGGCAACAGAACCTGTCACACACAGGGACTTGGTCCTCTGTCTGCCCCCATGACAAGCTTTTCCTGACCTCACGTGGGAAGCCTGGGCCTAGCCCTCAGAAGGGTGTACAGACAGCCCTACGCTCCTCCTCTCCTTACGGCCCCAGTTCCTGGTTCATCTCTTCTCTGTGGAGTCTTTCAACTTGTCTGATGTTGACATCTTCCCATACACCAAAGGCTCTGGGCTTCAGAGAGCTCAGCTGCCAGGCTGATGCCTAAGAGGGACAATGGCAATAGTGAGAAGACACATTCAGGGCCTCAGCACTGGGGAATGGCCGAGAGTGCTGGGAAGTCTACGCATGGCTTCCGACGCTGTTTGGAGCATATCAAGTCTTCCTTTCTCCTATTGCTGAAAACTCCCATGGAACTGAAAGATGAAGCTCTTGTCACCCTGTTCCACCACACCGAGGACATGAATCATCTTTGTTTTTCTATCTCACCCAGGACATGAATCATCCCTTTTCCTTAGCATACACACCTGTGTATCTATCCTACCTGCCTGTTTGTCATTTACCGGTTACCTTTGCTGAAAGATGGCACAGCTCTCAGTGTTTGTGTTGGGGTACACCTTGTCTTCAGTGATATTCCTAGAGCACAGGCGTAGCGACAGAAGCAATGCAGGTCTGGCCAACAGAAGCCACCGTGTCTTCCTTAAGTAAAAGGGGAGACTTTTTTTGACTCAATAAGACAAAAAATATATGCTGCTGTTACTGAGACCTGTTATGGTAAGAAGGAGTCTATGAAATCATGAAGGGGAATTTGCTGGTTTTCATGTCATATTTCAAACTGCAAGTGCTTAGTTATAGGGTTCTCTGGGCCAGGCATTCACTGGGGGCTTAGAACACCTCATCCAAGGGCAGGGAGGACTCTGTTGCTTGAAATCCTGAGGGTTGGTTGCTGTGGCTGCAGGCTGGTATAATTGAGGAAGAGGATCATGTGGCTCTAGCCATTGCAGTACTGGACTGCCTTCTGCTTAGGAGCAGCTTCTAGGGGTGGGCACCGTGGTTGGTATGTTTGCTAAAATGTGTGAAGATATAGTTCGAGTACCCTCAAACCAAATTTTCAGGATTTTCTTTTCTAACTGTGTGCATGTGTTTGTGTGTTCATGTCTTGAATGTGACTATTTAGGTAGACACAACACAATAGGACAACATTTCAGTTGGAACTCTAGACTCTCACTGAGCCTTTGAGCATGTGATGGAAAAGGCTCACTGAGCCACCTGTCCCCTACTAATTCCCCAGTGCTTTATTTCCTTAGTTCTTATCTCTAAAATGACACAATTTCTTCTATAGCCTATTGCCTCCACCAACTGTAAGCCCCTATAAGACAGGGACTTAGATTTGATTGGTTCTAGTCACTGTGCTAATTCTCAGCACATTACATGGTGCCTGTCCCACAGAAACAACTTGTTGAATGAATCAAGAAGTAACTGGGATTAGGGATTGCATAAAAGGAAACATTAACGTGGAGTCTCCAACGTCCAGTGAGAGGGAGAATAGCCTGGTGCTTGTTTGAAGTGCACATTCCTTGTAGATATTCTTTCTCACTGAGGGCTCTGGGAAAGAGTCCAGGATTCCTCCATTGTGAACGGTCACTGTGAGCGATTCTGATCGCTCGAAGGATAACAGTTTGATTAACATTGCTGCAGCTGAACTTCAGAGATCTTCCATTGGAGATCCCTCTACCCAATCATTACAAGGGCAAGTATGAGACTACAGTAGGGCCTTAGAAGGTTGGAACTAGTCCCATTTGCCAAGGATGACCAATGGGCCATCAACTGTTGCTTCCAGCTATATCAGAAAGACCTGACCAAATAAAAGGTATTAAATTCAGTGTAAGTTCCCGATCAAAACCCCTTTCCGAGTGTTGCGAGGGGCTTCTGAAGTGGCAATGCTCACAGCGGAGAAAAATTCAGGACTTTAAATTAGAATATGTAGTCTTTCTTTTCACAATTGTTAACATTCTCACATACTTTTGAAAGATGATTGACAAGGCATTATGGGTTACGGTAAAGAAGAGGGAAAGGCTGTATTTAGATAATCTTCCCAACAGTCCAGGGGAGAGTCATCCTTTCTACTCCCATTTAATGGATAGAGTACAGAGAAGTTGGGGGACACATCTGAGGGGTGCAATGAGGATCCCACATACGTAAGAAGCTATGTGTTGATTTTTTTTTTGGCAAAAGAGAACTCTTACTATGGGTGATGTCCTCTAAACATGCAAGTCACATAGTAAAACCAGCCCCAACCCGAGTTTTCCATGCACACAAGCCAGCGAAACTCTTTTGTACAATCTAGAGATTGTGTTTTCAGCCTCGGGCAGTTACGAGGCTCCAGTACTTGCCAGTCACTGCGCACTGCCGCAGAAACACCAAACACGCCATAACACTAAAGGAGGAAGATTTACTTTGGCTCATGGTTTCTGGATTTCCATCCCCTCGTTGACCGGTGCTTTGGGCCTGAGGAAAGACAGAATATCATGGCAAGCAGGATATGAAAAAGCAGAGAGATAGCAGGAGAAAAGGGTATTGGGAAAAACAGACCTTCCCAGGGTCTGTCTCCAGTGAACGATCTCTAAGATGGTCCTGCCTCCTGCTTTCTATCAGCTCCTCATGCGGCCGTCAAAGTACGAAGCCATGAGTCCCTCAGTGGAGTTGCCCACGAATGAGGATAGAACCTGTGATCTAGGCACTGCCCGAAGCCCCTCAGCAAACGAAAGCTTTCACACTGTGAGCCCAAGTAAATATTTTTTCTTTTAAAGTTGATTTCCTCGGGCATTTGCCATACTAATAAGAAGGTAACAAGTCCTTACCACTGCTATCCAGTGTCACCAACAGCACCCAGGATGAATGCTATAATTGGGATCTAAGTCCCCTAGAAATCATCTGTTAGAAAAGTCTCCTAACACCTACGTGGGTGGTGTTTATTCAGAGGTAGGGCCTTTGGGAGGTGATTGAAACAGGTCTCGAGAGTGGAGCCTCCACAATATCAGTATATTTATAAACTGGAGAAAAGCCCAAATCGTAGCACTTAGTCTGCCTTGGCATGCCGTGCTCTGTACGTTGTGACCCAGCAAGAAGACCCTCCCCTAGGACATGCTGGCTCGGTGTTCTCAGAATTCTGAGCCTCGGGAACTGAGGGCAAAATAAACTACTTTCAAAATATTTCCCAGTCTGGGGTTTTTGTTATGTTCGTGGAGAACAGTGTAATACTCTAACTTTCTGGCAGTTTCGCTCAGCTTACCGTACTCATTGACTTTTGTGTGGGTAAATATTTATCAATTTGCTTTTCAGGCATTAAAAATAATGCAGCCAATGATGATGTTCTGTGTGTTAAAGCTTCCCCGTGACTGGTTTCAAGTTATTAACATGATACCCATGGATGTGGCCTTGGGAAGAGAGTTGGCCCACCAGCTCCTGAAGTCTATAAAAGCAGATTCCAGCATACCACCATCTCTGGTCTGGGATCTTCACTGTTTTCTTATATTAGAATGACACCCAAGTCTCCCCACTGCCCCACAAGCACTCAGCAGCTAATTCCTCTAGGTCTTCTATCTGAAGCACAGATAGAGCCTCCATGCCTGGGAGCAGCATTGGTCCCTGTGTTTCCCTCTGGTACGGAAGCACCGACTGCACTTTGCATGGTGCTTAGAGCCTAGTAAGTCACCGTGTTTATTGGATAGATGAAAGCACGCATGTGTGCATGCCTTATGTCTCACGAAAGAGGCTCTTGTGAGCAGCTGTCTACCCAGTATGAAGCCAGGCAGAACATATTCACTAAAGATGTAAATGATGCATCTGGGAACGGCTTCCCAAGGGTTGAAATATTGCTCAGGCTCATCTCATGGAGAGGTTGTGCCCAAGTGATCAGTAATTCACCTCTTCTCTCTCCCATGCCAGCTTTTCTTATTCGTGAAGCCCCCGGGAGGCATCCATAAGTAGATGAGAGCCTGTGCAAGGTGAAGCGGGTATCTGTGCACGCCGAATGCCTTGCTTACCTTTTTGTCTGTGAGGATGGGGACAATAAAGGCATCAGGATGGTGAGTAGATGTGGCAAGGACTGGTAAGATGGTTGGATGGTGGTGGGAGGGAGCTGGGGCTGAGTAACACTGAAGAGGGAGAGTTGGGGGTTACTAACTCATTCCCTACATATTTTGGGAGCTTGGAGGTGGGGAACATTCTATACTTAGATGTATTTTCAAAGGTGGTCTAATACTGTGCCCAATTTTAAAAGAAAATTACAAGCAGCAATAGATCATTTTGATGCTCTGTTGTAAAACACAGATGTGAAACGTGACAAGCTCCTTATAGTAGAAGCAGAATATAGGGCAGGCATGTCGGCCCAGTGGGTCAAGGGACTTTTCATAAAACCTCACAACCAGAGTTCCAGTCTGGGGTCTAGCATGGTGAAAGGAAAGAACAGAGCCTTAAAGCTTATTCTCCGCCCTCGTGTTTATACTGTGGCATATGCATATCTACCCACCTGTTCAAAATGGATGAATACATGTACAATAAAAGTAAAATTGAAACTAACAAATAAAACCTGTATGCCTCCTGGACACTGATGGAGAAGATCCCAGTGTTCATGGCCTGCATCCTCTCTTGTACCCTCACCTGCAAGGGACAGTCAGCGCTGGGGTGCATGCCTGGACAATCGATTCCTGTGCAGCCACATGGACAGGAAGCACAGCACTGACAGATGGCTCCATCTTTACACAGCTTTTGCTGTCAGCTGAAGGGGACTCTGGCTTCCTGGGTCCGTTGCTGAGCTCCATGGCACAAGCATTATTAAAGGGCTTTCTCTTCCTTCTCTGTTCCGGTGACTCCTCATTTTCTTTCCCAGTTTCCAAAGCACTTGAGTGCAAGACCCAAGTTTCCAGAGCCAGCCGTGTATTTGGAGTTAATAAAACACAATGTCTTTGTTTTCAAGAACTTCATAGGCAAAATAAGTAAGTGGTACTTTTTGGTTTTTTGTTTATTTTCTTTTAATATGGGTTCCTGATCTTCATGGTTATGTAAGTACTTCAGTGTGGACTGAGTATAAAATTCCAACTATCTCAGGAGAGGGCTCATAGCATCCATTGGCGTCAAAACCGTTTCCCAAACCTACAATACTCAGAGGCCCATTCTTAGCAGAATCAGGTTGCAATGGAAATATCAGAAAGGTCCCTCTCTCTCTCTCTCTCTCTCTCTCTCTCTCTCTCTCTTTCTCTCTCTCTGAGACAGGGTCTCTATGTAGCTGTCCTGGAACTCACTATGTAGACCAGGCAGACCTTGAACTTACAAAGATCCACCTGCCTCTGCCTGGGATAAAAGGTTTGTGCCACCATGCCTGGCATGTAGAAAGTCCATGAGCAAGCAAGCATGGTGAGAAACCTCACAGCTGCTGTCCTGAAGGAGCAAGCAGATGAGCTTGGCTTTAGCCAGGTGAATTATGAATCCTGAGGGCCAAGAGTCCACAGAAGAGCTTGGACAAATGGTAAAACCCTGACTGCAGCATCCCTCCATGCTTTTAAACAATGTACAGAGTTTGAAAAGTTGGGCAGCATACACAAACTAATTCCAAGCTTATTTCCAAACACCGTGCTAAATCTATTTTTATTTGATCTTTTCAGGTTAGATGAAAGACTTCTCAAGTTAAACCGAGTCCAGTTGTTCACCCGAGAAAAGCACAGTTAGCACTGTCTTTCTGTGTTTCTCAGACTATTGGAACCTTAGTTAGTGTACTGAAAAGTGCAAGGCTTAGCTGAAATACTGTCTGGGAACGGAAGAAAAGATTCTTGAGCACATTACTTGGAAACAGAATAGCACGGTGCTTAAACAGGTTTATCTCCCCAGACTGTTCAAGATCCCCTGGCTACGGGTTGTTGACACAGTGCTTTTATTTTTAGTAAAAGAAAAGTTTTATGAATCTCAAAGAGACAAGCGAAGGGCTTGCAATTCTCCACTGCTCTATATTCCATCAGCCACCAGGCCCCAGTGGTCAGGTGGAGCAGCTGCCTGTCCTTTTTGTATCTCCAGCCAACCATTTCATTCAACTCCAGCATTGGCAAGATAACCTAGCATCTTGGTGTGGTCTCCTCCGTGGCAGATGACTGTCCTAGTCTGAAGGGTTACACTGCACTTCAACGACAAACTCAAGTCAAGTTAGTCTCATGAACGTGATTTTGTAAAAATGCTGGCTTCACAATAAGAAGCCTGGAGGAGTCTGGTACTTCCCCATGAAGTAAGCAGGCCCTGCAAAATGTTCCCAGTGCTCTGTGCTAAGTATCCTGTGGCGATGGTTTGGTTAATAGTCTGTCATCCTCCTGGCTCCTGTCCATTGTCACATCACGGTGTCCACTCCTGTGGGAGTCGGGGGAGCCCTGAGTGAACCAAGTCCCAAGTGAATGTGTGTTGTCGACACGGGTGAGTCCATGTCACAGACTTCAGCCTCAGTTCCATGGAAATAGCAAGCGCTCCCATCTCCCTAGTGTGGGGCTCGAGGGACAGCAAAGCCTTCCTCCGACCTATGTGTGGATGCTGAAAGTGTGCACAGAAAATGAGCACCACAGCTTTCTCCCCAGGGCGAGAAGTTTGCTCGCCTACAGAGACTGCATCTGCTGGAATTAGCTAACCCTGCCTCCTTCTCCAGGTGTATATAGTAACCCTGCTTCCTTGTTTATCTCCATGTAATAACCTCACCTCCCTGTTCAGTTGTATGCAATGACGCTGCCTCTCTATTCGACCGTATAGGATAAACATGCTGAGCTTCGTGTTGCCAGGAGCAGAGGAAAATGGCATCATGTTTTTTCAGTTATTTATTTAGCGAGAGCTCAAGGGCATGTGCCAGTCAGAGGACAACTTACAGGAATTGGTACTCTCCTGCACCATGTGGGTTCTGGAGACTGGACTCAGGTCATCACGCTTTGTAGCAAGTGCCGTTATCTACCGAACCGGCTCACTGGCCTTAAAGTGGGATCACTATTTGAAAAGCTATCTGGCATTTCCTTATGAAGTTCAATATGAAACAGCCTTGAAAGTGAGCAATTCGACTTCTGGATATTCACTTAAACAAAAGGAAATAGTATTAATCATATCGCATCATGTTAAGTGAGGCCGTGCAATCTCAGAATTAAAAAGCTGCATGCTTTCCTTAGTCTGTGAGTCCTAGCGCATAAGGCTCATTTTGTCTTAGTTCGCTTTCCGTTGATGTGGTAAAACACTCTGACTGAAAGCCGCTGAAGGAGGAAAGGACTTGGTTCAGCTTACGCTTCCATGCTGTGGTCCATCACTGAGGGAAGTCAGGAAAGAGCTCAAGGCAGCAACACGGAGACAGGAACTGAAGCAGAGGCCATAGAGGAATACTATTTACCAAAGTCTTGTTTCTACGAAACAAGCTATGTTTGTTTCTCATGACTTGCTCAACCTGCTTTCTTACACCACCCAGGACTACCTTTCCGGGTGGGGGGCACCACCTCCAGTGGGCTGGGCCCTTCCGCATAAATCAGTCAAAAAAAAAAATAAATGCCCCACAGACAGGCTTCTAGACCCATCCGATGGAGGCAATTCCTCAAACAAGAGTCCCTCTTCCCAGATACATCTAGGTTTGTGTCAAGTGTGCAAAAAATAACCAGAACACACGAATCTATGTACGAAATGTACATGTGGGCACACTCTAGCATGTAGAAAGGAGAAGCAGAAAGGGCAGCATCATGTGATGACAGAATGGGTTGCAGATAAAGGACACACGCGTCGTAAAGGGGCTATAAAGCTAGCTGGTCTCCTAGCTTAGCTCTGGCCTGGATTTTTCCTTTTTTCTTTTTATTTTCTTTCACTGTGGCGGGTAAGTGCATTACAATGTAACTGATAGTGAAACTGTGGTATCCAAATGGAAGCTCTGCGACTTCAGAATGGTTTCTCTAACTGAAGGTCTTTCCAATAAAGCGATTTTTATAATTTAAGAAAGGGAAATCAAGTGTCCATACAAAGACAAGAGCTAAAAGCTGGAGACAGAAGCCTATAGAAATGATAACAAATGCAGGCCGATTAATCTGTTACATTTGTAGCCACTCATTAGGTAGCCTTAAGAAAAAGGAACACACAATCCTTGTGTTCATTTGTGCGTGAGGATCGTGCCGCATTTTCCTTCTGTGAATGATACTTACCAATAACCAGAAGCCCTCTGCTGATGGGGGGTAAATCCCAGCATCTGAGAGCATGTGTACAATGTAGAAATCGGGGCAGTGGTTGCTCTTGAGGGTGGGTGTCTGACTGACCCCAAAGCATCAAAGGAAGCTTTCTGGGCATTAGAAGTCTTCCTTAGGGTGGTATTTACATGGAATGTAAACATTCATCAAACCCAATAGGACGGTGCACTTAAAAATCTACATGTAATCTCACATACCTGTATTTTGAAGCCCAAGTGTCTTTTCTCCCAGATTCTGAGTCAGAACGAGAGCGCTCCTGCCAGAGGTCAACCTCAGAAGTTATTCACCTTGGTCCCTGAGACAAGGTCTCTCACTGGGACCTGGGATTTGCTGGTTAGGCTGGCTAGCCAGGGAACTTTAAGGATCTGCCTGTCTCTGTCTCCCTTGCAACTGGGAGGAAATGCCTCCACGCCCCACTTTTTATATGGGTGCTGGTAATTAAACACATGTCCCTCACACTTGCAAGGCAAGTACTTTACCAGCTGAGCTATCTCTCCAGCCCCAATTCTTCACTTTTCGCCAACACCTGCTTCTAATGCAGAAGTCACTCCGGAGCGGAAGGTCATGTAAGAAGAAAAGATAAGGAATCGGGGACATAATGCTTTCTTCTGACTCAATTTAGCTTTCTCCCAAGGGATCCGAATTGCAATTAGAACAACATCGTCACTCCTTGCTCAGTGGTCAGCAGGCGCTTCAGTCATCTCAATTAACAGAGTATTTTTTTTTTTGAGAAGTTACCATTTATCTTATTCAAAGAGATCACGAGACAACCGTTCTTCCAAAAGTGAGCAACGTTTAATTAAAAGGAAACACCTGTGTATATAAGAAATTGGGACCATCTGATTGTAATATAAAAGGGATAAGCCTTCACTCTCTCCAATTTAGTTTTTCCCGATCATTTCCCAATAGTTCTGCTCCCTTATATCCGTGGGTCCTTTAGAGCGACATTTTCATGGAGTAGCTTGTGTTTGTAATGGCTGTTCAGATGCTCTTTCTGCTACCCGTTCTCCTTTGATCTTAGGCTCCCTTTTCTGCGTTTTCGTTGCAGTTAATCACGAATTCAGCAGATCTCAGGCCCTCTGCGTCGAGCATCAGACAGTAATACTCCATCCCCCAACTCCCTGGTGTCTTGTCAGAGCCCGTGTTCCAAGAACAATTGAAGACTTTATTCTGATCAAAAGCCCAGCCAGACAGATAAAAGACACCATTCTAATTCCCAGATGATACTGGGTTTTGCTGAGCCTATTTCTCAGGGTAATTTCTGCTAACTACCTAAGTGTTAAATTTTAAACCCAATTATCTCAGCCTATGATGTTCACAGAGATCCATACTTTTGAAACCTTCCTAACAATTTTCTACTTCCTCAATTCCAGGTCATTTAAAAGAATGCTTTTTTCCTAATAATCAATGGTCCAAAAATATTTCTCTTTGGTGATAAAGATGGTACTTTTTTCTTCTTTCTAATGGAAGAGCAAAAAGCCCCAGATCAGAATGGCTTTTCAAAACTTATTTTGTTGTTAAAGGAAAAGCCTATGTAGGTAGACTATAAATCTAGGGACTTAAGCAAGATGGAGTATATCTGGCAAAAAACATCAAAGAGAAAGGATGTGTAGGGATTCCTTGCTGCAAAGGAAGGCAAGCTTCAGTAGCTAGTGTTGGCTGTCTTTCTGGCTGCAAGCAAGGGAATCTGGTCCTGTAGTACAAGGGACAGAGTGATAGATCTTAGTATAAGCAGGAAATATTTTTCTTACAACAAGTACCACTTAAAGATAGAATGAACTGCCTGGGAGGATGTACTAACTTTCTGCAGCTGGGATAACAAATAATCATGAATTTGCCTTCTTATAATAGTAACCATTTACTATTGTTCAGCTCGGGGGTCAGAAGTCAGACATACTGGGTTCCACTGATCTGCTCTGATTCTCACAAGGCCAAAACCGAGGTGCTGGCCAGCCCGTGTTACATCCTGGGATCTCTGAGGGACAATGACATCCAATTTCATCCAGTAGGCCAAGTGAATGCCACCATGCTTCTCACCGTGATAATAATGGACTAAACCTAAGCCAGCCCCAACCGAATGTTTTCCTTTTCAAAAGTTGCTGTGGTCATGGTGTCTCTTCTCAGAAACCCTAAGACAGTCACCTACTCATGGTCCTAGCCTCCTTTTACCTTTTTATGAGCATACTCCCCCCATACTCTAGCTGGAGGGAAATTTATGAGGAAAAACAAATACGATCCATATGACTAACTCCCTTACTAGTGAGGAGTGCTACAGAGTCACACGAACACCCTAAAGGAGCAAAATAGAAACAGGAAAGATGTGTACATTTTATAGGGTTAATGAGGCCAACAAATCCGGTGGGGCAACCAGATACTGACATGAGAAAGAGAAATTTGACTCCGACTTCATACTGTTTATAAAAAAAAAAAAAAAGATAAAAATAAAGAAAAGATTTCAATGTGAGCGTTAAGACTATAAAACTCTTACAAGAAAACAGTGTATTTGTGACTTCAGATAGGCAAAGATCCAACACCAAAAGCAGAGCAAACACATAGTCGTGGGTACTGTGCTGCGGGAGCTCCTTCTACTCCTTCAGCCAATAGCCTTTAAGATAGCAGCCCACTTGGGCATGGTCTCATAACTGCAGCTGTAAAGCCTGCACGTGCTGTCTTGCTTCTGGGGCTCTCACTTCGGCTACTACACTCTGTTCCTGTTCCCCTTTTATGCAGAGGACTGTGGTCTAGGACAGTGATCTGTAAGTCTCCCTTAAATAAATAACCCGTTATTTTACGTAATTCTGAACTAGTGTGGAATTATTTTGTATCTTCCGCCATCAGTACTGCACACTGCCATAGAGCAAAAGCTTTCAGGCATCAAAGGAAGTGAAGAGGGAAAAAACATTTTCAAATCACACATCTGCTGAGGCCTTGGTGTCCAGGACATACAGAAATGTTTAGAATTCACTAGCAAGAGACACCAAATGGACAAAACATTATGATGTATATTCTTCAGGGGAGAAAATGGCTAAGAACAACACAAAAAGCTGCTAAAATTCACTAGCTGTCAGGAAAGGCAAATAAAAGCTGCAGAGGGGAACCACTTCACATGGGCGACAATAGAGAAAAACAGGTATCACGGGGACACGGAGGATTACAATCCCAAATCATGAATGGCAAAGCAAATGTGGCAGTCTCTGTGTAAAAAAGCTGGCAGCATCTCAAAATGTCAAACGTGAAATTACTGCATGGCCCAGCAATTTCATCTGTCAAGAGAATTGAGTGCAGGGACCGTAGGTCACGTGGGACAGTGCTTGCCTGGCATGGCCATATCCATGGGTCCTTTCCCCAACGTTCAGGAGGCAGAAACAAGAGGATCAGAAGTTCAAGGTCATCCTCAGCTATGTCAAGAACCAGCTTTGAGGAAAA
Organism: Arvicola amphibius; assembly: GCF_903992535.2. NCBI lineage: Eukaryota > Metazoa > Chordata > Mammalia > Rodentia > Cricetidae > Arvicola > Arvicola amphibius. The sequence continues at coordinate 31,868,998 of NC_052053.1, forward strand.
AGACCCTGCTACAAACAAACAAGAAGTACAAGGAATATGTATAAAATGTATATGTACATTTATACACATATGCCTATATTTTGTAATAGACAAATGTTTATAATAGACAAAAGGTAAAAACAACCCAAATGTCCATCAATTGATGAATGGATAAATAAAATGTGTTTTATTTAAACAATGGGTCATTTAAAATATATATTTTAAATTTGTTCTTTGAGAATTTCACACACAATATATATATATATATATATATAAAGTATTTTCATCATATTCTCCTTCCTTTTCCATTGGTCCACAACCCCCAAAACACTCCCTCCCAATTTGTGCTATCCATGTACACTTGGGGGTTGGTCCATCTCTGGAGCCTGGGGGGCCTACTAGGGACCATATTCTTAAAACTGTCTTGGCTCTCCTAACAGCCATAGAGGCAATAACTCTTAAGCTAGGGGGAGGGGCTTATCTACTCTGCTACAATGTTGACTGGTTTGATCTCGTTCAGCTGCAAAAGCAACAAAGTATTGAGAGAAGTTTCAGTATGGGTGCCTATGCTAAGCAGAAGGAGCCATTTCATAAAAGCCACATGTCATTTGCTTCTCGTTATTGAAAATGTCCGTGTTTGTGGTTGTCAGGGACTAGAGTGTGGTGTGGCGACAGGGTGGGGATGGTGGCTGCTAATGCAGTACTTACAGAGAACATTTGAGAAATGAAAAAAGTTTCCTAGAGCTGATTGGATATTTTTTAGTTTTATTTAACCTACGTCTATCACATATTAATTTATAAAAATTGTTCTCTCCTGTTATTTGCCAAACGTTTATATCATTTTGTACTTAACAGAGAAAGAGTTGGACTCTGGAATTGAGAGAATTGCTCTGGAGGAGCACAGCCGTGCTACCCAGAGGATGGCTGTCTGCGGGAAGGAACGGTGGCTAGCATCGCGGGAATCGTCAACTACACGGCCACCAATGACCTTCTGTGCACACCCCGCTGAACTTGAGGGGGACAGTTATCTGTGTCCCTTGAGGACAGGCTCCTCTTTGGTCAACGACTCTGTCCCCAGGAACTGGCTCAGACACTGCACACACGATCTCTTACTGCTAGATTATATGCTCGTGGGATGGGTTAAAGGTGCCATGGCATGAGGAGAGAGGGCTTTACAGTGTCCTCTGTGAAATGCCTGGACTCAACACTATTGCCTTTGATGGGTGACACTATGCTATATATGGCGAAACCCAAAAGATTGAGTAATGGACTTGTGAGGATTTTATTCCTCATGCTTTAAACAGGGGAGCAGCGTACTGCATCGGTAAATGGAAATGTTAACTCAGATGATCCCGAGTTTGTTGATAATACAGCTAGGCATCTGTGCCTTCCCAAATTAGTGGAATAGGTGGTGATTTCTTTTCTAATATGGTAATAGATGCGACGCTGCTGTTACACAGTTAAAACTGGAAATAAATTGGTTTCCTTTTGAGCTGTAATTAGATTTGTATACATTTTGGCTTGATTGCATGTTTAAGCTTGGGTAATTTCACCTCTCTTTAACTAAAAACAAAGCAATAATAGTTGTTTTCTAATCTGAAGTGAAAAACAACAGAAAAGAGCAAAATCCTCTCTATCACCTTGTTTTTGGTGGAGAAATGGGAATGGGGTGAAGGAGGATGTTGACTAAGCATGGACCTTATTTTTGTACAGACAGCATCTCGCCATATAACCCCTGCTGTCCACAGACTGCTAGGATTACACACTGTGCCACCACGAGGAGGTTAGCAGGAAATCTTAATGGGATTTCAACCTGATTCCTCTCTGCCTCCTTTAGAACACCTTTGAAAATTTAGCTAGGATGCGGATCTAGGCACACCATCCACATGTATTGAAATATCACATTTGCCCCACAAATATGTACAGTGACCGTATCTCAAATAATAAGGAAACAAGACCCAAGAGTGAGAGAAGAAAAATAACAACAGCCATCAGGCAGCTCTCATGTACAGCCTCTTCTCCAGAGGCCAGTCAGACACCTAGACTGTGAAGCAACACAGTTAGGAAAGGTACCAGGTCCCCTTTGTTCTCCAATCACAGGGAACTTTTCGGAAAACGTCATGCATGGTCCTCTCCATTTTAATCCTTAGTTAGTGGTATCAGGAGGTGACTGTGCACAACTGCCACACTTCTCAGCTACCTCAGCTGGGAGTATCGTGACTGCAAGCAATGGAGCAAGCTCTTGGAAATGCCACACTCTGGGTTTCAGGCCAGGACTTGCAACTGCTTTAAATTCTTTGTTTGCTGTGAATTCTGCTCAGTTCAAACAAAATTGGCACATTTCAAATCTGGACAGATAAGGAGCCACCTGAAAATTCCTGTTGAGGCAGGCAATCCTGTCAGGCTGTCCTTGCCAGGCCTGGGATAGCATCTGGGTTTTGCTTGTTGTTGTTTTTTCTTTTTTCTTCTACTTTTCTGTCTTTGGGTAATTTACTAGCAAATTCCAAGTGAAGTTATCACTGATAAATATGAAATCACCAGTGTGGCTGTGATGCCACTTTGTCCAGAACACAGATTTTAACTGATTGATCTTGAGCACACGTTTAGACCAGAGACGATATGACATATCAGGAAACTGGGAAAAACGACTCAGTCGGTCTCAGTAGCATTGACAAATAAAGTCAAGGGTGATAAAATGGAACTTATCAGGGTGTATGTGCCACAGTAACGGTAGCCTGTCTGTGGAGACCCAGTTCATCACTGATGTGTGTGTGTTGTAGGTTTAATGCAAGATCAGGTTCCTTCATTATGTGCATAGCTTCGAGTACAAAAGGTCCTCAGTCCAGTGCTGATGCTAACCCATCGCTGTCCACAGCAAATCCAAGACCTGTGGAGTGTACTGTCTGCAGAATGGCTTCCATCTCTAGATGCTGGGGGAATGATCCAAAAGAGTATTTCACGGTGAAAATCATGTGATCTCAATCTTTTGTGTCTATGTGGAACTGTTGGAATCTAGTCATTCCCGTGTGTTTCCACATTCTCTGCGCCCACTTCAGCAGGCTTGAGTTCAGTAGGTAAGACAGTTACTTTATGGCTGACAAAGATTAAAATATTAAAATATTGGCAAAAAAAGTTTAGTAAACCCTGATCTAGAGGAGCTGTATGTGTGCATATGTGTTCGTGGGGGCCCTACATGTGTGCATTTGTGTATGGAGATTAATCTTTGATGTAGTTAGCTAAGATGCCATCTCTGCTTTTTTTTTTTTTTTTTGACATCAGGTCTCTCACTGGCCTGGTTTGGTTCCTCGAGTAGGCACGGCTGGCTGGCCAGTGGTCTCCAGGTTTTGCCTGTCTCTACCTCCCTGGCTATGGGATGACAAGAGCAGGTCCCCATGCCTGGCTTTTTGTGTGGGTTCTGGGCTTTTGTATTGAGGCCCTCATTCTTGTATGGCAAGGTCTTTGACAAATACTGAACCCTCTCCCCATCCTAGAGAACTTATCTTTATGATGCATTTTTCTCATGTATATATCGTCAGATAAACACACACACATATATGTGATATGTATAACATCAGATATACACATATATGTGTGTGTGTATACACACACACTGATTGGTTGAATGCCTAGGGGAAAGAGTTGTTTGGGGATGCTGTGGGCTCTATGGAAGTTCCCCACATCCCATGGAACCCATTTTATTCTAGGTGCTGCTCCCTTGGCCTCTGTGTCTTCTGCCTTGGAACACCTGTGGAGTTGGCTCAGGGCCCCTGGAGCAGCTTTTCCTGACCACAGGGGGATGAATGCACTGTTGTTAGCCCTTGGTCAAAACACAGGTACGCAGGCACATTTTCTAGTCTTGGATGAAAAGCCAAGCTTCTGAGACACACCTTTCATGCTAGAGATCTTCTGTGGAGCCAGGCTGACGTTCTCTTCTTCAGGCCTTGTCTGCATCACCCCCATCCTGTTTCCCTTCCTTCTGGGTACTCTTTGTCTCATTCCCATTGGGGTCTGCTGAACTCTTTAACTAGGCTGATGGCCAGCAAACTCCAGAGTCCTCCTGTCTCTGCAACCCACAGTGTTGGAGTTGTAGATACGTGCAGCCAGGCCAGGCTGTTTATGTGGGTGCTGGGATTTGAACTCAGGTCCACAAGCTTGCACTGCAAGTGCACTTATCCACTGGGCCATCTTAAGTGTTTAAAATAATTTCAGAATCTTTGAGAGCTCAAGGGGACATCCTTAAAATTAGCATAATTAAATAAGCAAGACATTAGTTTAGTTTAATTAATAAAGCATAACGAGGAAAGGCCAGCAGCTGGCTTTATATGTGGATGATGCAGTTGGACCAGAGGCCATGGTGTTAGTAGGAGGCCGAGGATATACACTACAGACAAAATAGGAACAGTGTAAGAAAAGTTCTGTTAGGGAGACTTTCTAAAAGATATGAACAACTTGTTTCCAGGTTTTACTATTTTATTTCCAAACTTTGTGAACTCTGTGTCAAAAGTGTGAGGTTTCTAGCACCTGGAAAGATTAGAGCAAATTCAGGTGCTATTTCTTTCTGGTGTCTTAAATCTTTCCTTAATAATAAGTCAGCGAAGTGTATCCCTGTAGTGTTTGCCCAGCCCATGTGCAGAGCAGGCTGTTCGGATTTCTGGTCCTAAAGAGTCCATCAGTGAATTCCCCTCCCCTCTCAACAGTGACTGCCTGGTTGCTTTCTGATAAGGTCACACCATTTCCCCATTCCTTGTAGGTGTGGAAGTTTGCCAAACACTCACCAACATACACGTCTAAAAATTTCGAAATCTTTGCAGATCTGGTGGTTGAAAAGAGAGAATTGTATTTAAATGGAGTAAATGGTTTTTAAAGTAACACTTATTTTACTTTAGTATGTATTTGTGTGCATGTTTGTGTGTGTACACGCTTGCACTCAGGCGAGCGAGACAGCATGCATGCGGCAGTTAGAGGAAATTTGCAAGAGTTGTTCTGTTTTTCCACCATGTGTGTCCAGGAACTGAACGCATCAGCAAGGGATTTTTTTTCCCATGGAGCCATCTCTCCAACCCTATTTGCTTTTAGTCCATGTTTCTGTGTTTAAATGTGTCTGAATGCTGCAGTGAGTGTTGAAATACAAAAGCATCTTACTCACTTCATTTGTTTGGTCTGTTTATCTGTGTGCGTCTTATCAGCCAATAGCCAGGAAACACTAGCATGCAGATGGTTTGGGTTTTTGCAGAGGACTGTTCACATAAACGTTTTTACATTTACAAGCCTGAAGTTCCTAGGAAGCTTCATGGGGATTCTACTTAATCTCCTTCTACCCCGAGAAAATGGCAGATCAAAGAATGGGGCAGCATTGGCAGCTGCCCCTGCCTTCTGTTCTGACATAAGCTGTCTCTGGATTCAAAGAAGTCCCAAGGAAGGGCCAGATTCCTCTAAATAAGGGATAAAAGTCTTTTGTATTCCCAAGTTCCAGAGTCTTAGTTTTCCACGTGTGGATTCAGTGTATGCGGACAGTGAACAAAATGCCATGCCAACGATGCACCCAGCTGACAAAGCATGCTTTGCAGTGCATGGCTCTTGAGCTTCTTTGGTGGCCGAGTGTGTCCAATCCATCCGCATCCTTGCATCTTGCATGCCTGGCACAGGATTGGAGGAGTAGGGACATCCAGGTATACATTGGAAATCTAGCAGGGGGAACCAGTGGTTTTTTTTTTTCTTAATTGGGCTTCACTGTTTGGAGAAATCATGATATACAGAGGCCAATAGTTTGGACTTTGCTGGAATTAATATCAAGATATTGTAGATGATCAATACAAGTGCTCTCGGAAACCACAACTAACTGATTTACAAATGTGGATTCTGCTTCTGTTTCTATTAGTAACCAGAAAGGGAAGCTTAGTTCTCATCAGAAACTCTGTTACCAAGGGAACCAATAAGGTCAAACACCTCATTACTGATGAAGCTGGAAACACAAGTTAGGAAGCAAAAACCCATCCGTGACTGATAAGAGAAGTCTCTAAAGAGTTATCGGGTCTTTCTTGCTATTCACTTCCTTTACAAAATGCGAAAGCAGACATGTAATTCACATACGGTGGAACCCACTCTCTTTAGGGGACAACTCAGTGGGCTTTGGAGTATTCACAAAGGTCTGCAGCCATCACCACTAGTTTCAGAAGCTCCTTATCTTCGCTGAGCACTAATTCTCTTATCTCTGATTCATGGTACCTGTGGTCTCATGCAGGTGGTGGCTAAGAGCATCATCTTGGATTTCTGCTTCTGTGATCCCATCCTCTCTCGGCCACCTTCAGTAAATGCTATGGACTGAGCTCAGAAACTCCAAGAAGGCTCAAGTAGGGCAATGCTGCTCTTAACTTGCACCAGAGAAGCTTCTCTTTGTAGTAGATGGCAATTAATACAGAGATTCATAACTAATCAAAGTAAAGAAAACAAGATACTGTGAAGTACTAAGTGTAAACAGAGTTTCTGTTCCACCCGGTCCCACAGACATTCAGTCCCAAAGAAACACACAGAGGCTTATAACAATTATAAACTGTTTGGCCTATTAGCTCAGGCTTATTATTAGCTAGCTCTTACAACTTAACCCATAATTCTTGTCTATATTAGCCATGTGGCTTGGTGCCTTCCATCAATGAGGCATTCCCGTCTTGCTTCCTCTGCATCTGGCTGGTGACTGCAGACTGAGCCTTTCCTCTTCCCAGAATTTTCCTAGTCTGGCCACTCTGTCTATACTTCCAGGCTGGCTACTGGCCAATCAGTGTTTCATTAAATTAATATGAGTGACAAATCTTTACAGTGTACAAGAGCATTATCCCACAGCAGCTCAGCCCTAAGTGCGACACCTGTATCTTTCTCTCTCTTTCTCTTACACACACACACACACACACACACACACACACACACACACACACACACACACAGAGAGAGAGAGAGAGAGAGAGAGAGAGAGAGAGAGAGAGAGAGAGAGAGAACCAGAGGAGTGGAGCAATAAGCAATAACACTGTGAAATAACCATTTCCAGATGTGTCAGGGATGTTGCACAGATAAACTCACAGTGGCAACGACTGCATCCAAAAGGCTTGCATGAGATCAAGCGAGTCAAAATTCCCAGATCTGGAGGTGGGGCTCGTGAGGTCCCATCCCTAGTTGATGAGCTATTGGCAAGTGATAAATGCTGAGGGAGGGAGAGCCCGTCTTTAGACATAACCTGTGTCCTAGTTTGCTTCCCCAAGAGCCACTTCCTGCCTTGCTCCCCAGAGCTTATTCAGTGTGCTTTCTTCTACAGCCTAGGACCACCTGCTTAGGAGCGGCACCTCCCACAGTGGGCTGGACTCTCCCACATCAATAATAAATCAAGATAACGCCCCAGAGTCTTCCCACCAGTCTATCTGATAGAAGCATTTTCTCACTTGAGGTTCCCTCTTCCCATAAGTCCCTAGTTTGTGCTATGCTGACCCCATACCCACATACATACTGGAAGGGGTACATAGACTCACAGTGTTTAAAAAAGAGCCTGTGAAATTGGGAGGGGAGAGTAGGGACATAGGGAAGGAGCTGGAGTGAAGGAAGTGTGTAAGGGATTGGAACAAAAACACACATAGTCATGACTGAAATCCCTAAAGAATAAAGAAGAAAACTCAGGGTCATGATTGACATGAACAAATGGAAGTATATAAAATGATAAATAGATTATTCCTTTTTTTTTCTCTCCGAACCAGTCTCACAGTCTCATTGTGTAGCCCTGGCTGTCCTGGAACTTACTATGTAGACCAGGTTGGCCTCCAACTCACAGAGACCTGCTTACCTCTGCCTTCCGAGGGCTGAGATTAAAGCAGGGTGCTACCACTCTCAAACCCCTTATTTCCATGACCTCCACCCAAGAGCTGGCAGTTGGAGCCTTTGTTATAGATAAAGAAAGGTGCTACCACTGAGTTACACTACAGCCCCAATAATGGTTTTAAAGGAAGGACAACTGTGTTAAAACTGCTGCATTTCGAGGCTAAATGAACCTTATGTTGGTATCTTAGTTACTGTTCTATTGCTGTAAAGAGACATTATGATGCCAGCTTGTGAAGGAAAGCGTTGGATTAATTGGGAGCTTCCTTAGGCTTCAGAGGGCTAGTCTGTGATCATAAGCATGGTGGAAGGCAGGCCTGGGACTGGGGCAGTAGCTAGGTGCTTACCTCCTGATCCACAGGCAGGGGCAGAGAGAAAGCAACTGGGCCTGGCATGGCTTCTGAAACCTCAAAACCCACCCCCCAGTGACACACCTCCTCCAATAAAGCCATGCCTCCCCACCCTTCCTAAACAGTCTGCCATCTGGAAACCAAACACCCAAGTATATGAACCTGTGGGGTCCATTCTTATTCAAATAACCACACATACATAAGGGGCTCCCCCTAACAAGAATTGTTTGGATAATAAGAGGATTTGTTTTAAATAGTGTAGGAAAACCTCTTTGAGATGAAGACAAGATTGCAGAAATTATATGTTCTTCCATTTATTACCTCCAGGTAAAGGACCTCTAAAATCTTTCTGCCTAAAGCGTGTGGATGGGTAGTGACAAAATATTGTCTCCTTCCTTCAGCCTTATAAGTTGGAATCGGTGTGTCTCTTGGTCCCCTGTGACTCATGCACATGGTGAAGTTTGAGGAGCTCTACTCTAAGCCGTGGAAACCGACCATGGTCAGCCCTTACCTGGAAACCTTCTTCCCTAGACATATCCCCAGACAACTAGCAAGGAGACTGGATGTCTGGACTAAAAAAACTGATTGAAAACCCAAGCTCCCGTGTGCTGGTTTGTTGTTGGTTTAATCATCTTGCTATAAGCCAGGGTCATGCGGAAAGGAGGAATGTCAATTGGCGAAATGGCTTCATCAGACTTTCTGGAGACAAGTTTGTGGGGGCTATGCTCTTGGTTATTGATTTATGTGGGAGAGACCAGTCCATTGTGGAGAGTGCCACTCCCGGGGCAGGTGGTCCTGGGCTGTGTAAGACAGCAGGAGACAGCGATATACTTTCATGGTCTCTGATTCAGTTCCTGCCCCCAGGCTGCTACCTCGAGTTTCTAGCCTGACTTACCTCAGTAACAGGGATTGTGAACTGGGGCATGTAAGCCAAACAAACCCTTTCCTCCCTCAGCTGCTTTTGTTTGTGGTATCTTCATCACAAACCCACCCTAAATCTGGGTCACAGCTGGTGGCAGCCTACATAAAGGACACGGGACAAAGAAACTTCTGCTTTCGCCTGCCTGGCCTCACTCTTGCTGGCAAGATCTTATCTCCTGCTGCTGAGGCGTTCCTTCACTGGCATTGGAACCCACTTCTGTGGGATTCCCACGTGGGCTGAAGACCAGCTGAGGCATCCAGTCTTGTGGGTCGAACAACTTACTGGATTCTCAACTTTCCAATGGAAGACAGCCATTGCTGGTCTACCCAGACCACTGCCTATAAGCTAACTGTGTGTCTAATAAATCTACTTCAGATACACACACACACACACACACACAAATAGAGAGAGAGAGAGAGAGAGAGAGAGAGAGAGAGAGAGAGAGAGAGAGAGAGAGAGAGAGAGAGAGAGAGAAGGGGGGAAAGGAAGAAGTAGGGAAAGGCAGAAGCTGTCTCTTCTGAGAGGGAGATGGAAAAGGGAAGGACAGGCTGGAAGCTGAAGATCAGCCTGTCTCAGCAGACAGGAGTTGGGAAAGGTGGGGGGAGTGGGTGTGGCTTGTCTCTTAAAGAGACAGGACAGATCATTACCCCATCAGCCCACAAATAATGACACGTAGACTTCTTATTAATCACGAAAGCTTGGCCTTTTGCTTATACTTGCTCCCAACTAGCTCATAAAACTTAAATTAACCTGTTTTTAATTCATCTACATTCTACCACGTGGCTTTTACCTTTCTCCCATCCTGTACATCTGACTTCTTCCATATCTCTCTGGAGTTTCTGTGAGCTTAGGTTCCCTCTCCTTTTCCTCTCTTTCCCCAGAAATCCTGCCTATCCTCTCCTATTGGCCATTCTGCTCTTTATTAAACCAACCAGAAGGTGTCTTAGGCAGGTACACACCATTACAGTGTACACAGATATTCTGCAACATAAGTGCAATAAAAATTAAACTAAACAATAAATATGCAATATTAATTTCTTCCTTCTTCCCCCGAACTCTCAGTACCATCTCATGTCCCTAAGCTTGCTGGCTCAGAAGTGTGTCTGTCCTATGTGGGAAATTGCAAGCCTCTGGGCAACACTGAAAGTACCAAATTCATATAAAGAAAAGAATTAATGCATATAAAAAAGAAATGTTTACATTTATGTTTCTTTTTAAAAAATATTTATTCATTTATTATGTATACAAATTCTGCCTACATGTATGCCTGCAGGCCAGAGAGGGCACCAGACCTCATTACAGATGGTTGTGAGCAAGCATGTGGTTGCTGGGAATTGAACTTAGGACCTTTGGAAGTGGTTAAGGCAATGCTCTTAACCACTGAGCCATCTCTCCAGCCCACACATTTATGTTTCTTTGAGGAAGTGTTTTCCTTGGGAAGCCTTGTCTAAGGGCTTCGTTACTGTTCTCAGTGCCCCTCCTCTGTCCTTCCTTTAGTCAGTATTTATCGAATGAATGAAATCACTACCCCCAGGGGCAGAAAACCTCTTCCCCTCAACTCTGTAGAAACTGAAGTCTTGCCAGGCAGTGGTGGCGCACGCCTTTAATCCCAGCACTCGGGAGGCAGAGGCAGGCGGATCTCTGAGTTCGAGGCCAGCCTGGTCTACAAGAGCTAGTTCCAGGACAGGCTCTAAAAAAGCTGCAGAGAAACCCTGTCTCAAAAAGCCAAAAAAAAAAAAAAAAAGAAACTGAAGTCTTGCCAAGGGGTCTTTGATATCATGCTTTCTACATCATAACAATCATAAAAAATATCAGCATTTATAAATGTTCCAATGGCTAAACAGAAATTGGTTTCTGAAGAAGACCAAATGAAATGAGCCAATCAGAACACAAACAGGCATAAAAAGCTGGAGGTCACTATGGTGACTGTTATGTGAGGAATCTAATATTTAGATAGAAGAGAAGGTTATTTTTAGCTTATTTGTTTGCTTTTTTGTTTTTTTTCTTTCATTTTTTGAGGCAGGGTTTCTTTGTGTAGCCCTGGCTGTCCTGGAACTCGCTCTGTAGACCAGAGTGGCCTCAACTCAGAGATCTGTTTGCCTCTGCCTCCCAAGTATTGGGATTACCTAACTGCTTAATTGTTTCTTATGCCCAGGTTTTCATTTTGAAAACCTTCCTTGCCCACTACTGCCCCCATGCCATGTCTGTTTTATATTTCATCAGCACATTCATTTTTCCCAACTATCTTCTTAACACTTGCAGTCAGGGATGATAAGATATTATTAGAACATTATCTCATGTGATGATGTATAATAATGAACTTTGGTAAATCTAGACAAGTGAGAATAACCTAGCTGGAGTTTAAAAGTCCTTCAACATGTACGCCTAGAGCTCTAATGCACTGTAGATTTTTCCAGGTACCTTATAGCAGAGAAGAAGGAAAGAACGGACCAGTTATTCCTATTATGTCCTGTCACAACTGATAGCATGGGCAGAAATAAAGACAGATCAGGGACCAAGGATAAAATATATTAGAGATGGACCTACAGTATGTCTGGTACTGATTTGGACTCTGAATGTCTAAAGCAGACATTCCAATATAGTGAGGTTCTTCACTCTGGTTATATCATAGAGACACTTGGACTATCTATCATCTATCTATCTATCTATCTATCTATCTATCTATCTATCTATCTATCTATCATCTATCTATCATCTATTATCTATCTATCTATCTATCTATCTATCTATCTATCTATCTATCTATCTATCTTGTGAGGGCCCACAAATATGAGCCTGACTCCACCTTGACTGGAGGTCAGAGAGTTTGAGCTTAGTTTTGCTCTTTCAATTGACAGCAGGTGTGGCTACACACCCTGACCTAGGGTGTGGTTACTTAATGTTTTGGGCATTAGGATGGCCCATAGTGATGAATCCACTCCACCCTGACCAAAGGTCAGAGAATTCAAGCATACTCCCGTGCTCTTTCACTTAAAATAGAAGGTTTGACGTAGGGAGTAAACCAAAGATACTTGGTCTAGGGTGTGTTCACTGCATTTTCCTGGCCGAGACATCAAATGCTTTATTCAGAAAATAATGGCTTGATGTCTCAAGCATTGAAGCAAGTAACTGTTCTGGTTGTCCTTCGTGTCATGATAAAGCAGTCTTTTGCCTTCTCCCCCCCCCCTTGTATGGAAAATAAACGAAAATAAACGTGGGCAAATTCAGTATTCAGTATCCACTGAGTAGCCCTCCCAGTACTGTCCCGTGTCTCTGTGTTTCTTTCACATCCCTTTTCATCCTACCTAACATTTCTAATCCGCACGTGCCTACCCTGGAACATATGAACCCGTCATGGTTAGGACCTCAGCAGAAGTCACCCCACTTCTGCTCACGACACTATCGGTCTATTATCTATATGTAAGTCTATCTATTATCATCTATCTCTTCTCTATCTACATATGCACACACAAAACAATCAGATGTCTGCTAGAGGCTTTTAAGCAATTTGTTTGGAGTGAAGTTTTTTTTTTTTTTTAAAGTTCCCTAGGTGTTCTGTCTATGGCCCAAAGTTAAGAGGTAATGCTTTGCAAGGATTTACTTACAATATTAAAATAATTTATATATAAACCACAGGGTCCATTTATTTTGACTTGTGTAATACAGAGAGCATATCTTTCCTTACGCTGCTGAGGATACGGCCTTTGTGCTTCCATCATGTGGAAGGGAGGCATCTATGGATGATGGTTGAAGATCTCTATGACGACATCTGAGAAGCCACAGCCTCCCTGCTTGCCTACCTCAAGCTCTTCAAAAGATTTTTTTATATTTACTTATTTTATGTGTATAAGTATCTTGTTCATATTTATGTTTGTGCAGAGGTTATCAAAGGGCATCAGATCCCCTGGAACTGGAGTTACGGGCAGTTGTGAGTTGACAGGTCGGCGGCTGGGAAGCAACTTGTTCTATGAACAACAAGTCAGCTGCTGAGTCATCTCTCCAGCTGCACCCCCAAGCTCTTATACATGCTTATTAAATGGGGGAACAAAAGCTTGAACCAATGAAGAAAGATACTGTGTGTGTGTTCCTTTTGTGAGGCGGGGAAGGCACGGAACCCCATGGCTCCACTGTTCCTCCTCAGGAATCATGAACTGCCCATCTCCTCCATGCACAGGACCAGCATAAATGCTTTGCAGCAGACTGCCCAGAAAGCTCTGAGCTGGTCTCCTCAGTCCCACCCCCTGATTCATCTAATGAGCCCAACCAGATGTAACCATGAAGCAGCAATCAGGAAGAGGATCAGTGTGCAGACTACTTTTGTGTCAATATGACACAAGCTAGAGCCATTTGGGAAGAGAAAAACCTCCACTGAGAAAATGCCTCTGTAAAACTGGCCTGTAGGCAAATCTGTAGGACATTTACTTAATAACTGATGTGAAGACCCATGCCTCTGCGGGGTGGGGGGGTGGCGGCATCCCTGGGCAGGTAGTCCTGAGTGCTGGAAGGAAGCAGGCTGAGGGAGACACAAGGAACAAGCCAAGGCTTTTGCTTGAGTTTCTGCCTGACTTTCTTAGATGATGGGCAGTGATGAAGCACTGTAAGCGGAAATAAACCCTCTCCTTCCCAACTTGCTTCTGGCCATGGTGTTTTATAGCACCACCAGAAACCCTAAGGAAGACAATCAGGAAGGGAGTGCCATCAGCGAAGGGATCAAGCAAAGGGATCAAGCAAAGCATCAGCATGATAGGGAAAGGAAGTGCTCCCAGGACTTAAGTAGTCAGGGGTTGAATTCTACTGTGCAGCTCACTCTTCTATACATAGAGTTGGGCAGTTCCCCTTTCAAAAATTCTACCCTTTTTGATGTAAGTGGCTATAGTGGCATTCTTGGCATTAATTGAGATTATTTTGGTAGAGGGATATTTTGCATGTGCCTGTCCATCTAAGTTATGCTACAGGTCACATTCCATGAAATGGTTTCTTCTTTTTACAACTTGCAATTACATCTGTAACAAATCTACTGTTGTGGTATTTACTATGTAGGATGCATTACATTGTCACCACAGCATAATCCCACTAAGATACACTCTCCTATTACATAGATTTTGATATGGTAGAGATGACACTGCTCCCTGAAACTAGAGTTCCTACAAAAGACAGCCCTGCATGGTCAGCCTCTTTGGTAGATATTAGCTCTCCCTCCAGCATCAGCCTGAGTCTGTGTACCTGTGTGTCAAGTTCTGTGCTGAGTACCCCAGGAGGGTACCACCTGCCATAACACCAGCCACTGGAAATATAATTAGAGTTCCCAGGTCTTTCATCAAGGAACTAGCTCAGAGGGAAGGAAGCATCTACTGTTTCCGAAAGGGACTTGTTACTAAGAACAAATTGTGGGCTTCTTACCTCATGCTTAGATTTACAAACAGTTTCCTTGTCTTTTTAAAGAAATTGGTTTTAAAAAAAATGGACCTTTATATACAGCTTGACTGAAGGGGTGGAGCAATGTAACTTCTTTCCCAGTGCCTGTGGTTATCTTATAATTAACAGAAAACCATGAAACAGAGGCGAGAATGTGATGTGAGATGTCCTTCTGTGTGCTGTATGTTTTATTATCATTGGTTAATAAAGAAGCTTCTTTAGTCTATTGTAGGACAGAATATAGCCAGGCTGGAAGCGATATGTAGAGAGTAGGCAGAGTCAATTAGATGTCATGTAGCTGTCAGAGGAGAAAGGCACCCAGAACCTTTACTAGTAAGTCACAGCTTCATGACAATAAACAGATGAATAGAAATGGGTTAATTTAAGAAAAGAGTTAGCTAGGAATATGCCTAAGTCATTGGCGAAACAGTGTTGTAATTAATATAGTTTCTGTGTGATTATTTGGATCTGGGCTGCTGAGAAATGGATGAGCAGTCTCCTTCTACAAGAATGAATGCAAATTCAAGGCTAATTAGTCTTTTTCTGACGAGAAGGGGATCTGGACCCCAAGATGTGTCCCTGATAGGTCTTTTAAATAGAGATTTTATTTTTTAAAAAAAATGTTATATGCATTTGTGTGTGGGATTGTGCACATGAGTTTAGTGCCCATGGAGGCCAGACAACAGGCAGATCTTATTATCTAGGCTGGCCTTGGACTTGATGTCAGCCTCTCGATTTTGTTCCACTAACACTGGATTACAAGTCCACTGGTCTCCCCGTTTTTTGAAAAGAGCCCCTACCCACAGTAGGCCTGGCTATTCTTTGCTGGAACTTTCAATTACTCATTATCAATAAGCTCTTGGCCGTATCAATATTTAACTAGTAGAGATTCGTTGTGACCAAGGAAATTATATGAGGTGCCAACCACATTGCCTTAATTTTTCCAAGACAAAAACTTACCTGGGGTTTGGCTTCTGAGGGGTTGACCTCACTGTCCGTAGTTGACGTATCTTCCTCCTTCACGTTCTTCATCTCGTCAATTTCTGTCTGAAAGCAATTGCAATCACCTGGGGAAACGTGTTTGAGGATTATAACTGAACAGCAGAGGGGAAGAAATAGTCAGGCCTGCTGCAACAAAGTACTATGTCATGGGTGGCTTAAGCAATGGAATATGCTCGTCCATGATTCTGTACCCCACAGGTGTAAGACAAGATGCTGGCAAGTTTGCTTCCAGTGAGGAAGAAGCTGATGTGTACTGCTCCCCCCCCACCCAGGCTTCGGGTGGTAGACCAGTAGTCTCTAACGTTCCCTGGCTTGTAGAGTGGCAGCTTGAGCCTTGTGGATTCTCTCTCTCTCTCTCTCTTTCTCTCTTCCTCTCTCTCTCTCTCTCTCTCTCTCTCTCTCTCTCATACACACACACACACACACACACACACACACACACTTCTCCATTTCTTCCTTGTAAGAGCACTGGTCATGCTGGATTCCCGCAATCTAAGACCTCATTTCAGTTGACTGCTTCCCTAAGACCCTGTCACCTGTCATATTCTGAGGTCTTCAGATTAGGACTTTGATTCTGGGGAAACAGTTCCTCCTGACAGGATTTCTTTCTGCGGTGTCTAAGATGCATTTAGTTACATCTTGCTTCCTTAGCAGCTGCGGTTCCTTCCCGTTTCATGCCTTTTTGACATCATGACTGTGGTCTCATTTGGTGCTATCGTTTGCTGTGGAGAGAGGAAACAGCTACTTGCTTTTAAGAGCTCATCACCTCTCAGGAGAAGAGAAGCTCACCACACTGGTATTATTGTTTTCTGTCATTCTTCCCCATTTCCAGCTCCCTATACCTTCTCCTCAGCTGTCACTCTGCTTCTGATTTTTTCTCCTGACTTTCCTGGGAAGTCGTTTGGGTTTAAGTCACTACCTGCTGCTGTAGGAAAGCCAAGGATGCCACTTATCTAGGTCTCTCAAATAGCTCAGACACCGAGACACCCTGCTTTGAGTTCTCTGTCCCTTATAGAGGAAGACAGTCACCATCCGGAGATGAGTGATAGTCTCATCTGAGAGGAAAGAGGTCAACAGGATGAGCTGAAATGCCACATCTGGGGGAAAGGTGGCCCAATGGGGAAAACAGTAAGTGGAGGCATCAACATAGCACCCAGGAAACTGCTTGAAGCTTTGGCTCACATTTGTAACCACACTGGGTTTCCTTTCTGGCTTCCTAGAAGTAGAGAACACAGCTAGAGCCGTTTCTAAGGCCAGGGCACAAAGCTGCAAACTGGGTGGTGGTTGTGGTGGTTCTTTTGATTTTGTTTTTCCTCTCTTTTTACCTCTAGTGCTTTGCTCACAACTAAACCTTTTGTGGTCATTGTTTTCTCCTGATGCCCTGATGTCAAACAGAATAACTTCAGGGGAATGTTTTGCAAATTACCTAAATGCTTATAAAAGGTTATCTCCCAATACATGTGGGAATCCTTCAGAAATACCATCACAAGTGAATTCTAAGAGATCAAAGCCAGAACTCACACTGCGTTTGAGACATCAGGAAAGGATATAAAGCAAAGGGTGTGGTGGGTTTTGCTATGTGGTTAAAAACACCTCTTGGCTGCTCTGATTTCCTTTTCAGTCTACCAAAAAGGGAACAACATTCCTGCCCAAAGGCGGATAGTCCGTGAGATATGAAAAATTACACCATTTTTTGCCTGTACAGGTCATTCTGAGGCAAGTTCTCTTCCCCACTCAGTGACATATTTCAGTGCAGTCCCATGTGTAAGGAATGTTAGTGAGGAAAGGAAAGCAGATGCTTCGAGGGTCCATCGTCTCCTAATACAGACTTCCTGTGTCCCGCCACTGCCACTCAGATGCAGCCAAGGCTGGCTGATGTTCATGGTCTCCACCGGGTGCTCTCACGCTGCTCTCTGTCCCATACCCAGTTTCTCCGGCCTGTGGTCCCCGGTCCACACACACACACACACACACACACACACCTGCACACACATCTCCACAGGGGACTCTGCATTGCTCTGGAGGAGGAGTTCTATGGTTCACTGTAGCCTCTCCATCCTCCCCACAATGACTGTTCTTGTAGTGTGCTATAGTCTTGTCTCCCCCCATCCCCCACACCCCGTGAACTGAAGGAACAAATCTTTTATTCCTCTTAACTGGCCTGAAGTTTCACCAGAAGAAAGTAGATGTTTTAAAAATGCTTATTAGGAAGAGAAATTGGGGAATAACCTTGAATGCGATGGCACAGGAGACAATTTTCTGAACAGAACATTGATAGCACAGGCACTAAGATTTAAAAACTGATAAGTGGGATGTCGTGAAGCTGAAAATCTTCTGTTAGGCAAAGGACACCCTCAATTGCACAAAGTGACAGCCTAAAGAATGGAGAAAGATTTTTTACCAACTCTAAATCTGATAGGGGACTAATATCCAAAATATATAAAGAACTTAAGAGACTAGGTATCAAAACACTAAATAATCCATTTTAAAAAATGAGGTACAGATCTCAGTAGAATTCTCAGTAGAGGACTCTCAAATAGCTGAGAAACACTTAAAGAAATGTTCAACATCCTTAGCTATCAGGGAAATGCAAGTCAAAACTACTTTGAGATTCCATCTTACCCATGAAAGAATGGCCAAGATCAGTAACTCAGGCGAGAACTCATGCTGGTGAGGATGTGGAGCAAGGGGAACACTCCTTCGCTGCTGGTGGGAGTGCAAACTTGTGCAGCCACCATGGAAATCAGTACAGTGACCTCCTCAGAAAACTGCAAACCAATTTACCTCAAGACCCAGCT
This sequence comes from Arvicola amphibius, assembly GCF_903992535.2. Lineage (NCBI taxonomy): Eukaryota > Metazoa > Chordata > Mammalia > Rodentia > Cricetidae > Arvicola > Arvicola amphibius. The sequence continues at coordinate 31,887,318 of NC_052053.1, forward strand.
AACCCACTCTTGGGTTTACAGAAAGGATGCTCCATCCTACTACACAGACACTTGCTCATCTATGTTTATTGCAGCTCAATTCATAATAGCCAGAAAATGGAAACAACCGATATTGTTGTTTTTCTTACTCCTTCTTCTCTGAGGGTCCTGCCATTCAGCTCCCAAATAAATACACGTGGAGTCTTATCCTTTCTTATGAATGCCCAGCCTTAGCTTGGCTAAATTATCCCATCTACCTTTTGCCTCTGGACCTTTTTGTCTCTTCTATATACCTTTCTTTACTTCTTACTCCATGGCTTGCTGTGTCACTGGGTGGCTGGCCCCTGATTTCCTCCTCTCCTTTTCTTTTTGTTCTTAGAGCTCTTTTTCTCAGATGTCTCCTTCTATTTATTCTTTCTGACTGCCAGCTGTGCCTCTCCTTCCTCCTGCCTAGCTATTGGCCTGTCAGCTCTCTATTAGACCAATCCGATGTTTAGACAGGCAAAGTAGCACAGCTTCTCAGAGTTAAATAAATGCGACATAAAAGAATGCAACACAGCTTTATGCCATTAAACAAATGTTCCACAGGATAAAAAAATGTAACCCATGTTCAACTAATATTCCGTAACAAACCTAGATGTCCCTCAACCAAAGAATGAATAAAGAAAATATAGTACATTTACACAATGGAATCTTAATTAGCTCTTTAAAAAAAAAAGACTTGAAATTTGCAAGCAAATGGATGCAGCTAGAAAATTCATCCTGAGTGAGGTAATCCATACCCAGAAAGACAAATATGATACGTAGTCACTTAGAAGTGGACATTAGCAGTTAAGTAAAGGGGAATAAAGCTACAATTCACAGATCCAGAGCCGTTAGGGAAAGAGGGATCTAGACGGGGATTCATGGATCTCTGGGAAGGGGAAATAGAATAGACTTTGTGGGTGGACTGAGGGCAGGTGGGGATGGAACAGGAGGAATCAGGTGGTGAGGAGGAATGCAGAGAGAGAGAGTGTGGGGGGGAGAGATGGCTCGAACTGAGGGGTATTCGGAAAGCTGTGTAGAAACCTAGTGCAGTGGAAATTCCTGGAATCTATGATGGTGACCCTAGTGAGAACTCCGGGTAATGGAGGATACAAAGTCTGAACTGGCCTTCTTCTGTAGCCAGGCAAGGCCTGGTGGGACTGGGTTGCATTTGGTCAAGTTGCTGGCCAATGGGGTTCCATGGAGATCCCCAAACAACTCAGGCTGGTGCAAGAGCAGTAGGCTGCTCTCTACAAACTGGCAGTGGGACCCATTGCTGAGGACTGCACCCATACAACTCAATGGATGAGGAGAGGTTGAGCTGGTGCCTACATTGAACCTTTACTTCTATAGTCTAGTCTCTTTGGTGTGGGTGACCAAAAGACAAACATGGACACCAACTCAGCCACAAAACCTTTGACCTACAATCTGTCTTGTCTGCAAGATGTGCTGGGGCAATGGTGGCACAGGACTTCTGGAGAGGTCAACCAATATCTGGAGGTCCATGCCAGGAAAGGGAGCCCATGCCCTACCCTGCCTGGATGGCCAGGAAATAGAGTCTGGATAACCCAGAGACATAGGGTAAAACCAAACACAATGGCAAAAAAGAAAAATCAGGGCTGGAGAGATGGCTCAGAGGTTAAGAGCATTGCCTGCTCTTCCAAAGGTCCTGAGTTCAATTCCCAGCAACCACATGGTAGCTCACAACCATCTGTAATGGGGTCTGGTGCCCTCTTCTGGCATGCAGGCATACACACAGACAGAATATTGCATACATAATAAATAAACAAATAAATAAGTAAATATTTTTAAAAAAATCAAATAAATTATTTTTAATTGTATTTGACTATACTCATAGACTAGACCTTGTCTAGTCATCTTCAGAGAGGCTTCTTCTGGCCGCTGATGGGAGCTGGTGCAGAGACCCACAGAGAGACATGTGGAGAGAGAGTCCAAATTGGAGGTCTCCACCAGACCCTCCCTTTGGAGCCCTGAGTACCCCACAGAAATGGGGAGGAAAGATTGTAGGAGGACACCAGGAGAACACGCCCTGCTGAATCAACTAAGCAGGGCTCACTTGGGCAACTGATGCAGCACACAGGATCTGCATGGGTTAAACACCCACAGGCAAATTTTCACTCTGTGGGGTTAAGAACCATGGGGTCTGCCATCTTGTTCACTATCCCCAAGGCTCCCTAGTTCTCCCCCACCATGCTGCCCTTAGTGACTGACAGTGAAGGGAGTTGGGTAAAGACTCCAGGCTTGCATGGATCCTTGAAAAGAGACATCATAGGAGAAAAAGGAAGACCCAGAAATAGTTCTGGCTGAGTCCAAGAGAATCCACGGCTCGGTTAATGCCAACAACCCTAGTGTTGCATTACTGTCTTCCAGGAGCAAAGACCAGCTGCTTTATGAGAAGACAGTCCTATCCAGAGCTCCCATATGTCTTCAAGCTGTTATTCCATGGTGCACAGGTTCGTATACCTTTTCCAACCCGACCTTCCGGTCTCCAGTGAGATGTAGAAAAGTAATGAGTAAGCAGAAAACCCTGCCTCCGGGGTTGCTTCCTTATTAACAGAGCTGGCTTCTAGCCTTCAATATCTCTATCTCCGGAGTAGATCTGGCCTCAGCCCAGCTACTTCCTGTCCCCCTGCCAGTGAGGGGGCAATCCTGGCCCTGTGGTAATGGGGACAGCTGAAGAGAGATTCCCAACACTGGGCGCTCATGCGTTCCCTCACAGCGTGTCCTCAGCCAATGGCAACAGCAACAGCAACAGCAGCAGCACAGCTAGGTCCTATAGCTAACCAGCCTCTGGCATCTTCTTCCAAGGATCCTCTCAAACCCAGAAACCAGGCAGGCCTGCTCTTTGCCCTTTTAGCTTGATTTGATTCTACTTTTCAGACCATCTTCACGAGGCTTTTTGTCCATCACCATCCTCTAAATGTCTCCTCAGAGGGAGACTGGCACACTCAGTGGGCAGGACTTGACTTAACAACACCTTTCTTCCTCCCTTTTTTTCTATGTGTTTGCATGTGTAGTGTTCATGAGTGCATTCATGTTTATGTCAGGGGTGGGCACATATGCATGTTCTTGTATGTGTGTAGGCCAGAGGCAACATCGGGTCTCGTCCTTGGCTCTTGTTTACTTTAGTAATTGGAATAGAGTCTCTCACTTGAGCCCAGAACTTGCTAGTTTAGTTAATCTAGCCACCTTGCCTGGGGAATCCCCTGCCTCTGCCTCTGCCTCTGCCCCTGCCCCTGCCCCTGCCCCTGCCCCTGCCCCTGCCCCTGCCCCTGCCCCTACCCCTGCCTCTGCCTCTGCCTCTGCCTCTGCCTGAGTGCTTGGGTGTTTAGGGGACTCACCGCCTCACCTGGCATTTACTTGGGTGCTTACAGTCCAAATCCTGATCTTATGCTTTCCCAGAAAGTGCTTTTCTGAGTGAGCCCATTCCAACACTTTTCTTTTAAAGTAGACTTTCATCAATCTACAGGGAAGGTAGCTTCATCAAAGACGGTCTCAAAACGACGCTTTGGCAGTTCAATTAGCTTTGGCTTCCTCAGTAACTGCCATTCACACACTATTAGCCACTAAAGACAGTGGGAATGTGTGAGGAACAAGCTACAGAGACATAGTGAATCAGATGACAGCCCCTGTGCTTCTTAAACCCACAAAACAAGAATCCGCTTGGGTGTGCTTTTCCAGACTTCTATATGCAGAAGGCTCAGTGTTCTAATGTCAGGAGTAAAGATGGGACAGAGGGCACAAGAGACGTGGAGAAAGTCTGCTGATTAAGTTCAAAGGCACGGGACTGTCAGCACTGGGTCCCATCCCAGTCATTCAGGTGCTCAGAGGAAGTGACTGCCGGTGACAGCTACTTGTTTGCTATTATAATCCCTCTCCTCCATATCTCTTCAGCCAGACAGAAACAAGCGTGGAGCATGAGTGTCAAGAGAGGGATGGGAGAGATGCCATTTTCTTCGGCATTTCCCTGGCTGTCCGTCACAAGGGCAGAACAGTTTTTAGGACAGATGCTGCCTACATTGCTTGAGAGCCTTCAGGTGAAGGACTAGCTTACCACAGGATGAACTGCTGTGGTTGTCCTGTTGGCTGTCCAGCCAAGAAGGCCCCTAGTAGTTGGGCAGTCTTTTTCTCTCTTCCCTGTGTGCCTATCTTTATAATCCTGATTGGAGTGTGCTCTTTCAGAGGCACGTGTGGGCACAGCAGAGCCCGGCTCGAGTCTCTTCTTCCTTCCTGAGGACAGAGACATTGCCTCCGGCCCTGTCTCTCCATTTCCTTGGCATACTCTCTTGCCATTCTCTGAGGACAGACATGGGGGTGCTTCCAGAAGGTCAAGAGACTTCTCGCATCAAGTCAGTTCCACAGAAGTGCCTGTTTCCTCATGAGTACTGCTATCCCTCCGCTGTTGGGGTATGCGGTGTGGCACACGGTCAAAGCATTTGTACTTACCCACACTGCTGGTACTGGCTCTCTCCCAAGCCTGAACAGTAATGGCCCTGCTGAGGATAGTTTTCTTTACCACAGTCCAGAAAGCTCTCAGTTCATTTTCATATAGAAACCATTTAATCAACCAGGGCGGCCTGTGGTCAGGCAACCCTGCCCACACACAGTCCTGAAAGCCTTCTGTGCTCCGCCACGGGTACGGGTACTTTTTGTGAGCATGTTGCTGTATCTGTGTCTTGTTCGCCTCCCACCTCCCACTCCCAGCAGGTCCAGGGATCTCTTTGGACCTGTGGCTGCCTCTAAGTGACTACCGAGGAGGGAAGACAAGTTGGCTCTTGGTGGAGTGAATTGGCTCTCATGGCTTTGTGATTAGTTTGTTTCTACAGAACAACATCACCCCTGTATATGCTCTGTGCCCTAGCTTCTCAAGTACACAAACATGGTGGTGGCACAGTGCCAAGGCTGCAGGCGAGGCATGGTGCCTGCAATCATAAAGTCACATACAGAAAAGGCATATGAAGAAATCGTTTTTTTTTCTTTTCTTTATTCTTCTCTATTTTCCAAAATGTTTTTTCCTTCTGAAAAACAAGGGTCAGGAAATCCCACTCTGCGTCCTCTGAGTAGAAGGCTGGAACATAGCCCTTGGAACCATTTGGGACCATCCCACTCACCAGTGGAATATGGCAGCATGCGTTCTAAAGTCAGAGCTGAAGTCAGTTCTGGTTTTGCTTCTTTCTTGCTACAAGGCCTTAGGTAAGGGACTTAACCTCTCCAGCTGGAGCGTTTTTATCTACAAAAGAAACACAAGTCCCCATCTTCTTGGCTCCCTGAGAAGGTTGACCAAGACAGGCTGGGGGAAACTTGCAGACCTGGTGTATATATATGTACAAAGGCTTGACACAGTTAGCTAGAAGATCAGCTTGTCTTCTTTGGCCTTTCCTGGTTGGGAATCTTCATTTTGCCCAGCAGATATAAAAGTGAAGCGGGAGTGGGGAAGCCAGGACATGGGAAGAGATCATGAGAAGCAGATAAATGGTTAAGAGAAGCGGGAGCTGAACTCCCTGGATGATGGAGTCTCTCACATTCCTTTAATATCCTGGGTACCAAATAGACAAGAAATGAGTCTATTACCCCCAAGATGCTTTCCTGGGGCTTCTTTGTAATAAAGAGGAAATCTAGAGGACTTTTTGAGAAAAGACACTCCTGTGGAGGGTGTTCTAGAATTTCAAAAGTCCACCTAGGAAATTAATGCAGTGTCAGCTTTTGGGTGAGATGTGCCTGAACACCCAAGCCAGTCAGTTTACATACATTTTAGTGTCGTAGCTGCCGTTTTTATAGGATGCAGAATATTCTTTTGATAACATTTCCCAATGTAAATACAGAGACAATTTGTCTGGTATAGCATAGATTTTTTGATTATGGGAAAGCAAGGAAGGAGCTGCATGTCATTTGATAAAATCTTTGTCACTGATTACTGGCATGTGTCAGTGAGACAGCCACCAAGGGGTGAAGAGGAGAATCCAGACAGACATGAAGGCAGGGATGGACATGCAAGGAAAAAGAATATTTCCAAAAGTCACATGTAAGGACAGTATGATTATTGCAGAATTCACGAGTCATTGAGCATCCCCTGAGTTTAAGAGTAAGGGCTGACTGAACACATTAGCGCTTGACATTTGAATTTGATCTTTCTATACTATATGAAATCAGCAAATGCCACATAGGAGCATAGAAAGAATGGTTCAGAGCAACCACAATCATGCAGAAAGAAAAATACCAGGGATTCCTACAGAAGTGGAGGTAAGACAGGTGAAGGCCCAAGCTAAAGGTAGGAAGAATCCACAGGAAATTATTTTCCAATCTTTCCCCAAAATCAAAATCTATCTATCTATCTATCTATCTATCTATCTATCTATCTATCTATCTATCTTTCTATCTTTCTCTCTCTCTCTCTATATATCTATCTATATTTCTATCTATCATCTATCTATCATCTATCTATCTATCTATCTATCTATCTATCTATCTATCTATCTATCTTTCTATCTATCTATCGTCTATCTATCATCTATCTATCTATCTTTCTATCTATCTATCTATCTATCTATCTATCATCTATCTATCATCCATCTATCTATCTATCTATCTATCTATCTATCTATCTATCTATCTTTGTCTGTTTGTCTGTCTGTCTGTGTCTTAGAGTTTCTATTGCTGTGAAGAGACATCGTGACCACAGCAATGCTTAGAAAGGAAAAGCATTTAATTGGGGTGGCTTACATCTTCAGAGGTTTAGTCTGTTGTCATCATGCTGTGGCATGATGGTGTGCAGCAGACATGGTGCTGGAGAAGGAACTGAGAGTCCTACATCTTGACCCATAGGCAACAGGAAGTGGTCTCAGATACTGAGCATGGCTTGAGCATCCATGAGACCTCAGAGCCCACCCCCACAGTGACACACTTCCTCTAACAAGGCCATATCCTCTGCAATAAAGCCACACCTTCTAATAGTACCATTCTCTACGAGCTTATGGATGTCAGTTACATTCAGACTATGACAGTGTGCATGTCTGTTTGTCTGTCTGGTCTGTGTCTATGAAGGGAAACTTTTGGGGGCCGGTTCTCTCCTTCCACTGTTGGTTTGGGATCAAATCCAGGTCATCAGGTTTGTGCAGCAGTGTCTTTCCTTGCTGAGCCATCTCATTAGCTCAGAACTCGTCTTTGGATCACTAGATGTTGGAAGGCTTCTATCAGTAGAAGGAACAAGTTCCTGGCTTCTGGTTTCAGTATCTAGAGTGTATGATGGGGATTCAAAGGATAGAGAACTTGCATGTAGGAAATGGATACTGGAAGGTCAAGGACTTAGTGTAGAGGGGTGTGTGTGTGTGTGTGTGTGCGTGTGTGTACCTAAGTGTGCATGTGTGCACATGTGTGTGCAAACAAGGAGAGTGCTAGTGAAAGTGCTTTCAAAGTTGAGTAGAGATTAGCTCAGCTGCTGCTTTCCGTTATCCTCGCTTCTGTTCTTCTCAGAGAGGGAAGACTTTAGGACACCCCAAAGGCAGAGCAAACAGCTGGTGTTTCCTGAGTGCTTCCTATGTGACTTTCTTGGGTCGTTAGGTACTTTACCTCTATTACCTCATTTGATCCTCAAAATAATTTTATGAAACGGAGATTACCATTTCTAGTTTATAGATGAGCAAACGGATACTCAAAGGGATTAAGTGCTAAGAACCTCACCAATCGCAAAGGGCAGCATTGACCTCATGTGACAGGAATCAAGACATTTTCTGTGAAAGAGAAGGTAGCCTTCCTTGTTCTTATTTCTGGTTGCAGGAAGAGAGGGCGACAAGAAATGCGGATGAACAAATGTGCTTCGGCAGGCTTTATTATCACTTCATTCTTAGATCTGCTGATGCTTTCAAGACATGGTCACATTCCCCTATTTCAGATTTCTCTCAAATCATCTCTGTGAGATAGCCCAGGCAGACAATCGTGTCTCTATTCATCAATCAACAAATATTAGCTGGATACCACACTGAGCATGTCACTATTCATAATGGCATTTCCTCGGCTTTGAGGGAGTTGAAGTCGAGTAAAAGGCCCCTATGGGGGTGACGGAAGTACAGGAGTTGTGTGCTGAGCGCTAAATGAAGGCTGTGGAGCCCTAAGCTTTCAAATGGTGCTCCACGAAAACCCCAGATCCTAGCACCAGCATGCTAGTGTCTCTCCGAAAGTTGTGGGATGGTTTTGCCCCCGGAGACCTCTGGGATTGCCGAAGACAGTTTTTATTCCCACCACATCCCACAAGCATGCCAGAGAGCAGAAAGCACTGCTGGCCTCCAGGGCACCGGGAAGCTGGCAAATGTTTGTACAGGACAAAGCTCACAGTAAGGAGTTAGCCACTCAACATAGAAATCATCCAGGCTGAGCGTGCAACTCCAGGAAACACAGCAAAGAAGCAATAGATGTGTTGAAAATTACGGAACTCATACGCTCATGCAGGGAGTGAGACGCATGTGAAGTTAGGGGTTTTCTGGAGAGCCTTCCCAGCACAGCAATCACAAAGACCTCTCACAAAAGAATGCCATACTATGAGGAACATTCTAAGATTTTGAGGAGGGAATTGTTTTTTGTTTTTTGTTTTAAAAAAATCTACAATTTGAAGGGTTTCTTGATAAAATAAAGAAATGAATTTAGAAGCTGATGTAAGTTATCTACTACTTTCAATTTTTATTAGCCCAATTGAATTTATAAATACATGTTAGGATTGAACTTAAACATTTGGATTAATGAAATATATATTTCATTTGAGGAGGGGGAAAGGCTGATACTATTTCAAACAGACAAACTCAAAACCTTATGTGAAGCTACTGTGCATAAAATCAGGTCCGTGCCTTGGAGCCTCCTCAACAGGCTCTTCGTAGTAGTGGCATTAGGACTGGCTAGGGAGCTCAGCACAAATGCAGAGTACTGGGCCCAGCTCTGAATCGGGGGCCTCTGTTTCTACACAACCCCACTCACATTAGCGTTTGGAAGAGCTGGCCTCTCGGACTTCATAGAACAGAGACTTCCCGAACCACTCTTACAGGCAGGACTACAGACAAACCGAAGCTTCTCCAGGCTTGATTCAGCGACCTAGGAAGGGTATACCGCGTGGAACCCCAGGTGAGGAGAGGAGCAATATGAGGGGTCTACGACAGAATGGCCAAACAGAATGTTCTAGGTGTAGGGTACCGGGAGTGTTTGAAGAATCTTTAGGGGAATCGGGGAACTTGGAGCTGAATGCAGGGCAGCCAGCCAGCTCCCTCTTGCTGTGGCTGCCTCTCACGGATTCCAGGCCAGGACTGGAATCCAACCACTCAGCCACCATGAACCAATTAAACCTTCAATAGCCCCAGAATTTGAGGTTCATTAGCTCCAATTTCTAGAGGGGAGCCAACCACTTCCGAAGCTCTAATTACCAAAGGTCAGAGGAGCACCTGAAACAGGAAGTCTGGTCTGTAGCAGCACATTCTTGGCCTCCTTGGCTCTTCATCCTGAGCCTCCCAGAGGAGGGGCTGTTCTCAGTAAAATCCTTCCAGAGTTTCTGGGCCCTAGAGGGACTCTGGCAGGAGAAAAGGGGCTATTCCCCTCTTCATCTGGGCCCTGTTTGGGGTAGAGAACAGATTTTAATCTCATGCCACAAAGGGTCAGGCTGAGAAGCCTCACAAGAGAGGTGCTGAGACAGAGGTGCCCTGGAACCAGGAAGAGGGAAGCTAGGGAAAGCAAGGAAGCTATAGAGTTGAGTCTGTCTCCATCCGTGCAAGAAGTTAGAAGCATAGCCAGCATCCAGTGGAGCAGCACAGAAATCTCAGTTGAGTCAGGGATCAGCCAGTTTGCTGGGGAATCTGCCTCCTTTATTCATTTATTATTATTGTTAAGTGTGAACATGTGGAAGTGCACACACCACAGGACATGCATGAGGCGCACATGCCACAAGACATGTGCCAAGTGCATATGACATAGGACATATGTGAAGATACACAGCACGCACATCCCCATACCCCAAATATGTAAAATGTAATGAGAAATTTAGGAGATTGCATGATGCCTGTCCTCCACTGGAAACATGGGATAACTACAGCTGCAGGCAGTTGCCATTTAGAAGGGAGAGGCTCCAAGGAAAAGCAAGAAGTCGCAATAACAGCAAGGTAAGACAAAGGTAACCCTTGTGTAGACGCAACTGGAGTCACCAAACATCGAAGAAGCTGCCTTATAGTGGCACTGTTTCAGGGTCATGAGGTGGGCTCATTTTCTTGAGAAGTTCATAATGACATTTAAAAAAAATAGAAGAAAAAAAGTCCCAATAGTAAAATCCAGAAGTTCTCTTTGCCCAGATCCTATTTTACCCATCAAGTGAGAACTCCGTGGGGCTACCCATGTTCCCTTTTTGTCCTGCTATTGGCCCTGCATTTGAGGAAAGAAGCATGGCCACCAGGTCAGTGTGAGTACGGTTCAGAGACGAAAAAAGAAGGAAGAGCCTTGACTTAGAAATATTTCATAAAGTGGAGGAGAAAAAACTGAGTCTTACCCCAAATGCTAAAATCTGTATTCTTGTAAAGAATCAGCTGGGACTGTGACAGGTGTCTCCCAAGTGTGGACTTTAGAGGTGTTGGTTGAAGGCTTTGGGGAGCAATGGTAGCATATTGGACCTTCCCAACTATCCCTCAACACCAGACACAGTAAGAAGACATCCTTTAGTGAGTGAAGACAGGTTTCTCAATCAAAATATTTTCTCCCCAGCTGAGAGCTTCGAGATTGGCTGGTCCCATTGAGAATTTCCTCTATAAAATAGTAACATTCTTCAGAGGGAATCAAATTAATTCACAATAATGGGTGATTATCTAGTCTTTCCGCAGACCTCTGAGAGGAGGAGGCTCAGGGCGGTGCAGAAAAGAAAGATCAGAGATTCCCTGTTTGGGAAGGCTACTCCAGGGGAGAAATGCAAGTTGGGAAAGCAGACCGAAGGCCGAATCAGGAACGGGAGACCAATTGCTTCTCTCTGTAGTCCTTCTTCAATCTCTGCTCAGCCTTCTTCACTTAGGAAATGCCTCAGTTTATCCTCTGAGCTTGCCCAGTATCTGCACATAGGACTATTAATTCGACAAGATCCTTAGAAAATTTGGTGGCCCATAAATTTGAGAAATTCTGGGTTTACAAATTAATGCCTCTAAGAGGTCTTGCATTCTGGAGCCTAATTTGTATTAATGTAAGCTGAGCTCTCCTAAGTTTCTTTTGATGAGAATACTCTTTGGGGCATGTGTATCATCGCCTCTTGACAATGTATTCTGAGAACTGCATCTCTGCCGCCTCTGGATATCACTGTGAATATTTTGCGGTTGACAGGTTGTTTTTAGGTGGGAGTCAACTCAGATGGACAAACTCAGCATATTGAGTTGTGGAGTTACAGGTAAAGGCACCACAGCCAGCACTGGGGGTTTTAGATACGGTAGCCCCTTATTTCTTTGTTTTGAAATCTCCCTAGCTAATTGCCAATCTATAGCATGTGAGCGAGAAAGATCTTAGTCTGTCTTCTGTGGTTGCAATAAAAAAAAACTGAGTTCGTGTCATTTATAAATAGAAGGGTTTGGGCTCGTGTGTTTGGAGGCTGGAGCTCCAAGAGCTGGGTACTGGGATTTGCTCAGTCGTTTACCAAGGTAAGGTCTTTGTGTGCCATATGATGGCGAGGGCATTTCATAATTAGAGTGGTTTGAAGGAGAATGTCTGCCACAGGCTCAGATGCCTGAATATTTGATCACCAGGTGGTAATGTGGTGTGGGTAGATTTAGGAGGTGTGACCCTGTTGGAGGAAGTATGTCCCTGGGTGTTGGCTTTGAGGTGCCATTTCTAGTTTGCTACTTCTTGCTGGTAGCGCTCAGTACCCTGTTTCGGTCTGCTGCTTGCTGCCCTGCTTCCATCCCATAAGAGAGGGTACCCACCCTCTAGGACCCATCAGTCTGAATAGGTCCTAGGTCAGTTCCTTCTGTGAAGTGCCTTGGTCCTGGTGTTTTATCACAATAGAAAATGAGTTAATACAAGACAAAGCAAGCACATTAACTTAGGGTTATGTCCCTCTTATACAGCGACTGATGCCATCACGCGGCCCCACCCTCATGACCTCATTTAGTCCTAATCGCGGCCCACAGGCCCTCCTCTAAATATTATAAACATGAATTTGGAGATTAAATTTCAATAGGTGAATTTCATGGAGGCACATGCAGAAGAAAACAGAGGCGGGTCGATGAACACCCTGGACACTCGGCTTGGTACTCCTCAGCAATAAGGATGGGAATGACACCACACCTCCTCACTCCATAGTGAGCAGATTTCTGACAGAATCCATGGACCTATGCTCACTTCTACTCGTCCAGCCTGGAGCCTGGCTCCTGCTGAGCTGCTACCAGCAGAGCTCTGCCCTCTTTAAAGCAGTAGCTTCCCTAGTATGCTCTTTTTATTGCTTTGTAATCTTTGGAAATAGTCCAACCATCTCTTCTCTAAGGAGAACTGGCCAGGAAGTATTTCAAATACCGGCATCCCAGTTGTAACTGGATACGTGAGATGCTGTCTGAACACCATCCAAAGTCAAAGTCTTTGAGAGCACAACAGAAAGATCCAAGGACTCGCTATAAATTTTTTGTCATTTGGAGTGAGTTTTGTGGGCCAGAAGCCCCAAATCACTGAGGACTTGTTAGAAATGCAGATCTGAGGCCGCAGCCTAGACCCAGTGAGCAGTACCTGCTGTTGAGAAGCTCTGTTAAGTAAGGAGTCTGTGCGCACACAAAGCCTAACCCACATCAAAGTTTACCTCACCGCCTCTTATTGGTTAATCCATTTAGTAGTAAGCAATTATTGATATTCTTGATATGCCAGAATCTCTTCTAGGTATTGGGGACATAGTAGCAAAATAATAGTTATGTCCCTTCCTCCCATCACTGTGCAGTTACATTCTGCTAGGGCATTAAACATGTTTAAGAAGGGCTGGAGAGATGGCTCAGAGGTTAAGAGCATTGCCTGCTCTACCAAAGGTCCTGAGTTCAATTCCCAGCAACCACATGGTGGCTCACAACCATCTGTAATGGGGTCTGGTGCCCTCTTCTGGCCTGCAGGCATACACACAGACAGAATATTGTATACATAATAAATAAATATTTAAAATATTTAAGAAAACAGATGTTAAGGCAGTGCGAGGTGCTTAAGAAACTGTTGGGTAATGGGTTAGAAGGTGACTGGAAGTTGGAGATGAGGGGGTAGCAAGGGAGGCTCTGTCTGGACAGAGACCTGCGTGGTGAGGCCTCGGGTCATAGATGATGGGGGCAGGTAAATTATAAGCAAGTAGTTGTTAGAGCAAAGGACCAGAGGAGAGTTTGAACCCAGTAACAGGGAGAAAGAAGACCAATGTGGCTCTTATTTAGTGAATTCGGAGACTCAGAAGACAGACAGACAGGGAAGGACCAGAATCCATGTGTCAATAGTTCTCAAGTTCACTGCTCTTTGGAATCACTTGCTGGAAGGCACGAGCGACTCAGATGCCTGGGTCCTACCCTAGAGATCGTGAGTCAGTAGCTGTGGAGGAAGGAGCAAGAATTCACATTGATCACAAGCTCCAAAGGATGCAGCGGTGCTGAACTGGGTCCCCTACTTGCAGGGCCACTGAGGTGGGCCCTAGTTGGTCCTTGTAAAGAGTCCAGCAGAAAAGTCTGAATGGAACAGTGGCCTGGTCTGGTTTTCATATCCAGGAGACAGGAAGGCCTTTCCAGTGACATCATCACTGTGCCTATCCCTTTCCTGTCTTGTCCATCACATGGTTTGATCCATTCTTGCACCTTTCCCTTCCATGTCCTCCCAGATATTTCCATGGCATCGTCTAGAACCCCCACTCCCTAAGCATAGTTTTCACACATATACTCAGTGTGTTTCAGAACTTCTTCCTCTACTTAATGGGAGTCTGCATTGTCCCAGGGATGCAGCAGTCATTGGCTCTTTCTGGCAAAGCCTACTTGGTCTGTGGGTTTCAAAATCTGCAGGTTTATGTTTATTGGTGCCTGTTGTTGTTTCTAAAACTGAACCTGTGATACCTCTTACCAAAGCCACTTCCTGTTTGGTGGCCTACTGCCTGACTCAGACAGTCTTCGTTTATTGAGGTTCCATGCTTCCTGGCTCCCTGTCTTCTTCTCTGCATAGCTCCTTTGTTAATTCTATCGAAATTAGTTGCGAGGGTGTCTCATCTAGCATCCTCTCTCCTTGAGGTTCTTGAACTCCTCATCCACTAGAATCCCCATGACCTTTGCAACCTCCATTCCATCTCAAGATTCTTCTCATTCTCGTTGCCATCAGAAAATCTCATGCCCCTGCAAATCCAAACACTCATTCTTTCCCACATTGTCCTTCTCTTGGCACATGCCATAGTTCTTTGATCCATAAAGATCTCCTTCTTGTTGGTCCCACCAGCTTTAACAGGTCCATCAGCCACCTCCTCTGCTTACCCTTCTCATCTCCGTTAGGGTTTGTGGCTCGCCACTGTGACCAGTTTCTTAAACATCTCCCATCCTCAGAACCACTTATCTCCCAAGTGTGGTCCCCTACAAAACACTACTAGACCTGATGATTGACACCTCCCTGACTGCTCCAGTGGCCCCCATGTTAGCCTGGAAAGCCAAGGGAGTGAGTCTGCTTCTAGCTCCAGTTCAAAACCACAAAGTGATACGAAGGCCAACTCGTACTCTTTGAGGTGACTTTGTCATAATTTGTTTCCCCCCTTAAAACTCTCACCTAATGCCCTCCTGGTTTTGCTCCTCACTGATGAACTATCCTCATGTGTCATCATGAAAGGAGATAGAATATGGAACGAAAGCTCTCGGTTTTCTACCTAAAATCCGTAAGTCGCGTAAGTCGGTCTTCCCTTGCCAGGCTCGCCCTTTCTTCGGATGTATCGTCCCTCTCAAAAGCTCACCATACCCTAGGTACCATGAGTGGTCCATCCCCCTCGTCCACTCACATCCTCATCAGTGTCCTCTCGTGTGTCATGTCTCCTGTCACACAGATGTGCCTCAGGATACCCCATCTGCTCCTCGTGCAGTTCATGTCTATATTCGAATACGGTTACTTTTAGTTTCTTCCACCTTCGAACCCTTTTTATTGCAGATATCCACCCCTTTAGCCCACCCTTCCACCCTGCCAGTGCAGTCACATCACCCTTTTGGCTAGACTGATCAATATTATGTGTATGCGTTACCATGGCTGTTGAGTATCCACAGCTCAACACGTAGGATGTTGTATATATATTTTTTTTCTGGCTTAACTTTGATCGTCTTGGAGTTACTAATTATTTTATTTTTCATTGCTTGGCTTTCTACATCTCACCAAGTTTTTCTAAACTTACCAAAATACAAAGCTTCTCTCGTGAGGCACACAGGACTAACCAAGATGCCTCTCCACTCGCAACTTCAACACCTTGGCCAATATAGCTAAGAAATAGCTCAGAGGGGAGTAGGAGCAGATTGTGAGTTTAAATGTGGCATCTCTAGACTGGTAGGTATGGGCTGACCAGACATCTCACCTGGAATCTCAGGATTCCAGGTATAAGTGTTCTAGAAAACAAGGTAGCAGCTGGAGGACTTTTAGCCTGGGGGAGGGGCAAACCACTCCATTATATGGGAGGAGTGTTACAGAAGATTCATGTCTGTGTTTTGAAAATGCCATAGAATCACACACACACACACACACAGCCATTTGAGTTGAATATCTTTGGACAGGTTTTCAAAAAAAGTTGGTGGGGGGAAAACTGGGTCACTGGGGACGGGGCAGAAAGAGTCTTACTGTATAAATCATCTTGTGTGTTTTGAATTTTGCAGTGTGTGCTTGAACTACTTTTTAGGAAACGCTGAATGGTTGGATATTTGTGCCTTAGCCCAACTTTTCTGGCTGTTACCTGCCTCTCCAGGCCATGTGTGTTCTCAGAATGTAGCAGGCCTGTGGTGACCTACAGAACTTGCATGATGATGGGACTACCCTGGATTTGGGCCAATATGATTAAACACTAAAGAACCAAACTCAAATTTTACTGCACCCTACAGCTCTAGAAAGCGAAGGAGCTACCGTGGCCAGTGCCAAACTGTGAGATGCCCTGCATTTTGGTTTCCTAAACTTTTGGCTCAACTCCACCCTAAAATAATTTTGAGCTGCTGTGCACCCTTTGCACAAATTAACACTGAAATCTAAATGCTTCATCTTTGGTTTGAGAGTTTATTTTTGTTAGGCATTATAAAAGATTAAACATCTTATAAGACGAAATGAGATGATGAGTGGCTGTAATTGGAATAAATGTTTCATGGGCTGGCTTGATAACATAAGTTTTAATTACTGAATAATGCAGAATAACTTTGAGGGAGATTGTGCGAACAAGCCTCTCATCACTAACTTATAGTCCTCCTGTTTAAATTTAGAGCGCCGCAGTGCGGGCCACACGTCACCCTTGACAGACACGCACATGACCGAGGGAGATAGGAGGCCCTGAGCACTGAAGACGCCCTGATGAATCATTAAAGAAACTCCAGACAGCAACATATTCATCTTCTCTCTTCTGGCTCATGGAGCTTTTGATACCCCCAAACAAAGCTTTGTGGTGAATTATGGGGGTGGGGGGAGGGGAGGAGAGGGCATGGGAACTTTAGGCGACAGTTGTAGAAACCAGCAAAGTGAAACCTAGTCATTTTGACCAGTAGTGGACTCTGTCCCAACCCCACCCTCCTCCCCAACAGTCCCTTCCCTCCCTTCCAGTAACCTCAGGTGGAACAGGAGGTGGGTATGGAGCATCTCTGGTCGTGAAATATGTACTAGGGCTCGCGACAGCATACTCCTCATAGACAGACTGTCGTGTGGGTCCAAAATTATTCCTTAAAGTAGGGCACGAAAACGGCTCACAAAGTATGTATAGGTGCCACACTGGAGACCAATATGTCATCCTTCAAAATATCCCATGCAGAGTCACATTCCCTACTGCCCAATTGCCCTTTCTTTGGTCAAGTAGTAAAATGTAGAGGATTAGCATCCAAGAGCCGTATTGTAACTCGATGTTCTGTTCCCCGAGGGTCGTGCTCCTTACACATGTTGCACACCTAGCTCTTAGGGTGGAGTGGAGCCCTGTCGTTTAACATCCTGGAAAGTGCGAACAAAGATCATCCCCCTACCGGTGTGATGGGCAGAGTCCCTGTCCGCATTTCCTCCCCCCCCCCCCCCCCCCCCCCCCCCCCCCCCCCCCCCCGCTCAGAAACTGTCCCCTGCCCTCTCCTCTGCTCAGGAATTTGTAGTTGAATTCTGTAACTCTATGTTTGCCTGCAGCCCTTGTCAGCTGCATTCCCTCCGCATTCTTTGGTCATTCCCCCCCACCCCCCAAGGTGGTGGTTTAGTGCTTGCTGTCTCTTGCAGGGCTCCGCATTAAGCAGCCAGCACTTTCAGAAAAGACTTAGCACGAGGGCCCCTCAGCCTCACCCAGTTTCCTCTAGTTAAAGCCCACACCTCTGTCTACTGGCAGAGTCATAAAAGATATAGAGGGCGAAGAAGGCAGACACATTTTGGCCCGCTTCCATCAACACAAGGAACTACCATGCCAGGAAGTGGCAAAGGAGGCAGCTGTCTGACACCTAAGGTGTACTGTCTGAACGGCAGCCCTCAGGAAAGAGGTCGAAAGGACCCAGAGAGAAGCAAAGAAGCCAAGGGATTGAAAGGGAAGATGGATTAGTTAAATCCAGGAAAATGAAGGCACTTTGTGTGGCAAAATCTTGATAATTTTCAGTAGAAGACATTCAAGCCCACAGTGTATTGGCCCTCATCCTCGGCCTCGGGGTAACTCCTAACATGTCAAATTAATAACTTCTGGAACATGTGCTTAATTTGCCCTATAGTTGTCATAAAGAAAAGCAATCGCCTGTGAATGTGGCTGGTTTAATCAACTCGAGGGCCTGCATCCCCTCCCTCCATCATGCTGACCTCAGTGGCTCATGCTTCTCTCTCCTCAGGAACAAATTCCACATCAGTATTGCCGGAATTCTACACTAATATTGCCCTGAGATAGTTTGCAGATGGTTCTCTTCTCTCATCACAGTGTCTTCCTTAAGCCTTCACTTGAGGAAGTCCATTTCCCAAAGGTCCTTCAGGAGGGCGTGCTGAAGCAAGCACTCGGTGGGTCCCCCTTGAGAGTCACCTAAATAGTCCACCCTTCTGCAGATGTCAGGGAGGGAAAAAGGACGAGTGAGCCAGAGGGCAGTTGTCGGTGATGTCAGCTCCTTGGGAGGATTATATTTCCGATCTAACACTGCCAACAACTGTCTTCTGTTAGTTCTGATGGTAAAGTAGCGGGCGCTACATTATCTCTGCCACTCTCTTTCATCTGCAGTACCCATTGCCAAACTGTAGGGATGTTACGTTCCAAGAAGAAGACGCCTGGCGTTTTGATCTTTAACTCAGACCCAGACCCTTTGTATTTGGGTGGTAAGAACTTAAGACACATTTGTTCCCAGATGAGACAATTCAAGTACTGCCCTCCTTGGAAGGCACAGAACATACATTACCATTCCCAAAGGGAGGAAAGGAGGGCAGAGTAAGAAACCAAAGCAAAGTAAGGGCCAAAGCAAGACCAAAACCCAGAAGGGCAAACCCAAATCCTGTAGTTCATGTCTGATGTTAGAGGGCCTAATGGCTCTACCCTTCCGTCTTCGCTGCCTGCAACATACTCGTCTCTCTTGGGCTGGTTCCTGACGTAGGAACACTCCCTGTGAGCAGCTTTCCTTGGCAGAGATTCCTGGCTCTGGCATCCATAACATCTTGGGGTCTCCAACACAGGCTTCACTTTCACCCTGGCCTCTCAGGACCTCCATGCAGGAAGTCCCCTGCCACATGCCCATCCTCAGCAGCTCTCTGTAACTTCAGAAGGAGATTCCCTGACAGTGGACCCTGCCTGATTCCAAAATCCACACGTGGATGACACTGCCAAGTCAGGCCACCAACTTGGGGGGAACCCTGGCCTCCTGAATCACATTTGTAGCAGCTTTTGTTAGTTGTTCCCCTCTGGGGGCAAAACATTCCTTAGGCCTTTGCCTTTCACAAGTTGGGTGGGGTCTTATCCTGAGGACACCCTTCCCCTTACTCCAACCCTGACCCTACCTTCCCTTAATCTCCACATCTCTTTCAGCACAGGCCTCTCCACATAAGGGTCAGCTCTTCCTTCTTACTGGGATGCTGATTAGGTTAGATTTTTGCTTCAAGGCCAGTTCTAGGGGAGGAGCGTTGCTGACCTCTCTCCTGCTGCAAACCAGTTGCTTTCTCTTCCTGTGTACTCAGTCTCCCTCCCGTCTCCCTCAGATACTCAGGAGAACTGGAAATGTCTTTTAATTTTTTCCTTCCCCACTAAAATTTAGGATCAAGAAGACAGGGATCTGTCCACGTGGCTCCACACACGTTCCAAACACCTGTAACCATGCCCGGCAGGTAATTAGTGCACACTGAGTAAATACATTGGTTGATACCCATCAGATGGAGCCATTGCTGAGGTCTCTCAACAGTGTGCTCCCGGGGCTGGAGGGATGGCTTAGCAGTTAGGAGCACACACTGCTTTTTCAGGGAACCCAAGTTCGGTTCCTCACACCCACTTCTGGTGGCTGGCAACTACCTGTAACTCAGCTCCAGAAGATTCTCTCACTATCTATACGAGCTCTGCACTCATGTGCATACGCCCACATCCATACTCATAAACACATGCGTGTAACTTTTCATTTAATTAAGATTTTTCTTTTATTTTACATGGTGCCAGCTGTGAAATGGCCAAATCCACTATGTCAAGGGGATGGGTACAACCTCGGGTCCTCCTCTAGCTGGGCTTGGCCTCTGAGGGTGAGTTTTGGAGAAACCAGGAGACAGGAAACACAGAGACAGCTTGTCAGAAGAGCGTGGTTGGCAGTGCACGCAGATGACGTTTGAGGCCAGGTTTTGTGACACAGAACCATTTAGGGCTGCCCTGTAGTGAAGAAGATGCCCACGGGCTTTCCAACTCAGAGGACCAGCAGGCAGCCCACCTCTCATTCGGGGGTGGAGTGGAGGAGCCGCCCTGACTCCTGCAGCACAGGCCCCCACAGTACACTTTTGGTCTCCAGGAGGCTTCAATTTAGTGGCTCGGAAGAGTCACATCAGAACTTCTCAAACATCCTCACTGAAGTATCCTCACTGAGCGTTGAGCGCATGCCCCCAAGCAACAGATAGGAAATTCCTTTCAAGTGCCTTTTCTAGCTTAAAAAATTTATGTGAATTTTGCATCTGACTTTATAATCGACTCATGCTTGTTTCAATATAAATTTATTATTTCCTCCAACTATTCAAATAACATGGATAATCCGGGGAAGCTGCCAATAGAGGGGACTGGGTGGCAAGCAGGCAGAGAGAAAGCTAGCCGCCCACATCTGAAGCCTTGGTCAATCCCCAACACTTCAGGTAGAGGCTTTTGTTAGAAGAAACATATTTATTATAAAAGAATTATATTTTCAATCTTTATAAAGCATACTGTGGACACCCCTAGAACCTTCTACCCTAAGGAAAATCCTGGTAAGGAATATCTGTGTTATCTTTATTCTCATTGGCCTTGCTCTCTCTGACCACCCTTGTCACCTTGCCCCCTGTGAGTTCTGTCCCCACTCTGTCACTTGCAGATTCTGGTCCTATATCTTGCCCAGAGTGGCAGCCTTCTACCCAGACCCCATTCTGAGAATCGCATGCAAGCAGTCCTTGTTTACCTTCTACTGCTGGGATAAACACCATGACCAAAAGCAGCTTGGGGAGGAAAGGGTTTATCTGACTTCCAGGTTCCAGCCCTTGTAGAGGGAAGCCACACAGGAGCTCAGGGCAGGAACCTGGAGGCAGAGCTGAAGAGAACCATGCTTGTTCTCCTGTGCCTGTTCAGCCACATTTCTTTTTCAATACCTGCCCAGGGGTGGTACTGTCAACAGGAGCTTGGGCTCCTACATCAATCATTAATCATGAAATGCTCTACAGATTCACCTACAGGCAATCCGAGGGCGACAGTTCCTCAGTTGAGTTTTCCTATTCCCGGTGACTCCAGCTTGTGTCAAGTTGACAGAAACAAACACAAAACAACAAACAAACAGGCAACAACAACAAAAAACTAACCAGCACACAAGCTTGTTTTGAACTCAACTCTGTCTTCAACCAAGAGAAATCACAGGAGAACTTGACCTGTTAAGATCAAGTTCTGGGCAGTAATGGCGCACGCCTTTGATCCCAGCACTCGGGAGGCAGAGGCAGTCAGATCTCTGAGTTCAAGATCAGCCCGGTCTACAGAATGAGTTCCAGAATAACCAGGGCCACACAGAGAAAACCTGTCTCAAAAGACCAAAACCAAACAAAAGCAAGAAGTCTTGTCCTGGCCTTGAAGTCCTGGCTCTTGTTCACAGGGGCTCTTTTGTCTGGTGGGGCCATCTGCTGGTAGCCAGATGCTTAGGAATCAGTTGGAATAAAGAGAGAATGTCATAAGCACCTCAGCTCAGAGCCAAGATGTGGACAGATGGAGCTGGACGTTGTGGTCTCTGTTCCCCAACTTGTAACTGAGAGAGTGCCCTAAAAAGAAACCGTGTACAGAAGGTCAGTGAGCGCCGTGCAATAGGGAGACCAAGTCCAGAGGCTGTGGTATAAGAGGAGATTTGCATAGCTGCTTTATGTTTACAAGTAAGTAGGGTACCAAAAAGTCAGTGCTACCAGAGATCTTGGTCAAAATGTCCCCAAGAGGCTTCTGAAATAGCTGTGGTCAGCAACCACATTGTCTTAGAGAGACAATGTTCTGAGGAGACCAGCAGTACTGGAAAGTGGATGGGGCTCAAAGGTGAACAGGAGGCAGATGCTATGAAAAAGTTCTGGGTGGTGGCGCACGCCTTTAATCCCAGCACTCAGGAGGCAGATGCAGGCGGATCTCTGTGAGTTCGAGACCAGCCTGGTCTACAAGAGCTAATTCTAGGACAGGCTCCAAGACTACAGAGAAACCCTGTCTCAAAAAGCCAAATAAATAAATAAAAATAAAAGCAAAACAAAAAAACATTCACAACCTAGGAAGGCTTGGGCAACTTTAGAGTAAAATTCTATCAGCCAAGTATTTAGTCATGGGATTTTTTTCTTGCTTGTGTATGCTCTTTTTAAATTTTATTTAATTTCTTTTATTCCTTTTACATACCAACCACAGTTCCCCCACCCTCTCGTTCTGCTGCTCCCCCACCTCCCCTCCAACCCACCCTCCATTCACTACTCAGAAAGGATAAGGCCTCCCATGGAGAGTCAACCAAGCCTGTCACATTAAGTAGACCAAACCTGTCCTCCCTGCATCAAGACTGAACAAGGCATCCCACCATAGGGAATGGGCTCCAAAAAGCCAGCTCATGAACCAGGGGTGGATCCTGGTTCTACTCCCAGGGGCCCACAAACAGACCAAGCCACACACAACTGCCACCCACATATGGAGGGCCTAGTTCGGTCCCATGCCAGCTCTCTACCTGTTGGTCTAGAGTTCTTGAGCTCCCACAACTTCGGGTCAGCTGTCTCTGTGGGTTTCCCTGGCATGATCTTGACCCTCCCCCCGCCCTGTTCGTGTAACCCCTCCACCCTCTCTTCGACTGGACTTCCGGCTTGCGTACGTTCTGAAAACAAAAACAAACAAGCTGGAACTTGCACAGCATGGACAGTTAGTAACTTTTCCCTCCAGATCGGTGCCTCAGGAGGTAACACCTCAGTTCTCAGATGCTCACACTATTTTTGGGGATCATTTCCGGGACTGACTTTAAAGCTTTCCCCAGAGTCACGTTCGTGACTCGGCTGCTTTGATCACCCATCATAATTTTCAGCTTTGCCTTGATTCCAGAGATAAATCCTGCGGCAAATAAGTATTATTTCTCACCAAGCCTGCTTCTCTGTGGATTTCTTGAATTGATGGGACATATCTGGCTTATCTTTGGTCACCCAAGCTCTGGCCATGTGTTTCAGAGATGCTGGATCAATATTTATCTCTGTGGTAGCCTACTCCTGTGGTGATATTTCATTTGTATTTTAATAAACAAGTTTGCCTGAAGACCAGACACAAAACAGCCATGCTAGTCAGTCATACAGGCCAGGCAGTGGTGGCACACATTAATCCCAGCGGCCACACTAGTTAGCCATAGAGGCCAGGCAGTGGTGGTGCATGCCTTTAATACCAGCACTAGAGAGGAATATAGAGCAGGAGGAAAAAGGAATTCGCTCTCTTTCAGTCTGAATATTTCATAACAGTAAGAATTCTCTAGTGGCTTGGCTGCTTTGCTTTTCTGATCTTCAGTGTGAACCCTACTATCTGTCTCTGGGTTTTTATTAACTGTGCTACATTTGGCGAAGAATGTTTGGTGTACAAATTCACAAAAAAAGCCATTTGCCTGTGGCTCTCTAGCCACCAGCACAGGCCTGAGCTGCATGTGGGGCTCCAGTCCCATCCAGCAGGCTTTCTTTTGTTTTTCTCTAAGCTTCCAAGCAAATTTGGGATTTCCCTGTTGTAGCCTCTCTGAAACAGTCTCCAGTTACCACCCAAACTCCAGAAGCTCCTGGGCCTCAAATGCCACAGGACTCACCCTCCCTAGACTGGCTGGTTCCGCCTTCAGGCAGCACCTCCACCATCTGTGCTTTTCCAGAACAATCTCTAGACATTTTTCAGACAGCTCCCCTCCCCCTGTCTCCACCGTGGACCATGGGTTGTGGGCTCCCTGAACCCCCTCCTCAGGCTGCTGCCAAACTAGGTGGCTGCCTTGAAATCCAGTCAGGCTTCTACTGCTCTACGCAGCAGCAATCGGCCTCACATCTTCATCAACATCGTCAGGAGATTTGATAAAACAATGGGGAATTCTTAAAGGGAGGAATTAGTTAAAAAAGAGGGTTTCTTTCCCACATTAAAAAGAAGAAAAACCATTACAATGGAGGGATTTTGGTCTCTGTATGATAATACGTTAGACAGCTTGAAAATGGAACAATTAAATGAGAGGATATCTAATTTAGATGGGATTTATGTAATGTCAATTGTAAATATTATCAGATTTACCATTTTGTCTGATCACTAAAATAGTTGGTTAATCTGAGTGCTAATATACAGGCCTTAGAAAAGCCTAATAAAGCAGATCACAGAGATATTCAAATCCAGAGAGAGGAATTTAATGGAGAACCAGTTTCAGCATTGCATTGTAAGAATAGAGAGGAGCAGCCTAAGATTTTCAGACAACCAACTTTAATATATCCAGTAACCTTACAGAAATTGCCAAATGGCAGAGGCTCTGTTACAGCTAATTGGGCTCCTGTGCTGATGTTAGATTTAAGGTGATTCAAGAATGCAATAGTTTCATATGGCATGCATTCACCTTTTGTGAAGCACATGTTAAACTTGCGGTCAGTTTGTAATAGAATTATCCCTAAAGACAGGAGAGAATTGGTTAAAGGTGTTTTAGAGCCTGATCCACAATTACAAAGAATTACCTGGTTCAGAGAAGAGGCTTAGATTATTGAACAATGAAGTAAAGCTAGAGGTAGGGAAATCTCCCACGATCAAATTCTTGGAGAAAGATTTTATGCTACTACAGAAAGGCAAGCTTATATGGTGACCACATCCTGGATTTCTGCTGCACAGTAGTCCTGAATGCTTGAGAAAGAATTAGAGAAATAAGAAAGATAATGAGTCATTTACTAAAGTTATACAGGGCCCACAAGAAACCTTTATGGATTTCTTACAAAGACTGACTTCAGAAGTAAATAGAATGAAACCAAATTCAGAAGCTAGACAAAAAAATAATTAGATCTCTGGCTTTTGAAAACACCAGTTCTGGGGCTGGAGAGATGGCTCAGCGGTTAAGAGCATTGCCTGCTCTTCCAAAGGTCCTGAGTTCAATCCCCGGCAACCACATGGTGGCTCACAACCATCTGTAATGAGGTCTGGCACCCTCTTCTGGCCTGCAGACATACACACAGACTATTATATACATAATAAATAAATAAATATTAAAAAAAGGAAACACCAGTTCTCTACACAAGCAGATAATTAGGTTGTTAAAGCAAGGTCAGCACCTTTGGAGAAATGGATTCAAGATAACAATTAATATTGAATCTCATGACCATGATGATGCATGCATAGGAGAGGTGATTTCCAGAGATTTGAGGAACAATAGAAATGTCAAATATTATAATTGTGACAAACAAGATCACCTTAAAAGGGATTGTAGACAGAGCATTCCGAGAAACAATGGTTTTTCTCAGAATAATCCAAGCAGAACGCACCACCCTTTTGAATTATGTGTAAGGTATGACAAAGGCAGGCATTGGACTAATGAATGAGTGTAGGTCAACAAGAAATACTCAGGATAATCCTTTGCCATTGGGAAACTCCTTGAGGGGCCTTTTATGGAACCCAATGCCAAATCCGGTTCAGTCATTTCCTGCCATTATAGAAGAAATTCCCCCCAGAGCATTTAAAGAACCTAATGCCTACTGTAAGAAACCATACTGGTCTGGATAATAGAACAGCTATAGAAAAGAGAACAAAAAATTTGGGAGAAACCATAAAGCAAGTATCTTGGCAAACTTCTATAAATGAATAAAGATCAAAATTAAAAATACAAATAAATGATGTTGTCATTGTAGGTGTGGATGTAACAATAATTTCATCAGAATCTTGGCATACAAATTGGTCTAATGTTCATTTTTTAGGGACTGGAACTTTATCTCAGGTAAAGTAGAGAGCAAGATGGGTTGAATATATAGGGACAGAAGGACAGAGAAGAATATTAAAACCACATGTTGCTAACATAGCAAAGAATTTGTGGGGACATGACTTGTTACAGCAATGGAATACTCAGGTTAACATTCCCCCAATCTTAGAAACAAAGCATTAATTAACATGTTTCTGGGGAAAATATTACAAGATATTATACAAAACAATGACCGACCCTTGTTTACCTGATGCAGAAAGCAAATTATGATAGAAAGTAAATTAGGTACAAGACTTTGGAATCACCAAGATAGGATAGGAATGGAGTATTGTCTCTGAATTTGTCAAATGTAAATGAACTGGACATTATTGATATATTTATCGCCTGCACATATTGTCTCCAAAATATACAGAGAACTTAAGAAACATGACATCAAAAGAAAAAATAATCCAATAAAAAATTGGAGTACAGTCCTAAAGTGAGAACTCTCAACAGAAGAATCTCAAATGACTGAAAGACCTTAGCCAAAAGAAATGCAAATCAAAACAACTCTGAGATTCCATCTTACACTTGTAAGAATGGCCAAGATCAAAAACACTGATGACAACTTATGCTGGAGAGGATGTTGGGTAATGGGACTATTCCTCCATTGCTAGTAGGAGTGCAAACTTGTATAGCTGCTTTGGAAATCAGTATGGCAATTTCTCAGAGAATTAGGAAACAATCTACGTCAAGATTCAGCAATACCACTTTTGGATATATACGCAAAGGATGCTCAGTTGTGCTCAACTATGTTCACAGCGGTATTATTTGTAATAGCCAGAACCTGAAAACAACCTAGATGCCACTCAGCTGAAGAATGGATAAAGAAAATGTGGTAACTTTTACACAAAGTATTAAACAGTGGTTAAAAAAAAAACAAGCAAGCAAACAAAAACAAAAACCCCACTGATATCATAAAATTTGCAGGCAAATAGATGGATCTAGAAAAAAAAAACATATTGAGTGAGGTAACCAAGACCCAGAAAAACAAATATCATATGTACTCACCCATAAGTAGCTTAAGCAAAGAAAAAACAACCTACAATTCAAAATCCCAGAGAACCTAGACAACAAAGAGGACCCTAAGAAATAAATACATGGATCTACATAGGAAGGAGAAAAAAAATACAAGATACCCTGAGTAAATTAGGAGCATGGGGATCATGGGGGAGGGTAGAGAGTGAGAGGATAGGAAGGGAGGGGAGTGAAGAAAAATGTAAAGCTCAAGAAAAACAATAAACAAAAAAGGAAAATAAACTATAGCATTTAAAGTTAAAAATAAAAATGTAAATCAGCTGAGGTGGCTCATGCCTCCAATCCCAGAGTTCAGAAGAAAAAAAAAAGCTGATGTATTGCTTTGACTTTTCAAGCTGGGTGAAGAAATTTCACTAGATAGTGTTCTCAAATAATGCATACATTCCTGCATGTAAAAAAAAAGGGGGGGGGGTTCCCTTTAGACCTAAGGAAGAAAAAAATGTAATAAAACAAAATAGTGCCTGTGCTGGGTAGTGGTGGCGCACACCTTTAATCATAGCACTCAGGAGGCAGAGGCAGGAGGATCTCTGTGAGTTCAAGGCCAGCCTGGTCTACAAAAACTAGTTCCAGGACTGGCTCCAAAGCTACAGAGAAACCCTGTCTCAGTCGGGGGTGGGGTGGGGGAAATGTGCCTGAAACAGGAATTCAGGTTGACAGAATCCACTACCTTCAAGTGCTCCTGAGGAGTGGGCACGGTCCCTCCCCCAAGTCTAGTGGGTCCACAGCAGCTCCAAAGGCGAATGGACAGAGTTTTCAGTTGCTCACCCACCCACCTCAGTGTCTGGGGACCCCTGGCCTGATAACACTTTGGTCTTGTAAAGTTCTCCCTATAGACTTTTGGCCTCTGGTTTATGTGTGATCTGTAACTATCTCCCCACTCCTGCAGTTTCTTTCCCGTTGTCTTCATTATACCTCAAAAGTCCCATTTGGGTCACGTGGTAAAGTAGACTGGCTCTTACCAGGAAGAGCAAGAATTTGTTAGCTTGCATTCTATCCAGGGTCAGGATTATCATGTATCACTTGACTGAGCTGTTGTGGAATTTTATTTTAACTAGGCAAAGATGTGTTACATTTGCTTACGCTATGGAATATTACTTTAACTGTGTAAAGGTGTGTTACATTTATTTATGCTACGGAATATTACTTTAACTGTGTAAAGGTGTGTTACATTTGTTTACGCTATGGAATATTACTTTAACTGTGTAAAGGTGTGTTACATTTGTTTACGCTACGGAATACTACTTTAACTGTGTAAAGGTGTGTTACATTTGTTTATGCTACAGAATATTACTTTAACTGTGTAAAGGTGTGTTACATTTGTTTATGCTACAGAATATTACTTTAACTGTGTAAAGGTGCGTTACATTTGTTTACGCTACGGAATATTACTTTAACTGTGTAAAGGTGCGTTACATTTGTTTACGCTACGGAATATTTAACTGTGTAAAGGTGTGTTACATTTGTTTGTGCTACAGAATATTACTTTAACTGTGTAAAGGTGTGTTACATTTGTTTATGCTACAGAATATTACTTTAACTGTGTAAAGGTGCGTTACATTTGTTTACGCTACGGAATATTTAACTGTGTAAAGGTGCGTTACATTTGTTTGTGCTACAGAATATTACTTTAACTGTGTAAAGGTGTGTTACATTTGTTTACGCTATGGAATATTACTTTAACTGTGTAAAGGTGTGCTACATTTGTTTACGCTACGGAATATTACTTTAACTGTGTAAAGGTGCGTTACATTTGTTTACGCTACGGAATATTTAACTGTGTAAAGGTGTGTTACATTTGTTTGTGCTACAGAATATTTAACTGTGTAAAGGTGTGTTACATTTGTTTGTGCTACAGAATATTTAACTGTGTAAAGGTGTGTTACATTTGTTTATGCTACAGAATATTACTTTAACTGTGTAAAGGTGCGTTACATTTGTTTACGCTACGGAATATTACTTTAACTGTGTAAAGGTGTGTTACATTTGTTTACGCTACGGAATATTACTTTAACTGTGTAAAGGTGCGTTACATTTGTTTACGCTACGGAATATTACTTTAACTGTGTAAAGGTGCGTTACATTTGTTTACGCTACGGAATATTACTTTAACTGTGTAAAGGTGCGTTACATTTGTTTACGCTACGGAATACTACTTTAACTGTGTAAAGGTGTGTTACATTTGTTTACGCTACGGAATATTACTTTAACTGTGTAAAGGTGCGTTACATTTGTTTACGCTACGGAATATTACTTTAACTGTGTAAAGGTGTGTTACATTTGTTTACGCTACGGAATATTACTTTAACTGTGTAAAGGTGTGTTACATTTGTTTACGCTACGGAATATTACTTTAACTGTGTAAAGGTGTGTTACATTTGTTTATGCTACGGAATATTACTTTAACTGTGTAAAGGTGCGTTACATTTGTT
Organism: Arvicola amphibius; assembly: GCF_903992535.2. NCBI lineage: Eukaryota > Metazoa > Chordata > Mammalia > Rodentia > Cricetidae > Arvicola > Arvicola amphibius. The sequence goes on from NC_052053.1 coordinate 31,916,587, forward strand.
TGTGCTACGGAATATTTAACTGTGTAAAGGTGCGTTACATTTGTTTACGCTACGGAATATTACTTTAACTGTGTAAAGGTGTGTTACATTTGTTTACGCTATGGAATATTACTTTAACTGTGTAAAGGTGTGTTACATTTGTTTATGCTACGGAATATTACTTTAACTGTGTAAAGGTGCGTTACATTTGTTTACGCTACGGAATATTTAACTGTGTAAAGGTGTGTTACATTTGTTTGTGCTACAGAATATTACTTTAACTGTGTAAAGGTGTGTTACATTTATTTATGCTACGTAATATTACTTTAACTGTGTAAAGGTGTGTTACATTTGTTTATGCTACGGAATATTACTTTAACTGTGTAAAGGTGTGTTACATTTGTTTATGCTACGGAATACTATAACTGTGTAAAGGTGTGTTACATTTGTTTATGCTATGGAATACTACTTTAACTGTGTAAAGGTGTGTTACATTTGTTTATGCTACGGAATATTACTTTAACTGTGTAAAGGTGTGTTACATTTGTTTACGCTGAATTGTTTAATGATGTAAGTATGTGTGTTTAATTGTGTAAAGATGTGTTGTATTTGTTTCACCTTGCCTGCCTAAATCTCCTGATTGGGCTAATAAAGAGCAGAATGGCCAATAGCTGAGCAGAGAGAAAGGATAGATGGGCCTGACAGGCAGAAAGAATAAATAGGAGGAGAAATTTAGGAAGAAGAAAAAGAAGAAGAAATAAGAGAGCAAAGAGAAGGAGAGAGACAGTGAGGCCACCAGCAAGCAGCAGACACAGAGTAGTACATGTAGAGAAAGGAATAAAGCCCCGAGGCAAAATGCAGGTAAAGAAAATAGGTTAAGTTATAAGAACTAGCATGAAACACATGTAAGCTAGGCCAAGCACACATAATAAGTCTCTGTGCCATGATTTGGGAGCTGGTTGGTGGCCTGAAAGAAAATGCCTGCTACTCTCGTTAGGCCAAAATTATCTCAGGGCCTGTACCTCGAGGCCTGTAGGACAGAGAAAAGCTTGGCTCGAGTTTGAAGGACAGTCTCAAAGCCATTTCTGGGTTGCACATCTGCCTTCCAAATCTCAACACGTGGGGCAGAGCATCAGAGAGGGTAGTTTCTGCTTGTATGGACTCTTTCTTGCAAGCATCGCCGGACCCACGAGACTAAATAGGTGTCTGGAGCAGACCCGTCCCGGGTAGGAGAAGGCTGGGGCTGACAAGTAGGTCTTTGGCCAGATCTGGGGCCAAACTCTCAGCTCCTGGGACTGGGAAAGGATCAAGGCCACACAGAGTCCAGAGCCTATGAATGATAGAAAGTGTCCAGGTGTTACACTGCCACGGGAAGGAAAGATAAAAACGTCACAACTGATGGCCGAGTCATGTCCCTTCCAAGGCACACAATTCGCGATCATTTACAAGTTTCTTCACCTCCACTGTTCCATTTGCCCCTTATAAAAACCCATGAAGGAGGAAGGTCAAATTCTGTTATTATGAAGGTCTAGACAGAGACCAGGAGATGGCCCACGCAGATCCCTTGCTGATGGTGAATGGTAGTGCTTATGAGATTCAACTGGTCAGGTCCCGGCTCAAATCTGTAGTTTTTTTTTTCTTTCTGCTCTTTGGGGGCCCATCACACAGCTCCCAAATACATACACGTTGACTTATATTTTTTTTTCTTTTTTTCTTTATTTTACATTCCAACCACAGTTCTCCCTTGTGGGAGAGTGGTCTTCCTCCCAAAGGTCAGGGTTCCCATGGGGAGTCAACAAATCTGGCACATTAAGTTAGGACAGGACCAAGCCCCTTGCCCTTGCATTAAGGCTGAACAAGGCATCCCACCATAGGGAATGGGCTTCATCAAGCTAGCTCATGCACCAGGGATAGATATTGGTCCTACTGCCAGGGGCCCCTCAGATAGTCCAAGCGTCACCATTGTCTCCCACATATGGAGGGCCTAGTTTGATCCCTTGGAGGCTCCATAACTGTCGGCCTAGAGTTCATGAGTTTCCACAAGATTGTTCAGCTGTCTCTATAGACTTTTCCATTATGATCTTGACCTTCCTTGCTCATTTATTACCCCCTCCCTCTCTTCAGTTGGGTTCCCGGAGCTCGGCCTGGTGCTTGGTGGTGGATCTCTTCATCTGGTTCCCTCAGTTACCGGATGAAGGTTCCAGCTTCTCTGGAGCTGTGGATTGTAGTCTGGTTATCCTTTGCTTTGCACTTAATATCCACTTATGAGTGAATACATACCGTGTTTGTCTTCCTGAGTCTGGGTTACCTGTGGAGGCCCAAAAAATTGTGAGCCTATTTCCTCCTTGGCCAAAGGTCAGAGAGTTGAAACCTACCTCTACTCCTTCAAGGTTGTTTGTTTCTTCCTCAAACAGAGGCCCCACCTAGATTTAGACCAGAGAGTTCTGAAGTCTCAAGGTTGTTGACAGAAGGTGTCAACAAGAATGTCCAGACCTTGTATTTCAGAAACAGAGAAGTAGATATGTTTCTACTCCAAACAAAAGTCTAAGGATCTAAGTTCCTTCTCCTTTAAGGGGATAACAATAGATTCCACTCAGGGAGTGGTTTACGTACGGAACATTTTGGTCTAGGGTGTGAGCATTACTTGTCTTGTTCTAGTAACAAAATGTTTACTTAAGAATATAACCCTCAACTTTCACTTGGTATGTTCATTTCCTTGTATATGTTAATGCAGATTTTTTAAAAAATCTTTTTGGTGTAAGGGGAATTTTAAGCAATTGGAAATTAAACACGCGGAATTTCAGCAGTCACTGAAACTCCCGGTACTCTCCTGTGTTTCTGTTTTATTGTTTTATTCATGTCCTTGTATTATTTACTTATTTTTCTGATCCCCAGCCCCCACCCTGGCAAAAGTTATGTTTGTCGAGGGTGATCCCTGACAGTTACCTCACTCAGGATGTTTTTTCTAGAAAAATATGTAGTGCTTCAGGAATTCCCATGTCACCCTTGCACAGAGGCCACGCTAATCTTCTCTGTGTCATTCCAGTTCTAGCGTGTGTGCTATGGAAGTGAGCACGTGGTGACTTATTATTACTTATGAATGCCTGGACTTGGCTTGGCTTGTTTCTAGCCAGCTTTTCTAACTTAAATTATCCTGTTTCTCTTTAACTATGTTTTGCCTCTAGGTTCTCCCTGCCTGGATTCTTTGTAGTTTTGGAGCCTGTCCTGAAACTCACATGGTAGACCAGGCTGCCTCTGCCCCCCCAAAGCTGGGATTAAAGGTGTGTGCCACCACTGTCTGGCACCTCTGGGCATTTTGCTTTTCTTTATTCTATTTATCTTTCTTTCTTACTCCATGGCTGACTGTGCAGCTGGGTGGCTGGCCTGTGTCATCCTCCTCTCCTTCCCCTTTTCTTGCTCCTTGCTCTTCTCTTGAGCCTAGATTTTTCTTCCTATTTATTCTCGCTGCCTTCGTAGCCCCACCTATCCCTCTCTCTTGCCTAGCTATTGGCTGTTCCGTTCTTTATTAGACCAGCCAGGTGTTCTAGGCAGGAAAAGTAGCAGCTTTACAGCTTTATGTAAATACAACATAAAAGAATGCAACATGTCTTTGCATCATGAAACAAATACTCCACAGCATAAGCGAATGTAACCAATCTTAAAACATTCGACAGCACAAATCCTGTTACTTTTGGGCTGGATCAGACTGGAAAATAAGCTTATTTTTTTGGAATAAAAGCACCAGGTCACCAGCTTGTCCTGGTGAAGGAATTTTCCTACTTCCTGGTTGCTAGAGCCAGATTCAAATAAGAGGGACCATGAGGACTCTCGCCAGAGTGGAGGCAAGAAGCACACAATCATTTTGTCTTTATCTGAATAATGGAACAGGGATTCCATGCTGGCTAGCTTGCCTGCTTAATGCTGAATGTTCTATGGTGCCACAATATTATCATAAATGTCTAAATTCTGGGCATCGTTGGGTCTGTGATTCTCCCACACAGCAGCATTCATAGCAAAGATCATTTCCATGAAAAAGCAAAATCTTCTTCAACACTTGACCACCCCTTGCCACCCTGGCGGTTGCAACATTCTGCACATCCAATTGCGTGCGTCTTTTCTCCTGTTGCTTCAGATGCCCCTCTAAAGACTTTCCGTTGGGCCGCAGAATGACTGGATTTGTATGACCCAGGTTTGAGCTTCATAGAGTTGGTAGCAACATCATGAATGCCTCTTGGGTTCAGCACCTGAGACGCAAGAGCCTCCTGCTCCTCTCCCCTCCCCTTCCCTTCCCTCCCCTTCCCTCCCCTCCCCTCTCCTCCACTCCCCTCTCTTCCCCTCCCCTCTCCTCTCACCTCCACTCCCCTCTCCTCTCCCTTCCACTCTCCTCTCCCCTCCTCTCCCCCCTCTTTTCCCCTTTCCTCCTCCCTTCCCCTCTTTTCCTCCCCTTTTCCCCCATCCTTTCCCCTTCCCTCCCCTTTTCCTTCCTCTACCCTCCCCTCCCCCTTTTTCCTCTCCTTCCCTCTCCTCTCCTCTCTTCTCTTTCCCTCCCTTCTCCTCTCCTCATCCCTTCTCACATCCTTTTGCCTTTTAGGAACTGCATACGTGAAGGTCAGGGTGGCTCAAGGCAGCTTGTTTGCTGATTTGCCCTACCTCTCTGATACTAAGAAAGGGCTCACTGCCTCAAGCCTTCAACACTGGGTTTTTCCAAACAGGACAAGCTTTATTGAAGGAAGGACAGCCAACACCACAGGCTGCTCAAATCTTTGTCCCTATTTGTCCAGGTACAAGAATTTGAGAGGCCCCTTTGATAGGGGCCTGGGAGAAGGATAGTGACTGGCTGTGTGTGGATGTCTTGGTGTTATAAGCTGGTCCAGATGAAACTCAGAACATTCTGATCTCTCCTGTAGCTGTGGCTGACTCCCTTGCTTCTGCTCAGCAGAGTTCTTATGCTTTCCTCTGTCTCAGTGCCATTTATTTGATTTAGTTTTGTATAGCTGAGGATAAAGCCTAGGTTCTTGTACACTCTGGGTGAGTGCTCTACCACTGAGCTACACCCGAGCCCTCAAGGCTGTTTTCAGTCAAGACCTAAGATTCTGTGCCTGTGTCAAAGACAAGAACATTTTATGATTGCAGACCGAGCTCTATCGTGGCTGGCTTTTCACACCCGGGGAGGGGTCGCTTCTTCACTGCCATAGAAACCCTTGGATTCGGGATTCCCCCCAAAGAAATCATTTCCAGCATGTGGAACAAGCCTGGCCCGAGGCTCCCTTATAGCCATTCCAGATGCCACGTCTGCAACTTGGGCCACCAGGAGTTTCCCTGAAGTCTCCTGCTGGCGGCAGAGTCGGATGTGATCATCCTACCCTCAGCAGCTGGATGAGCCAAGCTGGCAGGATGTTCAGGGGTTCGGGTCCGCCTCCTCCGCTAAGCCTGAGCTGAGTGCTAGGCCCTTGTCTTTTCACCTCCAGGTCCTGCCGCCACCCCTGCAGGAGATACCCAGCTCCCTGTGCGCCTCCCTGCCTCTCCTGAGGCCAGCAGGACCCACAGCTGCCTTTCCTCACCCCTCCTACACACAGCTCATCTCAGCAGCATGACAGAAACTGAGTGGGCCCTTGGCATTAGACAGTTGCAGGTTCAAATCCTGCCTCCCACACTTGGTTGCTCAGTTAATGTTTGGCAGGTTATTGGCAGTGACCCGCCACAAGCCTGTTCCTTCCTTTGGAGGTGTGAGGCTGGGGCCCTGGACTATGGGTCTGGGCTTCATGCCAGCCCTGCCACTCCCTCCCTCCTGCACTATGGGAAGTCACATAGGGTCCCCTCAGTGTAATAACAGTTTCTGCTGCCAGGATTGGTCATGGACTCAAATGAGTTGACACGTGCAAGCATTCAGCTCAGCTCCTGCTCTTTGCGACCCTGACATGAGCGTGTCATTACGACGCCGAGAGTGCCCACGGAGCCTGGCACGCAATCGGCACTAAACAAATATTGGTTTAGTGAACACAGGAGCTGGGCTGGAGGCGAAGCCCTTGCCTGGCTCTTCGGTGTCACTCTGTGTTTGCCAAGGGGACAGCCACAGTGAGACTGTAAAGTCCACACACCTGGCTTTTTAGAGTCCAGGAAGCCAATGGGAAGTGAGAGTCTGATCTTATGGGAGATAGGGTCTTCTTTACTTTGCTTCGGCTGTTTTCTGAGCAAGGGTATTGCCATCGGCACACTGCTGCCTGAGCCTGGGTGTTAGCAGGACATAGTCCCTGGGGAGAAGCCAGTGGACAGTGGGCTCTTGATCTCAGGCTAGGCCTATTGCCTAGTGCCCAGGAACCACCTCCCACTGATATTTGTCTCTGACATTCTCCCATCTCATTGCAACCTCCAAGCAGGGAGCAGCAGCTAGGAAATCTGCCTCAGGCAGGACTTCCAGAGGTCACCGAGGGAGAGGACGGAAGAGGGCTGACACCAAGAACACATGTAGATTGACAGTCCAGATGCACACAGACATCCATGTACCCATATGCACACAGACACATTAGAAACACATGGACACAGGTGTAGCACTCACCACAACCGGCTTCATTCTATGCACTACCACACAGTTCCCAAGCTTCGGGCAAGGGGCTGGAGGTTGAAACACACACAGACAGAGACACAGACCTCTAGTCACTGGTAAGAAGCCCCTTATTCAATAGCACCACGGAGGCTTATATACCCAACACAGTCAAGTGGGCCAACAGGTGAAAACCTCATCCTCTGATCCTCAAGGCCAAGGCAACACGTGCTCGTGAAGCAGAGCTGGTAAACAACTTTGACACAGCTTTCAGTAACTCAAATCAGTAGGAAAGTGAAGATCTCTAGCAGGGAAGAGCAGCTGAAGGCCAGAACTCCAAATGGTCCCAACACACAGGGATACATTCTTGCATACACACTGAGACACCTAGTAGCCGACATACAAAGGATACACCAGGGGTTCGAGCTTCCTGTAGTCCTTCAGGGGCAGTCAGTGCATGTCAGACTGCCTGGGATGGGCAGTTGGTGTCAGATACTGGGTTTTCAGCCTCACCCCAGGGATTCTGGGAAATCTGCACTTCCCATGAACTCCTTAGACAGCACTAAGGGATGATCCCTGAATCATAATTTGGGAGACATTTCTTTAATGTCCATTATTAAAATGATGACTTTGGATAGATGAACAGAGGAACTGAAGTGACAATTCTTGTCCCCCAAGGCCTGTCTCCACCCTTAGCTAGAACAACAGTGAGACGTGCCGGGAAGGATGAAGACGTGGGCCCGGTTTAGCAGGGATGGCTGTGGACATTAAGAACCGACCTTCCTCTCTCTCTAGCCCCTCCTCTTCCTCCTGAACCCCGTGGGCAGCAGTACACAGGTGACACCTTAGCCAGCAAACTTCCTTACAGTGTCCAGGCTAGGGCCACACCTACAGGCTTCTTCCCCCTCATTCGCCAGGCTCTGTAGCTCCCCACAGTCCCCAAATATTCTCTTCCTTTCTCACCCCACCCCTAGACCACCAAACCTGTCCCACACACCATCTTCTGCCCTAGGAGAGGAGGCTGTTAGCAGATACTCCCTGGCCTGACTGTCCTCCTGGGGACAAAGGCCAGTTAGGCAAAGCAGCAGGCTCACTACCTGGAGACCTTAGGCCTAACCCTGGGTGTCATTCTTAATACAATGCCCTAGGCAGTGCAGATGTAGGTGTCAGAGGGAAGAGGTCAGCAAAGGCAGTGACCGGATGTGTGTGTGTGTGTGTGTGTGTGTGTGCAGTTCCAACACCCACACTCAAGCTCACACCGTCTGCTGAGTGCAGGTATGTGTAACTTCGTGGTTTGAGTGTAAAATACTAGATTCCCTCCTACTCTGTGGAGTATTCCTCAGTCATTCCCTTCCTTTCTTCCTTCCTCCTTCTCTTTCAAACGAGTAGCCATACCTTTTGTTTGGTGGGGGAACAGAGAAGGAGACAGACAGGAGAAAGAAATGTCTCTAAGACAGAGGGGCCACATGACAAGCCAAGGGAGGTGTGAATCCCACGATTCACTGTCTCCCTCAGTGCCCCTGGGTGGGCAGAACCCCCACAGGCTGCCACACCCATGTAGGGCAAGTATGTTTTTGTGGGAAACCCTGAGGACAGGAACACAGGGAGCCTGGCAGTGCCCTGTGCCACACAAGGTGCTGGGACCATCAAGTCTGGACAAAGATGGGGTTGAACTTTCCACTAGTCAAGCAGGATTGGGGCCACAGGAAATCTTGAAGTTTGTGTTAAGAGAATAACAGAAGCCTGGCAGTGGTGGCTCAGATCTTTAATCCCAGTGCTCGGGAGGCAGAGGCAAGAGGATCTCTGTGAGTTCGAGGCCGGCCTGGTCTATAAGAGCTAGTTCCAGGACAGGCTCCAAAGCTACAGAGAGATCCTGTCTTGAAAAAAACAATAAATAAATAAATAAATAAAAATAAAAAGAGAATAACAGAATGTTGTTTCTACTACTCTGGGGTTTGTGGTCTGACGTTTTTTCTTCTGATTTTAGCAGTTTATGTCTTCAGATGTTTTTGTTTTGAAGTTGTGCAGTATTTGTGTGTGTTTGTGTATATGCACAGATACCTCTTTTAGGTAAACACATTTATTAGCAAATTGTGGAAAGGCAGACAAGGGTACCAGTGTGCATGTACATGTGTGGGCACATCCCTTCGGCTCAGTGCTCCCCACTCCTGCCCTCTCTCCCCTGCCTCTCAATTCAGTCTTGAAACAGTGGGTAGAATCAGGTCATGAATTGGCTAAGCTCGGCTGTCCACTTGACTGGGTCTGGAGTCAACTAAAATGTGAGCACCGGGTCCACCTGTGAGGGCAATTCTCGATTAGATGGTTTGAAGCAGGAAGACACACCTTAAATGTGGGTGGCACCTTCTGATGCAAATCCAAAGCAATGGACGTAGAAGAAAGAAACCTTCCCTTTTGACTGCTTACCCCCATGCTCGCTGGCAAGTTCATCCGCCCCGTTTCTGTGGTATTGCACAGCGGCTATTAGAAGAGTGTCTTTAGGCTTCCAACACAGACTGAAGACCAGAGCTCCCCAGGAATCCTCCAGGCATTTAGTGGGACTGTTGAGACAGCCAGACCCACGAACTGAGCAATCAAGTTTTTGTCCTCTCCAGTGTGAATAATCATTATTGGACTACCCAGACCCCACCTTGGAAGCCAGTTTAATAAATACCACATATATGTATATGTGTATGTGTGTGTGTGTGTGTGTGTGTGTGTGTGTGTGTGTGTGTGTAGTAGGGAGGGGGCTTCTTGTTTGTCCTGGTTGCCCAGAACTGTAATAATCACACAGAAACAATGTTAATTAAATCACTGCTTGGCCTATTAGCTCTAGCTTCTTATTGGCTAATTCTTACATCTTAATTTAACCCATCCCCATTAATCTGTGTATCGCCACATGGCTGTGGCTTACTGGGTAAAGTTCTGTCTAGCTCTAGCGGGGCTACACGGCTTCTTTCTGATTCTATCTCTTTCTTTCCAGCATTCAGTTTAGTTTTCCCTGCCTACCTAAGTTCTGTCCTATCAACAGGCCAAAGCAGTTTCTTTAGTCATTAACCAATAAAAGCAACACATAGACCTCCCACATCGTGTGTGTGTGTGTGTGTGTGTGTGTGTAGATATATTCATTCTATTCGTTCTGCTCCTCTAGAGAATACTGATATTAGTCTCCACTCTAGAAGAGTGGAAACTCTGCCCCCGCCTCTTCCCATCTTCCAGGTGTAGTTGCTCACCTCTGCCTCTGGGTGCTTTCTGCTGTGGTGTAGGTTGTGAGGTTGTATTCTCAACACCAGGTCTCAAGGCTGGTGTCCATGCTGCCTTTCCTCTTAGTGCCTGGGATTAAGCAGAGACTCAAGGCAGAGGTCCTTATGCTTCTTTAGAAACAGTTTAAGTAAGCAACAACAGAAAGAAAACAATCTGAAAAGCAGGGATTTTTATCTTCTCAAAATGAGCATATTTACAAGACTCCTGTAAATTATTGCTGTAATTCTTGATTTCATTCGTTTGATTAAAGTCTACATAAGAGTCAAAGTCAGGTCCAAAGGCAATTCCATTTCCCCCATTCTAGTGGTGAGACAAAAGCCAGCATTCCTAAGGAGCTTGTGAAGCCAGTTCCTTCTAAAAGGAGCCTTTACCTTTCTCACAGGCAAAAGGGACAAATGGTTCTCCTTGGTGCCTGTTAGTGTATCAGAGTGCAAATGTTATGCCCAGATCATGGAATCCCCCCCCCCCCCCAGAACCAACTAGGAGACTGAGTCCTGTATGTAAAAGCAAAGAGTCTTTATTCTTGCACAAATTTGCAAACTTGGTCTCTTCATGTGTCCAATGTATTGGAGCGATTGGAGAGCCCCAACTCAGTTAGGGTTGGGTTTTTATAGTAGCAAAGGTGGGGGGTGAGGGATTTAGGACCCCTAATAGCCTGACATTTGTCTAGGGGTGTCCTGATGAAAAGCCGTGGGTGTGTGCTGGCAGGTGATCCCGTCTACAAAGGTTGGAATGTTAGGTATTTCCTTTGGATGGTCTGTTCTTGGCTGGTGCCTGGGTAGCTTCAGTTTGTGGTCTTTATCCGGATCAGGTATTACCTCAGGGCGAACTCCTGAGACTCAGGCTTCTATTGAGCTTGTCCTGGCTGGGTCCTACAAGTGCTGGCCTCCAGGCTCCCTCAGTATCACAAGTGCCTAAATCTTCTCATCCATCTCCTCCCTTATCGTAAGCTCCTTCTAGTCCCAGGCCTTCCATTCCTCAGTTACTCTCTTTCCCTTTAACCCTGCTATTCCTGGTGTGTTTACTCTTGCTCTGTGTCTTCCTTTCTCTAGCTCCCTCCCCTCCCTCTGCTCTCCTGCACTCTCCCTCTTTCTATGTTCCCCCTCTCTTTTCCCCTCCCCCACTGCTCAGCTCTACTTCCTTAACATCCAGATCCAGTCTCCTGGCCTTGTTCAGTCCACTTTATCTCTCCCTGCATCTGGATTTACAGATGTTATGTAATGTAGTTATGGCTGTTCTCTCGCTCATAACTACAATAAAAACCTCCCCTTTAGACATGCCAAGGAGCTGACATGCTGTCAACTTATACATCTGGTCCTAAAACCCCAGGAAGGGCCATAAACGGACTCCTTTTTAAGGGACACAGACTCTCCTAATGGAACCAAGCTGCTGATTCAAGGCTCTCTTGAGATTCGGATTATTTGTTTCTGCTGGCTTCTGTTGCCCACCTTATTCAACCCCAAATTTTAGAGTCCACCTCTTTAGCCACTTTTCTTTTCATCTTCTCTCTCCTGGAACTCAAATGTCCCTTTGGGGCTACCTGCTCTGTCTCTCTCCACTCCCAGAGCTATTATTGCCGAAGTTGTCAGTCTTTGGCTATCACACAGGACAGCATTAAATCTTCAGGTGTTACACTGGGCAGCATAAACCTTTGGTCACCAGACCCATGATGTCTGAGAGGTTTTTCCAAAGAGGAGAAACTTGGGAAAACTGACCTGTTTTGGAGAAGCAGAGTAGGGAAGTCAACCTAACAGTATCCAAAGTTTTGGCAGTGCCCTGGCAGTGGCTGAGACATGGGGCAGTTTTTGTACAGTGGTCAGCATTTTCACAATCCAAGTGGAGTCTGTGGTTATCCATCTTTAGGTAGCCTCAGCTGCTGGTGACAGAAACTGGCATTTTTGTCTAACAGGGAAAGCCTTTTTCATTAAACACCTTAAACGCCATATTCAGCAGATCTCTGAGTAGTCGGATGGCCACCATCTCACCTTTATGTAAGTTCAGCAGTCATTTCTCTGTGAGTGCCATATGTCCAGTTCATACAGCATAACATCAAGCAGTCCAGACAAGAGCAGTTTCTGCCCAAATGGCTAGCAAACTCCATATAGAGCCTCTTCAGTGCCCATCGTCCTCTTGAAGTTATTGGTGCTGCCAGAAGTAGATGTGTCTCACATAAAAAGTCCTAACTTCTTTTTTTTTAAGATTTATTTATATATTTATTATGTATACAACATTCTGCCTCCATGTACGCCTGCACGCCAGAAGAGGGCACTAGATCTCATTACGGATGGTTGTGAGCCATCATGTGGTTGCTGGGAATTGAACTCAGGACCTCTGGAAGAACAGTCAGTGCTCTTAACCTCTGAGCCATCTCTCCAGCCCCAAGTCCTAACTTCTTAAAACACATTAAATACTATATTCTGAAGGTCTCTGAAAGATTTGAAGAATACCTCACTAACTAAAATGTATCTCTATATATCTAGAAAACTTAACTAATATGACTACAAGCTTGACTATTACAGATGATTATCTATTAACCTATATTTAATTGTACATTAATTTTTAAATGAAGTGCACAATCACAATACCTTAATCAAGAGCAGAAATATACATATACAAAATTGACCTTAAATTTGTATCAATAAACCAGGATCCATACCAATGCAAATCTCTATAGCCTATCCCTTTTTAAATGTAAACAAACATTTATAAACAATATTTGGGAATTTGGGCGTAGCTCTCTCCAAACTACTTCCTGCTGTTTATTGAGCAAATGAATTTTTGGGGTATTCACGGAAACCTTCTAGGTGATCTTGCTCCATCAAACCACATTAGTGTGGAATTAATTCACAGACTCTCATCTTCTTTGGAAACGAAAGAAGAACCTCTTGTCCAAAGCAACAAATCCTTAGACCCAAATTCGGAAGTCAAGATACCTTTAATGTTTAGCAGCCCATACAATGAAATGTCTCTTGGTACTTAGCTCATTCACGGTCAAAAAAATTCAAAGAAAATCAATAATATATATTATCCAGACTCTTTGTGTATTTTCCATCTTTATGTGGCTTATTTTTCTTTATTTCTTTAATCTTTGACTGTCTGTACCCTGTCTCTTTAAAGACTTTACCTTTACTTAAAACCATTTACTTCTTTTTATAACTGTCTATATTCTTTTTCTTTTCTCTCCCAAGCCTATGTACATTTATCCATCACTGTGACCCATTTAGACATCTTTCCCATTTGAATTTGTCTTTATTGTATATCTGTAATTCTTTTCTGACCAGGACTGCTTCTTGAAATGTTAATCAGCTAAGCCTCATTAGTAAGACTAAGGCTGCTTTGCCTTTTGGCTCTGCCCAGTCCAGCGTGGTGGGGTGGAGGTCTGTTTAGCGTGAGCCACAGTTATAGCCCCATTTTCAGGCACACAGTGGGTCTATGTTGCCCCATTCTCAGGCACACAGTGGGTCTATGTTGCCATTAAGCAGTCTGTTCACAAACCCGATTTAAATGCTCCATAGCCGGATTTCCCAAAAAGAGTTAGAGCTTGTGCCGGGATTAAAAAGTAAGCTTAAAATAGTAAATTCTTTTCTTTTTAATGAAAGAAGATTCAAATAACTATAAAGAAAATCTCAGAGGAATGCAAAGGAGTCATTTTAAAATATAGAAAGATACTGAGGACCACTGATACCTCCTGTTCATGGGTTCCGATTCTACCATCACATCTGTTTCTCTTCTGCAACAGGTTTCCCTATGCATCCCAGCCTTGTCTGGAACTTGCTATTCTCCTGTGTCAGCCTTTCTAATACAGATGTGTGTTGCCAGGATTGGCTTATAGAACGGTAACACAAGGAGACACACACAGCTCCTGCGCTTACACCATCAGTCTGTGCTACCACTTCTCATCTCTGCCTTTCCCAGGAGGAGCCTGCTCTCCCATATACCACATCAGAACAATCCTTCCAAATGGCTCTGCCTTCTCTCTACCTCTTAGCCCTCTGTGCTCGACTGTCCCCTCCAGCCACACATACACAAGTACTTCCGCGCATTTCTATTTATCTTCTGGAAATTCTTCACAGAAACCGCCCTCAGCCCTTTACCCACTTGAGCTCCTTGACCCAGCGAGGCACCCAGTGTACCAGTTCCGCCATTTCTGGTGCTGCCTGACAGCCAGCCTGAGGTTCCCTCACCAAACTCCTCAGATTTCCCACTTGGGAACTGCAGCTGACTGTGAGTGCCTACAAGACAAAGACAGCATCCTTCAAAGGGACCAGAAAGGGCTGTTCAAGTGTTATCGACAACAACTGAACCATGGGATGCATATTTCCACCCGGCGAAGGTCCCTTTGAGGTTATGACCATGTAACTAACTTTCAAAATAGGAGAAGGGGTCAGAAGTCTGTCCCCTCTGGCGCTGTGCATGTTCATTTCTGAAGGAGAAACACAGTCACTTTTAGAATACAACAATGGTAGACACAGGAAGCTACAAAACCACACGGTGAAGCCAGAACTTTCTGAGCTTGATAGAGGGAATCAGAGCATTTTATAGAAAACAATCAACACTTAGTGTTTCGAGGCTGTTGTTTCCCCTGAGAGCTGAGACCTCAGACCAGGAATCTGTAGTAAGTAGTGGCAGGTGCCAAGAGTCAATAACAGGAAGCCCAGAGGTGATTTAGAGTGGCCCAGAGCTATGCCTTCAATGAAACAGGTAAGGTTGCTGCCCCTGCCCGTGGGGGTGGAGCCGGAGATAATTCAGAAGGCTCCTTGTCAAACCCAGAGAATATCTTCGTGGTTCTCGCCACAGAGCTGGTTTAGTTTCAAGGACTTGGCCTTGATTTCATAGACTTAATTGAGGAGTTCTTTGTCTTTGTTATGTTTTTCACATAGGGTCTCTGTAGCCAAGACTGGTACTGAAATAACACACACCTGCCTTAGCTTTCCAAGTTCTCAGATTATAGTTGTGTGCCACCATGCCTGACTGAGGGATTTGACTGAGACTCACTTTCCTATTCCTGGTATCCAGAGTGGGCAAAAGAAGGTGAAGAAGCTCTTAAGATCAAATTTAGTTCTATTGAAGCTCACTTGTGTGTGTCTGTGGTACGAGGCACAGGCATTCAGGAACACATATTGGATGGAGGCTTGTTCTTCCTGGAGCAGAGCTGTCCTAATGCCAGTTGCTGAGAAGGATGAAGACGCTTTGGCTGGTATTGAAACGGTTAATGGATTTGCTCACTTTGTCCTGCCCGTGAACTGCTTGTTGGAGTGCGTGATTTAAGAACCCAGAAGTCAGGTCCATCTCTATCCTCATGAACTGAGCCTTGGTATAAAACATAGCCTCGAAACTAGCCATAACAAGAAATTCAATTACAGAAAATCCATGGTAATTCCCCCCGCCCCCCAATTTCACCTTCAGGGAAAGTTCATGCGGCTCACACAGCACAAGGGTATCTTGTAAATCTCTTGGCAGAAATCAACCTTTTAAAGGTCTGAAGTCTCTCTCCTCCTGATCCCTGATGGAGGTGTGTAGTGGGAGAGGGGGGTCTGTGAAGGGTTCTACCTCCTGCTTCCTCTTCCCTACACTCAATGAACCTTGTTCCAGGAAACTCCCTTCTCCCTGGCAAGCTGACTATGGTGGCCCTTTTTTACCCTGTGCGGAGGTCAGTTTTCTGTCACTGTAGCAGTGAAAAGAGTAGTTTTGGCTTATTGGAGGTTTCAGTTCACGGTCATTGGCCCTGCTGCTTGTGGCTCTGTGCTGAGACTGCACTTCTCAGGGGAGCAGGCAGTACAGGCACTCATTACACATTTAGGGAATGAGAGAGAAAAAGAGGGAGCCCCCAAAACCCCCTTGGGCGGCACACCTCCAGTGATCTAAGAACTTCGAACTAGGTCCGTCTCCAATTCCCGCTCACCTCCCAATAACATCATCCTGAACATCCATTTGCTAATGTATGGGTTGCTGGAATAGGGGCAAGGGTGGTCCTTCAAACCCAAGCTATAGTACCTCATAAAGTGGTCATCACGGAGGCTTTCCTTCAAAGACAATTCCTCCATCTAACTTAACAGCTACTGACAAAGATATTTTTCTATATTATGAGCTGTATAAACACTTTTGTGTGTGTGTGTGTATGTGAGGTTGTATATGTTATATACGTAAGCTATTAACTGTGAGAAATACATTTCAGATACCTTATAAATCTATAAAATAGGCTAATGAAATGTTATAGTTTGGGCTTTGTGGGTGGGTACCTGCACTCCAGTTTCTCCAGGCTCCCATCTACTACTTTCTACCGGGGTGACATGGGCTAATTGCCTAAAATATTTAGATTCCTGAAGTAAAAGAAACTAGTTGAGTTCCACCCACTGGAGAGAATGTTAAGAATTATTATTTTTTTTTAATCTCAGCAATACTTGTCAGCAAAAAGGATGTTTCATAGTGACTTACTTTGTGAAAAACTTCTGTGGAAGTAAGAAATGAGTCTCAAGGTTTTTGTGACTGTCACGAGATGGAATTACATTCTCTTCAAGCTTATGGGAGGGTTGTGGGACCTCGCTTCTCACCACAGGAATTTGGCAGAAACAGTGCCATGGCATCTGAGGCTAGGCCAGACTAACACTACCCTACACGACTTCTGTCTTCAGGGCACTTGTCCTTAGAACCCAGACACCTTGCTGAGAGGAAGTCGGTAGCACAGAGGCCATGTGAAAGCTGTATGGTTTTCCATCTTCCCTTTTTTTCCCTTCCTTCCTTCCTCCCATCCTTCCTCCCTGACTCCCCCCCCTTTCTCCCAAAAGAAGTCCCAGGCCTCTGGTAGCTCTCTGGTACACTGTGTGGGTGACTCTCCAGAGCAGGTGATGGCTTGGCAGTGACCTAAGATCCAGGGAGAGATATTTGGATAGATAGTTTGAGTTTATAGAAATATCTCAATGTTCTCAAACCAAACAGTCCATGCTGGTTATCAGATGTTGTTAGGAGTAGACCGCCAGTTCATTCCCAGCTGCTTTGACCAAAATAATCCCACAAAACTATATTATTTGCAATACTGTTTGACAGATAGCTTAAGCATATTTCTAGCTCACTCTTATATATGAAACTAGCCCATTTCTATTAATCTGTGTATCGTCATATGGCTGTGGTTTACCAGCTAGGTTTCAGATCATCTGTTCCAGGCAGTGGCTACATGGCGTCTCCTGACTGTCTTCTTTCTCCCAGCATTCAGTTTAGTTTTCCCTGCTTAGCTCTATTCTGCCCTGTGCAGGCCCGAAACAGCTTCTTTATTCATTAATCAATAAAAGCAGCACATATACAGAAGGGCCTCCCACACCAAGATGTTTCAGAAGTCTCTGCTTCCTTTTGCTAATCTATCACCATTTACTTAGGACGCCAATGAAGTGTAAGAAAAGCTGGGTCTCTCTTCCATGAGCTTTGATCATTAACATTCATTGCTGATAATACTCAGAGGAGTAACATGCTGTAACCTTGCTGCTTTGTAATCTTGGTGCTTTGACGAGGGCTCCTCAGAGTTGCATGCACACAGCCCCGGTACAATGAAGGAGGAGATGATGAGTCATTCTCAGCTTATCTCAGTGTTTCTTCATTTCTGAGTGCTCTTAAAATGGAACAGTAGGATATATAACACTATTTACACACACATAGTACACCTTTGATTTTATTTTTATTTTATTGACAGGAATTCCTGGTTTAAAAAAAAAAGGGTGGAAACCATTGCCTTAAGGAAAAGAAGGCTAGCCAGGCATGGTGACACACACCTGCTTTCCCGGCTGAATGAAGACAGGAAGATCTGGAATTCAGTCAGCCAGGGCTACATAGTAAGACAAAGAGGGGAAGAATAGCAGGGGAATTGTTTTACCCCGAGGCCCAAACCACACTTTCCATCTCTTTTTTTTCATAAAGAAGTCTGTGAGCTCCTGGTGGCAATATCTGGGCACGACCTTTGATTACACTCAAAGTGGCAATGCATGCTTCTGCCCCTTTCCCGGATGCCTCAGCTCCTTTGGGATCATGATCACTGGTCATCAGAAAGAGACAGAAAGCCAAGAGAAGGGAGGAGGGAGTTCCCAGCCTCCAGTGACTCCTGTCCAAAAGATGGCTCTCCCAGAGGGAGCCTATACATCCTTCTGTTCAGTCTCTGCGCGCTTGTTCCCCAGCTCCTGTGAAATGTTTTCTCTTCTTTGACAGATAAACCACAGCAGTAAGAATCAGCCTGCGATCACCAGCTCCTGTCTCCAAGTTAAGTTGAAATTTGAAGGAACTTACCTACTCAAAATAACCACTACGTGTTTGGAAGTGGGGGCAGAGCCTGAAAAGGGTCATGAGACATTTCTGCAGTCTCTCTTCATGGCAAGGAAAGCTACTGAAGATGAACTTGGAAAGGAAAACTGAGCCGAGAAGCCCTCCCAGCTGAGTTCCCCAGGAGCCTTCCCCATGCCCAGGCAGCTCCACTATCAGGAAACCTCACAGAGGCCTTGTCTAGGAGTCAATGTCCAATTCCACCTTTCCACCACTGGCGAGTATGTTTCTCCTTACAGCAAGGTGTGCCTACGACTTAACAGTGTGCAACAACCCGGGCATACTATTTAGATAGGTATTCCCAATTAAGAAATTATCTCTAAGAGCATTTACAGATGTGACCACTATACATGTCTTTTCTTCTCTTTTAAAAGCACTTCTCAGTCTATTATCTTTTTTCATTTTGTGCTAGTCTTTTGTGTACAGCTAATCCTAGGATAGTTATGAACCCACCCCAACCTATATCCTCCCAACTCTCATACTCAACCCTTCTAGAAACTTCTTAACCCTAGCTTGGTTATAATTCTGAGTATTCATGTTAAATAAGAGGATACATTTAACAACATGCAGTTAAAAGTGACCAGCAGGATCCATCAAAGTGGTCAACACCTGTATTTACGCTACTTACTTGAGCCTGTATCATTCCTGTCTGCTTGTGGAAGGACCAGGAGCTTAGCTTCTATAGTAAAGTGGATATAACTAAGTATTGCATATACAACTATCTTAAATAATAACTAAGCTTACATAGCGCTTGTATGGAGTTTTATCACTCCAACAGTTATGAGGTAGCTTTTCAGTTCATTTTCCAGATGCTAAGACTAGGGAATGGAGAGCTTATACCCTAGGATCTTCCTGGTGATGCATCTTCTAATACAGAACCATACAGTGTCAAGAACTGAGACCTCACATTTCAGTCTCTCGAGGCAAATATGTCCTCACCTGTCCTAAGTTCCGTACCGCTGGCTGTTTACATGTTTGCAGTCTGGCTACTTATCTGTAGAGCTGTCCTCAATTTTATTGTAAGGCAGAGGCTAAGAAATGCTCAAATTTTATCCAATTCTAATTCTATTCTGGTTACTATAGCCAATGTATGTAACTTCTTGAAGAAACTAACCTCTAGAGTACTTTGTTGGGAAATCGTTTTATTGGCCCATTTCTGCTGTGGCACCATGAGTAGCAGAATTCATCCAGGAAAACCCACAGCTAAGTCAGTCCAGACATGTGGGACTGCAAAGAGGAGCCACAAAGGGCATCTCTGAGGATTCATTTTTGGTAGCATGACCCTGGACAGCAGAGCTCGTCTTCTGTTCGAGGCTTCCCAGGTACCCACAGAGTCTAACAGTGCCAGGGCCTGACAGTTCCTTCTGACGGGTCCCTTTGCTCTTCTGTATTTTTACACTGCCGTTTATCAGTGCTTGGTATTAAGTGTTTAATCTGTGGTATGTCATCCAGTCTTTAACACAATAAGGCGAGTGCCATTGTTCTATTTTTTCAGATGAAGAACCTGCCCAAGTCAAATTACCAGTTAGTATCAGGAAGGACATTTTGAACGCACATCCATTAGGGCTCTCTAGGGCCCAGTTTGTAACCATTATAATGGACTGCTTTTGTAAGGGGGTGCACTTCTGTGTACATGGCCTCATGTTAGAGGGAAGGGATATCTGCTAGCCCAGAGGCCATCTGATTGAATATCTGTTAGTTTATTAGTGCTTGTCTATTTTTAAAAACCAGGATGAGCTTTGAAAAGCCCCCAGCTTCACTGTCCATTGAATATAGAAAGTGACTAATTGTGGTTGGGATGTTTGCAGAACACATACATCATCACGGGCTGGTTCGCATGACGAAAGGCTGTGTTCTCACCTGCTGTGGGGTGGAGGTCCAACAGTCAGTTGACCTGTTCTGGGCCCCGATCGCCTTTCATCTGCTTTGCTGTCCTTCCCGAATCTTCAGTGCTCACCTTGTTTTTCGAGGATCTTGCACCTTCCATCACAGCTTCTTATTCCCCAGGAGGACAGACAAGGTGTTCATCCCAAAAGTCCATACCCGACCTGTACTTACCTGGACATTCTGGTAGTGCCCTACCACTTTAGCAACAATGCTTGAGGGTTTAAACCTCCCAAGCTCTGATAACCAGGATAGAAATGCGTTTGCTTTCCTACCTGTGGAGGGAAAGAAAGGCGATGTAGGACACACAGAACGTGTCCCCGTGACTGCAGCTGGGATCCTGTTCCTAAAATGCTGGGGGGTCAGCTGTCTTTTAGGCTTTGGGTTGTTTGGGACTTTAGAATATTTGCATACATATAATGAGGCATCTTGTGTATTAGATCCAAAATTAAATTTTTTTTGTGTGTACTTTTCACATACATACACACTGAGGCAATTTAGTACAAGAATTTTATTGCGTCTGACTTCTGTGAGTCTTCACATGAAATTAGGTGTAGAACCTTACACTTAAGATAGGATATTTTCACTAAAAATGTTTGCACTTTGGAGGATTTTATATTTCAGATTAAGAATGTTCAACCTAAAAGACAAGATCTCCCGAGTAAATTGGGAGCATGGGAACCATAGGAGAGGGTAGGAGGGGAGGGGAGAGGAAGGAAGGGGAGCAGAGAAAAATATATAGCTCAATAAAAAAAGAAAGTTCAACCTATATTAGAAACACACACACACACACACACACACACACAGCTCTAGACTGGAATGGTATCTGATTGACAAATGTAATCTGAAAATTTATGGTAAGCTGGTATTTTCTAATAAAACAATCAGGAAGTTTATGAATTTGAAAATGTTATTCAGAAGAGATTTTCATGCTCTTTAGTTTAACCCCTTGTGTGTGTATGTGTGTATGTGTATGTGTGTGTTTGCATGTGCCTGTGTGTGTATATGCATATGTGCATGTGTATTACTGTTGTTTGAACCTAGAGCCTCAGACACGTTAGGTAAGAACTCTATCACTGACCGGTATTCTCAGGCCTTTCTTTCCACTTGTCATTTGAGACAGGGTCTCACTCAGTTGCCCAGGCTGTGAACTCCCTTTGCAGTCTTGAACCTGTGATCTTTCTGCCTCAGCTTTGGACTGGTTGTATACCAGGCCCAGACTATTGCTGGTTCTTAACACTGCAGTCAGAATAATTTTTCTAAAACACAAACCTAGACTTTAAAAAAGTCTATACAACAGTTCCTTATCAACACATGGTGAGAAATCGTGCCCTCAGCCAGGCTCTCGAGGCTCTTCCAGCATTTTCTTTCCTGCTTTCTTTACCCCCAAGCCTTACCATGCACTACTGTGATGTATCTAACACACCCACACACTCTCATGTATCACACTCTTTACTTTGCCTAGCTTCTATTCATTTCCCACTAATTGTGCTTTGAGCCTTCATCCCCGCAGAGAGCAGACATGTGATGCCCCCCATCATTTACAATTATCATACTTACGTCTGGCTTCCTCTCTATTGGTTTAGTGAGGGCAGAGAACGGGCCTGTTTTGCTTACCAGATCTCCATTGCTTCACACAGGGTGTCATACACAACGGCACATAGTCAAGATTTATTAAGAGAATGAATATTAGCAACGATACCTCTATGATCTTCTGATTTGCTTCGGTCAGAATTGTTGAGAGGATAGCCAAAAACTCCTGATACCTGAACAAGACAACTGTAGAGAACACGTATGTATCATAGTCCCCATAGGCAAACACCCCATCTATTCCAAGGAAAGTATCTACCCCCCACACCTTGAAGCCTTCCACTCCCCCAGAGATCCTAGTATTACTCTATGTGAGCTCTGGGTCTTCTTGGAGACTCCGAGTCACATGTACTTAGGTAACTCTTCTAAGCTGGCATCTCTGTCATGGTTATCTTGGATCTCACGATTGAGCAGATATGTCCAATTTGCAGCCCGGTGGCACTGTGTCCCAGGATGGCTATGACTGTAGCTCAATGCAATTTGTAGAGGGCATCATACTGCAGTGTCAAAAGATGCTGGACACCCCTGAAAAGTATCAAGTTCAAAGTGGGACCAATATTAATATATTCACTTCCTTAGCCACCACAGGTCAAGACACATTCAGTTGACACCAATTTTGGCAGCTTCTGGAATCAGTTTACCAGCTGTTACATAATGCAAGCCTGTTCGTAGTTTACACAGACGCATGGCCCCTGCACGGACACAGGGTCCCAAACGGGCTCAACTTAGGCAGTGTTTTGTTTTGCATTTTAATTCGAATCTCTACCCTCTTGTGCTCCTGCAGCTATCTGGTACTGTCTGGAGTCACTTTTGATTGTTACAACTTGGGATAGCTTGCTACTGTCACTGAGAAGGGCTGAGGGGAAGGGCTCTGTGAAACGTCTGAGAATGCGAAAGGCAGCTCCTCAATCAGAGACAACTCGGCCCCCAGTGTCACTAGTACCAGTGCTGAAAGCCCAGTGTTGAGGTAACTACCTGTGGGATTCTTGAGGAGCAAGAGTTAAGGTCTATTCATCGACATGGAACTTTCCCCTGGGAGCAAGGCAGAAAAGAGTAAGCTGCAAAGCAGTAGAAGGCTGGGGCTCTGCCCTTCTTCATGTTTCAAAGAAAGATTTGTGGGCTGTCTCTCAAGTAGAAGAGTTGCCTTTGGGAAGTTTTCCTACGTGGATCCCTGGCATAGACCATTAAATCTTGTATGAAAATCTCGCGATACAACGTGTTTAGCACAGTTCAACGGTTTTGCATGTAAAAGGGGTCTTGGGGAAACTGGAACCGTATTTGCTTTCCACATTGAAAAGTTTCAGGCCATTTTGTTTCTCTGATGGTATAATCATCTGGACAAAGATATTCATTTGAAAGGTGAGTGAGATGTAAACCACTACCCTCCTACACAGACAGTTCAAAGTATTTACACTTAACTCATGAAGGCATAATGTTACAAAACACATTTGTATATTATGAAGCCATATGGCATCAAATTTTCCAATTTATAGACAACTTTGTATTTACATAACAAATTATTAAATCAACCATTTTTCAGGTTTATAAAAGGTCATTGAGGTACACACACAGTGTGTATAAAAGCAGATAAGGCTTATCATACATATCTACAGTAGATACAAATTAACTTTCATATTTGAAGATAATACTTTCAACATTTTTTCTGTATCAGACTTCCCATTGTTAGCAGGATTTCCCAGGATTCCACTGTTTACTGCTTTCTGGCTTAATGATTTAATACTCACTTCTGGTTTCTTACACATATGAATTACTAATGTCCTTGTGTCTTTGGCTAATGCAAACATGACAGAGTGAAGCAAAGAAAAAGATACGCTAATTTGGGGTTACAGCTGTGACTGCTTGGATTCTTTTGTCCACATCTTTATGCAGGACTTTATGTTCTACACTGTGGAGCCTTGAGTCTTGTGTTAGGTCACTTGGGCATAAGCGGTCAAAGGAAACAGGTATTAGTCGGGACTTAGACTTCTAAGCTTTCTTTTCATACAGAATAGTGCTACCAACATCCTAAGCATCCTCCAGGTCTTAAATCCTAATGCAAAATTGTGTATGACTCGCAAAAGAAGGCTGAACCCTGCGTGGAAGGTCACCATGGTTCACAACAGTGTATTGCTATCACCCGAGAATCTTCAGAAAACTCACAGATGGTGAGCCACCAGCTTCAGCGCCTCCCGCATGGCTGCTACATTATAAAGTAAGGAGGCCATGTTTACTTTACAGACAGATAGCAAAACTCCACATCAGGTTTTTACAAAGGGTTGACCATAGCTCATGACATCATAGAGGATGGTGCTTGTCAAGCATTTTCATTCAAAGCGCAACTGATAAGTATGTTTCAAAAATCTTCCTTTAAGAAGATTTTAAAAACAAGTCCTGGACTGCTTGGAAAGGTGTAAGACAAATCACACAAGGCCTTCGTGTTAATTTTTACTCATTTGGAATGATGCGTTAAAACTACTTAGATGTGTAGTCTATTCTCTGTGTGCTTCTCAGAACTGTGAAGGGATGGATTAAATTTCCTTTGCTAGTTAGGACTATTATATTCTCTAAAGGAAAAAACCAAGACGAAGATTTCTTTTCTTTCTTTCCTAATGCTTGATTTTTCTCTTTAAAAAAGGTTATTTTAGGAAATAAAAATTTTGCTGACATAGAAGGACTAGTTTTTATTTTAAAATAAATTGGCTTCAGTAGAAAGAGAAGGAAATGGCTCTATGAGAAGAACTGAAGCATCAGTGAGCAGCTTTTCAGGTGTAAAGCAGGTGTAACATTTCAAAAAGTGTTACAGCATGGCATGACCTAAACTCCTGATAGCATGTACATTCCCTGCTTATATGAAACCATGAAACTGTAAGAGAAAAAGAGAAAGACCCACGTGGACAGAGGAAGTCGTATCTCGCACCCTCAGCAAAGCAACAGCGACTATGAGGCCACGGTAGAAACCAATTTTGCATGGTTCCCTGAAGCAAAGCATACCATGGTGCTAATGGAACTAACTCAGATTCCCCAAAGAAGGTGTGTTGGAGCCACACCTTCTAAAGATGGAAAGGCCAATGTCTTCTGTACAGCAACACATCACACATGTAGACACACGGAGTGCATGGACACGCCCACATTACACATCACACATCACACATGAAGACACACAGAACACACAGACATGCCCACAGCAATGCATCACACATGCAGAAACATGGAGTGCACAGCCACATAACACATCAGACATGGAGACACACAGAACATACAGACATGCCCAGTCTAAAGACGCAAAAGCCAAGGCTAAGTAAGAGAGTCTTCTGTACAGCAGCAACACATCACACATGTAGACACACGGAGTGCATGGACACGCCCACGTAACACATCACACATGCAGACACATGGAGTGCATGGACATGCCCATGTCTCTCTGAGAACAAACAACAATGGGCACAAACAGGAAGAAGCAGGTTGATGCCAAAGAAAAGCATCAGAGGTTTAGATAGACCACATACATCACCTTGTAACAAAACATGTCCACTATACGATATCAAAGGTTACTTCATGTGACTGAATGAAGGCTTGGGCAGCTGTGGGACCCTCCCTCTGGTACCCCCTCCCTCTGGTACCCCCTCCCTCCTTCCCCAAAGATAAAATGACCATACCCACTGCAGGAGGCACTTCCATTGCAGCCATGTGTATTCCATTAGGCTTGAGGATAAGAGGCAGGGTGGGGACAGGACAGACAGAAAGGTAAAAGATGTGAGGGAAAATCTCAGAACTCTGAAGTCAGAAGTGAATATGGTGGAGGATGGGTGTTGTGATGTATGCCTTCAGTCCCAGCACTTGGGAGGCAAAGGCAGCAGGATCTCTGTCTATTTGAGGTCACCCTGGTCTATGGAGCAAGTTCCAAGACAGTTAGAGCTCACAGAGAGACCCTGTCTTAAAAAAGAAAAGAAAAGAAAAAAGAAAAGAAAAGAAAGAGACTCTGGTGGTGTATGTGTGCTGTGTACTCTGAGTTTTGTCTCCTTTCTCCTGAGTTACTGGGACTCTGTTACATGATGGGACTGGGGAGTTTAAGAGGAGGGTTAGGAAGGTGAAAAGTAACACAAATACAGGAGGACTTCCTCCACCAGTAGTGTCCAGAGTCTGGTAGAGGACAATCTCCCAGCAGCCGAGTGCCAGGCTACAGAGTGACCATGGCAAGGGGACAGGCAGTGATCTCTGGGGGTCTTGGGTAGAGGCTGGTTCCAAAAAAGAGGGTATAACGTGTCCCTTCTTCTGACAGTCTCTAACAGGGTATAACGTACCCCTTCTTCTGACAGTCTCTAACAGGGTATAACGTACCCCTTCTTCTGACAGTCTCTAACAGGGTATAACGTACCCCTTCTTCTGACAGTCTCTAACAGGGTATAACGTACCCCTTCTTCTGACAGTCTCTAACAGGGTATAACGTACCCCTTCTTCTGACAGTCTCTAACAGGGTATAACGTACCCCTTCTTCTGACAGTCTCTAACAGGGTATAACGTACCCCTTCTTCTGACAGTCTCTAACAGGTGGTCTGCAGTTTTGTCTATGCCACAAAGAATTGTGCAGCAGACGGGAGATGCACTGCGCTCCGTTGTTGTTCATTATCTTGCACTTTTACGAAGACTCGCAGTTTTAGGTTCGTGTATTTGTAATGTAGCAATATTCTACCTTTATTTCACATTTTTTATTTAATATAACATAAATAATTTGGCTAATAAGACGTAACCAACATATTTCAGCCACATTTATATATATATATATATAAAATAATCTGTGAATGGTATAAATAATTCTTTAAATAAAATAAATCTGATATGTTACGTAATACTGATAAAATTACCACTGCTCATAATTTTGTAAGCTGCTCTCTCTTCCGTGTAAAGTGACACAAATGAATGGCATGAAATGCGGTTTGACTTATTTTTCCCATTACAAAAAATAAAAACTGAACTGTCTTCGCCCTTATGTCTGTTGAGGGCTGCAGTGTGTGGCCTTTGCCTCCATGTGTGGAAACGAGGCTTTACCTCATCAGACGTTATCTGCAGAAAAACTCTGAGCATCGTTGGTGGAAAGCTATCTAGTTCAACTGGTGGCTATCAAAGATTTACTAAATAAATGATGGAGTAAAATAGTTCGTCTAAGTGTTTTTTAAATTTTATAAAACCTACTCTATTTTAAAACTTAGTTTTTAAAAATGTCCTAAATGGAACAGCCATATCCCCTTTCCAAGATAGGGAAAGGGGTGGAAGGAACACTAGAGCCAGAGCACAGGGAGATACCTTCTCGGTATGCTATAGCCATCCCGCTCCAGCCCGCCCCTTTGGTTATCTGCACAAGACTTACACATGACTGAACACACCAGTATTTCACCATGGAGGGGCCCTGTGGTCCCACTCCACCATGAGGGACTATTAGTCAGTGGTTGCTGGGTGAGGGGATGTCATTTTCCTTCCTGGTGTAGCCACTGAGAAGTTGCCTTGCTCTAGTAAATAACCTCCCGCCCATGCTCAGGCAAGAAACTCTAATCACATTCAGTGGGTCACACACAGGAAGACATGAAAATAGCAGGGGACTCACTGTAAAGAGGGGTG
The DNA here is from genome assembly GCF_903992535.2 of Arvicola amphibius. Classification (NCBI taxonomy): domain Eukaryota; kingdom Metazoa; phylum Chordata; class Mammalia; order Rodentia; family Cricetidae; genus Arvicola; species Arvicola amphibius. Next base: position 31,943,756 of record NC_052053.1, read on the forward strand.
GGTAAAAGAAGGGGATGGAGGCAGGGACAGTGACTCAAATTCATTATAGAAATGTCTGAAACTGTGAAACAGTGAAATTGTAACAAATGGTGGAGATTCTGAATTCTTGATGTAGGCCCGTGAACCGTCATCCGCTCAGAAATTTTTAGGCTTCTTAGACCCCCAAACCTGAGTCTAGTGCTTTTATATGAGGCTCCTGCTAAAAAGACATTGTAAGTGGACACGCAGTGGTGTGCAGCGTATGCCATGGTTTGTGTATTACATCATCGTGTCTTTGCTCTGCTGTTAAGTACAAAACCAGCATCTGTTATATTATCATAGAAAAGCATTTAGGTTGTATTTTTATTTATCACTTTACACTGGTAGTCTCTGGTAGGTGTACTCCATAGAAACCAAAGATTTTTTGTACACTATTTCTTTGTACAATAAAAGATAAAGTGTGCATTAAGTATGCTTGTACATGACAATATTGTACAATATTTACATTTCTAATATCGCCATGAAATTCTGTATTTTCTATATACAACACTGAAAATTCTTCAGAAACATTTGGACTATCTCTTATAATCACAATTTTAGTATAATAGAAAACGCTTCTCAGCAATCACTTGGCCACTTATCACTTTGTTCATACAGGGATTTTGATTGTTTCGTTTTGTTTTCAACATTCATTTTCCTTCCTGATCTCCACATCTCCATCACTGCTCCTTTGGGCGCCCTGTGGTGGTGGTAGCTATCTGTCATAGTTTACATTCTGACCTCACCATGGCCGCATCAACAGCTACACACAGATGATCTGTGCACGCTCCCTTGATAACGCTGTGCCACTGGAACACCTACACACAGATGATCTGTGCACGCTCCCTTGATAACGCTGTGCCAGTGGAACAGTCTCTGTTATCTGGAGATCTTCCTCCTCTTGGGCTTGGGGGGCCTCATTTGTCTGTCACCCTGTGGGATTTGGTGAACCTGGGAATAAGGTGGGAAAAAATAACGGGAAAATTGAAATCATAAACACCATATGACTTCTGACAAAGAAATAGGGCAGAAAACAGTCTGCTTTGTTTCCAACCACTGATATCCTAAGACTCTTTAAAAAAATTTACAAAGACCTAAGTCTGTGCACTGTCTCCACAAAGCCTGAGCAATAGTAGAAACTGATAATCTGAGTAGCAGAAGACACCACTGAATAGTGTGGAGCACAGTAAGAGTTGGAGAATCGCCAGCCAGAGATGCCTGGATCAACAATCTCACTATGGCCTGGAGACTCAGGTAAATGCATGCCAAATCTGCTTCTGTTCTCTTCATTACACTACTTATTGTATAACTTCTATAAAGTGTCAAAGATCAGAATATCTACCTACATGTAGTTCTGCCCGAGGATGTTTGTTTATGAGAAGAATCAGCATAGGCAACAGAACTCCCAGACCACTCATGGGCAGGCTTGAGTTTGTGTGAGTTGGGAAGAACAACTAATGCAACTCATTGTTATATATTAGTACAGGAACTAGAAACATTTAATTCTGTGCGTCACAGTGAAAAGGAGTTGAATGGTACAAGAGCATTAGATAGGAGATACATTCTGAGGGACAGGAGGTAAGATCTCCCAACCTGGTACATGGCTAGTGATGTCAAAGAATGAAGTAAGACACAGAAGACAGAATAGACCCAAAGCTGTGGCCAAAGTAAGTATTTTAAACTAGCATTTGGAAACAAAACTATTGTAGTATTTGCTAATTCCCATGGTGTAAATGCTTCTACCATAGCCAATTTTAACCTACCAACATGATGTCATAGGACTCAGAGTTAGGAAAATCCACTTGTTAATTGTGTGCTTTAAATGTAATGTTTAAGGGCTGGGAACTAACTCAGTTTTAAGTGCTTGCCAAGCATGCATGAAGTCCTAGATTCAATTCCCAACACTGAGCCAATTACAAAAAGAAAGGTTAGACAACAGCAAAGGCTAATTGTCTTTAGTCAAAGGTAAGATTCATTTATAAAAATGGTATTTAAAGCTTTAAGATAATGCTCATGAACTTCCAGGACTACTTCTTTCTCCAGACCCTTTTTGTGCATGTCTTTAAAACAAACACAACTCAAGTTCACTTGAGGTGAGGTGCTACGTTATCGAGGAAAGTCTTTACCCACAACAACGTGTTAGTAATCTGCAGGTCCAATGTAGCCTGAAAAGGTATTTTACTTAGATATGTAGTTTTTCAATGTTTTGTGTGTGTATAAGTGCTTTAATATCTTTCAAACAATTGTAAACATAAGGCATTTTATTTTTGGGTTCTTGAGAAAGTTGGGGACATGTTGCAATTCCATCGCAACTTCCCGCATGGTTCAGCTCTGCTGGAGTATGAAGGAGGAAGAACTTCTGAAGAACACATTCCAGGTTTGCCTCATTAGTTGCCAATGCCTGGTGGCCACAAAGGCCAAATGCCCCAAGACAGAGTAATGAGACAAAGACCAAACCATTTTTATCTTTTTCCTTGGAAGGCACATTGTATAATGTATTTCCTAACCCACTTGCGTCGAGGCGGTCTGGGCTGATAGGAGCTATGTTGACAATTCTGTGCCCTCTCTTTCTTCACTATCAAGCAGGATGCAATGGATATATGGGATACGGAATACGTTAAGGTCCTAAGGAGCAGTGGGTACTTTACAGAGAATCTAGGATGTGAGAGGCTGAGTGGAGCAGCACCTTCCTCAGAATGCCCCAGAATCAAGTGAGAGATGGCCGTTGGTGCTGAAATTCTAAGTCAGGGAGTGGTCAGCAGTGTAAGCAGTACATCTTAGTTGGTAATTCTCAGTTCTAGGATTGTGATTGCTTTCATACCTCTTTACTACAGACAGTATACACCCGGGTCCTAGAAGATGTTGAGTTGATGGCCACTTGGTCTAGGCCTACAAGTTTATCAGGAAACTCAGTGTCCTCCCACTGTAGGTTAGATTACCAATTTTTTTTTGTTTTGTTTTTCGAGACAGGGTTTCTCTGCAGCTTTAGAGCCTGTCCTGGAGCTAGCTCTTGTAGACCAGGCTGGTCTCGAACTCACAGAGATCCGCCTGCCTCTGCCTCCCGAGTGCTGGGATTAAAGGCGTGCGCCACCACCGCCCGGCTAGATTACCAAATTTTTATGACCTGCACCAACTGCAACGTTTTGCAAACCTCTACATGTTATCCATCATTGAGTAGCCATTGGATGGGTTGTTAGAATTTGGAAGACCTAAGTCAAAGTGTCAGTAAATTATTTTTCATTGTTACATAGCCTGAAATAATTTTTAGTTTAAGGGGATTACTAAAATTAGATTCATGTGTTTAAAGTCTACATGTGAAGGAGAGAAGGCTTTAGACTTCTCCCCTCAATGCATCCGATGCATCATGCAACAAAAATGTGAAGAGAAAGCACATTACTTCCTTAATCACAGGGTTTACAGTTTACACTAACAGAACTTTGCACAAAACATTCTAACTTTAAGATAGCAGAAGGAAAATGAGAAGTCAGTACACTCTTTGAAATTCACTTTTTTTTTTTTTTTTAAAAAAAAAACCTCACTTTCCCCCTTAAATGTGAAGTTTGTATTGCTGAATATTTGGTTACACTGACAGTCACTGCTACTCACAGTCAAATGCAGAAATCTGTGATTGGGACCTCACCATATTGTTGCTGACACTTAATGAACCTTTGTAAGAAAACAAAAGTTACTTATCTCAGAAAAAATAAAAAAGGCATAGCTAATACAGGCTCCTTTTTCTTAAATGCTTTTCTGGTATCAGTCTTTCCCTTGTGGAGCAGTTTAGTATGGCTATGAGTTGCTTCACAATGTTCAAGAGAGGTTACCAATAAAGTGTTAAAGCAATTTATTTTCAAAGAAACACAGTATAATGAGAAAAATAAATTGACTTACGGTCCCAGACATTTTGTCCAGTTCACTCATGGCCTCGTGAATAGCAGCTTCTAAATGGTTATTTAGTTTTCCACTTCTGGAATTAATGAAAATAACATGCCAGATTAACAAATTAAAGAAACAAAAGCCTTCATTTAATTCCCTCATCAGAAAACAAACATATCAATTCGACCAGAGAAAGTCAATCTAGATTCACGTTTAGAAAACCAGGCCATAACACATCACTTTGGAGTTCCCACCACTGAAACTAATGATTTAAATAACAGCGTCTTAAAAAGATGAGCTCAGGAAGCTCGCCCCATGATATGCTTCTTCTGTATTCCGAGACGAAGGTTGCATCAGGGGTTCTGTGGCCGCCAGTGCAGGGGCTTCTACCAGGATTCAGTCTGTCCCACAAGGTCTTTTGCCTGGCTGTTTCTCAGCAGGGAAACAGATTGTGGCTGGGACATGGGGACTGAACTGCAGGCTCTGGCCACTAGGGAGCTCCCTCCATCCTTTCTGGATCTCAGCTATGTCAAATGGAGCAAAAAGAAAGTTAAATTCTGATGCACTGTCCAGGTCAGAAACAGCTATTCCCTCGTCACGCCTGAGGCTCGGAGGCTGGTTTCACCCATATTCACTTAAACTGACGTGGCGTGATCCTCCCAACAGACACAGGATGATTGTCTCAGATGCCGATCACTCCTCTGACTTGCTTTCTCACTCAGCACCCCACTTCATGGTTTCCGTGAATAACACATGCCAATTTTGAAACTCATATGGATGAAACTGTTGTGCCCATTACTACAGTCAAGCAAACTGACCTTCTCTATGGCTACACATCCATTCACCTACCTTCCTTCCCCTCATCTATACATATAAACTTTATTCCCGAATCTTCTGAATATGCAGGCAATCTATTCTCATCAGGACATTTGACGGGAAAGTGGCTGAAGCAAACTCCTATAGCAGGCTATCATTGGCATGGCTTTGCAAGAGTTAATTCTTATCTCAGCATCTACACTGGAGATTGGAAATTTGTACTTGTGGGAGGGAACACCATAACTTCAGTGGAATGTCTTCGGATGAGGTCTTTCCGTTTACCAGAGAGCTCCCTAGGTTTCGTTCTCAATACACAATGACCTGACAATTCCTATATTTTGGTTTTCTCCCCCTGTGCCTTACAGATGCTCACTGATCCACCTTTGAGTATTATACTTCTAGGCACACCATGAATGCTGCATATATTTGCGGAGTGAATTTGTCCAAAGTGAACATAAATGGGTCCCGTATCTTGGTAAGTCAAGTGTACACATAAGTCAGTACAACTGAAAGGAAAGATTAGATTTCTACTTGGTGACTATTCTCAGTCACACTCTCTTTCATCTGCCTCCTCAGCTTATGTTTTACTTGATATACCCATGGACAGAATTTTTTTTTACACACAAAAAGCTGTCAGAATTCACAAATTCATCGTCACTACGATATCATCACCGCCACCACCACCACCACCACCACCATCATCATCATCATCATCATCATCATCATCATTACTATTATTTTGAGGCAGGGTCTTGCCAATGTAGATCAGGCTGGGCTGGAACTCTGAAGCCTCTCCCTCCATGCTGGGATAAAGACATGCCCCACCATGCCAGTATTCCTGTATCATTATTTTGGGGCACCATTCAAGCTGGCATACATGTTTCTTTCTTTTTACCAGTACACAGCATTTCCACATATATACTGCCTGCCATTCCATTTTTATGGACACCTGCATCTTCTAGAGTCACTCTGAGTTGTTGTTTTTCAGTGAGGAGTTTGTTAAGTGTGATCCTGGGTGGCTGAGAAGAAGCTCAAATTCAGGACTCTGGGGCCATCAGTGTTTGAATAAGGTTGGGCTAGGACCTCTTTTAAGGGCTATTTGGTGAGAATCATGATGATATTCTTCATGGGCAAATTGTCTAGCAATATCACACTTTCTGCAGTGCATTTAATAGGTTTATCTTTATTTTGTCTTTGGATTGAGAAACAGGCATTTATATTTTTTCAAAAATTGAAAAAAATTACTTATGTGTACAGGTGTTTTGCTTGCAAGTTTGCACGCCATGTACATGCTAGGTATCCACAGAGGCCAGAAGAAGGTATTGAATCCCATGGAACTAGATTTATAGATGGCTGTTAGATACTGTGTGGGTGCTGGGAATTGAACCCCAGTACTCTGAAGAGCAGCCAGTGTTCTTAACCACTGAACCATCTCTCCTGCCCCCATATGCATTTAAATTTCAAGGATATTTAGTTTTTATGTATTTTTATTATAACATATTATAGAATTAAAATGGACTATGCCAAAAAACTTCTAAATAACTAAAAATAAAAAATATTTCATTAAAAATCCACCAGTGAATTATGCTCTCTTTCCTTTAATCGCATTTCAGAAAATATTTATTTATTTAAGTCAGAAAGTGCACAAGCCATGGTATTGAGGTCAAAGGACAGGTTGTGGGAGCTGGTTCTCTCTGGCCACCTGGATCCTAGGGATGAACTCAGAGAGCACATTAGCCACCGAGCTGCTCTGTCATCCCTCTTAATAGCAAGTGTAGTTACTATTTATTGAAAGACTTGTATTTGCCAACAATAGTTAGATCTTTACGTATTATCTCATTTAAAATTTACAGCAATCTCATGAAGTAAGCATTGTGGTAACTGTGTGTATATAATACGTTGTGACTTTTTTAGATAAAAGGAGTGAAATCAATTATAATTATGTAATTAGGAAAGTGTGTATTTAACTATAAATATCTTTCCAAAGTAAGAGTCATGATTTTTTTCCAATGAAGAACACAGTAACATCACGATGAAAGTACAGAAATAATTTAACAACAGAACTTATTGAATACAAAGTTAGAACATTAGAAACTCATTGTTCACCCAAGTATTTAAAAAGATATTTGTAAAAAACCATGCAATATGGGCCAGTGCAGTGGTTCCGTGGGTGAAGGCACATGTTATCAAAGCCCGATGACCTGAGTTTGTCTCCAAAGACTAATGTGTGGAAGAAGAGAACCAACTCCTACAAGCTGTCTTCTGACCTCCACACATTTGCCATGGCTTATGCATATGTCCCTCTCCAATAAATAAAACAGAATATTAAATGTTAATTTAGACCAAATAGCACAATGTTTTGTTTATAAAAAACTTAAGCAGATACTAGATGGAGAAATGACTACTTTTGGAAAGAGAACACACACAGAGATGTAGAGCATGAAATGATTTGAAGGCATCGCAAAGGTCAAGAGGCAGACAGACTTTTCTAGGTATCGCATCTACAGACCGATTTCCACCGTATGTGTGCCAGGGACGAATGAGCTTAGAAGAGGAAGAGAAAGCTCTATGAGTTCTTAAAGAAACAATTAGTCAAAATTTGGTTTTCCAGTCCTGAGAGCCTTCTGTGGAGTCTCTGCTAATATTGACTATTTCCTGCTGACACTTAATAATAAACATTTTTACTAATGGACACTCTAAATCCTAATTGATTAAGCAACAGACATTCATGTAATCATATTTCTAGTCATTAATGGAGATAATTGCCACTCTTATCTCCTTTGATTATCACGTATTATCTTTATCTTTACTAATTAAAAAGAAAAAGAGGCCAGGTAACGTCTGTGAATGACATAAAATGTAAGTGTGAGCTGAGAAATTATGTATGACTTTTTTTTAAAAAATATTTATTTATTACATATACAATATTCTGTCTGTGTGTATGCCTGCAGGCCAGAAGAGGGCACCAGACCTCATTACAGATGGTTGTGAGCCACCATGTGGTTGCTGGGAATTGAACTCAGGACCTTTGGAAGAGCAGACAATGCTCTTAACCTCTGAGCCATCTCTCCAGCCCCTATGTATGACTTTTTAAGATTCACTTTAGAATGTCGGTGACTCATTTCAGGTAGAACACAACAAATTAAGCAAAAACAGAAAGCCAAGAACTCTGTACTCTGAAAATCTAATCCATAAAGCAGTATGAAAATTTAAGACAACTAAAAGCTAAATTGAAATTATTCTTTTTTATTGTTTGGGAGTTTCATATGTGCATGGTTCATTTTCATCAAATCTACAATCCCTGCTATTTCTCCTATTCCCCCTACCACTTCCCCTCCAAACTTCATATGCTGCTTTCTTGCCTCCTTCTCCTCCTCTTCCTCCTCCTCCTCCTTCCTCTTCCACTTCCGTCTCCTCCTCCTTTTAAACCCACCGAGTTAACTTAGGGCTATCGGCATGTGTGTGGTGTAAGATCATTGACTAAAGCATGGGTTGTCTCTCAGGGGCCACAACCCCGAAGAAAACTGACTCTACCTCCTCCACAGCCATCAGCTGTCAATAGCTCCTCAGTTAGGGGAAGAGTCCCTCCCTTGTCTGTGTTGGGATTTTGGCTAGCCTGCTTCTGCACATCAGTCCCAGCTGCTGTGTGTTTTGTGAGTAGTCGTGTCTGACAAATACCACTACTTTACTGTAGATGTTCACTACCTTTGGCTCTCACATCTTTCTGTTGCTCCCTCATCTGAGATGGGAGGAATGGTATGAGACAATTATCTTATTAGAACTGAACACTCCACAGTCTCTTTTTCTTTACATGTTGACCAGTTGTGGGTCTCTATACTAATCACCATCTATGAAAAAGAAGTTTCTTTGATGAGGGCTGAGAGATGTATTAATTAAGGGATATAAATATCTTAGAGACAGTTTATTACTATGTCTATTTAGTAGAATAATAGCCGTAGTTTCTCCCCTATGGACTGTGACCTAGCCAGTCATGAGTTTCTGGCCCAGTTAATGGTATCAGGAATGCATTATGTTTTGTGAATCAGGCCTTAAAAATCAATCTAGAAAAAGTGGTTGGTTACTCCCTAATATCCATGCCACTATTGTACTAGTGAGTTTGTATTGCTAGGATGTTTATTCTTGTAGTTTGCTGGGTTCACAGCTGGGTAAGAAAGTGGGCTATTTTTCTCCTAGTAGCCTACACAGCATCTTCTATCTAGCACTATGAAAGTTACCCAGTAGGAATGAAGCTTCCAAGTTGGTACGACCTTGATTTCAACATGTTCTATAACTCAAGTATGTGGTGACATTTCTCAGTTTTTTTTTTTTTTTTTTGGTTTTTCGAGACAGGGTTTCTCTGCAGCTTTTTTTTAGAGCCTGGCCTGGAACTAGCTCTTGTAGACCAGGCTGGCCTCGAACTCACAGAGATCCGCCTGCCTCTGCCTCCCGAGTGCTGGGATTAAAGGCGTGCGCCACCACCGCCCGGCGACATTTCTCAGTTTTAAAGTGAAAATATATTTGACCTATTTTTATCATTTACCAATTCCAATTTTATAAGATATCAGGTAAACCAAAAGAATTTATACACATAGAAGGCTGAGTCCCTTGTAACTGAAAAAAGTAACGTTTCTAAAAGCTTTGGAATTTTCCTTTTGTAGAGCCACTTCTTTAAGCATCAGATTAACCTAAATTAACTGTTAAAATATTACTACTTCTTATGGTTAGGATGTATCAATTCAAAGATATTCATTTTTGATATGGTAGCTTAAAATATTAACAATTAAAATGATTATATAACATCCTAAATATTTACGAAAACAACATGTTTCAACCAGCAAAAATACTGGATAATTCATTTCTTTTACTTTCAACTATATATGCCAAGTACTATATGTAAGGGTCTATATTATTTATAACAGTCCTAAAGTAGGAATATGTACATTTTAGAAATGTTGAATTTAGGCTCAGAGAGATTAAGCAACATACTCAGAGACATATAGCTATGAAACAGCAAAAAATATAATCTAGGTCAAGAATCAATCTCTCAACTTTCTAAACACTTTTCCTTTTCAGGCTTTTTCTCTTCTTAGTCTACAGCAATATCTAAACCTGTCATTGCTGTGGCTTGAATGTAACAGCTGCACATACAATAATACCTGGTCCCGAACTTGCTGCAGTCTAGGGAGGCTGTTTACTCTGGAGGGAGTGAGTGGGCTCCTGGGAGACCAGCCTGTTGATGCTCTGCTTCCCGAGTGATGATGCAATGTGACCAGTCAGTTTTCAGTTCTGCTATCAAGCCTTACCAGCCTGCGGTCAAGTGTTCCCTATGAGGATGGATTGTATCTCTCTGGAACTAACAGCCAAAATAAATCCTTTCTCCCGTGAGTTGCTTTTGCCAGGTATTTTTCTCACAAAAGTAACTCAAAAACTTTCTATTGAGCCCTGGTGAGATGGCTCAGCTGCTTTGAGTACTGTGTTCATTTTCCTGATGCTGGGAACCTGTGTAGCTTCAGTTCTATGGAATCTGGCACCCTCTTCTGACCTCCACAAGCACCAGGCATTAGGTACAGACATGGCCTACATACAGTGCAGGCAACACATACACACACTCACACACCAAACAACAATAACAACAACAAAACAAAAATAACAAACAAAAACCCTAAAAATAAAACACCCCACCTTTATTGTGGTTTTCCAGGAAAACATCACAGAAAAAGTAGAAAAGAGAAGAACATCTGTGATCTCCCCTCTCTACTTCCTTATTTTATCCATAACCCATGAGCTCTTCGTATATCACCAAAGGACTGGATGGCCTCCAAATTGCAAACGGCAATGGAGAAGTCTCACTTCTTGTCTTCCTGGATCTCTGTTTATGGTTTCCATCTTGGTTTTCTTTCTCTTTTTGAGACAGGTTCTTACTCGGTGGCCTGTGCTAGCCTTGAACTCATGGCGATGCTTCTGCCTGAACCTCCCAGAGTGCTGGGACTACATCCCGAAGCCACCATGCCCAGCTGCAGCCTTTGTCTTCTAAGGCCTTCCACTCCCCCTGGTCTCTCTCCTTTCCTAGCACTTCGTTCCACTTTCTTCGTTCTGTTACTGTCTAACTGTCTAGCTTTCAGTCCTCAGTGCACGACTCTGCAGTGGCTGGCAGGGTACCTCTGTATGAGTGTAACAGCTTTACATGCTGTATGAGTGTAACAGCTTTACACGCGTCTCACACTTGCCTGTCAGCCACCCTGCACATCCCAAGTGGTATCCAACAGTTCCCTCCATATTTCCGCTTCAGTCACTCCCTTCCTCATCACGCAAACCCAAGTCTTTGATTACTTTCCTTACTATTCTGATCAGCACCATGTTTTCTTAATTTTACCTCCTAAATATTTCCTGAGCATGTTTCTACTCTTCCATTTTCATTACTGCTTGGGTCCTTTCCTTTCCTCGCATACTGGCATGAGCTCTGAGACGATCTACCACTAACACTGTTTTCTTAAGAGTCCCCTCCCCCTCTTCTACCTTCACACGAAGGTAAAAAAATCTGACCATCTGCCCCTTTTGGATACTTCAAATAAAGCAAATAGCCAATATACTGGCTCCTGCTTATGTTTCTGGCCAAGCACGTAAAAATGTTCTAGCTGTTGCTTTCCCAGATTCAGTGCTAACATTATCTAAACACTGCTCTACCCGAGCTCATTTGGCTGTGTGGAAGCTTTGGTTTAGGAGTCTAGGAACCATTTTTTTGTTTCCCCTTCCCTTCCCACTCCTCCCTCCCCTCCCTCTCCCCACCTCTGTCTTTTGAGTCAGGGTCTCTTTACATGGCCCTGGCAGTCCTGAAATTTACCATGTAGACCAGGCTAGCCTTAAACCTGCTTCTGCCCCCGAATGCTGGGATAAAAGGTGTGTGCCAATATGCCCAGCTCTAGGAACCATTCTTTGCTGAGTTTACTGTTACCTCTCATATTTAATTTACATACAATGCTTTCCTTGCTATTTTCACATTTTAATTGTGTGTTTCTGAATCTGTCTCTAAGGACAGAAGACTAAACCCAGGTCTTAAAGGGGGTGTGTAAAGATCATTTACAAATGAATACATTTACAAATGATTAATTTGCAATTCTTCTTTTAGGAAAACATTTACTCAGTGCATGTACCCATGTGGGCGGTGCACCCACAAGATGGAGCACACGTGGAGATCAGAGCACAGCTTATAGGGCTGGTTTTTTTCCTCTACTATGTAGGTCCAGGGTTTCCAGCTCTGATCACCAGGCTCAGGGGCAAGTATCTTTACTGAGCCAGTGATCTTACCAGCCCCAGTATATAATACTTAGTTTTTGGAAAATACGGAACTGAACAGGAATGCCAATGACATGGTTTAAAATGATCCTCTGTCTACACATACAGAGCAACATTTGTTTCTCTACCTTAATATGAAACAAAGGTTACGATTCATCAACCACCTCATCATAAAAATGCTCTCTAATACTACCTGCTTATCTGTATGCTTTATTCATGAAACAACAATCCAGGAGAACTTGAATAATAACGGTTAAAAGTTCAATTTCATGTCAGAATTCTAAGAGAACTTATATTCAAGTCCATTACTCTGGCACAACAACAACATCCACTAGTACTGCTCTCACCAGTGGGGTAACCGGCCAAGGTTTTCACGTATGGGATACCAGGGTACTCCCCTCCCCAGTATTTGAATTGCAAATGACAGACTCACTAAACTTGTATAGCTTACTAAATTGCCATAAAAGAAGTATTAATCATGTTTTCTTTCCTTCTAAGTTAGGAGGTGGGGATGGAGGAAGGAAAATGAATGAAGAAGCAAATTCCATATGTGGTATGTACAAATCACACAGAAAATGTCTTTTGGTAATAGCTAGTTTGGGGTGTCCATTATGGTCCTCTGATTAGAAATATCAGAGAATAGTACCTGGATCACAACATGAAACAAATCAGTGAGACTTCACAGTCCCTGAGGGAAAGACAAAATGGAAAACCAAGTGCTTACTTTCTGTTCCTTTTCCGGACTCGGCTGTAGGCTTCTAAACCGTCTGTTAGGGTCTTCAACTTCTCGGGCTCCACCTGAGTGAGGGTATGAAGACCAAACCGCATTACCCAGACCTGTAATTGCTCAACATGCTCTTTATTCTACTTTCTTGCCAGATAGCAAGTGTGGCACTGGGGAAAAGACACCCCTCCCCAATCAAATGTACTGTCCTTGCTCAGTTACAGGCAGATTCTGGGACTCGTAAGTTGAAGCCTCAGTGGAAATGAAAGCCAGTTTGGTTTTGACATTGTCAGTGTTTTAGAAATAAGAAGCCTGTAATTTAAGTAACTTTCAATACACACAATCACACAGCTCACACATCCTGGCCCACTTTCTCCGCTGCCTTATGCGCTCAGCAGCGGCATCTTCACAACATGCAGGGGAGAGGTAAGAGTGCTGCTCAGGGAAGAGGAGCAGCTTTTAGGAACTGGAATGTTATCTCATGTTTTAATAGGAATTAAACAATTAGACTATTCTTCAAAAACTTTTAGACCTATTTATTTTAATTTGCCTGTATGTATGTATGTATGTGTATGTATGTATGTATGTATGTATGTATGTATGTGCATGGTGTGCATGCCTGGTGCTTGCAGATATCAGAAGTGGGCATAGGATCTTCTGGAGCTGGAGTTACAGATGATTTTGAGCCACCATATGGGTGCCAGGAACTGAGCTAGGGTCCTCTGCAAGAGCAAAAGCTCTTAGCTGTTAACTTCCCAGTCCCAGACAGCTTCCTAAGCCTTATTTCCCCTGTCGCTGAAGGCCAGTCACACCTATCTTGCAGCTATGCTTTCTGTGATCAGCAGAATGAAAGGCCACATTTTACACAGCCTACTGAAAAATAATTATTATGTAGAGTGTGCTAGGCACCCCAGAGGCCAGAAACTAAGAAGGGTAGAAGCCATGCATAGTCCTTGGTGCTGTAGAAAGGAGGGGCCGATACTCTGTGGGCTTGTCTCCTTTCCTGCCCTGCCATCACTGCAAACCTGTCAAGTTGGCTTACTCCACAGAACTTGGCCTCCCATGGGGCTGGGTATTTGCATGCATGGGCTGTGTGCATACATTTTGCCCCTCCCTCCCCCAAGAAAAACAAAACAGGAGGAATATGTGTATGTATCAAAATGCCTTTGGAAATATTTTGCTATTTTTATTGATCTTTAAAAAAAAGAAGTCAAGCTATGCCTTATCTGTATGCTTGTCACTAATAAGCCACTTTTATATAAAAATTCAGAGTTTGGGGAAAGCTTCACGGATAAGCAAATAAATACTCATAAGCAAAGAAATTAGCTTTTGTCTTTAAATTTTAATGACACGCATGAATGTCATTTATAAATAATTTCTCTGTGACCTCCTCCTCAGACGAGCACACACTAAGAATAACAAAGTGTTTCCACTTTCATTTCTATCTGTTCAGTCCAGTAACACAAAGGTATTTGTGTGTGTAGCTTTGTATTTTGTCTCAAAGGAACCAATTTTGTTAGGGATGTCTGATAGAGTATATGCCAGAACAAAAGACATCTTTGTTCCTGCCACACTTCATCAAGAGATGTACCCTACTGACCAGAAAAGGCCAAGGCCTCCAGATCTCTAAAATAAAGACGGCTTCTATGCATAGTATCACATTTCATGGTAAAGTTCTGTTTTGTGTTCACGTTCATGAAAGGAACACACAAGGTAACATACGTACTACGTTCACGGAATTATAATACAAAGTTACACCTTTCTTATTTTCTGAGGCCAGGTCTTACTATACAGTTGTCTCACTGTATAGCTCATGCTTGACTCCACTGATTTTTAAATGAACTTTCTGCCAGTAGAGGGAAGTCCTCCTGTACAGAAAGATCTGTCCAACCTAGGTCTCCTATGGCAAAGAGAGACTTCAGAATTGTGAAGAGGCACAGAATTCAGGTTCACACTGAAACAAAAGATGCAACAATTAGCCTGTTGGTCTTAATTTTAAAAAAATGTTAGGTTGCCTTTAATCCCAGAACACAGGAGATAGAGACAGGTGCACCTTTGAGTTCAAAGCCAGCCTGGTCTACATAGCGAGTTCCAGGACAGCCAGGGCTACACAGAGAAATGCTGTCTTGAAATATCCCTCCAAACAAAACAAAAACTTGATAGGTCAGAATATATTTAACTAATCAATTTATAATTTTAATTAAGTAAAGAATAAGGGCAGAAAAACATTTTGTGCTATTCTGTATAAAGGGAACTAATTTATCATTTAATATAATAATCTTACAAACTAATTTTCTTTTGTGTATGAGAGTAATGAGTTTAAGCAATATAGCCAGATTGAACAGTTCTGATTCCAGAATATTCAAACTATTTCCACCATATTAAGTTTAGCATGAATAAAATATAATTTTATAGGTACATTAAAAAATTAAAAATACACAGGTATGAATATATATATACACATGTAATATAACAGGTATCATAAAAAGCTAGGATACTGGCTAAATATTTAAAATAAAAATATTGTTTACTGACATTTAGTAATGTGTTCAAATTTATTTTCAATCAAACATTTTCTTTTATTTATTGGTTTATGTGTGTGCATGTGTGTTGGTGATACAGCCCATGTATGGAGGTCAGAGGACAGCCTGCAGAAGTCAGTTCTCTTCTTACACCTCGCGGTGCCAGGGATTGAACTCAGGGCCTAGGGCTTGGGAGCCAGCACCGTTATCCAACGTGGTATGTTCAATTTTTAAATGCCTGGATGATTTTCTGGCGGTCCTTATTATTTTGAGTTTATTACCTGCCACAGCCTCTTCATTTAAATCTGCTTCTGCAGCTCTAAGGCACAGTCACACTGAGCTACACTACTCATAGATGGTTCAGTGGCCTTGAGAGAAGAGCAATGGCAGTGGCTTCTGAAACTGAACAAAATCGAGGTACACACCACTGTGCATTTTTTGTGATGAAACCGTACAGATCACTAGGAAAATGTTGATTTAGTGTGTGTGTGTGTGTGTGTGTGTCTGTGTGTGTGTGTGCTAAACACACACACACACAGACACATACCCCGTATATTATTTCTGGGGAAAATACTGGTATAGTCACAAAATATTAAAAAAGTCTTTAAAAGTATACTCATAGCCGGGCGGTGGTGGCGCACGCCTTTAATCCCAGCACTTGGGAGGCAGAGGCAGGCGGATCTCTGAGTTCGAGGCCAGCCTGGTCTACAAGAGCTAGTTCCAGGACAGGCTCTAGAAACTACAGGGAAACCCTGTCTCGAAAAACCAAATATATATATATATATATATATATATATATACTCATAAAGATGGGATCAGAGAAATATATTCATATTCTCATCAAATGGAAATCATGCTTAATGATTTAATGAAGACTTCCTTATAAATTAGTTAACATATAAATAAAAAACAGGAAAACCGAGCATATAAATTTAACATTAAAATATTAAACACACAGAAATATTTTTATAAAATGTATACCGAAGGAGCAAGTTATTTGGGGACAATTAATACTTTATCTTGTTGGAGGAGGTGTGACCTTGTTGGAGAAGGTGTGACCTTGTTGGAGGAGGTGTGGCCTTGTTAGAGGAGGTGTGGCCTTGTTGGAGGAGGTGTGGCCTTGTTGGAGGAGGTGTGCCACTGCAGGGTTTGACTCCTCGTGCTCTTTCTGCCTTGTGGATGTGGACTGAGATGTGAGTTCTAAGCTGTTCTTTTGCTCTGCCATCATGGAATCTAGGCCCCCCCGCCGACCATAAGCCAAATCAAATGCTTTCTTTTACAAGTTGCCTTGGTCACAGTACTTTATTACAGAAATAGTAATTAATAATGATAGCGATAGAAACTAGATGAAGACCAACAAGTGCCACTCCAGGAAATTCTTCTGTCCTATGAAGAGGCATCCTACAGAATGGGAAAAATTATTTACTAGCTATATATCTGACCGAGGATTAGTGTCTAGAATGTGCAAAGCACTAAAAAAAAAAAAAAACCAAAATACCAGGAAAATAATCAATTCAATTAAAAGTGGGGAACGGAACTGAACAGAGTTCTTCTATGGAACAAAAATCATCAGAGAATTTTTAATTGTTCACGATCCTTAACTAACATGGAAATGGGAATTAAATCTACTTTGAGATCTCATCTTACCCCTAGTCAGAATGGCTGAATTTAAGAGAATAAAAGCAAAAAAATGTTCGCAAGAATGTGGAATGGGGAACCTTCATTCATTTTTGTTGATAGTACATGCTGGTGTAGCACTGCAGAAATCAGTGTACAGTTCTTCAAAACACTAGAGATAGACTCACTCTATGTTTCAACTATAACACTTGAACATAGTTCAAGAGAAGAATTCTAAGTAATTGTGAGAAAACTTCAAGAAACCAAGACAAGAGTGTTGTGACCTCGGTTTTTTACAAAAATCTGGAATTGTCCTTGGAATGTGTTTTTGTGCTCTTCCCAGTATAGCAGACAGGACCAAGCTTACTTCAGCTGCTGTATTCATACGCCTCTATGGAAAAACATGTTTTCATCACGTGCAGCTTGTCATCCTGTGTGACTTGGCCACCATGTGTGGCTTGCCTCTGATGGTACAAGTTACTCATGCGACTCCCCTTAAACCTTCAGAGTACAAACTGTATGGAGCTCTGAATAAAACTGACTAGAGCATGAGACTTTAGTCTCCCTCATTTATCAGCTCCATTCTCCCGGGTCCCGCCACCTCTAACATATCATGGCAAACATACCATGACAGGGCATGGAGCTTCAAGGGAATCTACAACTACAGAGACTCAAGTTCCTCCACTTTTATAGCTGCTCTGTTCACAACAGTTAGGACATGGAAGCAGTGTAGATGTCCATCATCTGATGAGTGGATAATAACAATGTGGTACCTGGACACAATGAAATTTTATTCAGTTGTAAAGAAGAAAGAAATCATGAGATATGCAGGTAAATGTAAGGAACCGGAAAACATTATACTGAGGAAGCCCAGACTCAGGAAGACAAATCTTGCATGTTTTCATACTTATGTGGATCTTAGCTTTGAATCTTTAGATTGGTGTGTTTAAATTGGAATATAATCTAGAAAACTAGAAAATCTAGGATGATTAGTGGCAAGAGGAAAAAAAATTTAAGGATGAGGGTGACATGAAGAATTAAAGGGGAAAATAGGGATGGAGGTTTAAATAGAGGAATGGGATAGTAAGACAAAGTATGGTGGGTAGGAGATTACCAACACTAAAGCTGTTTGAAAAAAGCATGAAAACCTAAAATTGCATAAGTTTTACTTTTCATATATTCATAGAAAACATTTTAATTGGGGTTACTCTACAAACAGGATAATGTTCCTCCCAGAAGCCACAGACGGCTAAACAAAAAGCCCTTTGCCAGGTGTTGTATTTTTCCAGTTGTTGGTCAGTGGTGTCCTGGAGATGCCAAAAACAATACAGGACATTGCATGGTGCTTGGTTGCCCATTAGAAGTTGATGGTAAAAAACCTTTTGCTGAAGATAATATACATTTTGGGCACTGGATATGGAGAAATCAAGTTGGTACTAAACAGGAAGCTTCCTTCCTTTACTAGTTTTTGTAGTGTCTGAGGGTGCTTGCTGTGTTGGCATTTTGGGGGACGTGGCGGGAGTCTTACCTAGCTATGAATCCTGTGAGATACAATGATGATCGGTGAGACAAGAATACCCATAACAAGAGTGGCATGAAAGCTATCAGGGTAACCACAACTTTCTGACAAGATTTAAGAACTGTTCCACAGAAGGAAACACATGCCTAGTACTGTATATCCGGTCAAGAACCCAGGCCCAAAGGTGAATTTACTATTACTTATTAAATGACCATGATATCAAACTACCCTCTAAATTGGTATGTCTCTCCCTATAGATTAGTCTAAGGACAAATGATGGAGTACCAATCATATCACAGATGCCATAACAGAAATGAGACATCTGTCTTCAAGTTTCCCATTCTATTTCTAGCATGTCTTGGGGGTCTGGGCTAATGAAGAATATTATGGGCAAAGTCAGAAGACAAGGTTGGGATCTGCCTGACCAGCCTGTGACTCATGCCCTTGGCAACGCCTCTTCTCGGAGCTCCAGTTGTCTTCTCTGTAAAGTGGGTAAAGATGTGTATCATGAGCAGTCACTGAGATCTAAATGAACATAAACACAAATCTGTTTTGCAAATATCAAACTAGCTTTTCCCCAAATGCTATTGATATATGTGATATGATTTTGAGTAGAACATTATAAAACCTTTCAATATTTTAATCATTATGTATTTGCATAAATTCATCTTTAAAATATTTACACAGCACTCGGGAGGCAGAGGCAGGCGGATCTCTGTGAGTTCGAGACCAGCCTGGTCTACAAGAGCTAGTTCCAGGACAGGCTCCAAAGCCACAGAGAAACCCTGTCTCGAAAAATCAAAAAAAAAAAAAAAAATAAAAAAAAAAAAAAAATATTTACATAGGGTACTTGAAGAAAGCAATTATTTAAATTTCGAAAGTGGCCTAAAGTTTAGTATATAAATACACAACTAGTATTCCTTGATGGAATAAAATAATAAATAAAGAAAGAAAAATATTAAATAAACAATAGTACAAGTGGTAGGAAGTGCTAGTTAAAGTCTGGGAAACACAGACTTGAAGGAATACATAAATACAAAGCATTTATTAGCTATTTTAAAATTATTGAATAGAAACATTGAAGATAACAGCAAATAACTTAAAATAACATTTTTAAAATGAAAAGACCTACTAACTTAAGAGTAATACTGTTTCAGCACTTTTGAGATAACTGAAAGGAGTGATAAATAATAACTTTGGTATAAAAGTTGATTTGTTTGTGATAAGAAAGATAATTTCCCAGCTGTAGAACTGGTAAGAGGCCTCTTCGTTAATGCTGGCATTTTCAGTGCGCCAACCAGCTCCCCCCTCATCACTATCTTGTCCAGTGTCAACTCTCATCAGCACTTTGGCAGCCGCCTTTGTTCTACTGGGACTGAAGTATTTTTAAGTATTACAGAATTACTAAGAGGAAGTAAATCTATTCCAATGTGATATCAAATGTCTTACCAAGCCATGATATGTAAACAGAATAAAAGTTTTGGGCAATCTTGGATTTCTTAGAATATGTGTTATGCGTCCCCTTAGATTTTAGATTCCATTTGCTGCTGCCTGGATGGGGGCTGCATTCAACCTCGGGAACTGGCACCTACATTGATCTTAGTTATCGGCCCGAGGAGGGATAAAAACTCTGCTTCAGTCTTACTTATGGGGAACAAAAGGTCACTACAATAAAGCTTACAATCTTACCTTTTCACTCAGTTTAGGATTTTTTTTTTGATAGTCATATCTTTGGGCCGATCTAGTTCTCCATTCTTGCTATCTTTCAAATTTGGATTAGAGACTGACTTTGTTGGTCTGGATTTTATCACTCTTATTACTTCCAAATATAATTCTGCTTCATTTCTAAGAAGATTCTGGTGCCAGTAGAGCATTGGTTGCCTTTGCCATAACACTAGCCAAAATGTAGCTCAAAGACTGTGGCTCTCTAGGGAAAGATTCATTTCCAACACTGGTTATGAAGACAGAGAAGGAAAAGTGAATGCACAAGGAACATTGTGGATACAGAATCACAGTACTACAGACTAAAAGTTAGCCATCGCCTGTAGCCAAGCACACAAAGAGCATTCTTTAAAATAAAGTGCTGAAACATTACAGGAAGGCACACCTCCCAAAGTGGGCTCCCTGCTTCAAGTTCTTAAGTTCATATCCCTGGAACATAAATATGGCCATTTTATGGTTATGCACCACACTCTCAAAAGCTTACACACATGACAATGCTGAGTTGGAAAACAGAAACCATGATGCCCCCAAATGAGTAAGTTTTAATAAGGATGACATTGACAGCTTTAATCAAAGAGTCAGAAAGCCATCTTTAGACTACCACTGCAAATGCAGCCATGGAGATAAAGTCAAAGAAACATTTCTGTGCCACTCTGGTGACAAGTCTTTAGAGTTCAGAATACACACACAAGTGCAATGTAATATGAAGAACAAAGGGACAGCACTGAAAACAGTGAAAAGATTTATTCACAAAAATAATATTTCTATGTTTTGATTATTATTAAGTATCAACCTTTTAAGACTAGTTCATACATGATTAAAAGTGGCAGATGGCACCTATTTATCCAAAAGAGAATTAACATATAGGCCAAACAAAGAACAAAAACAAAACCATGCAGAAAATAAATGACCAATCCAAAAAGGGACTAATATATCTGAACAGAAAGTTTTCAAAAGAAATATAGATGGCTGATATATAATTTAACAACTGTTCAACACAATTAGCAAAGGAAATGCAAATTACATCCACTATGGGTTTCTGTCTCACTCAAGAGAAAATGGCTATCATCAAGAAATGACAACAAATGTTCTCAAGGACGTAGGGAAAGAGGAAGCATTATTTGGAAAAAATGCAAACTGGTGCACCCACTATAGAAATCTGTATGGTGGTTCTTCAAACAGCTAGAAACAGATCACCTGCCCCAGTCGTTACACTTCTGGATGTACATTCAAAGGAATCTGTCCTGTTACAGAGACACTTGCTCATCTATGTTCATTGTTGTTCTATTCCCAAGATAACTAGAAAACTAGATCAGCCTAGATGTTTAGCAGCTGAAGAATGGATATTGAAAACATGGTACATATGCACAATGGAATTTTATTTAGCTATAAAGAAAAATACAAGTAAGAACTCTGCAGGCAAATGGATGGAGCTTGAAAATATGTTGAGTATAGCCTAGAAAAACAAATGTCACGTGTCCTTCATTTTGGGATCTTAGTTTTCTAATCTCCAAATTTACATGTTATACTTGGAGTTACTGTAGAAGCCAGGAAATTAGAAAGAAGTTTTTTGGAGTGGCATGCATATAGGAGGTGGGTAGTAGAACAAGAGAAATAGAGAAATAGAAGAGGGGCTACTGAGGGAGGAAAAGTTTAAGCAAGGAGGTGATAGGGGGTGGACAGAGGAGAGAATAGGGCAGAGGGAAAGGTCAACCAAAATTAAAGATGTTTGAAAAAGTCATATCCAAATGGACTAGTAACCAAACTAAAGAACATATACTTTATACATCAGAAGTTGGGACTGAGATGGCTCATGGTTAAGGGCATTTGCTGCACTTGTAGCCTACCTGGGTTCAATCCCCAACACTCAAAACCACCTATAACTCCTGATACCATGCCTTCTTTTGACCTAAATAGGTACCAGGCACTCAAGTGGTGCAGATACATGTATAAATATAAAATAAAATCTTTTAAAAAATGGGTCTTTTGCTCTTCCGGAGTCAATGTTCCAAGACAAATCCCCAGCTCTGTAGCAGCAAACCTGCTGTGAGACAGAACTTCCTTCCCCCAGCTCATCCCAGTTTTCCAACCTTCAACACTGACAGGCATTCCCTGGGAGCACACCTGTCTAGCAGGCCACGCAAATAGGTAAGCCACCTGAAGAACTTCTCCACTCCCTCCTCCCTTCCAAATCCAATCCCCTAGTCTCACCCCTAGATCTGCAAATAGAACACTAGCTGCAGCCTTCCTTCACCCCCTGCCCACATTCCCATGGACTCGGCAGATAGCCACTCCTCTCTCCACAGCTCTGCAGCAGAACACTGGCGGCAGCCTTTCCTACTCACTGTTTCCATCTCCTGAGCATCTCATAGATCTTCTCCTTTTAACCTTCTTCCCTGACTGTTTGCTTTGTCCCAGCCCACAACTGCAGCAGATACCCACTGCTAACCCAAGGGCTGCTCCTGTCTGGGCAGCAAGTAGGCTGCCAGGAGATCCACACTTTCCTTCTGCTCTCCCAGATCCAATCTCCCCAGTCTCATCCCCAGCTCTGGAGCTGGAAACCTGCTGTGGTCTCCCATTCCTCTCTACCCTCATTCCCAATGGACCACAAAGATCTCCAATTTCCCTTCTGCCAACTAATCCCAGTGTCCCAGCCTCAAACATCAGCATACATACACTGGGAACACACCAGCTGAAGTGGCCAGGGAAACAGGTCCACAGAAAATTTCCTACCAGGCAACAAATAGCTAGCACACTTTCCTAAACTCCAGTGAGGAAGAAGAAATGCAGGAACAATACACTCACCCAACAGAGACAAAACCAGATATCATCCCCCAAAACTATAATCATCCCAATCCAAGATGCCTAGATTAAAGCTGGATATCATCAACCACAAAAACAAACTCATGGAAACTGAACAAATCTCTACTGAATTAAAAACATGTCAAGACTCAATGTCCTTTATTTATGGCTAGAATCCACTAATGAGTGAGTACATACCTTATTCATCTTTTTAGGTCTGGGTTGCCTCACTCAGGATAGTGTTTTCTATTTCCATCCATTTGCATGCAAAATTCAAGATGTCATTGTTTTTTACGGCTGAGTAGTACTCTAATGCATATATATTCCACACTTTCTTTATCGATTCTTCCATTGAGGGGCATCTAGGTTGTTTTCAGGTTCTGGCTATTACAAATAATGCTGCTATGAACATAGTTGAACAAATGCTTTTGTAATATGATAGGGCATTTTCTTGGGTATATTCCCAAGAGTGGTATTGCTGGATCCTGGGATAGGTTGATCCCAAATTTCCTAAGAAATCGCCACACTGATTTCCAAAGTGGTTGCACAAGTTTGCATTCCCACCAGCAATGGATGAGTGTTCCCCTTACTCCACATCCTCTCCAGCAAAGGCTATCATTTGTGTTTTTTATTTTAGCCATTCTGACAGGTGTAAGATGGTATCTCAAAGTTGTTTTGATTTGCATTTCCCTGATCACGAAGGAGGTTGAGCATGACCTTAAGTGTCTTTTGGCCATTTGAACTTCTGTTGAGAATTCTCTGTTCAGTTCAGTGCCCCATTTTGTAATTGGGTTAATTAGCATTTTAAAGTCTAGTCTCTTGAGTTTTTTATATATATTTTGGAGATCAGACCTTTGTCTGATGCGGGGTTGGTGAAGTGAGCTCCCAAGGTCCGAATGAGGAGCAGAAGGAGGGAGAACATGAGCAAGGAAGTCAGGACCGCGAGGGGTGCGCCCACTCACTGAGACAGTGGGGCTGATCTAATGGGAGCTCACCAAGGCCAGCTGGACTGGGACTGATGGAGCATGTGATCAATCTGGACTCTCTCTGAATGTGGCTGACAATGAGGGCTGACTGAGAAGCCAAGGACAATGGCACTGGGTTTTGATTCTACTGCATGTACTGGCTTTGTGGGAGCCTAGTCTGTTTGGATGCACACCTTCCTAGACCCTGGATGGAGCAGGGAGGACCTTGGACTTCCCACAGGGCAGGGAACCCTGACTGCTGTTTGGACTGGAGAGGAAGGGGGAGGGGGTGGGGGAGAGGGAGGAAAATGGGAGGAGGGGAAAAGGTGGAAATTTTTAATAAAAAGAAAAAAAAACATGTCAAGAGAGAAATAAAATCAATGACTTTCTAGAATTCAATGAAAATGAATGCACACCACACCCAAACTTATGGGGCACAATGAAAGTGCTAAGAGGCAAATTCATAGGATTAAGTGCCTGAATAAAATAAAAACTGGATAGATCTCATACTAGCAACTTTAATATCACACCTGAAAGCTCTAGAACAAAGATGAAATCCAAAAGGAGTAGATGGCAAGAAATAATATAACATAGGGTTGAAATCAATAAAATAGAAACAAAGAGAACTATTCAAAGAATCAATGGTTCTTTGAGAAAATCGGTAAGATCAATAGTCTCTTATCAAAATTAACTAGAAGGAGAGAGAATATCCAAATTATCATAACCAGAAATGAAAATTAGGATATAACAACAGACACTGAGGAAATCCAGAGAATCATAAGGACACACTTTAAAAACCTGTTACTCTCCCTGCC
The DNA here is from genome assembly GCF_903992535.2 of Arvicola amphibius. Classification (NCBI taxonomy): domain Eukaryota; kingdom Metazoa; phylum Chordata; class Mammalia; order Rodentia; family Cricetidae; genus Arvicola; species Arvicola amphibius. Next base: position 31,968,445 of record NC_052053.1, read on the forward strand.
CAATTGGAAAGACCAAAAGAAATGGATAATTTTCTCGATAGGTACCATTTAACCAAAGTTAAATCAAGATCACATAAACAATTTAAATAGATCTATAACTTCTAAGGAAATAGAAGCAATCATTGAAAGTCTCCCAACAAACAAAGCCTAGGGACAGGTGGTTTTAGCACAGAATTCCATCATACTTTTAAAGAAGAGTCAACACCAAAATTCCTAAAATTATTTCACAAAATAGAAACAGAATGAACACTGCCCAATTAATTTTATGTGTCCACAGTTACCCTGATACCCAAACAAAGACACAACAAAGAAAGAAAATTGCAGATGAATTTAACTTCTGAACATAGATGTAAAAATTCTCAATAAAATACATGCAAACTGAATCCAAGAACACAACAAAAAGATTATTCACCATGATCAAGTTGGCTTCATTCCAGAGATTCAGGGAAGGCTTACTATATGAAAAATCATAAATATAATCCACTTATATAAACAATCTGAAAGAAAAATAACATGATCATCTCATTACATGCAGAAAAGGCCTTTGACAAAATTTAATACTCTTTCATGATAAAAGTCCTGGAGAGATTAGGGAAACAACATAATAAAGGCAGTTTACAGTAAGTAAATAGCTAACATCGATTTAAACAGATAGAAACACAAAGCAGTTCCACTAAAATCAGGAACAGTACAAGGCTGTCCATTCTCTTCATACCCATTCAATTAAGTACTTGAAGTCTGAGCTAGAGAGATAAGACAACTGAAGGATATCGGGGGATACAAACTGGAAAGGAAGAAGTCAAAGTATCATTATTTGTAGATGATATGATAGTTTATGTAAGTATCCCTAAATATTCCACCAGGGAACATCTACAGCTGATAAATACTTTCAGAAAAGTAGCTGGATAAAAAATTAACTCACAAAAATCAGACCTATATACAAATAACAAATGGTCTAAGAAAGAAACCAGGAAGACAACACCCTTCACAATAGCCACAAATAATCTCAAATAATATCAAATATCTTGGAGTAACTCTAACCAAGCAAGTGAAAGACTTGTATGATAAAACTTTAAGGATCTGAAGAAAGAAACTGAAGAAGATATCAGAAGACAGAAAGATATCCCATGCTCATGGATTGGTATGATTAGTATAGTAAAAATGGCCATCCTACCAAAAGCAATATCCATCAAATCTGTAACACAATCTTTCACATATTTTGAAAGGAGAATTCTCAGATTGATATAGAAACAAAAACAAAAACCATCCCAGGATAGCTAAAATAATCTTGAACGGTAAAAGAACTGTGGGAGGTCTCACCATTCCTGATCTGAAGTTATATTACAAAGCTATAATGATTAAAAAAACAAGGTATTGGCATAGAAACAGACATATTGATCACTGGGATTGAAGACCCAGATATTAAACCCATACACCATGGACACCTGTTATTGATAAAGACGTCAGAAATACACACAGGGAAAAAGATAGTGTCTCCAACAAATGGTGCTGGCCAAACTGTATGGCTGCATATAGATAAATGCAAATAGATCCATACTTATTACCCTGCACAAAACTCAACTCCCAATGGATCAAAGACCTCAACATAAAATCTGATATACTGAACCTGATAGAAGAGAAAGTGTGGAATAGCCTTGAACTCACTGATATAGGAGAAGACTTTCTGAACAGAACACTGTTAATGAAGTCAACAATTAATTCATGGGACATCGTGAAACTAAAAGGCTTCTGCATGGCAAAGGACTCTGTTGTTTGGATAAAGTGGTACACTTTTACAGAATAGGAAAATATTTTTTTTACCAACTCCACATCTGATAAAGGGTGAATATCCAGAACATATAAAGAAGTAAAAAAAAAAAAACAACTTGGTATAAAAAACCCTCCAGAGAATTCTCAAGTAAATCAAATGGCTGAAAATAAAGAAATGTCCAACATCAAATTAAAACTAATTTGAGATTCTATCCTACACTTGTCAGAATGGCTTAGATCAAAAATACAAGTGACAACTCATGCTGGCAAGGATGTGGAGCAAGGGGAACACTATTCCATTCATGGTGAGGGGACAAAGTTATACAGCCACTATGGAAATCAGTATGGTAGTTCCTCGGAAAGATGGGAATCAATCTACCTCAAGATCTGGCATATTCCACTATTGGGCATATTCTCAAAGGACACTCATCCTACCAGAAGGACACTTGCTCAACTATGTTCATTGTTGATACATTCATAATAGTATGAAATTGGAAGCAACACAGATATCTCTTGACAGAAGAATGAATAAAGAAAATGTGGTACATTTATACAATGGAGTGTTACTCATCTCTTTAAAAAATGACATCATGAAATCTCTGAGCAAATAGATGTAACTAGAAAAAAATCATCCTGAGTGAAGTGACTCAGACCCAGAAATGTAAATATGATCATTGCTTTAGTCAGTAATCACCAGAGAGGCTTCCTCCTGAAGCAGATAGAAACAAATAAGAGAGACCCATAACCAGATATTACACACACACACACACACACACACACACACACACACACACCCACCAGGCATGTATGCATGCATGCACTCTCTCACACACACAAACACAGACCTTGGAATACACAGCTCTAAATGAGATGTCTCCATCAAATCCCTTCCCTCAGAGCTCAGAGAACCCCGTGGAAGGGAGGCGGAAGGAGTGGGGGAGACAGAAGGGAAGGAGGACTCCAGGAGAACAAGGGCCTTTAAAACAACTGAACATAGGTCATATGAACTCACAGAAACAGCAGGCACAGGGCCTACATGGCCTGTACTAGGTCCTCGGCATAGTTACTATAGCTTTCAGTGTAGTACTTTATGAGACTCCTGAGTGTGTGGACCAGTGGGTCTCTGATTCTTGTGCCTTCACTTGGGGCTCTTTTACTTTTCTGTTGGCTTGTCTTGTCTAACTGCCATACAATGGTTTTCTTTTTATCTTATTCTATTTTATTTTATGTTTTGTTGCTATTTTCTAGAAGCCTGTTCTTTTCTAATGAGAATCAGAAAGGGAGTAGATCCAGATGGCAGAAGAGGTGGGAAAGAACTTGGAGAAGTACAGTCAGGGGAAACTGTATTCAGATTATATTGTATGAGAAAATAAGAAAGAAAACCTCATAAGGAATACTACTATTACTATGTACCTAAAATAAATCCCTAACTCCCCACATTTATTCATGAAAGAATTGGGATGGAAAACATCTGGTATGGCTGGAGACAGATGTTCCTTTAAACCACAGACTATTAAATAACAGTGCTTTCAAGGTGTTGGAACGAGAATGGTCCCTATATATTTTCATATATTTGAATGCTTATTCCCAAGAGTAGAACTGTTTGGGCAATATTAGGATGTGTGGCCTTGTTGGAGAAGGTGTGTCATTGGGGATGGGCTTTGACATTTCAAGAGCCTGCACCATTTCCAGTTAGCTCTCTCTCTGCCTCATGCCTGTGGATCAGGATGTTAGCTCTTAGCTGCTGCTCCTGTGCCCTGCCTGCCTGCCTGTTGCCATGTCTTCCCCATGATGCTCACAGACTCACTCTCTGAACTGTAAGCAAGTCTCCAAATTAAATGCTTTCTTTTATAAATTGCTTTCGTTATGGTGTCTCTTCACAGCAATGAAAAAGTAACTAAGACACCTCCTTATGAGTTATTGGTCAGGAAGGAGTCAGACTCACCCGAAACAATGCAGGATATTGCCATTCCTTGTTTGCTCACCAGAACTAGATGATAAGGTCCTAGTGCTGAGTATGTTGGACACCTTAGTTATGTGAGAAATCTTGCTGTAATTGAACTGGAAGTTTCCTCATTTAAGGCTAACTTTCATATGTTGGAAGGTGCTATACACTTCTAGGGGAGAAAAGGGATCAACCATCTCACCTACCTGTGAACCTTATGAATTACAACATAAATCTCCCAGAGAAGATTTATTCACGTTTGAAATAGTAGCATAACAGTTATAGGGATAACAAACTACCATTCCCTAATTGGATTTGGGGCCCATTCCACAGGACTGAACTTGTTCCTGGCATAGTAAATCCAGCCCCCCACCCAAAAAAAATCATGGTGGGGTGAGTCAAAGGCCCCAGGGTGAACTCAATATTGCCGTTTGGCTAGATTGACATAGTGTTAAATCGCTTTCTAAATATTTATGTTTATATTTCTAGACAAATGCTACTTCATCAGATAATCCTCTTGTTTCAATGTAGTGACTCCTGAGTGTACAAGGTGCTGAGAATATGGGATAGCTTGGGTGTTCAGGTGTAAATAAGGCATCTATACGATCCCCTCTAAGGGCCAGAAAACACTGAGTAAGAGTGTAGAAAGAAGAACTGGAAGGTAAAGAGAGAGATGAGAAATGTCATCTGAGCAAGACAAAAGAATTCCCTCATAATAGTGAACTTACAGTCATTGTGAATGCCTGCCTTTTGTCTGCACAAGAACAGGCCCATCAAAGTGAGTTGGAGGAGGAGCTCTGGCGGCCCCACCCCTCACTGCTGAACTATTTGCTACTGAAAGATTCATCACCATGGAGACTCCTTGCCTTCAGTTGTGTGCCCACTGATGATCCCAACAGGCTCCAATAGATACTCTCGATACAATGCCCACATAGATGTTCCTGGTTAAACTAAATGGGTCCCAAAGCAAAACCACAAGTCATGGATGTAGGAAAGGTGCTGGTGGGGAGGGAGGAGCAAGAGTGATAAGAGAGGATGGGGGTAGAATAATTAAAATGCATTATACACATATGAACTTGTAAAATTGCTAATAATATTTTTTAAAGTGAAGTTATGAAATGCATTGAAAATGTGCACTTTACTTGAAAACTTAAAATTTAATCACATAAGTATAACCACTTCCCCTCATAGTTGCATAAGTTAAAAAAAAGCCTTAGCACATTGTGGAAGATCTGCATGATAACCAGAGTAGCTATTCATCTTTCCAAGAAGCCTCTGCTGCTATATGCAGATTCAAGGTACATCTGTGTGGCCATGGGCATGTGATGGAGCACAGCAACCTGAGGTCTCACCCCTGTCCGCCAAGACACGAAAGACAAAAGCCATGGTTTGGGAAGAATCTTGCCCGGGCATACTTATAGCAGTTCTCACTGTCTCTCACTGTCTCTCAGAGCATGCATCATTACAAACGAACCAAAGGGAAAGGGAGACAGGGCTCTTTGAATCATGTCTACAAGCAGAACACACCCTCCTGTGCAGCCACACACAGCTGAGGCATATTTGGTTTCTTTTACACATTATTAAAAATCTCCACCAGTTAATTGTCAGGGGCTGGGGACCAGGAGATAGACGATGATAACTTTTAGAAGTCTAAGTTGATAACTTTTAGAAATAATCGAGAGACTGTCAATTTCACTCAAAAATGTGTTCTAAAATGTTGCTGGTATAACCGTTCTTGAAATTAACAGCTAACACTGATTGACATACAAATATACAATTTGTATGCTATGTGATAACATTCATAAAACCATCGCAGACTATTTTACTTGTTGGGTATATTCTCTACAATCCTTTTATTCTCAATCTGGTGAGAAAATTTCTATGCACAGATAACAAGTCAACAATAACAAAGATCTACTACCTCAATTCAGTGGCAGTGGAGTCCAAATTAACATTTAAATTGTTTTTAAAGGGGAAATAGGCTAATCTTTCCTGTGTCTTCTTCGGTTTTGAGAACTTAAGGAAATCTCACTGAACACTTGAAACACCATTTTGGGTAGGAATTACTGTTCCTACTAGAGGAGATCACGTCCTTGGGGCCCATTGTATACATGCAGGGCCACTTAACTGTCGGGTAGTACTGGGATAGACTCCTGTCAGAGTGCCTGAAGCCCTTTCACGGGCTTTCAGGTTCTCCCTACTGTGCTGTAGCCTATCTTCTGCATTACCAGTCTTCTGCTACCTATTACACAACACCAAACTTTAAAAATGCCTTTCTAACAGGCTAAACTAAACATGCGTTATTTTCTAGAATGATTGCCATTCTACTAAAGTTAGCGATTAGCCAATACAAGTGCTCTAATCTGTACTGAAGTTTCTTCCACGTAACAGAAAGACAGGAGAGGTATTTTAAATACTTATCTGTGATCCTGTGATTATTTATTTTTCTAGCTTGCATTTGTCTAGAAAGAATTTTGAGTGGCTGCTGAGAACGAAGATTATAACGGGAAAAATAATTGTGGGATGGAGTTGGGAGAGTAACAAATCTATTTTAAAAACTTGAGTGAACAGAGCTTTATCTGGTAGGATCTGACAGGATCTTGGATTCATTTACTTTGTTGTATATACGAATAGTATCAAAGGCTAGGAAGGCTTAAAGTGACAATATGTAAGAGAGTTGCTTGGCTCACCCTAAAGGTAAACAGCAGGAAAGGTGGCCCTGCAGTCCACAGCAGCCTAGTGGAACTAATAAGATTCTGCTGTTACAGACCTAGACTTTAATAAGTGTTGAACACTCAGCACACAGAAGGAAACCTATGGTTTTTACTTTTTAAAAGCAGAGGCCTGTTTATTAGCATTTAAGGCTTTATTTATCCAATATTGCTGAAGGGTCCTATGTAAATAAACTCATTATCATAATTAGTTTACTTGGATAAAAGGACAAATCTAAAAATCGTCCTCCTAGAGATATTTCTCTTGGCTGTACTCAGGTACTGAATATATTTTAATCTTTCCTCGATAAATCAGGGTCATTAATACACCCACACGAAGGTGAAAGCCACTGGCTTGAATTCTGATAGTGCTGTTTGAGTCTTTTTGAATCTCAAGGAAATGAGTGATGTAGGTGTGTCTTCTATCTATCTGTTGATTTCATTTGTTAATAAAGAAACTGCCTTGGCCAGCCCTTAGGTGGGTGGAGTAGACAGAACAGGAAGAAGGAAGTGAGGTAGATGGCTCAGACAATTGCCCCGACTCTCCTAGGTGAGGCAGACCACCATGCCTCTCCTCAGTGAGATGCGATAGAGCCAGCTGCCAGGTCAGACATGCTGAATATTTCCCGGTAAGACACCACTTTGTGGTGTTACACAGATTATTAGATATGGGTTAAAGCAAGAGATGTGAGAATTAGACAATAAGAGGCTAGAAATAATGGGCCAGGCAATGTTTAAAAGAATATAATTTGTGTGTTGATATTTCGCATGTAAAGCTAGCCGTGTGGGAGCCAGGGCGGCAGGAACGCAGCCCGTCTGCTCCTCACTACAAATGAGAAAAGTGGGCATCATTAAATAAGGTGAGGAAGCCCTTTGTTTTTTGAAATACTCAAGAAAAATAAGTCTAGCAAAATAAGTTCTTTGCTTTTTATGTACAAAAGCGATATGGGTCTTGAAAAGACTGCATGTTTAAAAACATGCTAAGTAGCTTAGAGCTTTTATGGCTGTGTATTTTGCTTTAAAATTTAACATTACATGTATGTATGTATGTGTGTGTGTGCTCACACACAGATGTGAAGGTCCAAAGACACTTGGAGTATTCTGTTCTTGCCTCTCATGAGTCCTGGGGATCGAATTCAGGTGGTCAGGCTTGGCAGCAAATACCTTTCTCTGTTAAGCTACTTTGTTAGCCCTGTACCTTACTTTTTAATAATAGGTAAATATTTCATGTATTATCATTAATATTTCATTACATATATTTTGTTTTCTCACCATAATGTATGCTTTAAGTTATACATTTTGAATTATTAAAATTACTTTTCATGTATCTTGATATAAAAGCTTTTTTTGTTTTTCTTTGTGGGGGGGCAATTTTTGAGGCAGGGTTTCACTGTGTTGTGTAGCCTTGGGTGTCCTGAATCTCTGTAGATCAGGCTGACCTCGAACTCACACTGCCTGCCTCTGCCTCCTGAGTGCTAGGATTAAAGGTGTGCATCACCACTGCCCAACTGGTTTTAGAGAGACCCTGAACTGGCCATCTCCTGTAATCAGGCAAGATATCCAGCAGAGGAATTGGGATAGCAGCCCAGCTACCAACCTCCGACCTACAATTTGTCCTGCCCACAAGATGTGCTAGGATGAAGGTGGTGCAGAAATTGTGTGAGTGACCAATTAGTGACTAGTCCAGTTTGAGACCCATACCATGAGAGGGAGCTCAACCCTGATGACCAGGACCTAGAGGCAGGATAGACCAGAGACTTAAGATAGGATTTAGCACAACTGGGTGGTGAGGAAGCCAATGAAATGATTCCTAATGATATTCTGCCACACTCATAGATTGGTGCCTAGACTAATTGTCATCAGAGAGGCTTAACTCAGCAGCTGATGGAAACAGATGCAGAGACCCACAGCCAAGCATCAGGCAGATCTTGGGGGAATCCTGCAGAAGAGGAGAAAGGAGATGAAGGGGTCAAGGACACCACAAGAAAACCCACAGAATCAACTAACCTGGGCTCAGAGACTGAACCCACAACCAGAAAGCCTGCATGAGACTGACCTAAGTCCTCTGCATGTATATTACAGTTGTGTAGCTTGGTCTTCTTGTGGGAATTTTAACAGTGGGAGCAGGGGCTATCTCTGGATCTGTTGTCTGATTTTAGGACCCGTTCCTTCTGATAGATTGCCTTGTCCATCCTTTGTAGGAAAGAAGTGCCTAGTCTTACTGCAACTTGATATAGCACGCTGGTTGATATCTACGGAGGCTTGTCCTTTTCTATGGGGAAATGGAGGAGGAGTAGATTGGGGTATGAGGTTGGAGGGGAGGGGCTGGAAGGAGAGAAGGAAGGGAAAATGAAGTCTGAATGTAAAAGAGATTAAATAAATAAATAAAAATAGAAAAAAGTATTCAAGCACATATGAATCAGGAGATTCAGACTGGTATTTAATGCAAAATGTGTTGAAAGAATATGATTTGGGGGTTGAGGAGATGTCTTTGCAGGTAACTTGTTTGCTTCCCAAGTATGACAACCTGAGTTTGGATCTCAACATAAAAGCCAGCCAGGTGTGGTGGTCCACTTATAACCCACTTATAGCCTGACTGTGCCAGGCTAGTTGAATCAAAGGAGCCAGGTTCAGTGAGAGACCCTGCCTCAGTATGTACAGTAAGCAGAGATTGAGGAAGACACTTGACATCAACCTGGGACCTCCAGGATCTCCCCAGGCACACACACACATGTGCATATGCACCCATACATTGTGCCTACATGCATGCAAACTCACATGTACACCATACAGGCTTAGATACACAACAATGCATGCCTTTATCTTGTGAGAGCATACAATGGCATCTAGATGCAGACTTTGGCAAGAACAATGTTTGGGGAGAGTGGTAATCTTTCTTTAAGTATATATTTTTATAAAATGGCACCTGAACAGTCTTGGTTCATTCACACAGAAATTGTAAAGCAGTTTGGTGACTCTATTTTGTATTTGGAACAGTTCCATATATAAGAGCCCATTTTTGCTGTTTCTAATTATTTCTTGAACAAACTGTCAAAAATATTTAGGTTTATCAACCTAACAAATGCTTGGCTGGCAGGCCTAAGAGAATACCAAGAATAAAATGTTTTGTGAATAGCAGTATGGAATTCATTTTCTTATCAAAAGTAGAAACATCAGGCCCAAAGTGTATTGTGACAAGTATACATTAGGCATTATAGGCATGAGCTTGAGGAGCTCCTGGCCCCTTGACATAAGACAGTCCTTTTATTGTACAGGCAAAATGCTCTTGGTTTCCTGCCATTAAATCTAAGTGCCAGCTTAAGTCTGAGCAGAGTTGAAATTGCTTTGCACAATACCCTCTTTAAGAGAACAACATATGCCTGTAAGAGTGATTTTTATTAGCTAAGAAGATGAGAAATTCTGTTTCTTCATATGAGGGAATTGGGCATGATTTTCTCCTTCTGATCCAGTAAAAATGTTTCTATTTACGTTAAACATTTTACATGCTTCTTGCAGTCAATTTTAGCAACTGTAAGAGAGGGCAGACACTCCTACTGATTTCTTTTAAGTTAGAAGGTAGTTCATGGATACATTTCATTTAATTTATATGGTCAGGTTGTGTTAAGTAGACACAGTTTATTGATGTAAACATATCCACATGCTAGAAATACCCAGAACTTTCTCTGAAAAGAATTCAGATGTTACCAGCTGGTTTCTGTAATGGTTTCAGCTTTACCCAGATTTAGCAATGCCCCACCTCTGGATGTGACATGTAAGCACAGGGAGGGAAGCTGTCTGTTGGCATACCTTGCTACATGGGAGTATCCCTTCCTCTGCCATATTTTCCCCAGTCATTGCCACTTGCCTCCCTCTACTGAATAAAAACTACATAAACACAGAGAAGGAAGATGGAATTAACAGGACTGTATAAATCTGGTTGAGGGTTAGAGGCACCCTGAGCCTAGTGGGTCTGTAAGGTTTTCATGACTCACCCCTTGTCAACATGACACCTTGGTGACTATAACCATCCCCTCTTCATTTTATGCTCCAGAAGCTTGTGAGACCTCAATGAGTCATGAAGAATCTTAAAATCAAATCCAAAGAATCCAAAGTGATGATAACAAAACAGAATAATTGATATTTGAACAAAGGTTAGTATTTGACAATGGATAAAGATTGGTATACCTTCCCTTCCTCTGGGCTTTGTTGGCATGAGTTGTGAACGTCGTCTTCTCTTATGAATTTTCCAGGCCAGGAAGTCAGTCCTTTGATTTGGCCCCAGACCAAGTCACCAACGTTGAACGTCCTTGGTCTATAGTGTATCAATTCATGTGAAGAGGGGGAGTCTGGATTCCTTAGGTCATCTTCACTACTAATGCTTTTAGCATCTGAGGGACTAGGCACACACCCATTCATGCTTTTGGCATTAAAGTCTCCATTGTAATGGATGTAGTCTTTGACCAGAGAACTTTCCAAACTATTCGAAGAACCTGGAGACTGCCCCTCTAGGACTAGGTCTTGTTTAGCAGTGCCTAGCAGCTCTCCAAAGCCCCGACTCTGACGAGGTCTGTTTCCATTAATGTGCGTACATCTCTCCACAGTGTTCTCTAGTCTCTCCTTAAAGCCCATCATAGTTCTTTTGTAGTTGTTATACCTGAAATTTTCCTCCAGAATTTTATCCCCTTGACAGTTTCTTGGTGGTAACAGTATTGGGTGCTGTTCCCCAGCTAGAAATGGCAGTGTAGAGACATTGTTGGGCCTTTCATGACAAGGACTACTGTGGATATGGCCTGGATGATCTAAAAATTCCTCGTATTTCCACCTGTTACGCTCCCCTCTGGGACTTTGCTCCCCATCCCATTGTTTTCTGGATGTGTGGCAACTTGCTGACTTGAAATACTCAAACCCATCTCCTTCGCTGGAGTTTTTCCCGTGGTCTATACTCCTGGGTGGCCGTGCTGCTCTTGAACTCCTCAGCCTGCCATCGCGATCCACTCCGCCCATGCTCCGCCCGTGGATGACCGCACTTACAGCGCTGGACAGGTTTAGCGGATCCCCAATGGAGGCGGTGAAGGCACTCATGGCACTCAGAGCAGGAACAGGGCTGATCTGAGTTGTACTGTTGACAGCCGTGGTGATGACAACCTGCATCCCTTTGCTGGCCGCATCCACAACTGCTTTGTAAATGGCATCTACGGAGGCGTCACCTTGGCCACCCATGACGAGGCCATCCTTCACCGGCTGACCAAGAGATGGGTCAATCCTTGGCTGCAGTTCACAAGGTGCGTCTTGGAAATGTGGAAGTGCACTGTTTGGGTTCTCAGGAAGTGCTGTGAGTCCCGGCTGAGTGCTTATTCTTTTATTTAGAAGAGCTGCATCTCCTTGCATCCTCACCTTAAATAAGTAGGAGAGAGAGGAGAAAAATTTAAAGACCTTAAAGAAGAAGGTCATAATTCCAAGATTTACCAAAAGACAAACCAAGGAAGTACAAAGAGTAAGAATAAAAATGAATGTGAAAATCATCCTATATAAAAAACCTTACACATTGGTTATACATTTTTTATTTTTTTAATTTATTTTTATTTTTGTTTTTTATGAGACAGGGTTTCTCTCTAGCTTTGGAGCCTGTCCTGGAACTAGCTCTTGTAGACCAGGCTGGCTTCGAATTTACAGAGATCCTCCTGCCTCTGCCTCCCGAGTGCTGGGATTAAAGGCATGTGCCACTACCGCCGGCTGATTATATTTTTATATTGGGGTCATTTCTTTAGTTGAAATAATGCAACAGATCTCTTTTAAATGTCATTGCCAAACATTTTCTAGAAAACTGAAACTTGAGGTGGTGGACAAAGGTGTTCCCAGTGCTGACACTGCTTGTGGAATGGTCTTCAGGTGTTGGGAACTTGAGATCCAAGTTGCAGATGACCAAACAAGCCAGATTTTGAAAATGACTGATAACTAATGATTACCTTTAACTAAGTAAAATATAAGATAAAATAAAAATAAATTTCTTTTCTAAAAATGTATTACTTTGATGATATTACATATTAAACTTTATTTATTCATTCATTCATTATTTTGCACATGATGTATGTGGGCACACATGCCATGGCTCATGTGTAGAGGTCAGAGGACAGTTTTTATGGAGTGGTTTCTTTCCTCTTAGCTTTATTTGATTCTGGGGACTGAACTCGGGTAGCCAGGCACGTGAGACCGTCACCCTCTCTAAGACACCTCGCCAGCCACACATGGTATTTCCTCAAGTCTTCAGATGGTGTAGGAATTCCTGCTCCTCAGCCTTATGGGGTCACTGCCTGAGGTACACCCTCATGCTGCCAAAAAGGACACGGGCTGTCTATAGAGTGATTCTCAGATAGGAAGAGGCAAGGGGAGAGAATTTCTGTACAGGAAGCATTACTGCAGTTTGAAAAAAATTCCTGTGGTTTTTCTAATTTCACTGACACTATGTAAGAATTAGTGCTACAACCTTAGGTCCCTCTGACCCGCAATCATAATTTCTGCTCAGCCCAGGCCCAGTGACTGCTCCCTTCTGGCCTCTGCCTGCTTCCTTACTAAACTGGCAGCTACCACTCAACATCCCATATGCTACTCTTGTGCTACCATCCCCGTCTATAAAACCTTGCCAAGCGGGGCGGTGGTGGCGCACGCCTTTAATCCCAGCACTCAGGAGGCAGAGGCAGGCGGATCTCTGAGTTCGAGGCCAGCCTGGTCTACAAGAGCTAGTTCCAGGACAGGCTCTAGAAACTACAGGGAAACCCTGTCTCGAAAAACCAAAAAAAAAAAAAAAAACCTTGCCAAATAAAACCTAAATCTTAGATCATTTTAACTTAAGTTCTGTCTCTATACACAGGAAAGTATGAATAGAAATTTATGGTTTCCAGCCTGCACTATGGTCTGTTGGTGATCCTTCAATCTTATGATCTTCCAGTCAGATATCATTTTCTCCACAACTATTCAAATCTATATCTTCAAGTGGGTTGCCATAACATCTCGCAGCCTATTCTTGGTAGATGGCCCTACTTACCAGAGAAACGGAGTTCACGGTTAGATGTGCTACACTCCAGTATTTGTTGACCCCTAACAACACACATTTCCCAGAAGTTATGCCTTCCTCAGATCTTGTCCAGCTTCCCAGCTGCTCTATGGGGGAAGCTCTGGACGTCTCAGGGGTCTTGCCCTCTTCTCTCTGTGTTTACCCCCAAGCACTTTGCTTGGCTCTTCCTTTTAGCATATGATCATGCGCATGCCTCCCATTGAGAAGGTTAGCGCTCAGTCTGATGCTCCCCTTGGAGGAGTACCCCAGGTTTCTTGCTCTTTATAGTTTGGTTTTGAAGCAGTAACTCATTTTGTATTTCTCGACGCCCCATTCCTCACTCTGACCATCGCAATCTTCCACCACTCCCCTCAGCGGCGTTCTACGGAGTCACTCTCCTGTCCTGATGGCTAGTTCATGTCTAATGAGCTGGCTTCAGGTATTAGCTTGTTTCTTGGTGACATAGGTATGTACATATTCTACTATGTGTTAATTTATTACATGTATGTAAATATTTCATTATTAGTGAAAGATGAGTTCATCACCACTCTTTACCGAGATCAACACTTTTCTATCTAACTCCAACCTTAATTCCTTTCTCAGAGGAAAGCACTGTTGCAGTACAGCCTGGCTCACACTTAAGAATATTAAAGCATGTAGGTAAATACCTAATTTCTCCCCCTTCCTTTCTTCCCTACCCTCTCAATATATGTAGAAATGTACTGCACCATTCTTCTGCCAATACTACAGGGATAGAATTTTGTTGACTTGCAGGTCTCTGTATATTGGATAAGCCTGCCAAATCTTTTAATCTTTTATCAATGGCCATTATATAACATAATTATTTTTGATTGATAAATACCTAAGTGGTTTTAAATGTCAGACTCCATGTAGTAATGGACGTTTTGTTACGTGCTCCTCTGCTCAAATTTGAAAATTTTTCTTAAGTCAGTACATATTAATTGAACATCTGGGTTACTGGACATATGTGTGAATATACACATATATACATATATACAAATGTGCCTTAAAACTTGGTAAACTACCAAATTATCCTCCAAAAGAAATGAGCCAGGCTGAACATGCAGTTCAGGGGCAGAGCATTTCTCCAGCAGAGTTTGAACTCCATCACAAAAGAAAGAACAGACTAACAAAGCTTATCCAGCATTTGACGGATCAACAATGAAAGGGAGGATTTGTTTATACCTTTTACCAGAAGAGGATACCATCAATCTGACACACACTAATTGACTCAATTGGTTATTCTTTTCATATTTAATAATTCATATTTCATTTTATATGATTATCTATCTGTTCATATTTATTCCTTATATTTCTAGTCAGTTGTTCTTTTTTCTTCTTGGTTTATAGGAGGCGTTTTAATATGAAAGATGTCAATTATGTGGCAGTGCATTGTGTGTATATTTCCTGAAATTTGGTTCTACTCTAACTTTACAAGATCTTTGCTCATATGGAAATTAATTTTTTTGTATTGGTTACACATTTTTGTTTTGACCGTTTGGTTTTATGTCTTGATTCAAGAGCCTTTTCTGTTTTATTATTTATAGTCTGTGATGGTGGATGCCTGTAAGCCCAGCATGAGGGAGTCTGAGAAGGAGGGTGCAAGTTCAAGACAAGCCAGCTGCGCTGCATAGTGAGCCCTATCCTTGTTTTTGTAAATCGTGTATATTTTATGCTCACATTTATATAATATTACTTTTTCTATATAATCTTTAACATGTTTCGCATCTTGGTAGAAGCTGACCTCATGGCCTACCCCAGAAGGATGGAGTGTGCTGAGACTACACTAAAGTTGAAGGAAACGGGCACTAATCGTGACAGCAATGAGGGTACACGGCACAAAAGAGCACAGGAGGGCACAACTACCTGGTTTGACTCAAAATTCCAAAAACAGTACTGTTTTATACAAAATAAAATTATATTTACACAAAAGATTGGAAAGCTTAGCAATACTCCACATTACTACATAGCCACCAATAGACTCTGAGGGGCCTCTAACCCATTCTTTCACTCCTTCTAGTTACTTCAATAAAACCAGACATTGATTTCAGCTGAAGTCACACGTGGAAGGAAAGTACCTGGAAGTTCTGAAACAGACAAGCCATGGGATTACTGTTAGCTGGACACGGGACTGTGGGCTGTCCTTGGAAGGCCTGGAGGTTCTGGTGTCCCTGGAGAAGGTGCTGCTGCTGCGGCTGACTTGGAGGAAACATCTGGCTGCTGTTCAGCAGCGACTGCAGGTGACTCAGTTGATGGTTATTCAAAGAGCTGCTTATTGACGACAGGTCACCTACAGGTTCGGGAAACATGAGGTGTAAGTCAGCATGTCTCTCCAGAGATCTTGTGCTTATTTTTGCACCTGAGACCTCCTGAAACAAAAACTAAAAGCTGGGCTGTTTGAGAGTTTATTTCAGCCTCACTTAGCCATAAGAGTACCTTTAGCATTTAGTTTTATCTGCACAATTAGCTTTGTACTTCTTTGTACTTTATATCACATAAAGATTATTTAGTCCTTAATTGTTAAGCTTCGGAGTTAGTTGACTCCCTATATCTATTATTATTAGGACAACTACATTAAAGGTTGAAGATTTTCGTGAACAATCCTAAGTAGTTGACTAAATGGAGACAAAGAGTGGGTATGAGATAGTCTCATTTATAAAATTTCAGTCTTAAATCACCCTCATCAATAAATACCACCAAATAAAATTAGCTGCTTAGTTTAGAAATATGCATTTTGAGCCAGGTGATGGTGGCTCACAACTTTAATCCCAGCATGTGGGAGGCAGAGGCAGGTGGATCTCAGTGAGCTCAAGGCCAGCCTGGTCTACAAGAGCTAGTTCCAGGACAGGCTTCAAAACAACAGAGAGAAACCCTGTCCTGAAAAACAAAATAAAATACACATTTTGTTTTGCAGTAAAATGTTAGTCAGCTAAAATTAAAACTTTAAAGAAACCTAACAATCCAAAAGAATTCACTGCTGTAGTTATTCTAAAGATTTTAAAATCAATGTCATCAATGGATGGCATTAATAACTGGTTATATTTATATTTGAAATTCAGAACTTTTTAAAATTGTTGAAATTCTTTTGAGAACACTTTTGTAACTTGAGACAATATATGTCTATTACGTTTTTGAGTGGTTTAACTACAACTACTTTAAGTCTGTATGAAACTAACTGTGCCGTATTAGAAAAGTTTCCATGAGATATCGCAGTCTGAATGAGTTCCGTGGTGTGTCGAGATGCTCTCGGTGCAGTCATGGACACTTGCTTCTGTTTCTGGGCTTCATGGGCACTTCCTGCACTTCCCCCGATTGTTACCTGAACCCATCATTTAAATAGTTGACATTATTTTCAAGTTCTGTTTTTGAAAGGCTAATCTATGTGGATGACTTTTTTATGGCACAAATACATAATTATAAAGATAACAATCATGAAGAAATCTAGTATTATTTAGAGGGATGGTTTCCTTGATTTTGGGGAAACTTCAGCTTGGAGTATTTTGATGCCTCGCCTTTTTAGTTTGGCTTCTCAGGGTTCATCTGGAAGCTCTCCTCAAATGGTTCCCATTCTAGTGCAGCTGCTCATACCAACCCTGTGATGCCACACCAACTAAAACAGAAATAAAGGTTCTTTAGAAGAGGCGGACTGTTCTTGACTGAAGAGGATGATGGGTAAGGTTAGGGTTAGGCGGCATCAGAATCCGAAGATAAGAGAAAGCAGATTACAGTGGTATTTAGTAATGCTAGAATCGGAGAAAAGGAAAAAGCCATTTCATGTTTGTTTAGCTAGTTTTGTGTGGGCATTGTTATATTTAATTCCTTAAGTAAGCTGTGACATAATAAAAACATTTTTTTAAAAATAGTGTGACAAAATGGAATTTTAAAAAGGAGAAAAGAGAATTAGAAAAACGTTTCTTAAAAAAAAATTTGTGAAAAAATTTTAACTTACCAAGCAGACCTGTCCCCAGTAGAGGGTTAAGTAGCTGTGGCATCACAGAGTTACTGTTGAGTTTAGCTGGACCAGGTGGATTCCCAGCATTATTAGATATAGTCAGCAATGTTTCTGCCATTGACACCACTGCTGTCCCACCAAGTGTTGAGACAGTCAGTGCTGCCACTGCTGATGATGTAGTGGTTGTGGTAGTGGTTGCCTGGGAGGAGGTTGCTATGGAAACCTCTGGATGATTAGCGGTGTTGGCGGATGCTGAGTTCAGGACACCTCCCAACAGCTGGGGATTCAAGGCCATTAATCCCGAGGCCCCAGTGACAGCTGGGAGGAGCAGGGGGTTAAAAGTAGTGTCACTGCCTGTAAAGCTCGGTAAAGGGTTTCCCAGGGGGCTGGTTAAAAGGGTCTCAGCTCGGCTGTTGTCTGACTGATTGCTTGGCAAACGGTCTGTTGGGGCTGTCATCTGTGTTAATAAGGGTAAAGGGATATTTTGCTGTTGCAAAAGATCTGAGATGGTCAGATTGAGAGATGGCAGGGGGAGCATGGCAGCTGCTTGTGCTTGGTTCTGCAGCAGGGCTGCTAAAAGCTGAACATGAACAGGCTGCAATACCTGCCCATCCATGTCACCGGAGAGAAAAGCTAAAGGGTGGAGGTTGATCTCAGACTTGCCTTCTCCTGCTGAAGGCTGGAGGATATTTAATAGATTCTGGTTTAGGAGATGCTGTTGATTCACTGGCAAAGAGATAGGTAGAGAACTGAGGAGGCTGGGGTTCAAGGGGTGTGGAAGATGGTTGTTTGAAGTGCTGTTGGATGGAAAATGAAGGGCATGCTCCTGGCCAACAAAAGGAAAATCGCTCCCAATGGGCAGCTGACTCTGCAGTGGGTTTCCAGCTGCGGTGGTGACAATGACTCCATCTTGGAGAACAGATGTTGTCTTTGTGATGGCAGGGTGGTTGCTGCCAGCTATAGCTATGGAAGATGGTAGGCTTGGACCACCTAGAATGAGAAGAAGAAACACAGCTGTTAGTTATGGACAGTAGCACACTACCCATAAAGCTTCCTAAGGTGCATTTCAGTTGCTCTACTTATTTCATTGTAGTAGATTAATTGTATCATAGATGATCTGACATTTATTAATGGAATTTAACTGACTTTGAAAATAAGTATACCAAAAAGCAAATAGGTTTCAGTTCATTGCTCCACAAAGTGACACTGGGCAAGGATGCTACAGTTCATCCTTCGGTTTGGTACCAAAGCTTCCTTTTCCTTCAAAATCATACCTTTTCAATTAAAAAAAAAAAAAGGGTTTGGCCTTATTTCTAAGAGTAGTACTTTCCTTTAATGAACAACATAAAATCCTTTAAAACTAGGATGCACATGAAACAAAGTAGATAATAAAATAACCTATGGCAATACAAAATATCAACATCTTAGCGCATAGCTTTCTGATTTTCCATACCAGTATGTATGTATACATTCAAATACATGTACACACACACACACACACACACCATGTAACTTTACAACAAAACAACTGTGCTATAGTTTTTAACTTTTCATTTATCAATTTAGGGAATGCCTTTCTCTTGTTAGTTGATATACACTGAATCATTTACTAGTTTCATGCCTTAGTATATGATAATTTACTATCTATAATCATGAATATTTTTGCTTATTTTGTAGAACATTGAGAACAACTACTGGTGACACTTCAATAAATATTATCAATGTATCTTTTCAATTGTCTATTTTTTTTTAAAGACATGGCTTCACTGTGTAGCCCTGCCTGACCTGGAACTCTTTATGTAGATCAAGTTGGCCTCAAACTCACAGTGTCTGCCTCCCAAGTGCTGGGATTAAAGTTGTAAGTCACCGCACTGGGTTGCATAATTATTTTCTAAGGATACATTCTTGAACATGTAATTTTCAAAGTCTCAAAAGTTTATATATATATATATATATATATATATATATAGTCAAACTTCCCTCAGATATATATATATCAATATATATTCAATTTTATATTCCTTTAAATGATATATAATATTTCTCACCAACACACTCATTATTTTTAACAGCAAATGATTAATAATCTATTATTCTGAAAGTGTATATGAATGTTTACATAACTGTACAATAGTATAAATATAATATTTCTTGTTTTAATCAAATGGAATAACCTAATAATTTTTATATACTTTTAGTCATGTTTAAAAACTATGTAGTATATAAAATATCTACATTTATCAAGCCATGCTGATGAAATGTAGCATTTATATGCTGATCTCTATCATCACATATTAACACAGTGGTGAGCATTTTCTCATATACCTTGATTTGTGTGTGTGTGCCCACTTGTGTGTTTGTGTGTGTGATTAAACCTAAACCCTCAAATCCCAGAACTAAACCACTGAGTTTTCTTATTTTGAGATAGGGTGTTCTCAAGCTGCACAGATGGCCTCACAAATGTGGTCCTCCTGCCTCAGCTTGTGGATACTAGGATTCCGGGCACATACCACCACACCCAGCTACCACTGAATTTTTCCTGAGGAAGTTTATTTCAAAGTGTTCATAGAGAAATTTTTCATCATTGTTATGATTGCTATGAGAATCAAAAACAGGTAAAAAGAGCTGGTCAGGTGACAAGTCTACATGAATAAAAGGGGTTTTGTTGCCGTTATCCCTGACATCAGCAGGGTGGTGATAAGGTACTAACAGTGGAAACTCAAGCTACTACTACCAACACCACCTTGCTGTTGCAACAACGGCTTCTGCCTTCCCATCTGTCACAGTCTGATTTTTTTTTTTTCAAAAATTTCAGTGTTTTATTTAAAGGCTGAGATAAAAAACCTTCTTGAACATATATAAATATTTATGAAATATTATCATGAAATAACGACATGTTCACAAAGATTAGGGTAAGAAGACATACGGAATGCTGAAGTAGGCACATGGTATACAACTATTTAAATATTAATTCAGATTTTTTTCACAAAACAATCAACACCTTAAATATTTCATTGCTTCTTAAAATCGTCATTTCCATACATAGGATTCATCATTTGCATCTGGAAGGCATTTTAAATGAGCTGGGGAGTCTTATTTACTAGGAATCACTATCACTGTCAGTTTTTCTACCTGCTAACTAATAATGGCATACATAAACGTGGAACGTGCTGTTCTTCTGAGCACATGCAGATTGTATTTTCAAAATATTTAGCATATATGTAGCAAGGCTTTGGTAGATGATGGTTTTCCTTAGAGATTACTTTTTATTATTTTAATTTGCCACTGAGAAGCATCCATATTTATGATTCAAAGTAGTAGTCATTTGGGGATAACACTATTTTAAAAGCTCTCCATCTAAATATTCTTGAGAAATTATAATTAAAAGCACAGTCACTGTGTTTTTTTTTTTTAACCCCGTCAACAAGAAAGGATGAGTCGATAAGCTTTATAAAGGCAAGATGTGGACGGACACACACACACACACTTTAATTTTCTCCAATTTCTAACAAGTCAGTTCAACAAACAGATACATTCTGTTGGAGAATAGTATCGAAATAGTGACACAAGGTTAAGAATCTTGTCAGAGTTCAGGCAAAGTGGCAAATGCAGAAATTTCCTTATCTTCCTCCTCCTCAAATATATAATTACAAGGTAGGAATTTCTGAATGTAATAATATGTAATAATACATATTAGCTATGACGATGAGACTGCAGCATTAGGCCTGTAACAGCTATATAGACACATAAAACCAGGGGACAACGATAAAACTGATGGTGTCTGAGAAAATGGTCAAATGAGAAAGCTACATCTTTTATCATGCATTTGACAGATGAAAAGAGATAAAAAGTGCTTGTAAGTAGAAGCAAAATAATTTTTTAAAATACAGAAAGTAAGGCGGATGAAGGATAATGAGTCTTGTGTTTCACAAGCACAGAACTATCTGAAATGTGTCTGGCTTTTATATACTCTGACTCTCTCAGCCCATGGTTAAACCTGCCAGTTTACACAAGCAGTAAATATATTTGAATACATAGTTTTAAACCATTAAAGACAAGTATCATTTCTTATTTCTCTCCGTATTTCAAAGACATAATAGTCATGACACAGGGTCAGATTAAAAAAGTGTTTGTTGGCTGAGACCCTAATATTTGCACTCATGTCTATAAGGGAGCTAACAATGCAGACATGGGGGAGGTGAAGATTGACTTTCCAGTTTACT